>NC_056625.2:239739723-240364723 GCF_002870075.4 Lactuca sativa
GCTAACAAGCAACGAGCCCAAGACGCAACACTTAGATCCCAACAACACCAAATACGACATTATTGTTGATCACTATCTCAATACCATCGCCTCCATGCTGAAAGTCCATAACGACTTGGTGGCTGCTACCAACGATTTAATCAAGCAGAACCAAATTCGTCATGAGTAACAAATTCAAAGGCTGGAGAAGGAGATCAAACAAAAGGATGAGATGAACATGATATTTCAACAAGTCTTTATCAAACTTCTTCGCTCAACTTGGAATATCATTGATGTTCCAAACCGGAAGTTTGATGAGATGATATCCATCCTCGGTGACATGTTCAAACACCTTGCTATTCAAGCCCCAACATCCGAAGCGTATGATACCCTTACTCTTTAGCTTAACACTGGCCTTCAGAGAGTCTTCTCCAAATTTGACGATCTCAAGGATACTTTGTTACTCGCACCGGTTCCGAGGACCACCGATGCAAGAGGAGGAGAAGGTCCAAGTAAACCATGGAAACCTTCCTCGGAGTTCACACTTCGAGATGAAGACTTGGATTCCGATTATGAAGTCCAAATTGTGTCCGGACTTCTAGGAAACTTCTCTGCTGATGAAGAAGTCGGTGACGAAGACAAGTACGTCACCAATGGGGTTCTAGGCCTTGAAGCTCCAAAGAAGATATTTCAAAAGGTTCTATATGAGGAAGAGAAAATAATATGGTCTGCAATCTCATGGCCAACCTCTTTACCAGATTACTTTCAAATGGCAGTTCAAATGGCTAAGGCAACATCTCTCCTCACCTCACAAGCCTTCCGAGCCACTCCCTCCATGCAACCTCCCATTCTGGAACCAAAAATTGCTCCGATCGACCAGGGTTCTCCTCTCCGGATCCCTGATGAAATTCCGGAAGAACCACTTCCAAATTCCACTCCGGAATTTACGATCGATGAAAACATGAAGCTTGTCATGGAAGCTCTTAAAAGAGACAAGGGGAAGAAGCCTATGACTGCCAAACAACAAGCCCTTCATTCCAGACCTCCCCTCAAGCTAAAACTTGGATGGTCACAGGAAGAAATCAACCAGGCACTAGAGGATAGCGTTCGGACCCAAGCCCTAAAGGAAAATCCTGATCCAATGCGAGGCATTTATCCTTTTTGCCATGAAGGCATTCTCAAGGCTGAAGAAATAATCCCTTGCATGTATTATGACACCTCTTCCAATGATTCTGATCATCTGGATCTTCCTCTCTCGCCCTTCAGCAAATTTTACACTAAGTTTGCTCCTCTTCACCAATCAGACCATCCGCAAGTGATTATCTGGACCGAGAGAGAGACTCAAGACCTTCTACTCCAAACATGCTCAACCTCTCAAGGAAGTTTGTTCAAGGAAAAGAATCACCAAGGTGAAAGGCTTCGGAAGAAAAATTCTTGTGAAATTTGAGCTAAACTACCCTCTATTCCGTTTTTACATCCTCTAGAACAAGACTACACCCCAGAATGTTACTGATGCGGACATCCCATCCATGAACCCAAACGACATCCTCATGTTAGCTGCTTAATTCAGAGAAAATTAGAAGGATGACATAAGTATGGGAGCCTATGATGCCACTCTAAGCTTTCTGAAGGATTACGTTGCAGAATTCTGCCAACGTGATTGTGAGCTTACACACCTCTACGAAACTGAACAATTCATTGTCAAGATTGGCTTTGTTCTTCAGGAGGCTGAAGTGCTTGCTGGTGGTCCCATTGAAGAACTGATTCTAGGGTTTGTCTATACCACAAGGAATAAAAACAAGAAGGACTGCTTCTGAGTCCTTGACAAACATCTAGTTCCGACCAAAGCACTAAAGAAGTTCATATCTCAGGTATCCAAGTCTGATGCTCCGAAACAGGTCATGGAAAAGTTCGTAAGTTCTCTGGCGTGGTACATAGAGGCCCGAGAGTGGTTATTCCGAGCATACACCTTCATCAAGGAAGAAATGAACTAAGCTTGTTCGATTTCTAAGTTCACTTAGGGGGAGATTGTTGGAACATGAAAGTGAACCTCTGGCAATCCTAAGTCCGCATTCCGAAGCTCATGCATTCCGGAGTAGGTGTTCCAGAGTCAATAATGGAAGAGTAATCTGAAACACAGTCCAGACCAAGAAAGAAGGTGAAGAGAAGACTGAAGACATTCCGGAGTGACACTCACGTCCGGAATGAACACTGATCCGGAAGAACCTTATTTTGTCTTAAAGTATTTATTGTACTTGTACTTGTATTGATGTAACGTTTCATAGGACTTAGTCTTTTATCTTATTTGGACAATCAATATGTCAGAAATATTTTTTTGTCCGGTCCTTTGTAAACATTTTAGTTAAATCGCTGTAACCTTTACTCCTATTTAAAGGAGCATTCAATACAAGTCGACCACGGATCTTTCACAAAAATTTTGGCTATTTATTTAGCTCTTTCAAACATTCTTCTTGTTCTTCATTTATTAACTTTACTTTGATCATTTACTCTTCTTCATCATTTAATGACTTGATCCTTTGTTGAATTCATTATCTAACAACTGACTGGTCTTTCCATAAATGACTTGCATTTATTAGTAAGTAGACATTGATCTTAAGCATTCACTCAAGGTTTGAGTTTTCAAACTTTGTCCATACGCATTGATCATGTTCTCACAGCTATGGATAGTGAGATTCAGTCTGTGTACAACAATCAAGTTTGGAACTTGGTTAACAATGTACCGGGAGTTGATTATGATGAGAAGGTACACACTTATAAGGCGCGATTGGTTGCGTAGGGCTTTACTCAAACTTCGGGAGTTGATTATGATGAGACCATCTCACCAGTAGCAAAGATTAAGTCTATTAGGGTTATGCTAGCCATTGATGCATTTCATGATTATGAAATAAGGCAAATGTATGTCAAAACCTCTTTCTTGAATGGAAAGTTGGCTGAGGATGTTTACATGAGTCATCCAGAGTGTTTTGTTGATGCAAAGTATCCTAATAGAGTGTGTAAGCTTGAGAAATCCATTTATGGATTGAAACAAGCATCTCGCAGATGGAATCTTTGTTTTGATGATAAAGTCAAAGAGTTTTGATTTTTGAGAAGCTAGGATGTGTCCTGTGTATATGTCCGAGCTAATGGGATATGAGGATGACATACTACTCACACGAAATGACATCCCAACCTTGCAGGAGGTTAAGTCTTGGCTTAGGAAGTGTTTCGCTATGAAGGACCTCGGAGAGGCTGCCTATATTCTTGGGATAAGCATATTGAGAGACAAGAGTAAGAGACTAATTGGACTTAGTCAAAGTACCTATGTGGATAACGTGTTGAAACGATTCAGCATGCAGGATTCCAAGAAAGTTGACCTACCAATGCAGTGCAATGCCAAACTAAGTAAAACTCAGAGTTCGAGTACAGAGGCTGAGATGGCTGAGATGAGTCGAATACCATATACTTCTGCATTTGGCACAATCATGTATGCTATGACTTGTAATCGGCATGATGTGGCCTTTGCTTTGAGCATGTTCAGAAGATATCAAGGGAATCTAGGCAAGGCTCACTAGACTGCGGTAAAGAACATTCTCAAGTACTTGCGGAGAACTAAGTAGTGGGTCCTTACTCTCGGTGGGAGTGATGACTTTAGAGTGGTGAGGAATAGCAACGCCAGCTTTCAGACTTGCAAAGATAATTTCCGCTCTCAGTCGGGCTTGGTATTTACCTTGAATAGAGGAGAAATAACTTGGAAAAGTTCCAAACAGGAGACAGTGGATGATTGAACTTGCGAATCAGAGTGCATAGCAGCAAGTGAGGTGACGATGGTGGCAATATGGCTGAAGAACTTCATCAGAGACCTTGGAGTTGTACTTGCTATAAAGGAGCCTATGGAGATTTTCTGTGACAGCGAGAGTGCAGTTGCCTTAGCCAAGGAACCAAGGGGTCATGGTAGATCCAGGCACATCGACAGAAAATATCACTTCATTAGACATCGAATAGAAGAAGGACTCCTTGTGGAAAAGAGGGTATCGTCTGAGTAGAACCCAGCAGATCCCCCCACGAAGGGACTGAGTAGGGTTAAGCACTTATACCATGCGAGGCACATCAGGATGACGGAAGATATTAGTTTTAATGATTAGATAGCTTTCGAAACTTGTAATAGTTGAAATGTAATTAACATTTGATTCTTAAATAAAAGGTGTTTTTTATTTACTAGTATGGTACTGTCTTATGTCAATTATTTACTATTGTTTCACTTTGCATGTTTTGACTTCCAGAATAATTATATTATTCAAACTATCCACGGTATACATTGGAAGTACTTATTGAAGTAAGATTGTCATGAATATGGCTTGTAGATTTGTCTGAAATGTATTAGACATATCAAAGTTTGCTGCAACATTCATGAGTGCTCATAAGGTCTGAGTATTGGATTAAACCCACGCTCACTTGTATCACTTCATGGAATTTATCTGAAGTGATCGTGAGACGATAATATCATATAAGTCTTCAAACCAACATATATGAGTTGTTGACTATGATTTGGTTGTGCATTGATAGTACGAAACCGCTTCAATAACATGATGCTATAAAATGTGCTATTGTGTACAATTTGATGAGTAGTTAGTACAAGCATATGAGTCGAAGTTTAACTGTTCCTTTTAGTCCTTGGAGGATTAAAAGCGATATCTTGGGCCCCTCGATGATTTTTTCGACCTATGTACTGGGACGGGTCAGAACTGAATTGATGTGTTCGATTAAGTTCTATGTCAAACAAATCAAAGATCGAGAAACCAACTGTTGGACAATAAGTATGACGTTGTTCCATGTATTTGTCCGCCTGATATCTTGAGAATAGAGAATTATATGATCACTTATCTAAAATGGAGTGTCTCAGTTCGACAGAGGCTTTTAAGAGCTACAATTGGTAGTCGGTGTTTTAAGTCGTACTTGCAGTCATAGTTATTAGACATATCCAAGTCGGAGACTGTTGGATTTAGTGTCTAAGCCCATAACTATAATTGGTATGTACTTGAACCGAGAGTAGCATGGTCCATTTGGGTTGTGTCACACCCCAAAACCAAGAACGGCGGAAACGTTCTGGGGCGGAGGACGTCATGTATAGTATCACAACACAGTAAATGTAACTAAGCAAAAAACATCATCCATTGCATTAAATATAAAATTTTAATACAAGTGTGTTCTGTACAGTTATAGACACCAAAAATAATGAAACACAAAATAATATGAGATGAGTCTTGAAAGCACTCCATCTTCTCAAAAGCTGGCCTCGGTACCTATCTACTGATGACCTGAGAATACAAGTTATTTTGAAAGAGTTTATCAGCATTAAGCTGGTGAGTTCATAAGTACTTTAGTGTCAATGTTTCTTGTAAAAATGTTTGAACCTGTCTCAATGTATAAGTTTGTAAAAATGTAAGCAAATGTTTGAAAGTGTTTGTAAAAGTTTGAATCTCTCAGAAAATCCTATATTTTCTATAAAAGTAACCTTCTACCAAGGCTAAACTGTTTTGTAAACTTGTCTGTTGTAAAAGTATGTAATTACCCAAGTATAACTATCATTTGTTAAAAATATAGTTTGTACACTAATGCTTAAGTGAGATTATCACTAAAATATGTAATGGGTAAATCATTGTAGTACTGTAGCTTTGTATAATAAGACTACTGCTGTACTAAATACTACTACCTTAAACCGGATTTATATTAAGGCATAATGTGATAAATTGCACCATGCTATCGACTGGTAACAACGACATAATGAATGGTCATAATAAAAGAAATGACGTTTGGCACCCGCAGACCAGCAGGTCCGGCTGTAGCTAGCAGCAAGGTGTAGGATAGTCAATCCAGTATAGATCTATATGCAAACTCACGCTCTCCCTCCAAGAGAATTCTGGCTACAACTCGGGCCATGACATTTAAGGCATGCCCGATATAGTGGATCACAATTATTACGTATTTATGTATATGTATTGTTTCTTGTATATCTGTATATGTATTGTTTCTAGTATATCTGTATATGTATTGTTTCTAGTATATCTGTATATGTATTGTTTCTAGTATATCTGTATATGTATTGTTTCTAGTATATCTGTTAATGTATTGTTTCTAGTATATCTGTATATGTATGATCCTGCGTTACCCCGATGGTAACCAGCTAATGATGTACTGATGAGTATGAATATGGAAGTACTTTTATGTCTATATATGTATATATGATGTATAAGTAATATTGAAACGACCTTCGGATGGTCACCCGAAATCCCACCAGACCACATCTCAAGGCGCGAAAAGGAAATACGGCGGATGGCCTTCCTAAGTCCTTTAAACATTATTTATACATCTATACATATATGGGCATGCAATTGAATATATAAAACATAAGTAAGTTTTCATAAAACATTTGAAGCATAAATATTGTATCAAGAGGAGATCGACTTGATGTCGATCTATAAAACAATTTAAAGGCATAAGTAAAATAAAACAGTTCAAGTAGAAGAAGCATTTGTTTAAATCACAGTCTATAAGTAAGTTTGGATAGTAAAACAGTTTGTAAAACATTTCAAAGTGAAGTAGTTTGAAAAACAGTTTGAACAGTGGTAAAAATCGTTGTTTTCCTAGTTATTAATCACATGTGATTAAATGCAATCACATGTGATTGAAGCAATAACTTATAAGTATTTGACTTGTATCCCCCCATAAAGTATTATAAAACATTTAAAATCAGTTCAAAGGTTGATTCAAGGGGTATGAACTCACTTGTGGTGAGTCGTTTGAATTGTAGTGTCGGCTACCGTGCTAGGTGACAAACGGAGACTGGTTTACATGTACGAGCCTAGTTATCATATAATAAGCATATATATAACTAATTAGATATATAATAACTTAAATAAATAAGTTAAGACACTTAGAAAACATTTAAACGCTTTTATGAGTGTTTAAGGTTCAAATGGTTGCATCTAAGTTGCTACGGGACAAGGCAAAAGGGTTTGAATCATCAAAGGGCCTTGCATAGGAGTTCACCATCCAACAAACCCCACACCTTGGAGTTTACGGCCGTAAAGTCATGGGTTTATGGCCGTGAACTCCTCAAATGGTGTTTTTGGGTGTTTTGTGGTGCTATCTTGATCCTAGAACACTCCTAGCTTTATTGGAATAACACATGAAGTAGTTTAAGGACTTAGAACACTCCATAAGGGAGTTTACGGCCTAAGGTCCTTCATCCTAGAGTTTACGGCCGTAAACTCTTGGAATTTAATTGTTTTGAGGCTCTTAAACATCAAGGATGGCTTCCATGAATTTATCTAAGGCTAATGGGGGCAAGAGGCACACTTTGGTGCCTTCACTTGGAGTTTACGACCCAAGTCATGTTCCTTGGCCGTAAACTCCTTTCAAGGAGTGGTTTAGATGTGTTCTACTCTCCATTCTAGTCCCAAGGGTGCAAGGTAAATTGTCTAAAGGCCTTAGGTGTGCTTGGAATGATTTTTGTCCCACAAAAAGGGGTTTTACGGCCCAAGATGGGTTCTTGGCCGTAAACTCCTAGAAACTTATGGTTTTTATGGGCTTTTGATGTTCTAAACAAGCACAAGTACTAGTAGTTAAAGTCCTTAAGCATTTGGGGAAAGTTTTAGGGCATTTAAGCCCTTGAAAAGGGGTTTACGGCCCAAGGGAATTCCTTGGTCGTAAACTCCTAGAACTTATCTTTCTTGGATGCATTTAGGCCTATAAAGATCATACTCTAACCCCTAAACAAGTTGTCTAACAAGGAATCGGGACTAGGAAGTCATAATGTTCCATTTTTGGAGTTTACTCCCCAAGAACGATCTTGGGCGGTAAACTCCCGGATCTTGTAATCTAAACATGTTATTGTTGTTAATAAGCATTAAACAAGTATTGAATAACATATAGAAAAGTAGACTCACAATCTGGGATGAAAACCCGAAGATCCGTCAGAGAGAATATAGCTTTTCTCTATTTGGAATTGTAAATAATGAATTAATTTCATTCAGAAACTATTTATAGTCCTGGAATATTTTGGCAGAAAATATTTTCATTCCTGATATTGGACTGTAACATTATGAAACTTGAAATGCCCAAGTTTCACACAACCAGGAGTATCCACTCTCCTGATATCATCTAAAACATAAACCCTAAAGTACACAAACTTGTTCGGAAAAGCTTGAAAATCACTGAAACTGAACTAGCTTCTATTGAATAGATGATGTTCGTACAATGGAAATTTCGGGTTGTCACATCATCCCCCCGTTAGAGGGAATTTCGTCCCGGAATTAGAATTTAAGCAAATAAAAGTTACAAACAATTAAGCGAAAAGATGAGGGTATTTCAACTTCATCTGATCCTCGCATTCCCAAGTGAATTCCGGTCCTCGCTTGGCGTTCCAGCGAACCTTCACGATAGGGATACGACTTTGCTTCGTCTGCTTGACCTCACGGTCCATGATCTCTACAGGCTCTTCCACGAAGTTGAGGCTCTCGTTGATCTCGATCTCGTCGAGTGGGATTACGAGAGTCTCGTCGGACAGACACTTTTTCAAGTTAGATACGTGGAATGTAGAATGTACGTTACGCAGTGTGTCGGGTAGATCTAGTTTGTAAGCTACGGGGCCGACTCTGGCAAGAATCTCGAAAGGCCCTATGTACCTCGGATTAAGCTTCCCACGCTTGCCGAAGCGTATCAAGCCTTTCCAGGGTGAGACTTTGAGAAGGAATCGGTCTCCCACCTGAAATTCCAAAGGTTTTCTTCGTTTGTCGGTGTAGCTCTTCTGTCGGTCTCCAGAGGCTTTCAATCGTTCACGGATTTGAACGATTTTCTCTATCGTTTCCCGAATGATTTCTGGACCAGTGAGAGTACTGTCGGAAGCTTGCCCTCTCGCTAATTGGGTATCACCAACCTCAGCCCAGCACAGAGGGGATCTGCACTTGCGGCCGTAGAGAGCTTCGAATGGAGCAGCCTTGAAGCTCGTGTGATAACTATTATTATAGGAAAATTCGACAAGGGGTAAATGAGTATCCCATGCCTTCCCAAAATCAATCACACAGGCTCGCAACATGTCTTCCAATGTTTGGATGGTCCTCTCACTCTGTCCGTCGGTCTGTGGATGGAAGGCTGTGCTCATATCCAGCCTTGTTCCCAGGGAACGTTGTAGGGATTGCCAAAATCTTGAAGTGAACCTACTATCTCTATCGGAGATAATGGAAATAGGTACACCATGCAACCGTACAATTTCCCTAATGTATGTTCTTGTAAGTTTCTCCATCTTGTCGGTTTCTTTGATAGGTAGGAAGTGTGCAGACTTGGTCAATCTATCAACGACGACCCATATGGTGTCAAGTCCACCCGTCGTCTTGGGTAACTTAGTTATGAAATCCATAGTGATCCGCTCCCACTTCCACTCTGGGATCTCTGGTTGTTGCAGTAACCCAGAGGGCTTCTGATACTCGACCTTAACCTTCGCACAAGTAAGGCATTTACTCACAAAGGTAGCAATCTCTGCTTTCATATTAGGCCACCAGTATAGCTTTTTCAGATCCAGATACATCTTATCTGAACCTGGGTGGACGGAATACCGAGTGTTGTGCGCCTCGGTCATGACCAAGTCTCGGAAACCACCGTGCTTCGGTGTCCAGATCCGGTTCATGAAGTATAAAGCTCCGTCACCCTTGGCTTCGAAGTTCTTGTCCATTCCCCTAAGGGATTCACTCGACACATTTTCAGGTTTCATGGCCTCTAGTTGAGCCGCCTGAATTTGCTTAGTCAAGTGCGAATGGATGGTTATTGATAATGACTTGACTTTGCGACCAGAATATTCTTTCCGACTTAGGGCGTCTGCTACTACGTTGGCTTTACCCGGATGATAACGAATATCACATTCGTAGTCACTGAGTAGCTCGACCCACCGTCGTTGTCTCATGTTGAGCTCCTTCTGGTCGAAAATGTGTTGTAAACTCTTGTGGTCGGTAAAGATAGTGCTCTTCGTTCCATACAAGTAATGTCTCCAGATCTTCAGAGCAAACACTACTGCTCCTAGTTCAAGATCGTGGGTCGTGTAGTTAACCTCATGTGTCTTCAACTGTCTCGAGGCGTAGGCGATGACCTTACCTCGCTGCATCAGAACACATCCGAGTCCTTGATTGGATGCATCGCAATAGACAACGAAGTCTTCTATTCCTTCGGGAAGGGATAGTATTGGTGCGGTGCACAAGGCTCGTTTGAGTGTTTGGAACGCTCTTTCTTGCTTCTCTTCCCAGTCAAAGGCCATGCCTTTCTGGGTCAGGGTCGTAAGAGGCTTCGCTATTCGGGAGAAGTTCTGAATGAACCTGCGGTAGTAGCCAGCGAGACCTAGAAATTGGCGAATTTCTGTAGGTGTCTTTGGTGCTGACCAGTTCTCAATGGCTTTTATTTTGGATGGGTCCACGTGGATTCCTTCTTCGCTAACCACGTGTCCTAAGAATTCGACTCTTCGGATCCAAAATTCACATTTCGAGAACTTCGCATAAAGTTTCTCTTTTCGTAGTGTCTCTAGAACTTGCCGTAGGTGATCACCATGCTCCTTTTTACTTCGGGAGTAGATCAGGATGTCGTCAATGAAAACGATGACGAACTGATCTAAGTAAGGTCGGCATACTCTATTCATCAGATCCATGAAGACTGCGGGCGCATTGGTCAATCTGAATGGCATCACCACGAACTCGTAGTGTCCGTAACGAGTTCGGAAGGCTGTCTTCGGCACATCCTCCTCAAGCACTCGTAACTGGTGATATCCGGATCTCAGATCAATTTTGGAAAAATAGCTCGCCCCTTGCAGTTGGTCGAATAGATCGTCTATGCGCGGCAGAGGGTAACGATTTTTGATCGTCAATTTGTTGAGTTCTCTGTAGTCAATACACATACGGAATGATCCGTCTTTCTTCTTAACGAACAAGACCGGTGCTCCCCAAGGTGAGGAACTTGGTCTTATAAAGCCCTTACTAAGCAGTTCGTTAAGTTGACCAGAGAGTTCTTGCATCTCGGCTGGTGCTAAACGGTAGGGTAACTTGGCTACTGGGGTAGCTCCTAGGACTAAGTCTATTCTGAACTCGACCTGTCGTTGCGGAGGTAACCCGGGTAGTTCTTCTGGGAAAATGTCGGGAAAGTCGCTCACTACTGGGAGGTTCTTTAGTTCTTTCGTTTCTAGGTTCGTGTCGACGACGTGAGCAAGAAATGCGTGGTATTCTTTGCGCAGATATTTCTGTGCTTGAATACTAGATATAATGCGAAGACTCGCACCAGGTTTGTCGCCGTAGACTATAAGTGTTTCGTTAGACAGGAGGTTTAGTCGGACTGCTTTCTCGTAGCACATGATGTCGGCGCGATGAAGACTTAACCAATCCATGCCGATAATAACGTCGAAACATTTTATCGAGACCGGCATAAGGTCAATTGGGAATGAATGGTTATCTAAGGTTAGAAGACAACCTAAGTATATGCTATAAGTACTTTCAGTTTTCCCATTGGCCATTTCTACTGTGAATTGTTCATTAAGTGTGTGTGGTTGTTGCTTAAGCATGCAAGCAAATTTGTGGTTTACGAAGCTTCGCTCCGCTCCACTATCGAACAGAATGCATGCATAGGAGTTATCAAGGAGGAACGTACCAGTCACCACTGTCGGTTCAGCAACTGCTTCCCCGTGGCCTATTGCTAGTACCCTCCCTGCTCCTCCAGCATTCCTCGCCTTTGGGCAGTCCCTTTTAAAGTGGCCTACTTCGCCACATCCATAGCAAGTTGGGCTCACGCCAGAGCCAGGAACTTGGGAGATCGGTTGCGCCGGGAACCTACAGAATCGGACGGTGTGTCCTTTCCTGTGGCAGTTAGTACACTGCATTTCACGGCAGGCGTCGTTGTGGTGGAAGTTGCATTTGTTACACTTCGGCAAACTTCCAGAATACTGCTTCCCCGGAGCAGTAACAGCAGTAGGGGCTACCGCAGCATGTACTGTTACGATTTGCTGTTTCTTTGAAGCACGCTGCTTCTTCTTCTCGTCCCAGAACTTCCGCTTGTTGCCAGCGGGTTTAGAGGGTTCCGGGATGGCTAGGGTGGTTGTTGTTGCAGGGGTCTTGACTCCATGGTCAATAAGTCTTTGTGCCAATCGCTTGGCACTGTCGAAGGTAGCAGGGTTGGATGCTAAGACATTCCCCTGGTACGTAGGTACTAGCCCCCATACATACCGTTCAATCTTTTTCCCTTCAGTGGGAACCATGTTGGGGCATAGGGCCACCAGTTCGCTAAAGCGGGCAGTGTAAGCGATCACGTTGGTGCCCTTCATTGTCATATTCCAGAGTTCATGTTCCAAATTCTGGACTTCGCCCCTAGGGAAGTACTCCTCAGTCATGAGGTCCTTCATCGTTGCCCAGCCCATGTCGTTAGCCACGACGAGAGTTAGGGCTTTGACGTGGCCGTTCCACCACGTTAGGGCTTTATCCTCGAAGGTGCATGCGGCATATTTCACCTTGAATGCTGCAGGGCACGAACAGATTTCGAAGACTGATTCAGTCTTCTCGAACCATTGCGAGAGAGCAATGACTCCGCCGGTGCCATAGAAAGGCTTCGGCTTGCAGTTTGTAAAATCCTTGTAAGAGCACTCTCTCGAGCGCACATGGATTTCAACTGGGATAGATTCAATAGGGGTTCCACCTCTGCTAGCATCCGATGAGTGATACTGAGCCATGGCAGTTGCCACTGCTGCAGCTACGGCAGCATTCAGGGCTGCAGTATCGATGACTGCAGGTGGTGGAGGCGGTGGAGGTACAGGATTATTCCTATTCCCGGGAGTCTTGCGAGGAGGCATCCTTCAGCTATAAGTTTATAAAAACAAGAAGGATGATAAGAACCAATTTGTAAGCAATGTGAGAGTGACCCATGGACTAATTACCCATAGCCCAACAGTTTGAATGAGTGTTTGAAATCACAATAAGAAATATAGGTAGGAATATACAAGTGTACAAATTTTTCCCACATAATAGATTTCAATAGTACGGGTATTACTGATGTAATAAGTTCAATGAAAATCGACCTATCAGTAGGTCTTACATCATACCATAAGGACAATACTGACAGTCCTAGATTCCTAATTAGAGTATCGAAAGTTAGGAATATTTTACAGACAAGTGCTACTTAGAGCACATAAGTTCAAGGCTATCCCTAAATCAAAAGACAGAGATGTACTAGACATCATCTAATGGCGATGGGAATTCCTCGGGCGATTCCTGAGGTCGGACACTTGGCGAAACACCTCTTGAAGGTGTCGGTTCTGAGCTCTCTGACGAGCTCTAAGTTCCACGACCTCAGCTCGGGAGGCAGCCAGTTGTTGTTGTAGAGTTTTGTTGGTTCTCCGGGTCCGTTCCATGTCCTCTTCGAGGCGGCGAATGCGGACTGTATTGACACCTGAATTGGCATCAATCTCCATGACCCGGTCGATGGCTGCTCGACCCTGCTCGACATTACGAGCTATTCTGCGGATGATTACCGGCAGAGCTCTGTCAGCAGATCCACCATCGCTAACATTGTAGAAGGTTCGGTCCCCAAAGTATGGTAAGGGCTGACCCTGCTCATCACTCCAGCGATTCAGATTGTTTGCCCACATGGGAGTAGGACCTGGAAACGCTGGTCGAGGGTTGTTGCTCGGGGCTTGACCTACAAGCGGCAGGTTGTTGACTTCAGGCTCGGAGTCAGATCCATCTGAAAAACCTTCTGCGAGGTGATCATCCAAAGGGATTGGATGATCATCTTCAGGCTCTTCATCGATCCACCTGGCATTGCCTTCATTAGGAAAGTACGGGTCGCCATGATGGAATCCAGCCATTTAGATCTACGCGAGAAGAGAGGTATAAGAATATACTATACGTGTAACTAATAGCACAAAATACTCCTATAGTATTTTAAGTTTACGTTCTATTGATCTTCTTGTCGTATTGTTGGTAAGTTTTTAAACTTGTTAACATATCACAACCATTCTAGGGCATATGCTAATCACTCCTAGGACCAGCGTAGTTGATCAGGCTATGCCATTCCTAGGACTGACCATACATCCCCGAGCTCACTTGTGATATTCAACAATCGTAATACTTTTGTTCTTGTCATTGTGACACTGATTTTAGTATGAATGCAGACTAGTATACTTAATTAAATATTTTATTATTTAAAGTATAGCCTCTTGGTCAGAGTGTTTTAGTCCCTTTTGGGTTTATAGATTAGTATATCTTTTATGGGTTGATATACTTGATTCACTATAAACAATGCTCTGATACCAATCTGTCACACCCCAAAACCAAGAACGGCGGAAACGTTCTGGGGCGGAGGACGTCATGTATAGTATCACAACACAGTAAATGTAAATAAGCAAACAACATCATCCATTGCATTAAATATAAAATTTTAATACAAGTGTGTTCTGTACAGTTATAGACACCAAAAATAATGAAACACAAAATAATATGAGATGAGTCTTGAAAGCACTCCATCTTCTCAAAAGCTGGCCTCGGTACCTGTCTACTGATGACCTGAGAATACAAGTTATTTTGAAAGAGTTTATCAGCATTAAGCTGGTGAGTTCATAAGTATTTTAGTGTCAATGTTTCTTGTAAAAATGTTTGAACCTGTCTCAATGTATAAGTTTGTAAAAATGTAAGCAAATGTTTGAAAGTGTTTGTAAAAGTCTGAATCTCTCAGAAAATCCTATATTTTCTATAAAAGTAACCTTCTACCAAGGCTAAACTGTTTTGTAAACTTGTCTGTTGTAAAAGTATGTAATTATCCAAGTATAACTATCATTTGTTAAAAATATAGTTTGTACACTAATGCTTAAGTGAGATTATCACTAAAATATGTAATGGGTAAATCATTGTAGTACTGTAGCTTTGTATAATAAGACTACTGCTGTACTAAATACTACTACCTTAAACCGGATTTATATTAAGGCATAATGTGATAAATTGCACCATGCTATCGACTGGTAACAACGACATAATGAATGGTCGTAATAAAAGAAATGACGTTTGGCACCCGCAGACCTGCAGGTCCGGCTGTAGCTAGCAGCAAGGTGTAGGATAGTCAATCCAGTATAGATCTATACGCAAACTCACGCTCTCCCTCCAAGAGAATTCTGGCTACAACTCGGGCCATGACATTTAAGGCATGCCCGTTATAGTGGATCACAATTATTACGTATTTATGTATATGTATTGTTTCTCGTATATCTGTATATGTATTGTTTCTCGTATATCTGTATATGTATTGTTTCAAGTATATCTGTATATGTATTGTTTCTAGTATATCTGTATATGTATTGTTTCTGGTATATCTGTATATGTATTGTTTCTAGTATATCTGTATATGTATTGTTTCTAGTATATCTGTTTATGTATTGTTTCTAGTATATCTGTATATGTATTGTTTCTAGTATATCTGTATATGTATGATCCTGCGTTACCCCGATGGTAACCAGCTAATGATGTACTGATGAGTATGAATATGGAAGTACTTTTATGTCTATATATGTATATATGATGTATAAGTAATATTGAAACGACCTTCGGATGGTCACCCGAAATCCCACCAGACCACATCTCAAGGCGCGAAAAGGAAATAGGGCGGATGGCCTTCCTAAGTCCTTTAAACATTATTTATACATCTATACATATATGGGCATGCAATTGAATATATAAAACATAAGTAAGTTTTCATAAAACATTTGAAGCATAAATATTGTATCAAGAGGAGATCGAGTTGATGTCGATCTATAAAACAATTTAAAGGCATAAGTAAAATAAAACAGTTCAAGTATAAGAAGCATTTGTTTAAATCACAGTCTATAAGTAAGTTTGGATAGTAAAACAGTTTGTAAAACATTTCAAAGTGAAGTAGTTTGAAAAACAGTTTGAACAGTGGTAAAAATCGTTGTTTTCCTAGTTATTAATCACATGTGATTAAATGCAATCACATGTGATTGAAGCAATAACTTATAAGTATTTGACTTGTATCCCCCCCCCATAAAGTATTATAAAACATTTAAAATCAGTTCAAAGGTTGATTCAAGGGGTATGAACTCACTTGTGGTGAGTCGTTTGAATTGCAGTGTCGGCTACCGTGCTAGGTGACAAACGGAGACTGGTTTACACGTACGAGCCTAGTTTTCATATAATAAGCATATATATAACTAATTAGATATATAATAACTTAAATAAATAAGTTAAGACACTTAGAAAACATTTAAACACTTTTATGAGTGTTTAAGGTTCAAATGGTTGCATCTAAGTTGCTACGGGACAAGGCAAAAGGGTTTGAATCATCAAAGGGCCTTGCATAGGAGTTCATCATCCAACAAACCCCACACCTTGGAGTTTACGGCCGTAAACTCATGGGTTTATGGCCGTGAACTCCTCAAATGGTGTTTTTGGGTGTTTTGTGGTGCTATCTTGATCCTAGAATACTCCTAGCTTTATTGGAGTAACACATGAAGTAGTTTAAGGACTTAGAACACTCCATAAGGGAGTTTACGGCCTAAGGTCCTTCATCCTAGAGTTTACGGCCGTAAACTCTTGGAATTTAAATGTTTTGAGGCTCTTAAACATCAAGGATGGCTTCCATGAATTTATCTAAGGCTAATGGGGGCAAGAGGCACACTTTGGTGCCTTCACTTGGAGTTTACGGCCCAAGTCATGTTCCTTGGCCGTAAACTCCTTTCAAGGAGTGGTTTAGATGTGTTCTACTCTCCATTCTAGTCCCAAGGGTTCAAGGTAAATTGTCTAAAGGCCTTAGGTGTGCTTGGAATGATTTTTGTCCCACAAAAAGGGGTTTACGGCCCAAGATGGGTTCTTGGCCGTAAACTCCTAGAAACTTATGGTTTTTATGGGCTTTTGATGTTCTAAACAAGCACAAGTACTAGTAGTTAAAGTCCTTAAGCATTTGGGGAAAGTTTTAGGGCATTTAATCCCTTGAACGTAAACTCCTAGAACTTATGTTTCTTGGATGCATTTAGGCCTATAAAGATCATACTCTAACCCCTAAACAAGTTGTCTAACAAGGAATCGGGACTAGGAAGTCATAATGTTCCATTTTTGGAGTTTACTCCCCAAGAACGATTTTGGGCGGTAAACTCCCGGATCTTGTAATCTAAATATGTTATTGTTGTTAATAAGCATTAAACAAGTATTGAATAACATATAGAAAAGTAGACTCACAATCTGGGATGAAAACCCGAAGATCCGTCAGAGAGAATATAGCTTTTCTCTATTTGGAATTGTAAATAATGAATTAATTTCATTCAGAAACTATTTATAGTCCTGGAATATTTTGGCAGAAAATATTTTCATTCCTGATATTGGACTGTAACATTATGAAACTTGAAATGCCCAAGTTTCACACAACCAGGAGTATCCACTCTCCTGATATCATCTAAAACATAAACCCTAAAGTACACAAACTTGTTCGGAAAAGCTTGAAAATCACTGAAACTGAACTAGCTTCTATTGAATAGATGATGTTCCTACAATGGAAATTTCGGGTTGTCACAGGTTGCATGGCACCAGAATAATTTGTAAGGATGGACTTATGAGAAGAGGATAGTTAAGATTTATTAATATATTATAAGTTCTAATATATTAATATGAAATCATATTATTTAATTAGTATTGATCAAGAATTAATTTGGAATTAGTTTTGTGATCAAAAGAGACTAATTAAATATAAGGGGTTGATTTGGAAATCATTCATTCTTATGGTGTGGGCCAATGATCCATGATTCCTTATGTTGGGCTAAACCCATGTGACAACCCATGGATCATGAGGAATGTGGAAGTGTCATGCACATTAGGGTTTACATGGTGTAACCCTAGGTTTACCACACTATATAAGAAACCCCTTGGCTACCAAAATTGGCACCTAAGTGAGCTTAGAAGAGTGCTAGCCGATTTTTTGTGAAGCAAGTAATCCTCTCTCAAGTCCTCCATTGTTGGTGGTGTTGTGTGAAGCATTTAAGGCATCATATTCTGGGTGTAAGCTCTTAAAGGTCCAAGGAATAAAGCTACAAGAAAAGGCATGTGTTGCAACTTGATTTTTGTTATACAAGTACCCATGTTTGTATGCTAGTTAAGGAAGTGCTTTGGAAAATCAATTTACATGTATAATTAGAGAAAACATATATCCAAAGCATTTAGGGTTTTATGTGCACCTTAAGGTTGTTAGGATGCTCAAAATCCTTCATTAAGAACCATGCATATAATCGAAACTGTGACAACCCGAAATTTCCATTTGGTCAAACCCTAAAGGTCAACCACTTCGTATCATAAGTCAATGTCATTATTTCTTATATTTAAGAAATATAAAAATTCGTTTGATTATTTTAATATTATTTTTAAGCGAACGGGTGAATGAAAGTGTCGTCTCGGGTTTTGATTTTTGAAAACCGCAAACACTTCGCGTATTAGAAACACCCGACCAAACTTTTATGTTTGGGTTGAAAAATCACCCAAAAGTCGTGAACTCATACCTATGTATGAGTTTACTCCCCAAAAGCTAGTCATTTGTGTTTACTCCCCAAAAGTCAAAAACAGTAAACTCCAAAATATCCTCTCAAGTATCAACCTAGATTTAATTCCAAATCTTCGAAGTTGTAAGTGTTCTAACCATTTCAAGTTAGTAAATCACTTAATCTAGTGATTTTACATCATTTAATACATCCATTTTTGTGTTTTGATTAGTTTTTCCAAAACACCAAGAACACACACTAGTATTCTTGAACTTGAAGTTCATTTCAAGCTTCCACAATGTAAGTACTGCTATCCTAGAGTCATTTAAAGCTAACTATACATTTTATACCAAGGAAAAGTCCCAAGTACACCAAGAACAAGGTGTTCACGGTTTTGGGAGGCTCCCAAAACCATAAACACCAAATATAGTGCCTTAGGGTGCTTTAGGGTGTCTAGATGCTTCATTATGCCTTAAGAACTTGTATAGATCTATCCTTGATGAGTTTATCACACAAAAAGCACCAAAACCTTCCATTTTTTTGTGTTTACGGTTTAGGGATGTCCCAAAACCGTAAATACCCCAAAAGGTGTGTAAATGTCCATTAAAAGTCCCATGGTTACTCCTTATGGCTAAATCTAACCTAGACTAGTGCCATGATTGAGATAAGGACTTGAAAACCCCAAATACCATAAACTTAGGAGTTTAAGGTAGTAAACTCATGAGTTTAAGGTAGTAAACTCATGAGAAATGGTCCTTAGACCGTAAACTCCATTTAGGAGTGTTTTGATGCCACACAACACTTCCTAAGACTAATTCATGAAGTAGGAATGCTTGGAACAGCCTAGAAGACTTCAAATCACCAAATGGTCAAAAGGTTAGGAGTTTACGACCGTCAACTCAAGAGTTTACGACCGTAAACTCAAGGGGTGTTGATCCTTAGGGAGTAAACTCATTTTAAGAGTGTTCCTTGAACCCCAATCATACTAGCCTTTCCCTACAACACTTAGATGCACTCCTGAACACTTATAACACTTATACAAAGTGTTTGTCATGCCTTAGAGTGTCTTAACTTTGTTTATTAGTTGTTTAAAGACTAATTGTGTATATACATATATCCTTATATGTTATTAGGATCTTTGTGCGTGTCCAAGTCTTCACTTGACACCAATCACTTATCCGACACTTCCTTCGATCCACTTGCTACATGTGAGTTCATACCCCTTAACCAATGTTTTTAACTGTTTTTAAATGTTTTATGGGGGGGATATAAGTAGAATCATGCTACTTATTATATCAATCGCATGTGATTAATAAACATCATTCAAATGATTGGCTACTCATTAGCCGTTTACCAAACAGTTTCCTTCAAATGTTTTTCGTAAACACTTTATGTGTTTAAAACTCTTTATTACACTGTACATATTACTCTGTATGTTAGCTTTCAAACTCATTTAAAATTGTGTTTCAAACAAATGTTTCTTTATATTAAACTGTTTTATCAAACCCATGCCTTCAAAATTGTTTTATAGATTGACACCAAGTCGATCCTTTCTTAGAAAAGGATTATGTTCAAAGGTTTTACAAAACTTATTTTATGCTTTTATATTACAAATTGCATGCCTATATATGTATAGTTATATAAGAAATGTTGAAAGGACTTAGGAAGGCTATCCACCCTATTTCCTTTTCCTCGATTTGGATGTGGTCTGGTGGGATAGCGGGTACCCGTCCGAAGGTCGTTTAAATATTAGTTATATATCATGTGTACATATATAGTCATAAAGGTCCTTCCAGTTCATCAAATGCCCTTGGGTAGCAAAGGTATACATCCATGGTCATACGTACCAGTTGGATTACTAGTAAACTACCATAGGGGTAGTTTAGGAAGATATTAGAACTATTACTAGAACACGATAACATACAATGAGTCAGTTCATTCATGAGTCAATACTTGCTAGAACATTTCAGTACATTACTATACTTGTTAGATAGAGAGAACATACATTACAGCTAAAACATTTCAGTACATTACTATACTTGTTAGATAGAGAGAACATACATTACAGCTAGAACATTTCAGTACATTACTATACTATTACATAGATAAGTTTACATGGTCACACTTACATGAGTACAATTACATGGTCACACTTACATGAGTACAATTACGTGGTCACACTTACATGAGTACAATTTCATGGTCACACTTACATGAGTACACTTACATATACATAGAACAGACGTCACTAGGTGCTATAGCATGGAACTAGTTCAGGATCTAACTATACCGCTAAATCACAATGCAATTGTGATCGTTATATCGGGTATACATGATCATAGTAATGTGGATGCTCACGGCTTGCATACATGCAGGGGTCGTGGGTAGGTCCCAAAATCCATTCGACAGGGGAGCGTATAGCCTGGGATCTAGACATCACATTATACCTTATCCCTCAAATAAGGCAGCTGAATACCGATGTAGTTATTTATTTCAAATGCTATAGTACTTACAAGATTACCCTAGACTTAAGGTAATTGGTACGGTTGTAGTTCGACACTACACCATAGTACTATTTCATTTTCCCATTACATTCACTTCGTGAACATTCACACGACGCACGGTAATGTAGAAACTATATTTTTGGTTAATGATAGTCATACTTGGGAAAATACATACTCTTATAAGAGACACACACACAGACACTAGATGCCTTGGTACAAGGCTACATTCAGAGCAGTAGGGTCTTGGTAGAAGACTACATTCAGAGCAGTAGGGTCTTGGTAGAAGACTACATCCAGACAAGTTAGGTCTTGGTAGAAGACTACATATAGATCAGTTAAGTCTTGGTAGAAGACTCCCTGTTATAATAAGTCGTAATCATAGGGATTCCTAGGGTTTTTCAAATGTTTATAGTTGTTTTACATACATTTTCAATACTTACAAATTAAGACACTAAAATACTTATGATCTCACCAGCTTCAAAGCTGATACTCGCTTTCAAAATTACTTGTATCCTCAGGTCATCTATAGATAGGTATAGATGCAAGGTTTAGAGAAGATGGAACTCGTTCAAGACTCATCTTTCATTTTAATTTATGCTTTAGTGTCTTTTGTAATTTGACTGAACACACTTGTATAATAATTATATTATTAATGCAATGGATGATGTTGTTGCTTGTTTACTACTTTACATTGTTGTGATAAAGTACATGACGTCCTCCGCCCCAGAACGTTTCCGCCGTTCTTGGTTTTTGGGTGTGATAGATTGGTATCAGAGCATTGTTTATATTGAATTAAGTATATCAACCCATAAAAGATATACTAACTATAAATACATAAGGGATTAAAAAATAATCTGACCAAGAGTTTATACTTTAAATAAAAAAGTATTTAATTAAGTATACGTGATGCATTCATACTAAAATCATTGTCATTAGGACAGTACAAAAGAATTACGGTTGTTGGGCAACACAGGTGGACTTAGAGACATATAGTCAAAACTGGGAAGATGTATCCTGATCAATTATATTATCCGATGGTTGACTAGCATGTGCCTAAGTGTAGTTGTGTGGTTGCAACAAATCTAAAATCTTACCAACCCTACCACAATGAGAACAATAGAACATAACATTAAACTTAAAATACTATAGGAGTATTTGGTGTTACTATAAGTACGTTATACTTGAGAACTAAAATGGGATCTTCATTACTAAGTTGATAGTTGCTAAGTGGATACACTAAGGCTATATGTAATTAGGATGTTATAGACTTAGAATCTGTGAAAATTTTACTTCACCCCTATTCTGTGTGAATACGGAGTCAAGGTCACTTATTCGAAGGTCTATCCTGTTTAGATTACACATAACTGGTTTGCACTTCACAAATGGCGATGTAACTAATGAAGGTTTTCTAAATAATTATCTAGATAGTTCGTCTAATAATTATTCTCTTACTCCAAATTCTCGCATAGATAACATAGCTGGACTCCATCCCCATGGCAACCACTATCTTCCGAACGAAGTCATAGCTGGTTGGTTTGAAGAAGAACCAGAGAATGATCATCCTATCCCCGTGAATGATCACCATGATGAAAACCTTTCAGACGATGCTAACTCTGAACCAGAGGTTGAGAACCTACCCCAGGCAGCTCCCGTTCCAATTCCTAACCCTCGTCCGGCTTTTCATGGCCCGACGCCTCCATGGGTGGAATGTTTGGAAACATGGAGCCAAGGACAAGATCAGCCCATGCCATTTGATGGTGACCGAAGCTTTTATGACCTGAGCAATGGGGGCTCAGCAGACAGAGTCTTGCCAATCTTGGACCGCAGAGTGGCCCGAAATGAGATTTAAGGTAGGACAGCCCTACATCAGATCACTGAAGTTGTCGTCGATGCTAGAATGCATACCCTCCGCACCATTCGTCTAGAAGATGCTCGCGAGAGATCTGAGAAAGATCATGAAACCCTGCCGCAAGCACTGGCTGAATCACGAGCCGAAGTCATAGAGCTCTGAGTATGCCAGAGGGTGTACGAAAGAAACCTACTTGAGATGGAGCGTCAATTGGCTGGACTATGAGTTCACCAGAGGGATGACCGTCGCCAGTAGTAGATGCTTTACTTTATTTTCCTTATTAAAAGGAATCGTTTTTCTGTCTATGCCCGATGTGGCATTTTCTATGAAATTATCTTGTACTATAGGTACTTTTGGTTAGGTCTTTATGCTGTCAAGACTATCTTCGCTAGATATGATGTAAGACCTTTACAAGGTAAATTTTCCCGAATCATTACGTCATGAATATCAAAGATATTGACAGCCGGCTAACTTCTGTGTCATTCTTTAGTCAAGTACTCTTATAATACTTTCATTGGAGTCTATCTGAAACCTGCTTTAGTCAAGTCATTGGACTATAGTAATTTAGCTCTGGAGACATTTCCAAGTCTCTTTTAATGGTTGGATCTTGTTATTCACCCACCAGCGATACCTCGGCTTGAACGACAAATGTCTTGAGACCATTCTACAAACTCACTTCCATTCCGTACTAGGACTGCATCATAGGGATGTAGGTCAACCTTTCGAGAACATACTCTTACTCCTTGATTGAGCAATCGAAGTACATCTAGGGTCAACCAGAATCGCTCACAAAATCCTTATCTTTCATGTTACAGAATCATGTCGTCATCAGGAAGCAACCAGTCGAACAAAGAAACCTCCTCTTTTCCTATGGACGCCGCTACCTTCCAAACAGCAGTTACAGCTGTCGTGGTAGCTGCCGTAACCGCTGTCCTTGCGCACCATAGCGCTATCAGCACAATCAATACTGATGATGGAATTGAAGTTTCCAATCGTGGTATCCATCCAGGAAGTCGTCAAACGGTAACAGTCACAGGCTCGCAAAGCCGAAAAGCAGAGAACAAGAAACGAAAGCGTCAAGCCTAGAAAGAACGCAAGAAATCCCAAAGGCTGGCTATGCAACAGCAGCAAGTGGAAACTCCTACCATTGCCGTACCGAGCAGGCCATATGAGGGAAAACTCCCGAAGTGTGATAAGTGTAGTTTCCATCATCATGGGGCTTGCCATGAGATGCAATGTTGCAATTGCCTAAACATAGGGTACCATGCTCGTAACTGTGCAGCACCGGCACGACCCATCACTCAAGTCCCTTTCATCGGGACTAACCCTACACACGAGAGTAGTTATAAAGCCGAACGCTTTCGGAAGAAATTTCCAAGGTGGAGTAATGAGGAAGGCACTCATGTCCACATAACACTGGCTAAACACCTCACTTACACCACCAATGTTGGTATTGTCCAAATATGTCACCAATGCAGTGAAATTGGACACCTCAAGAAGGATTGCTTGATAGCGAAGAACTCGGGAGCAGATGGGAAGATTCTCAGGATCACAGCTGCAGGAGAACCTACTCCGGAACCCACGTTAATGTAATTTAGGCGCTTCATTGTAACAGACTTATAAACCATCCCAAAAACTAGTGCAACTGGAGTCTTACCTTTTGCGAGATTCTGTCTGTATAGGGATTCTCGTGCTGCATATACTTGTCTTTTGTAGTATATCTTATTCGCAGCAATACTCTTGTGGTAAATCCAAAGTTCTGTAACTCTGTTCATGGTTGCACGGTTGTGTTTTGTCTGTACACGTCTTATGTTCAATCTAATGTCTTTAAGTTTCTGTATAATTCCGACATTATCATACAACTAGATTCAGTTTGATCGACACCATACCAGCTTCATACGTACATCTCTTTATCAGTAAACGTCTTTTTAACGAAACCGTCATTTCAGAACACCGAAGTAACCATGACTAGAGTACCTCATAGTTCCTCTCCTTTCTGAAGAAATCCCCGAAGTACCACTCGTGCAGTACGTCAAGTTCAACCCAAAGATTCATACGGTTGGTCTATCGCTGAGGAATGTATACATAAGGGTAATATATAATCAAGGTTCTACAGGTTTTGAATTGATGATTCCACTTAAACTTCTTTCTCGCCAATGGGATATGAGCTTAAAGAAGAATCAGTTATTCGACTACCTTTTCAGTGTTAATTATACACGACTCGTATGCACGAGATTGTGATTGTGAAACCATGTATGAATTCTAATATGAACTTTAGGACGGAGAACTGCCTAAGTCTACGAGTAATCACATCATCATGTGAACAAACTTAGAACCCAGTACGACTCCTGTAAACCGATCGCCCTACAGTCTAAACACCTACGGAGATACAAGAACAACAACTTAACGAACTACATAGAAAGAGAATTAGAAGACTAGGTTTCTCACCCTGGAGAACCCCAGTCTTATTCTTCCAGAGATCGAAGGATTGCATCGTATGTGCCTCGGATATCGAGGACTCCGTCAAGATTTTCCTTAGAAATCGTTATCTCTACCTCGCATACATGAAATGGTTGAGCAAGCGCAGGGAAAGAATTACCTTCAGAAATGGGTCTGAGATCCGAATATCACCAGTTCGAGTGTTAGGATAGGATGTCCGGAAGACTACCTTCCAAACTCGATGCGGACACTTCGAGTCCGTAGTGATACCTTTCGAATAGGACCAATACGCCCATAGTTTTCATGAGCTAATGAGTAGGGTACGTCTTTCTTACTTGGATCAGTTCGTCATTTCTCCATATAATGACTTACTTATCTATCCTCATAGTGAGAAGAAAATCCATGGAAATATTACCTTCAAAAGAACTTTCATGAAGTTCTCTAAGCACAAGTTTTGAAATTGAAGAGTCAGGTTCCTATGACACACTGTTAGTGATGTGGGAAATTTTGAGTACTCGTACAATTTGTCAAAACTGTTGAGAATTGGTCGACACCAGAGACGCCAACAGTCATTCGCCAAATTCTAGGACTTACAGAACTACTGTCATAGTTCATCCAGAACCCCTCACAAATCACAGGAAACTGTATGACCTTGACCCGACAAGGAATGACCCTTGACTGGGAAGTTAAACAAGAAAAGGAAACCTTGGAGATTCCAAGTGAGAGACCAAGTTCTTTAGGAAGTCTCACTTTGGGAACGCTTAATACGCTTCGTAAAGTGTGGAAAGCTAAATCCAAGATAGATAGGACCTCCGAGATTCTTGCCAGAATCGGTCATGTATCTCGCAGACTAGATCTACTCCGCGAACTCAGTAACGTACATTCTACTCTTCGCGTCTCGATCGTGAAACCGCACCTTTCCGTTAGGACTCTTGTAAGTCCACTCGTCGAGATCCTCACCTTCGTATTAGAACCGTAGTGACCCTCGACCGAGAGGTCAAGCGGACGAAGAAACGCAGTCGCCCATTAGTGAAGGTTCGTTGGGATACCAAACGAGAACCCAATTTCATTTAGGAGCGCTAGAACCAATCGACTAGGAAGTTTCCTCCTCTCGACTCGATCATTCATGCCTACTTCCTTATCTAAATTCTAATTTCGGGATGAAATTCCCTTTAACAGGGGGATGATGTGACAACCCGAAATTTCCATTCGGTCAAACCCTAAAGGTCAACCACTTCGTATCATAAGTCAATGTCATTATTTCATATATTTAAGAAATATAAAAATTCGTTTGATTATTTTAATATTATTTTTAAGCGAACGGGTGAATGAAAGTGTCGTCTCGGGTTTTGATATTTGAAAACCGCAAACACTTCGCGTATTAGAAACACCCGACCAAACTTTTATGTTTGGGTTGAAAAATCACCCAAAAACCGTGAACTCATACCTATGTATGAGTTTACTCCCCAAAAGCTAGTCATTTGTGTTTACTCCCCAAAAGTCAAAAAAGAGTAAACTCCAAAATATCCTCTCAAGTATCATCCAAGATTTAATTCCAAATCTTCAAAGTTGTAAGTGTTCTAACCATTTCAAGTTAGTAAATCACTTAATCTAGTGATTTTACATCCTTTAATCCATCCATTTTTGTGTTTTGATTAGTTTTTCCAAAACACCAAGAACACACACTAGTGTTCTTGAACTTGAAGTTCATTTCAAGCTTCCACAATGTAAGTACTACTATCCTAGAGTCATTTAAAGCTAACTATACATGTTTATACCAAGGAAAAGTCCCAAGAACACCAAGAACAAGGTGTTCATGGTTTTGGGAGGCTCCCAAAACCGTAAACACCAAATATAGTGCCTTTGGGTGCTTTACGGTGTCTAGATGCTTTATTATGCCTTAAGAACTTGTATAGATCTATCCTTGATGAGTTTATCACACAGAAAGCACCAAAACCTTCCATTTTAATGTGTTTACAGTTTAGGGATGTCCCAAAACCGTAAACACCCCAAAAGGTGTGTAAATGTCCATTAAAAGTCCCATGGTTGTTCCTTATGGCTAAATCTAACCTAGACTAGTGCCATGATTGAGCTAAGGACTTGAAAACGCCAAATACCATAAAATTAGGAGTTTAAGGTAGTAAAATCATGAGTTTAAGGTATTCAACTCATGAGAAATAGTCCCTGTTGGATAAGGTGTCTAAGTCCATAACTATTTCGGGCTTGTACTTGACCCGACCCGGCATGGTCCATTTGGGTTGCATGGCACCATGCAATTGGATAGACTAAATGAGAGAAATAACACTTGGAGATTATTAATATATTATAAGTTCTAATATATTAATAATATTATTTGATTAGTTGATCAAAGAATTAATTTGGAATTAATTAAGTGATCAAAGGATAACTAATTAAATATATGGGTTGATTATGTAAATCATCCATATCTTGTATAGTGGGCTAAGAGGCTCCATGGATTATCAAGTTGGGTTCTACCCATAGGATGCTCCATGGATGCTCCTTGGGAGTTACAAACCCATGGGTCATGGAAATGAAGAGTCATGACACATTAGGGTTTACATGGTGTAACCCTAGATGTGTCAACACTATATAAGGATCGTATTCTCCACAAAATCGGCTACACACAAGTTAGACATAAGAAACTAGAGGGCTTGGCCGATTTTGAGAAGTGTGTGTTATCTCAAGAGTCTTTCCAAGAGCATTTGGTGTTGTGTGAAGCATTTGAGGCATCACACTTGGGGTGCTAGGCTCACAAGGTTTCAAGGAACACAAGCAACAACAAGGTAAGTTATTCTATCTATGATTCAAGTTAAAATTGTTCCCCATGTATGCTAGATAAGAATATAACCTTGGAATTCAACTTTGCATGATAATTAGACAAACATAGATCCAAGGTTATTAGGGTTGCATGTACACTTAGGAATTGTTAGAATGCTCAAAACCCATCAGTGGTATCAGAGCCTAGGCTTGTTTGTTTGTTATTTGTGCTTAAAAGTTGAAGAAAGTCGAAAGTCTTGCTGTCTGACTAATGGACTCGGCGAGTCCATGGGGAGGACTCGACGAGTTCACGTGTATCTTCAACCTACTCGGCGAGTAGGTTTATGCACTCGGCGAGTAGGGTCGACAGAGTGCAGAATTTCGACTTGTGTTGCTGGAAATGGATTAGAATCATTACCCTAAAATCTTTTGGTACTTGAAAACTTATTTTAGAAGGTGTAATGTCTTTTCTAACACATTTACAACAACAAATTATCAAAATTACAAAGATTAAATGTGATTTTGATTCTTGAAAGTGTTCATATTCATGTTCTTGTTCTTATGATGTTTAGATGATCATAGGAATTATTTGTAACCTATGTGGTAGATTAATTCATGATCATAATGTGTTTTAATGGAGTCCATAACTTGTCCTCAAGTTATGGAAAACCAAAAGTCTCTTGGATTAAAAACCATTAAAAGAACACAAGAGTTAGAAAAAATGAAAAGTCCTCATTTTATTACTCTATTACACTCATAAGTTACAAGAAATGAAAAGTTTTGAAAGTTTACAAAACTTGCCCTCAAGTTTTGGAACAAGTAAAGTTAAGTTAAAACTTTAGTTCCAACCCCTAGAATTTTAAAAGTTAAAATTCAACCCTTATACTTATATTATTATGATTTAATAATTATATATATATGTATAAGAACAAAGTCGTCTTACCGCTAGTACGCCTCATTCACGAAGCCGGTCTATAAGGTGAGTATAAGGTTGTTGCCTATAAAATGGTGACTTAATGGGTGTCCACTCTCACCCACCGCTTGCTTGATCGGTGGAGGGTCGTTAGCCGAACGGGTAAGACAAGGACTTATTAATTCTCATTCAAAGTATGATGAATATTATAAAGTAACTAAATGTTTTATTAAATTCCCAATCTTAGTTACTTTAGGAAAAAATGTGAATAAGGTGCTATTCCATGAAATTACACTTTACACTTTGATTAAGTCGTTGGTGGAGCGTGTGTGGTTAACCGGCACACTAACTTGGACTTAACAAGGTAGGTAAAGGGTGACTTAGGGTTTATTATAGTATCGATGGAGCGTGTGTGGTTAACCGGCACATCGATTGAGTGATAAACTTTAAGGGTACCAAGTGATTTGCATGGTTACTTCACACCTCGTTTTGTGATCCTCGGTATCCCAGTCACAAAACTTGGAGGGCACACTCGAGATTAAAACATGCCTTTGAAAAGTTCATTGAATCTCAAAGAATCTAGGAATTTCTAAGAACCATT
Source organism: Lactuca sativa (assembly GCF_002870075.4). Lineage (NCBI taxonomy): Eukaryota > Viridiplantae > Streptophyta > Magnoliopsida > Asterales > Asteraceae > Lactuca > Lactuca sativa. The sequence continues at coordinate 239,769,331 of NC_056625.2, forward strand.
CAAAAACCTAATACTAAAATATTGCGGTTTTCGTGGTGGAAATTGGTGAATCGTCATTCACCTACCTTTCAAATATGATATAGCTTAGATTACGGCATACCTCTTCTAAGTTATATTATATTGTGATTGGATCCTAGCCTTAATATTACATTTGGGTGTTTTATTAAGGACTCTCTTATATCTAAACTAATCTTGTCCTCTTTCCTTCAGATGTCTTTCAACAATGCTTCTGGCTCTAATCCTAATGGCTCCTTTTCCCTTATGAACTTGTGTGGGAAAGTCACCTTTGATGGATCCAACTTCAATGAGTGGATCAGAAACATCAGGATGATTACCCGCTACGAGGACAAAGAATATGTCCTTGACAAGGAGCTTAAGGAGATTGATGAGTCCACTGCAACTCCTCAGGAGATCGCTGAATTTCGGGCACATGAAAGGGATGCTACGAAAGTGGCTTGCATCATGATGGCCACGATGACAGCGGAACTCCAAAAGTCTTATGAGGATTTCTACCCTTATGAAATGCACCAAGATTTGATGGAAAGATACCATCAAAGTGCAAGACAAGAGAGGTATGAAATCATCTGCTCCATGATAACAACCATGATGAAGGATGGGGAATCCGTCACGAGCCACATGCAGAAAATGCAAAGGTATGTGGATCGTTTGCTGAAGCTTAATGTGAACTTCCCGGAGGATCTTGCAATAGATATTATTTTGCATTCCTTACCATCGTGCTATGATCAATTCCGCATGACATATCACATGAACAAGGAAGAAGTCACCCTCAGCAAACTTCAGGGACTTCTCAAGACCGCAGAAACAGGTCTTAAGGGGAAGTCGGTTGCTATCACTCCTACTCAAAACTGTACTCCGGTTTTGGCAATCGGGAAAAGTCGAGGGAGGAAGAGAAAGAGCTCTTCTAAGGGTACCAAGGTTCGGACCCTTGGTGGCTCTTCTTCAAGTGGAACCAAGAAAGGTTTCGTTACTCCTTCTTCTGACCCAAAAGAGGCTGAATGCTTCTATTGCCATGAAAAAGCTCATTGGAAGCGGAACTGCCCAAAATACCAGCAAGATGTGAAGGATGGGAAAGTTAAACCCAACCATGCAGGTATTTACACTATCATTTCTAATAACTCACCCCATTCTAATTCTTGGGTCCTTGATACCGGTTGTGGTATTCATATTTGTTGTGACTTGCAGGGACTAAGAAGAAGTGAGGATGTGGAGCAAGGAAGGATAAACTTGATCATGGGGAATAGGAAAGCTATACCTGTTACCAAGATTGGAGTTTATACTTTATCGCTAAGTAGTGGGTTTAGTTTAGATTTGAATAAGTGTTGTTATTCGCCAGGAATGGCAAGAAATATTATTTCCTTTCATGCTTTGTACAAACAAGGGTTTACCTTTTCATTTAATAATGAAGTTGGCTCTATAGATGTTTTCTATAATAATGTCTTTTATTTTAAAGCATTACCTTGTGATGGTGTGTATGAAGCTGTATCTGTTGTAGATAACTTGGGAAATAATGTTTTGTGTATTGATTCTACTAATAATAACTTGGATAAAGCATCTTTATGGCATTGTCGTCTTGGACATATAAGCAAGAAACGCATAGGCCAACTCCAAAAGGATGGAGTCTTGGAGTCGTTTGACCTAAAGTCAGATGATAGTTGCGAATCATGCTTACTTGGAAAAATGACAAAGTCACCCTTCACAGGTTCATGTGAGAGGGGTGAAGGTTTGTTGGACCTTATACACACGGATGTGTGTGGACCATTCAAACATGCCACAAGGGATGCTAATCGTTATTATTTGACTTTTACTGATGATTATAGTAGATATGGATATGTCTACTTGATCAAGCATAAGTCAGAGACTTTCGAGAGGTTTAAGGAATTTAAACAGGAAGTCGAGAATCAATTGGGCAGGAACATTAAGATGCTTCGATCCGATCGTGGTGGTGAGTATCTTAGTTCAGAGTTCCTCGACTATCTAAGGGAATGTGGGATAGTCTCACAATTGACACCTCCCAGGACACCACAGTTGAATGGTGTGGCTGAGAGGCGTAATCGAACCTTGTTAGATATGGTTCGTTCCATGATGAGTCGAGCTACGCTACCAATCTCATTCTGGGGGTATGCCTTAGAGACTGCCGCCCATATTCTTAATCTAGTCCCTACAAAGAAAGTTGCCAAAACTCCTCACGAGATGTGGACTGGTAAAGTACCTAAACTAGACCACATCAAGATTTGGGGTTGCGAGGCTTTCGTGAGACGCGAGACTCATGATAAGCTCGAACCTCGAAGCGAGAGGTGTATTTTCATCGGTTACCCACAGCGATCCTTTGGTTACCTCTTCTACAGACCCAGTGACAATGTGGTCTTTGTAGCAAGAAGAGGAGTCTTTCGAGAAAGAGAGTTTATAAGCCAAGGAGACAGTGGGAGGCAAATTGATCTTGAAGAAATTCAAGAATCAAGCGGTGAAGGAACTTCAAACTCTAGCCCTCAACTTGAGGAGGAAACTCCTGTTGAGCAAATTGACAAATCTGTACCTCTGAGACGTTCCACGAGAGTTAGGAGTGCACCTGAGCATTACTATGGATTCCATATTACTGCAGAAGGTGAGACACTTATTAGTGATGAGACACTAGTAAGTCAAGATGACCCTAACAACTACGAGGAAGCCATGGCAGGCCCCGAGTCTGCTAAATGGAAAGAGGCTATGGATAGCGAGATACAATCCATGTATGACAATCAAGTTTCGAACTTGGTTAAAAATGTACCAGGTCGTAAGACAGTAGGGTGCAAATGGGTCTTCAAGAAGAAGACCGACATGGATGGTAAAGTACACACTTATAAGGCTAGACTGGTTGCAAAGGGCTTCTCTCAAATTCCTGGAGTGGACTATGATGAGACCTTTTCTCCGGTAGCCAAGATTAAGTCTATTCGGGTTCTGTTAGCCATAGCTGCATTTCATGACTATGAAATATGGCAGATGGATGTCAAAACCGCTTTCCTTAATGGGAAGTTGGCTGAAGATGTTTACATGAGTCAGCCAGAGGGTTTTGTCAGCAACGAGTACCCTAATAGAGTGTGTAAGCTTGAGAAATCCATTTATGGATTGAAGCAAGCACCTCGCAGATGGAATCTTTGCTTTGATGAAAAGGTCAAGGAATTTGGCTTTTCTAGGAGTGAAGATGAATCTTGTGTGTATGTCAAGGCTAGTGGGAGTATAGTTAGCTTCTTGGTATTGTATGTGGATGACATACTACTCATAGGAAACGACATTCCAACCCTGCAGGAAGTAAAGTCCTGGCTTGGGAAGTGTTTCGCTATGAAGGACCTTGGTGAAGCTGCCTATATTCTAGGGATAAGAATCTTGAGAGATCGGAGTAAAAGACTAATTGGACTTAGTCAGAGTACTTACTTGGATAAGGTGCTGAAGAGATTCAGCATGCAGGATTCCAAGAAAGGAGAGTTACCCATCCAGAGTAACACCAGATTGAGTAATACACAAAGCCCTAGCACTGAGGCTGAGATAGCAGAAATGAGTCGAACACCTTACGCTTCGGCTGTAGGATCGATCATGTATGCTATGACGTGTACTCGACCCGATGTAGCTTTTGCCTTGAGCATGGTTAGCAGGTATCAGGCGAACCCTGGCAAGGCACACTGGACTGCGGTAAAGAATATCCTCAAGTACCTACGGAGGACTAAGGACTGGGTCCTTACCCTTGGTGGAAGTGATGACTTGAGAGTTATAGGGTATAGTGATGCTAGCTTTCAGACTGATAGGGATAATTTCCGCTCTCAGTCGGGCTGGGTCTTTACCCTAAACGGAGGAGCAATTTCTTGGAAGAGTTCCAAGCAAGAGACAGTGGCAGATTCTACTTGTGAATCAGAGTATATTGCAGCTAGCGAAGCAGCAAAGGAGGCGATATGGCTGAAGAACTTCATTGGAGACCTTGGAGTTGTACCAGCTATTAAAGAGCCAATGGAAATTTTCTGTGATAGTGAAAGTGCTGTTGCCTTAGCTAAGGAACCAAGGGATCACGGGAGATCCAGACACATCGACAGAAAATACCATTTCATCAGACATCGGATCGAAGAAGGACTCCTCGTGGCAAAGAGGGTATCATCAGATGAGAACCCTGCAGATCCCCTCACGAAGGGACTGAGTAGGGTTAAGCATCTCCAGCATGCTCGGAGCATAGGGCTGAAGGATGATATAAGTTTTAGTAGTTAGATAACCCAGAAGTTTGTAAAGTGTAATTGACATTTGATGATGAATAAAAGGTGTTTTATTTATGAGTAAAGTGTTGCTATCTCTTGTCAATCGTTTACTATATTTCTTTTGCATGTTTTGACTTCCAGAATAATTTTGTTTGGTGTAACATATTATTCAAACCTCCACAGTCGGTCATATGTCGGAAGTAGGTATGAATCAAGACTGTCATGATGGGTTGTAGAGGTCTAAGGTGTTGGACAAGGCTACAACAATCATGAGTGCTCATAAGTTCTGAGCATTGGACTCAACCCACGCTCACTGGAATCACTTCATGGAATTCTATCTCGAGTGATCGTGAGACGGTAATATCATATAAGTCTTCAAACCTAGAGATATGATTTGTTACTTACAAGTTGGTTATGCATTGACTGTACGAAACCGCATTGGTAACTCGATGTTATAAAACGTACTTTTGTGTGTAATTCAATGAGTGGTAGAACAAACATATGAGTCGAAGTTTATCTGTTCCTTCTTGGATTAGAAGCTGATATCTGGGCCCCTCGATGATTTTGTTTTGACCCATGTACCGGGCCCGGTCAGAACTAAGTTGATGTGTTCAATTAAGTTCTATGTCAAACAAATCGGAAATCGGGAAACAAACTGCTGGACAATAAGTAAGACATTGTTCCATGTATTTGTCCGGCTGATATCTAGAACGGAGGATTATATGATCACTTATCTTAAATGGCGTACCATCATCTTCTCAGTTCCGAGAGACCTTGAAAGAGCTACGATTGCCGGTCGGTTCCTGAAGTACTAGAGATATAGTTATTAGACTTATCCAAGTGGGAGACTGTTGGATAAGGTGTCTAAGTCCATAACTATTTCGGGCTTGTACTTGACCCGACCCGGCATGGTCCATTTGGGTTGCATGGCACCATGCAATTGGATAGACTAAATGAGAGAAATAACACTTGGAGATTATTAATATATTATAAGTTCTAATATATTAATAATATTATTTGATTAGTTGATCAAAGAATTAATTTGGAATTAATTAAGTGATCAAAGGATAACTAATTAAATATATGGGTTGATTATGTAAATCATCCATATCTTGTATAGTGGGCTAAGAGGCTCCATGGATTATCAAGTTGGGTTCTACCCATAGGATGCTCCATGGGAGTTACAAACCCATGGGTCATGGAAATGAAGAGTCATGACACATTAGGGTTTACATGGTGTAACCCTAGATGTGTCAACACTATATAAGGATCGTATTCTCCACAAAATCGGCTACACACAAGTTAGACATAAGAAACTAGAGGGCTTGGCCGATTTTGAGAAGTGTGTGTTATCTCAAGAGTCTTTCCAAGAGCATTTGGTGTTGTGTGAAGCATTTGAGGCATCACACTTGGGGTGCTAGGCTCACAAGGTTTCAAGGAACACAAGCAACAACAAGGTAAGTTATTCTATCTATGATTCAAGTTAAAATTGTTCCCCATGTATGCTAGATAAGAATATAACCTTGGAATTCAACTTTGCATGATAATTAGACAAACATAGATCCAAGGTTATTAGGGTTGCATGTACACTTAGGAAGTGTTAGAATGCTCAAAACCCATCACTTAGACCGTAAACTCCATTTAGGAGTGTTTTGATGCCACACAATACTTCCTAAGACTAATTCATGAAGTAGGAATGCTTGGAATAGCCTATAAGACTTCAAATCACCAAATGGTCAAAAGGTTAGGAGTTTACGACCGTAAACTCAAGAGCTTACGACCATAAACTCAAGGGGTGTTGATCCTTAGGGAGTAAACTCATTTTAAGAGATTTCCTTGAACCCCAATCATACTAGCCTTTCCCTACAACACTTAGATGCACTCCTGAACACTTATAACACTTATACAAAGTGTTTGTCATGCCTTAGAGTGTCTTGACTTTGTCTATTAGTTGTTTAAATAATAATTGTGTATATACATATATCCTTATATGTTATTAGGATCTTTGTGTGTGTCCAAGTCTTCACTTGACACCAATCACTTATCCGACACTTCCTTCGATCCACTTGCTACAGGTGAGTTCATACCCCTTAACCAATGTTTTTAACTGTTTTTAAATGTTTTATGGGGGATACAAGTAGAATCATGCTACTTATTATATCAATCGCATGTGATTAATAAACAACATTCAAATGATTGGCTACTCATTAGCCGTTTTACCAAACAGTTTCCTTCAAATGTTTTTCGTAAACACTTTATGTGCTTAAAACTCTTTATTACACTGTACATATTACTCTGTATGTTACCTTTCAAACTCATTTAAAATTTTGTTTCAAACAAATGTTTCTTTATACTAAACTGTTTTATCAAACCCATGCCTTCAAAATTGTTTTTTAGATTGACACCAAGTCGATCCTTTCTTAGAAAAGGATTATGTTCAAAGGTTTTACAAAACTTATTTTATGATTTTATATTATAAATTGCATGCCTATATATGTATAGTTATATAAGAAATGTTGAAAGGACTTAGGAAGGCTATCCACCCTATTTCCTTTTCCTCGTTTGGATGTGGTCTGGTGGGATATCGGGTACCCGTCCGAAGGTCGTTTAAATATTAGTTATATATCATGTGTACATATATAGTCATAAAGGTCCTTCCAGTTCATCAAATGCCCATGGGTAGCAAGGGTATACATCCATGTTCATACGTACCAGTTAGATTACAAGTAAACTACCATAGGGGTAGTTTAGGAAGATATTAGAACTATTACTAGAACGCGATAAAATACAATGAGTCAGTTCATTCATGAGTCAATACTTGCTAGAACATTTCAGTACATTACTATACTTGTTAGATAGAGAGAACATACATTATAGCTAGAACATTTCAGTACATTACTATACTTACAAGATTAGTTATTTATTTCAAATGCTACAGTACTTACAAGATTACCCTAGACTTAAGGTAATTGGTACGGTTGTAGTTCGACACTACACCATAGTACTATTTCATTTTCCCATTACATTCACTTCGTGAACATTCACATAACGAACGGTAATGTAGAAACTATATTTTTTTGTTAATGGTAGTCATACTTGGGAAAATACATACTCTTATAAGAGACATACACACAGTCACTAGATGCCTTGGTAGAAGGCTGCATTCAGAGCTGTAGGGTCTTGGTAGAAGACTACATTCAGAGCAGTAGGGTCTTGGTAGAAGACTACATCCAGAGCAGTTAGGTCTTGGTAGAAGACTACATATAGATCAGTTAAGTCTTGGTAGAAGACTCCCTGTTATAATAAGTAGGAATCATAGGGATTCCTAGGGTTTTTCAAACGTTCACAGTTGTTTTACATACATTTTCAATACTTACAAATTATTACTTACAAATTAAGACACTAAAATACTTATGATCTCACCAGCTTCAAAGCTGATACTCGCTTTCAAAATTACTTGTATCCTCAGGTCATCTATAGACAGGTACAGATGCAAGGTTTAGAGAAGATGGAGCTCGTTCAAGACTCATCTTTCATTTTAATTTATGCTTTAGTGTCTTTTATAATTTTACAGAACACACTTGTATAATAATTATATTATTAATGCAATGGATGATGTTGTTGCTTGTTTACTACTTTACATTGTTGTGATACTGTACATGACGTCCTCCGCCCCAGAACGTTCCCGCCGTTCTTGGTTTTAGGGTGTGACAGAAACCAAGTGCTCCATGAACTTACCACAATACACGTGCCTAAAGGAACCCACAACCTTACCTAAATAGTGAAGTACCATATATCTAATGAAATGACGGACCACAATCATTAACAGAAAACATCCTCATGAACGATAGGAACAAGATCCCATACCTTGATTGAGAATCAAAAGACCCCATCAATATGTAAGTATCTCAATAAAACTTTTAAAGCTATCCAGAAATGCTGCTAAAGTGCTAGTCAAATCCATAAAAATACCAACCCAGCCAGCATGACATGCTAAACAAATTTAGAATCTACGCAGATTTAATGTCACATTTGGAAATTTTGAAAAAAGTTGCCCCAAATTCTAAACTTCCAATAACCAAGGATATCTTCCAAACGCCAAACTTGACGATGGGTTGATAAATCCATTGAACTTCAGCTGATACAACACAAAACTTTCGAAGAATCTTCGCCTTGATCTTCTAAGAAATGACCAATGATCAAGAATGCATTGAAACCTAATCCAATGAACCAAAACCCATGTGGAACTAAACATACACATCTCTAAAAATGATATACTGATCGAAAACAGCCCAATCTAGATTATAAACTGCCGTCTGTACAACGAGCTGACAAATCCCTCAACAACCGATACTCAACCAGAGTGATCCTAGTGCCTCCTCCTATATTTATTGGCATCCCAAAAGTAACAGATGGCTACAACAAGCTCCTTCCCCAACTGTGACAACCCGAAATTTCCATTTTGTACGAACATTATCTATTCAATAGAAGCTAGACCAGTTTCAATGAATTTCAGACTTTTCCGAATAAGTTTGTGTACATTAGGGTTTATGTTTAAGGAGATATCAGGAGAGTGGATGCTCACGGGTTTTTGAAACTTGAGTATTTCAAAACTTCATAATGTTAGAGTCCAATTCCGGAATAAAAATATTTTCTACCAAAAATATTTCAGGACTATAAATAGATTTCTGAACTAAATTCATTCATTATTCACATTTCCAACTAGAGAAAAGCCATTTTTCTCTCTCACGGATCTTCGGGTTTTTCATCCCAAATCGTGAGTACACTTCTCTAGTTGTGTTATAATGCTTGTTATATGCTTAATAACATAGATTACATGTCAAATATATGAGATTTGGGAGTTTACCGCCCAAGAACGTTCTTGGGGAGTAAACTCCAAAATGAAGCTTAAAGGCTATCTAGTCCCATTTCCTTGTTAAGTAACTAGCTAAGGATTATATGTATGTACATTTGAGACTAGAAAACAATCAAAAACACCTAGCTTAGGGTGTTCACGGCCCAAGAACTTCTTGGACCGTGAACTCCAAATTCAAGGGCCAAAATGTGCCCTAATCACTCCTAAGGCTTTAGACATTAATACTCATTTACTTCTAGCTAATTTGTGGACTTTAAAACATCAAGAACACCCCTCAAAGTGAGTTTACGGCCAAGGAATACTCATAGGCCGTAAACTCCAAACAAGGGCACCAAAGTCTGCCAAGGGTCCTCATTAGCCTTAAACAAATGCCTAGAAATTATCCTACTTGTGCTTGGGACTTGAAAGAATAAAAACACCCATCCCATGAGAGTTTATGGCCGTAAACTCTAAGGGATTTGGCCTTGGGGCGTAAACTCCTCAAAGGAGTATTTCTATGCCCTAAACTACCCAAAGGATTAAACAACCAAGTAAGGCTTATTCTAGAAATCAAATAGCACTTCAAAACATCAATTACCACCAAGATTGGAGTTGACGGCCGTAAACTCAAGGTTTTACGACCGTAAACTCCTTGTGTGGGGTTTATTGAGGAGTAAACACTTATATAAGGCCCTTTGGTACATTAAACCCCTTTAGCCTTGTCCCACAACAACTTAGATGCAACCATTAAGACCTATAACACTTATGCAAAGTGTTTACATGTTCCTGAGTGTCCCAACTAAATTTATTAGTTATTATTTGGCTAATTAGTTACACATATGTTCAAAATATGGTAACTAGGCTCGTGCGTGTGAACAAGTCTCTGTTTGCCACCTAGCACGGTATCTGACACTTCAATCCAATCCACTCACCACAAGTGAGTTCATACCCCCTTTAATTAACCTTTGAAATACTTTTAAATGTTTTAAATACTTTATGGGGGGGATACAAGTTAAATACTTATAGTTATTACATCAATCACATGTGATTAATAACTAGAAAACCAATGATTTTATTACTGTTCAAACTGTTTATCAAACTGTTTTACTTCATACTGTTTTGCAAACTCATTTAATTATCAAATACTTTTATTTAAACTTTGTTATGCTTCTTATAAATTTCATGCCCATATATGTATAGATATATAAGCAATGTTTAAAGGGCTTAGGAAGGCCATCCGCCCTATTTCCTTTTCGCGCTTGAGATGTGGTCTGGTGGGATATCGGGTACTCATCCGAAGGTCGTTTAAATATTAGTTATATATCAAATGTACATATATAGACATAAAAGTACTCCTTTATTCATGCGTATCAGTACATCATTAGTAAGTTACCATCGGGGTAACACAGGATCATACTACTACAATTTGTAGATCAATGAGTCAGTTCATTCATGAGTCAATACTTATTACTACGAGTACATATACAACTATACTAGAAAGAGAACATATACAACTATACTAGAGAGAGAACATATACAACTATACTAGACAGAGAACATATACAACTATACTAGAAGAAGAACATATACAACTATACTAGAACAGTTCATTACATTACATATACAAGAATACGTTCATTATTGTGATATGAATCGGAGCATGACTTAAATGCCATGGCCCGAGTTGTATCCAGAGTCTCTTGAAGGGAGAGCGTGAGTTTGCATATAGATCTATACTGGATTGACTATCCTACACCTTGCTGCTAGCTACAGTCGGACCTGCAGGTCTGCGGGTGCCAAACGTCATTCCGTTATTACGACCATTCGTATGTCGTTGTTACCAGTCGATAGTATGGTGCAATTAGTCACATGATACCTTAATATAATCCGTTTAAGGTAGTTAGTACAGCAGTAGTTCCTATAATACAACACTACAGTACTACATAATTTACCCATTACATATATTTAGTGATTATGTCACTTAAACTTTAATGTACAAACTATATTTTGTTAATGATAGTTACACTTGGTAAATTACACACTTTTACAACAAACGAACATACAAAGCAGTTAAGCCTTAGTAGAAGGCTACTTTAAATAGAAAATATAGGTTTTTCTGAGAGATTCAAACTTTTACAAACACTTACAAACATTTACATACATTTTACAAACTTACACTTGAGACATGTTCAAACGTTTTGATAACAAACACCGACACTAAAATACTTATGAACTCACCAGCTTAATGCTGATAAACTCTTTCAAAATAACTTGTATTCTCAGGTCATCAGTAGACAGGTACCGAGGCCAGCTTTTGAGAAGATGGAGCGCATCCAAGACTCATCTTATTATTTTGATTTACATTATATTTTTGGTTTCTATAACTATTCAGAACACGCTTGTATTAAAATTATATATTTAATGCAATGGTTGATGTTGTTTGCTTATTTACATTTACTGTGTTGTGATACTTTACATGACGTCCTCCGCCCCAGAACGTTTCCGCCGTTCTTGGTTTTGGGGTATGACAGATTGGTATCAGAGCATTGTTTATAGTGAATTAAGTATATCAACCTATAAAAGATATACTAAACTATAAACCCATTAGGGATTAAAACACTCTGACCAAGAGTCTATACTTTAAATATTAAAATATTTAATTAAGTATACTAGTCTGCATTCATACTAAAATCGGTGTCACAATGACAAGAACAAAAGTATTACAATTGTTAAATATCACAAGTGAGCTCGGGGATGTATGGTCAGTCCTGGGAATGGCATAGCCTGATCAACTATGTTGGTCCGAGGAGTGATTAGCATATGCCCTAGAATGGTTGTGATATGTTAACAAGTCTAAGAACTTACCAATAATACCACAAGAAGATCAGTAGAACCTAAACTTAAAATACTATAGGTGTATTTTGTACTACTAGCTACATATATACTATATTCTTATACCTCTTTTCTCGCGTAGATTTAAATGGCTGGATTCCATCACGGCGACCTGTACTTTCAAAATGAAGGCAATGCAAGGTGGATCGAAGAAGAGCCCGAAGATGAGCATCCAATCCCTTTGGATGATCACCTCGCAGAAGGCTTTTCTGATGGATCCGACTCCGAGCCTGAAGTTAACAACCTACCGCTAGTAGGTCAAGCCCCGAACAACAACCCCCGACCAGCTTTTCTAGGTCCTACACCCTTATGGGCAACCAACTTGAATCACTGGAGTGACGAACAGGATCAACCCTTAACTTACTTTGGGGACCAAAGCTTTTACCATGTTAGTGATGGTGGCTCTGCGGATCAAGCTCTACCCGTCATTATCCACAGAATAGCTCGTAATGTTGAGCAAGGTCGAGCAGCCATCGCCCGGGTCATGGAGATTGATGCCAACTCTGGTGTCAACACAGTCCGCATCCGCCGTCTTGAAGAAGACATGGAACGGACCCGGAGAACCAATGAAACCCTGCAGCAACAACTAGCTGCCTCCCGAGCTGAAGTCTTGGAACTTCGAACCCGCCAGAGGGCTCAAGAGCGACACCTTCAAGAGGTGTTTTGTCAAGTGTCAGACCTCAGGACTCGCCCGAGGAATTCCCATCGCCGTTAGATGATGTCTAGTATATTTCTGTCTTTTGGTTAAGGAATAGTCTTTAACATCTGTGCTCTAAGTAGCACTTATCTGTAAAATATTCCTAACTTACAGTACTCTAATTAGGAATCTAAGAACTGTCAAGCGTTTCCGTATGGTATGATGTAAGACCTACTGTTAGGTCGATTTTCCCTGAACTTAATTCATCGGTAATACCAGTATTATTGACGTCTATCTAATCTGTGGGAAAAATCTGTACACTTGTGTTTTCCTACTAATATTCTTTGTTGTGATCTCAAACACTCATTCAAACTGTGGGGCTATGGTTAGTTAGTCCATGTGTTACTCTCACCTTACTTACAAGTTGATTCTTACCATTTTGCTTATCTTTATAAACGTATAGCTGAAAGATGCCTTCTCGCAAATCTACCCAGAATAACCCTGCGCCTCCTCCGCCTCCGGTCATCGATACAGCGGCCCTGAATGCTGTCATAGCCGCAGCAGTGACAACTGCCATGGCTCAGTATCACTCTACTGACGCCAGCAGAGGTGGGACCCTTGTTAACTCCATTCCGGTTGAAACCCCTGTGCGCTCAAGAGAGTGCTCCTACAAGGATTTCACCAACTGCAAGCCGAAGTCCTTTCATGGGACCGGCGGAGTCATTGCCCTCTCGCAATGGTTCGAGAAGACTGAATCAGTCTTCGAAATCTGTTCATGCCCTGCTGCGAGCAAAGTCAAATATGCCGCATGCACCTTTGAAGGAAAGGCTCTGACATGGTGGAACGGCCACGTTAAAGCTCTAACCCTCGTCGTAGCCAACGACATGGTTGGGAAACGATGAAAGACCTCATGATTGAGGAATACTGCCCAAGGGGCGAAATCCAAAATTGGAGCAGGAGCTTTGGAGCCTGACCATGAAGGGCACCAATGTGGTTGCTTATACCGCCAGATTCAACGAACTGGTGGCCCTCTGCCCCAATATGGTTCCCACGGAAGGGAAAAAGATCAAAAGGTGCGTATGGGGGTTGGTGCCTCCGTACCAGGGGAATGTCCTATCATCAAACCCCGCTACCTTCGACAGTGCCAAGCGACTGGCACAACGACTCATTGACCATGGAGTCAAAACCTCTGCAACAACAACCACCCTAACCATCCCGGAACCCTCCAACCCGCTGACACTAAACGGAAGTTCTGGGAAGAAAAGAAGACGAAGCGAGCTGCTAAAAAGCAGCAAGTTGTGGCTGTGCATGCCGCGATAACCCTTGCTGCTGCTACTGCTCCGGTGGGACAGTATGCTGGAAGTTTGCCCAAGTGCAACAAATGCAACTTCCACCACAACGGCCCCTGCCGTGAAATGCAGTGCTCTAACTGCAACAAGAAAGGAGACACCGTCCGTTTCGGTAAATTCCCGGCGAAGCCGATCACCCAAGTCCCCGGCTCTGGCGCGATGCCGACCTGCTATGGATGTGGCGAAGCAGGCCACTATAAGAGGGACTGCCCCAAAGAAAAGAATGCTGGTGGAGCAGGAAGGGTACTAGCTATAGGCCACGGGGAAGCAGTTGCTGACCCGACAGTGGTGACTGGTACATTCCTCCTCGATAATTACTATGCATGTATTTTGTTCGATAGTTGTGCGGAGCGAAGCTTCGTAAGACATAAATTTGCTCGCATGCTTAAGCAAAAACCACACACACTTAAGGAACAATTTACAGTAGAAATGGCTAATGGAAAAACTGAAAGTACGAATAGCATATACTTAGGTTGTACCCTAACTCTAGATAACCATTCATTCCCAATCGACCTCATGCGGGTCTCAATAAAAAGCTTCGACGTTATCATTGGCATGGATTGGTTAAGTCTTCATCGCGCCGACATTATGTGCTACGAGAAAGCAGTCCGTCTAAACCTTCCATCTAACGAAACTCTTATCGTCTATGGCGACAAACCCGGTGCGAGTCTTCGTATAATATCAAGTACTCAAGCACAAAAGTATCTGCGTAAAGAATACCATGCATTCCTTGCTCACGTCGTCGATACGTGCCTCGAAACGAAAGAACTAAAGAACATCCCAGTAGTGAGCGACTTCCCCGACATTTTCCCAGAAGAGCTACCTGGATTACCTCCATAACGATAGGTCGAATTCAGAATCGACTTAGTCCCAGGAGCTACCCCAGTAGCCAAGTCGCCCTACCGTTTAACACCAGCTGAGATGCAGGAACTCTCTGGTCAACTTAATGAACTGCTCAGCAAGGGTTTTATAAGACCAAGTTTCTCACCTTGGGGAGCACCAGTCTTGTTCGTTAAGAAGAAAGACGGATCATTCTGTATGTGTATCGACTACAGAGAACTCAACAAACTGACGGTCAAGAATCGTTACCCTCTGCCTCGCATAGACGATCTATATGACCAACTGCAAGGGGCGAACTATTTTTCCAAAATTGATCTAAGATCCGGATATCACCAGTTACGAGTACTAGAGGAGGGTGTGCCGAAGACAGCCTTCCGAACTCGTTACGGACACTACGAGTTCGTGGTGATGCCATTCGGATTGACCAATGCGCCCACAGTTTTCATGGATATGATGAATAGAGTATGTCGACCTTACTTGGACCAGTTCGTCATCGTTTTCATTGACGACATCCTGATCTACTCCCGAAGTAAGGAAGAGTATGACGATCACCTGCGACAAGTTCTAGGGACATTGCGAAAGGAGAAACTTTATGTGAAGTTCTCGAAATGTGAATTTTGGATCCGATGAGTCGAATTCTTAGGATACGTGGTAAGCGAAGAGGGAATCCACGTGGACCCATCCAAAATTAAAGTCATTGAGAACTAGTCAGTACCGAAGATGCCTAAAAAAATTCGTCAATTTCTAGGTCTCGCTGGCTACTACCGCAGGTTCATACAGAACTTCTCCCGAATAGCGAAACCTCTGACAACCCTGACCCACAAAGGCGTGGCCTTTGACTGGGAAGAGAGACAGGAGAGTGCGTTCCAAACGCTCAAGCGAGCCTTGTGCACCGCACCAATACTATCCCTTCCCGAATGAATAGAATACTTCGTAGTCTATTGCGATGCATCGAATCAAGGGCTCGGATGTGTTCTGATGCAGTAAGGTAAGGTCATCGCCTACGCCTCGAGACAGCTGAAAATGCACGAAGTTAACTACACGACCCACGATCTTGAACTAGGAGCAATTGTGTTTGCCCTAAAGATCTGGAGACATTACTTGTACGGAACGAAAAGCACTATCTTTACCGACCACAAGAGTTTACAACACATTTTCGATCAGAAGGAGCTCAACATGAGACAACGACGGTGGGTCGAGCTACTCAATGACTACGAATGCGATATTCGTTATCATCCGGGTAAAGCCAACGTAGTAGCAGACGCCCTAAGTCGGAAGGAATATTCTGGTCGCAGAGTCAAGTCATTGTCAATAACCATCCATTCACACTTGTCTAAGCAAATTCAGGCGGCCCAATTGGAAGCCATGAAACCTGAAAATGTGACTAGTGAATCCCTTAGGGGAATGGACAAGAATTTAGAAGCCAAGGGTGACGGAGCCTTATTTTTCATGAACCGGATCTGGACACCGAAACATGGTGGTTTCCGAGACTTGGTCATGACCGAGGCGCACAGCACTCGGTATTCCGTCCACCCAAGTTCAGATAAGATGTATCTGGATCTTGAAAAGCTATACTGGTGGCCTAATATGAAAGTAGAGATTGCTACCTTCGTAAGTAAATGCCTTACTTGCGCAAAGGTTAAGGTCGAGTACGAGAAGCCCTTTGGTTTACTGCAACAACCAGAGATTCCAGAATGGAAGTGGGAGCGGATCACTATGGATTTCATAACCAAGTTGCCCAAGACCACGGGTGGACTTGATACCATATGGGTCATCGTCGATAGATTGACCAAGTCTGCACACTTCCTGCCTATCAAAGAAACTGACAAGATGGAGAAACTTAGGAGAACATACATTAGGGAAATCGTACGGCTACATGGTGTTCCTATGTCCATTATCTCCGATAGAGATAGTAGGTTCACCTCAAGATTCTGGCAATCACGACAACATTCCCTAGGAACAAGGCTGGACATGAGCACAGCCTACCATCCACAGACCGACGGACAGAGTGAGAGGACCATCCAAACACTGGAAGACATGTTGAGAGCCTGTGTGATTGACTTTGGAAAGGCATGGGAAACTCATTTACCCCATGTCGAGTTTTCCTATAATAACAGTTATCACACGAGCATCAAGGCTGCTCCATTCGAAGCTCTCTACGGCCGCAAGTGCAGATCCCCTCTGTGCTGGGCTGAGGTGGGTGATACCCAATTAGCCAGGGGCAAGCTTCTGACAATACTCTCACCGGTCCGGAGATCATTCGGGAAACGACAGAGAAAATCGTTCAGATCCGTGAACGATTGAAAGCCTCTAGAGACCGACAGAAGAGCTACGCTGATAAACGAAGAAAACTTTTGGAATTTCAGGTGGGAGACCGAGTCCTTCTCAAAGTCTCACCCTGGAAAGGCTTGATACGCTTCGGAAAGCGTGGGAAGCTTAATCCGAGGTACATATGGCCTTTCGAGATTCTTGCAAGAGTCGGCCCCGTAGCTTACAAACTCGACCTACCCGACGCACTTCGTAACGTACATTCTACATTCCACCTATCTAACTTGAAAAAGTGTCTGTCCGACGAGACTCTTGTAATCCCACTCGACGAGATCGAGATCAGCGAGAGCCTCAACTTCGTGGAAGAACCGGTACAGATCATGGACCGTGAGGTTAAGCAGACGAAGCAAAGCCGTATCCCTATCGTGAAGGTTCGCCGGAACGCCAAGCGAGGACCGGAATTCACTTGGGAATGCGAGGATTAGATGAAACTGAAATACCCTCATCTTTTCGCTTAATTATTTGTAACTTCTTATTTGCTTAAATTCTAATTTCGGGACGAAATTCCTTCTAACGGGGGGATGATGTGACAACCCGAAATTTCCATTTTGTACGAACATTATCTATTCAATAGAAGCTAGACCAGTTTCAATGAATTTCAGACTTTTCCGAATAAGTTTGTGTACATTAGGGTTTATGTTTAAGGAGATATCAGGAGAGTGGATGCTCACGGGTTTGTGAAACTTGAGTATTTCAAAACTTCATAATGTTAGAGTCCAATTCCGGAATAAAAATATTTTCTGCCAAAAATATTTCAGGACTATAAATAGATTTCTGAACTAAATTCATTCATTATTCACATTTCCAACTAGAGAAAAGCCATTTTCTCTCTGACGGATCTTCGGGTTTTTCATCCCAAATCGTGAGTACACTTCTCTAGTTGTGTTATAATGCTTGTTATATGCTTAATAACATAGATTACAAGTCAAATATATGAGATTTGGGAGTTTACCGCCCAAGAACGTTCTTGGGGAGTAAACTCCAAAATGAAGCTTAAAGGCTATCTAGTCCCATTTCCTTGTTAAGTAACTAGCTAAGGATTATATGTATGTACATTTGAGACTAGAAAACAATCAAAAACACCTAGCTTAGGGTGTTCACGGCCCAAGAACTTCTTGGACCGTGAACTCCAAATTCAAGGGCCAAAATGTGCCCTAATCACTCCTAAGGCTTTAGACATTAATACTCATTTACTTCTAGCTAATTTGTGGACTTTAAAACATCAAGAACACCCCTCAAAGTGAATTTATGGCCAAGGAATACTCATAGGCCGTAAACTCCAAACAAGGGCACCAAAGTGTGCCTAGGGTCCTCATTAGCCTTAAACAAATGCCTAGAAATTATCCTACTTGTGCTTGGGACTTGAAAGAATAAAAACACCCCTCCCATGAGAGTTTACGGCCGTAAACTCTAAGGTATTTGGCCTTGGGGCCGTAAACTCCTCAAAGGAGTATTTCTATGCCCTAAACTACCCAAAGGATTAAACAACCAAGTAAGGCTTATTCTAGAAATCAAATAGCACTTCAAAACATCAATTACCACCAAGATTGGAGTTGACGGCCGTAAACTCAAGGTTTTACGACCGTAAACTCCTTGTGTGGGGTTTATTGAGGAGTAAACACTTATATAAGGCCCTTTGGTACATTAAACCCCTTTAGCCTTGTCCCACAACAACTTAGATACAACCATTAAGACCTATAACACTTATGCAAAGTGTTTACATGTTCCTGAGTGTCCCAACTAAATTTATTAGTTATTATTTGGCTAATTAGTTATATATATGTTCAAAATATGATAACTAGGCTCGTGCGTGTGAATAAGTCTCTGTTTGCTACCTAGCACGGTATCTGACACTTCAATCCAATCCACTCACCACAAGTGAGTTCATACCCCCTTTAATTAACCTTTGAAATACTTTTAAATGTTTTAAATACTTTATGGGGGGATACAAGTTAAATACTTATAGTTATTACATCAATCACATGTGATTAATAACTAGAAAACCAATGATTTTATTATTGTTCAAACTGTTTATCAAACTGTTTTACTTCAAACTGTTTTACAAACTCTTTTACTTATCAAATACTTTTATTTAATCTTTGTTATACTTCTTATAAATTGCATGCCCATATATGTATAGATATATAAGCAATGTTTAAAGGGCTTAGGAAGGCCATCCGCCCTATTTCCTTTTCGCGCTTGAGATGTGGTCTGGTGGGATATCGGGTACTCATCCGAAGATCGTTTAAATATTAGTTATATATCATATGTACATATATAGACATAAAAGTACTCCTTTATTCATGCGTATCAGTACATCATTAGTAATTTACCATCGGGGTAACATAGGATCATACTACTACAATTTGTAGATCAATGAGTCAGTTCATTCATGAGTCAATACTTATTACTACAAGTACATATACAACTATACTAGAAAGAGAACATATACAACTATACTAGAGAGAGAACATATACAACTATACTAGAGAGAGAACATATACAACTATACTAGAGGAAGAACATATACAACTATACTAGAACAGTTCATTACATTACATATACAAGAATACGTTCATTATTGTGATATGAATCGGAGCATGACTTAAATGCCATGGCCCGAGTTGTATCCAGAGTCTCCTGAAGGGAGAGCGTGAGTTTGCGTATAGATCTATACTGGATTGACTATCCTACACCTTGCTGCTAGCTACAGCCGGACCTACAGGTCTGTGGGTGCCAAACGTCATTCCGTTATTACGACCATTCGTAGGTCGTTGTTACCAGTTGATAGTATGGTGCAATTAGTCACATGATACCTTAATATAAATCCGATTTAAGGTAGTTAGTACAGCAGTAGTTCCTATAATACAACACTACAATACTACAATAATTTACCCATTACATATATTTAGTGATTATGTCACTTAAACTTTAATGTACAAACTATATTTTGTTAATGATAGTTACACTTGGGAAATTACACACTTTTACAACAAACGAACATACAAAGCAGTTAAGCCTTTGTAGAAGGCTACTTTAAATAGAAAATATAGGTTTTTCTGATAGATTCAAACTTTTACAAACACTTACAAACATTTACATACATTTTACAAACTTACACTTGAGACATGTTCAAACGTTTTGATAACAAACACCGACACTAAAATACTTATGAACTCACCAGCTTAATGCTGATAAACTCTTTCAAAATAACTTGTATTCTCAGGTCATCAGTAGACAGGTACTGAGGCCAACTTTTGAGAATATGGAGCGCATCCAAGACTCATCTTATTATTTTTATTTACATTATATTTTTGGTGTCTATAACTATTCAGAACACGCTTGTATTAAAATTATATATTTAATGCAATGGATGATGTTGTTTGCTTATTTACATTTACTGTGTTGTGATACTTTACATGACGTCCTCCGCCCCAGAACGTTTCCGCCGTTCTTGGTTTTGGGGTGTGACACCAACTATTTCCTATTGTGAGACAGCTCTTGTATTTCCTGAAAACATAGATCCGATAGCCACTTGTTGTACACCCCCGACTTGTCCAAATCTTGAACCGAAATCCCGCATACCCGCACCGCAGATCCCTATGACCATTCTTCCGACACACATACTCCAATAGATCGATGATCTTCCAAGCAGAATACCTAGTTCTCCCTCACTTAGGGTTCGAACTACCACCCACTAGTGTTGCAACCAAACCATATTTAAAAGTGGCTCAAGCAGGTACAAACCATCCCTGACTCTTTGAATGTATAATATACGTAAGATGATCTTCCATATAAGGACCTAGCAAACCCTAAGAGATTTTGAATCTCATATGAAGAACTTAGAAATTTCCTACCATAACCACCTTTAACATTAAGGACCTCGCAAAGATCCACAAGCAATAATTCTGATAGTCCATTCATAGCACTGGCTTTGTATCCAGAAACAAATGGATTACCACTTACCTCGTCCACTATTCCCCAACCATCAATCCGGTACCTGACTTGCCTATATCAAAAGAAAATAGACGCTTGAATGTTTAAATCAAGTCAACCAATCCACAAAATCCTCTGGTGCACTCCCAAACTGCCAATCTCTCATCTACCGGTCGTAATTCTCAATCCGCTCACGACAACCGCTTCCTTCTTGAGTCCCACGACTCAACTAACACTACTACCGGGCAAGGCCCTCGAGACCTCAAATCAACTAAATCACTTAGTTATACACCATTCATCCCAATCCTATGTGGCCACTAAATCCCATCTAATCACGAAAATCATGATCAACCTGAATAACCATAACAAGTAGATCGACAGATACAGAAACCCTGCCACGAGTCATGGTTATCTGTCACACCCCGTTAAAGAGGAAACATGAAGGGTGACAGTATAAGGTATCATAACATATGGTAAATAGGATTACCAACCATAATCATTGAGCATTTTTATGTTTACATCATATTCAAAACAATATTACATTTAGTTCTATACTACATAGTCTAGTACATAAAAGGAGTAATATACATAAATCATTGTGTCATCTTAAACTAGCTCACTGACCATTTTCTGAAAAGCATGCAAAAATGAGGGTCAACTATAAAATAGTTTGCGATTTTATAGATTTATAAAGGTAAATCATTTCAGTACGAAAATATAGAGTTGTTTAACAAAAGTTCCAACTTAAAGTGAGCGTTGAATGCCAAAGCACTTCGTTCACAACCAAGCCTAACGACCGTTCTTTCCCCCATTCCATCATGTCCATGGTTCCCATTATGTCAGATCACGAAAATATGCACTCGCTATTCTTGGCGAGTGGGAGCCGTCTACCCCAAATAGCGCTATACATAAGGCCTTCGGCTCGAATACGAGTTAATAGGTTGCAGTTTGGTTCTCGGGGACTTAACATACAAAGTTCATAACAAGTTCATATCATAAAGTTCGTATCAAGAGTTCATAGCAAAAAGTTCATATCACAAGTTCATAACAAAAAGTTCTTAAAACAGTATTTTTCCAAGTTCATCAAGTTCATAAAACAATATCGTTCCAAGTTCATTAAGTTCATAAAACAAAGCTCAACAAGTTCACCAAAATAGAGTTCAACAAGTTCATAAAACAAAGTTTTATAAGTCCATAAAATAGCACAGATAGCTCGTAAAAAAGTAGCATGAATTTCACCCCAAAACATGAAAACAGTTAAAAGGAGGATGTGAATACTCACAAGGTAAAGTTCACGGTTCGTGTGTTGCGGTTTGAGGTCGTCGGGTTCGATCGCTACTAGCATCCTACGGAACAATAAGTTTCTAGTAAGTCATTGATCACTAGCCATAATCTAGTGACTACTTATTCAACTAGTGTTGTTACAAAGTATACAAAGTTCGTTCGGTTCATTATCGGTAAATATTGGATTCGCAGTGCATTGTGTTCAAAAATCCACAAAGGCATGAAGATGAACTACAAAAATTACAAAAGTATATTTTCTGGTTCTAACAGAGGGTATGGTTGTTCATAATTGCTATAGTAATTTTTGAAGGTCATTTGATATTTATTTGTAATTTAAGCCTAAATAATTTGAAAAATTATAAATAAATACTAAACAGTTGAAAAAATTCCCAAATTAAATTGTACAAGTTCTATTAATGTTCCTAAAGCTGGGAAAAATATTGGTTTGTGCATTTGAATATTAAGACCCGGTTTTGTAAATTCATGCTCTAATTCAATGAAAATTTTGAATAAAATACCAAACAGTGACCAAATTGTATGAAAATTTAGGTGGCACTTTTATTTAGTACATAAATCAGTTCTAAAAGTTTTCAGATTTTTATCTTATTTTAAGTATTTATTTTGAATTTTTGGCCATTAAATCCTTATTTTTGTAGAAAAATAAAGAAATTGTTCTAGCACCTGGGGTTTTAAAGAACATCCCTTGAAAACATGAACTTACATAAAATAATTTGGCTTAAAGTTATTTCAGATCTAAATGGGGGTATTCAACCCCATGGTTATGAAATGTAGCACTAGCAAATGCATGAGTTCCAAATGCAACTGAAAGTTCAATAATTTGTGTAGAAACCTCTATAATGTTTTAGTTCATGAAATTTTAGGTATTCTGAGATAGATGTATCAAGTTGCTGAAATAATTTTCTCCGGATTTATTGTCGTGTTTAAGGGCGTTGATCATGTAATGCAAAACTAGTGGTCACAGAGAAGTGCTGTTTGAGCATCCTTTTTGTAAAAATTGTCAAAAATTAAAATTTTAATGTTTTACAGTGAGACCACTTGGATTCGAAATTTAACTTAGAGAACTACGTCTCAGAAAAAGAATATCGTGATTTGGTTGAGTAATGAGTGAGATATGGCTGTTCAAAGTTGAATAAATAATTCTCGCAGAATGCATGTTACCTTTTGTTTGATTAGAGTGCCCCTTAGGGACATATTTTCACAAGGACAACATGCATACCCCGTTATGGTCGAAAATGAATAACCATTAACTAGATTTTACAGAAGAACAATCACTTTTATGTGCCAGAATCCAATCCATATTTTTAGGTTTATCCAAGACCCTAACAATTGGTGTTTCATTCTTGATGTAATAAACTCCTTGAAACCTAATCTTGCACTAGGATTTGCATCACAAATCCAATTTCTATCACAATCATCGAGTGAAAACACATCCAACAGGTACTAGAAATGGTTTTAAAATAAGAAAAACTCAAACCAATAGAAGATGAAAGAGTAGAAGCAGATTTTTTTGAAGTTTTGAGAACATGCATGCTTCCCTTTGATCTTAGCTTTGGTTTGATCCTAGATTTTCACCATATTTAACACAAGCAATGTGTTTTGGTTAATATATACAAACACTAAGTGGGAAGAATAGATTCTAGCCATGGGAGGGGCATAGAATCCAAAAATATGAGAAAACATGTTAGAACTTGCTTCAAAATGAAGAGATTGATGGAGAGAGTGAAGTCTCTTTCCTTGACATCGATTTTGAGTCATAAAAAAACACCTAAATATCTCACTATTTTCGTGTGTTGAAGGCTGATTTTTTGTGGAAAGAGTTGAGAGAAGTAGATAGTGTTTTTAGAGAAAAGAAAGAGATAAAGTGAATTTCTCTCTCTGGATATACCATCTCTCCCGTCGTCTCTTTGGAGCTATAATCCACCAAAATTGAACACAAAACTCAAGATATGTGAGTTGACATGTGTAAAATGCAATGGGAAAATCTCTCCCAAAGACGTTTCTTCTTAGAGCGGGTTTACTCTCTCAAAGGGACATGCAAAATCTGACCTCGGGATCTTGCATCATCTGAGCAAGGTATAAAGAGTGAGAAAGCGAACCTATGAACGGATTTTGGGAGAAGAGAAGGGATTAAAGAGGCTTTGAAAGTATCATTTTGAATAAACGTGGCCTCTTAATCATTTTTATAAAAATCATCTTTAATTTTTATAAATATTCCATGTATTTTTATAAACTTCCAACAATTTATTTCTTGGTTTTTTTATATTAAAGTAATTTGTTTTTAGAAATAAGTTCATAAACTTGTATTCTCTTGAATTAATTTTTAGAAATGATAACTTATGGTTAGGTTTTTATAAAATCAAATTTTATATTTCAAATAAATGAAACAAGGGTTCGCATATGAATGTAGGATTAGAGAATCCTTGGATTATATTTTTGGTTCATAATTAAAATTTAATATATGGATAATATTTCCCACTTGTAATTAAATCAAATTATGATTTAAGAAATTTGTGTTGATAAGTACTTAAACTATGTAAGCACTTCACAAGTTCTGATTAAGAAGTTAGGGTATTTTACTTACCCGAGAGGTTTGATCTTTCGAACATGATTTTGTGTTTAGTTTTAACATTGAGCTTTGGCACTTTATAACCTAGTTGGTGTACGCTTATCAATGTGACGGCTTTTCATAGGTTCAGCTACACTAATTGTTCGGAGGGATCTATTAAGTCGTGACCTAGTTCATCTTGTGGCATCTAGAACCAAATTATGCGTACGCATGAAAATGACAAGGTTCTAGATAAGTCCTAACTTGAGTTCTGAAGGTTGTCACATTATCCAACCATGCTATCTAGCCTCAACCAGCTCCTTAGAATCCTTGTGAGTTCCCTCAATTCGAGCATAGATCCTGTGCTTCAAGTATTATGGGCCCAATACGACATTACACACATATCTATACTTTTCTCAAGAATCGTCCTGAATCTTTTAAGTCACCCCCTCATAATGGTACTCCAAAATCCCCTAAACGGAGTTGTAGCCATGCTAAGGTACTTCCTAGGCTCTCCTAGGATTCCCACCCCATCCTACTATCAACTGCTAAAAAATCCCTATTAATATCAGCTAACCACTTCATGAATATAGGTACATGCAACAAAACTTAAATAATTGTTGACTAAAAGACCCAACCCCACAACAGTTAGACTCAAACAAGAGTTACAAAATAAGGACGAATCAATTATTCTAAAAATATATAATCGTTGCAGCATGTAACTTAATATATTCGTGTTATAGTTAATTCGTATCAATATGAGTCCCACAAAGCAAACAACACTCAAGCAGTGAAAGCAACTGACACTAAGATATCATTAGAATTAGGCACATCCTTACATGCAATTCATGACCACTAGGCCTAAGTTTCTAGGATACACATATATCCTATATCTACTCTCTTAATAGTGGCTAATCATCCCCCATGCTGGTCTGCTATAACTGTAGTCACTCATAGAACTTCCTGTTAGATTAATGTCTAAGTCCATAACTATATTTGGTATGTACTTGACCCGACCAGGCATGGTCCATTTGGGTTGCACTTCACCGACACAATTTATATGGATAGTCTTTTGAGGATAGTATATTTATGATTTATATTAATATATTATAAGTTCTAATATATTAATATGGAATCATATTATTTAATTAGTTTTGATCAAGACTTAATTTAGAATTAATTAAGTGATCAAAATGAACTAATTAAATATGCACTTTTATATATATGGAATGGGCCAAGTTCATTTAGGTTGGGCTAAGCTTTCATGGACAGTTCATGGAGTGTTTAACCCATGGATCATATGAAATGAAAGGTCATGGGTTTAACCCTAGTCTCCATACTATATAAAGATATCCTTGGTTGGTGAAATAGGCACTAGTGTGGATACACTAAGAGGGCTAGCCGATTTCTCTAGAGAGAACCAAGTATCCATATTCTCTAAAGTCTTCCAAGGTGTTTTGGTGATTTTTGATTCCATTTGAGGCTTCCACACTATTGGGGCTAAGCTCTTAAAGCTTGAAGACATCAAGCTACATCAAAAGGTATGTCATCTAACTAGTACTTTGTAGTATAAGAACTTCATAATATGCTAGTTAGGATTTAAGCATTGGAAAGTTCTTATTTTCATGTATATTAGAGAAAACATAGATCCAAGGTTTATAGGGTTGCATGTACACCATAGGAGTGTTAGAATGCTCAAAACCCATCAGTGGTATCAGAGCATAGGCTTGTTTTCAATTATACTTGATGCAAATTGCTGAAAAATGCTGAAAAAGTCGAATATCGGGCATTCTGGGCACTGGACTCGCCGAGTCCACTGATGAACTCGTCGATTCCATGAGTAAAATCATCCTACTCGTCGAGTAGGTTCATGCACTCGACGAGTAGGAGCCCCAGACAGCATATATTTGACTTTTTTGGCAAGAAATGGACTAGGAACATTACCTTAAGCTGTTTTTGGACTTATAAACTTATTTTTGATGTGGTAATGTTCATACTAATCCAATTTCAAAGATAATTATCAATAGATTCATGTTTTGTATTAGTTTAAGTGTTATTCTAATTACATGAGAAAATTTTGATTGAATTATCTTGTTCATATGAGTTGCTTAGATTAATAGATAAGTTAATTGAATAGTTGTTTTCAATCCATTTTAATCTAAGAGATGATTCTAAAATGTGTTTGTGTAACTTGTCCTCAAGTTACATGAAAGGTCACATTTAAGTTTCATAAAACTCATAAAAGTTGGCAATGGTTACAAAAATGAAGAGTCTTGTCTCATTGAATGGTTTTATGACTCCATAACTTGTCCTCAAGTTATGGAAGTTCAAGAGTCACTTCATTAAGTAATAAAATGTGTAACCTTAATAAATTTCATAAGTTATAAAATAAAGAAAATTTAATTCTTTTATTAGTTGAAAGTCTTCCATAACTTGTCCTCAAGTTATGGAACTTGAAGAGTTTTTTAATTAAAACTACTTTAAACACATAAGTTATGGAATAAGAAAAGTTCTGAAAGTTACAAAACTTGCCCTCAAGTTTTGGAATTTGAAAAGTTTTCTCTTATGAATACTTTAATTCCATGTTTAGCCCTTATAATTTTAAAATTTAAAATTCAACCCTTATGCTTTATAATATTATAAGTTAATAATATTTATATATCTGTATAAGAGTAAAGTCAGACTTACCGTTAGTTGGCCTCATTCACGAAGCCGGTCTATAAGGGGGGGGGGGGTATAAGGTTACTGCCTATAAAATGACAGTTTAATGGGTGTCCACTCTCACCCACCGCTTCCTTGACTGGTGGAGGGTCGTTAGCCGAACGGGTAGGACAAAGACTATAAATTCTCCCTTCATTAAAAGTATTAATGATAAATACTAAGTAACTAAACCTTTTATAAATACCCAATCTTAGTTACTTAGGAAAATGTGAATAAGGTGCTAATCCATGAAATTACACTTTACACTTTGTTTAAGTCGGTTAGTGGAGCGTGTGTGGTTAACCGGCACACTAACTCGTATTTAACAAGGTAGGCAAAGGGTAACTTAATGTTTATCATAGTATCGATGGAGCGTGTGTGGTTAACCAGCACATCGATTGAGGGGTAAACACTTAAGGGTACCAAGTAATTTGCATGGTTACTTCACACCTTGTTTTGTGATCCTCGTCATCCCAGTCACAAAACCTGAAGTGTACACTCAAGATTGAAACATGCCATTGAAAGTTCAATGAATCTCAAAGATCTAGAAGTTTCAAATCCAATTAAAACCTAATAAATTATTTCGTTTTTCATGGTGGAAATTGGTGAATCGTCATTCACCTACCTTCAAATATTCTATAGCTTGGATTACGGCATCCCTCTTCCAACTTATAAAATAGTTTGTTGGGTCCTAGCCTTAATATTTCATATTGAGTGTTATATTAAGGACTTTAAATCAACTATCTTGAATATCTCCCAAAAGATGTCTAGTTCAGACATCTATGATATTCCCAAATATCGTGGAACTTCACTTCTTCCAGCTCCTCCAATTATTCTCCCTAACCCACAAGTTCAAGGTCACTCAAACCCTATTGGAAAGTCAAGGTCTAGGTGTGATCACATCTTGGAGATGAAGTCACATACTGACAAGCCGGGAGAGTTGGGTGTCAAAGTCTTGAGAAAGTTAGTGGTTCAATCACTTTCTAAGTCACGTAGTGAGTTCCTTTAGGACTCCTATGAAATAGACTATGACAAGACCCTTAATGATCTTATCTATTTGCTTGGTGCTGCTAAATAAAAAATGCTTTAGTGTACTAGTAAAGCAAATTTGATTAGGTGATCAACTTCCCAAAACTTTATGGACAGGGATAATAGTGACACAGGAAATCCAGAAATGCATTCTCTTCCCAATGGAAAGGGATTGGCCATAGTCAACTTGGTTGACCAAATGGTAAAGAGAAAGGCTAAGTCTGAGATAGTCCCATGTACACCTAAGGGTCCATATGTTTCTATTGCCAAAGGAAGGGGCTTTGGTTATGAAGCTGCCAAACTTACCTAAGGATGATAAAGTCAATAAGTTCGACTTCATTTCAGGTAAAGTCCATTGTCTAACTCTATTAAGTTCCTACTTGGAGATTCTTATTACATGATGTGGATGGATCACATGTTGATGTTTTAAGAATCAAAGAAAGCAAAAGAATCTTAAAGGAAGTATATGCTGATTCTGTTCGCAAAGATGGATTTCAATCGTATGGTTCGGTGATTGGAATTTTGAGCACGTGCTTAAGAGTTATGATAGATTGCTTAGGAATAGATGACAAGAAGTTTTCATATACATCTGCATTGTAAGGATTAGTTTTTCCGCAAAGTTTTAAAATAAAAGAAAAGTTTTTAATTTTATTTATTTTAGAATATCCTTACAATGGCATTTGGGAAAAAGATGTTGTTTATATGATTCCATTGATAGCAATATTGGAAATATGAATTTGATTCTTTCATTTGTGGTAGTGTCTAAATTTACCAAATAAGGAAAGATTCTCATCACCCAAGTTTTAGTTGGTTAGAAACTTGGAATCATGCAAGTTGTATAGTATGATGAATGACAACTTTCAAGTATTGGAAAATTAAGACTAATTACTTGTTCACATGGATGTGTGAGTCAAGTGAAGGACTAAGGGATCGAGTACACATTCTTGTGCACTGATTAAGTCCACCACAAAAGATCGATAAGACTATTCGTCATAGTTTACTAAAGCTCAGTAAATATGATTATACTTACAAGCTTAAGTGTAATTCTGAGACATTGGAAAAGGTTCCAATGTTAGGCAGAGCGAATAAGAAGAATCAACTTAGGCAGAAAGATAAAAGTTTCTCAAATCTGAAAAGATGGGAGAGTACTTTAGTATCAGTTTTGTGATCATCTTAATGATTAAGAAACCATATCACAATTAGTTCTCTAAGGAAATATTAGTGCATTCTTATGACTAAGAAGAGGAACTTGAATTTTTGAAATGGTTAAATCAAGAAGATGAGTCATACTTCGTTCCAATACAAGTCTTAGAGTAATACTCCAAGATTGTAATTTGAGTGACATGTCTTAAAGAAGGTTTAAAACACTTGTCAAATGTAAGAGTAAAAGTTTTCTACTCTTGTACATTTGAAATTGGTAAGTTGTGATGTTTTGGATAAAACAAAGACAAACTTAGGCCAATTGTGTGAAGTGTTTGTCTTGATTATAATCCACACTATCTCTTGAATATCTGACAAGAAAGTCTTATATGTCAAGAGGACAGTGGGAGTCTTAAAGGTCATGGAAGTCTCAAGAACTAACCAAGAATAAAACCTGAAGTTCTTCACTAGCACACGATTTGAGGTTTATAACCGATCGTGTTGACATATTCTGTGCCCATTCCATTTAAAGTTGGCTTTGCATATGAGTTCTTAGAGTTCTCAATTTGTTGCACAACAACTTGGAAGCAATGGCAGGCCCTTGAACTGCTAGGTGGCAAGAAATTAAGATTGTGTTCAGTCCATATGAGTTTGGATTTATCATTATCGATGTCTTGTGACTATGGTTTTGACAATTCACATGGATAAGAACACATACACTATTAAATCTAAGTGTCATAAGGTTTCTCTCCGATTCATGAAAATGATGGTGAGGAAACACTTTCACTAAGTAGATTTTAGCTAGATAGCAATTGTGATATTTGCATTCTCAAAGTCGTTAGTGGAGCGTGTGTGGTTAACCGGCACACTAACATGGACTTGTTAGAAGTGGCAAAAAGGTCTAACCATTATGATTACGACATCCCTCTTCATAATTGTTTAGACACACAAGTGTGCTATCTAAGGGAAGGTGTATGATTTTGATAAAGTTTTATCAAAACAATCTAGTATCAGAAATTTGAGCTTTGGTAAGAAAGTCAGCTGATTTATGAGTACATGGCAAAGCTAGTGGGAACATAAGTGTTATGTTAATAATCATCATGTTAGTGGGAGCATAATAATTATGATAAGTATTGCAAGTTAGCAATGTTAATTACAGAAAACAAAAGGTTTCAATTGGGAAAAAGTTGTTTTGTTATAATTAAGGGAGAGGAAATTATACTTCATCTCAAATCTAAAAGCTTAGATTGAGGTTTTAATTGTATTTAGTCAAGAATATATATGAATGTTATGTTGGAATGGCTCAACATAAGAAAATTCTATATATGGGTCCATTATTTGCGTTCTAAAATTCGATTATGATTATGGCATCCCTTTTCATAATCTTAATTATGAGAACTTGGCAAATAGAAATGGAAATATTATAGCAAAAGAATTGTTTAGTCTTTATGTGAGACATCATGAATCGTGTCCCATATGCTTCGGATATAGGATCGATTACATGTGCTATATTCATCCTTTCTAAAAAATTTCCAAATGCCTGGGGCATTAAGAAGGGAAAAGGTCTAGAATTGGATGTGACTAAAAGGATTAAGCAATTGTTGAGGACAATCTAAGGTTTAACAAGGATTGGTTTCTCAAGGACAGTTGGAAGTATAGTGTTGACTTTGGAAGGACCATATTGACATAGTCTGAAAAGAGGCAACTCTTGTTCAGAAGTGATAGTCAAAATGGAATATGGAAATGGTTGAAAGTTAGAAAGTATTCAATCTGTAAGATTAGGAAACTTAATGCAAGAAGGATGTTTCCAAGGAGTTGATCTCCTCTGGAATACTCTGTAACGATTTTTGCCAAGCCTTTGTGAATTTGTGCATAATCATTACAAGAGGATCAATGCATATAAGTTTAGAATCTAACAGATTTTAGTAAATGGCATGAATTTGGAATTCTTTTATTTGCAGTAAGGAATTGGGACCGTGAAATGAGAATCATTGAAGTTATGTTCAATTGGTCTATTTCACATTGTAAAGATCGTAGACAAACATAGTGTGCACACTTAGTGTGTGGCATGACTAGTGTTTAGAAAACATAGTTTAAATGCTTGGAGCATGGTATAACTAGTGTTTTAATTCAAGTATAAAGTTGATAAAACCGAAACAATGAATAATGAGTAATCAGTATGGTGATAAATAAAAGTGTTTATTTATATTCATAGGGTTTGATACCATATTTGATTCATTTATTCTTGTGTTTCACTTTGCATGTTTTGACTTCCAGAATAAACTAGGTTATTCTTCTGGAATGACTAAGTTATTCAAATCATCCACAGTCGGTCATATATTGGAAGTAGATATGAATCAAGACTGTCATGGGTTGGCTTGTAGAGGTCCAAGTTGGTGGACAAAGTTGTGCTACAACACTCGTGAGTGCTCATAAGTTCTGAGTATTGGATTCAACCCGCGCTCATTGGAATCACTTCATGGATTTTATCACGAGTGATCATGAGACGATAATATCTTATATTCTTCAAACCTAGCGATATGAGTTGTTACTATGAGTTGGTTGTAGATTGATTGCACGAAAATGCATTCGGTAACTCGGTGTTATAAAACGTGCCTTTGTGTATGATTCAACAAGTAGTAGAACAAGCCATATGAGTCGAAGTTTATCCATTCCTTTTACCTTCGGGATAAAAGCGATATCTGTGGGCCCCTCGATGATTTAATGATGACACATGTGAGTGCTTGGCCAAGCCAGACTGATTTGATTTGTTCAATCAGTCAGTCGTCATGAATCGGAAATCGGGAAACAACAAATGGACAGAGAGAATGATTATAATCCATGTCTCAGTCCATATGATATCTAGAATGGAGGAATATATGATCCCTTATCTAATGGACAAGTTTGTTGACAAAGATCAGAGTTCGGTAGCGGCTTTAAGAGCTACGATTTCCAGTTAGGTTTTGAAGTCACACTCAATAGTAGTTTTAGACTTATCCAAGTGGGAGACTGTTGGATTAATGTCTAAGTCCATAACTATATTTGGTATGTACTTGACCCGACCTGGCATGGTCCATTTGGGTTGCACTTCACCGACACAATTTATATGGATAGTCTTTTGAGAATAGTATATTTATGATTTATATTAATATATTATAAGTTCTAATATATTAATATGGAATCATATTATTTAATTAGTTTTGATCAAGACTTAATTTAGAATTAATTAAGTGATCAAAATGAACTAATTAAATATGGACTCTTATATATATGGAATGGGCCAAGTTCATTTACGTTGGGCTAAGCTTTCATGGATAGTCCATGGAGTGTTTAACCCATGGATCATATGAAATGAAAGGTCATGGGTTTAACCCTAGTCTCCATATTATATAAAGTTGTCCTTGGTTGGTGAAATAGACACTAGTGTGGATACACTAAGAGGGCTAGCCGATTTCTCTAGAGAGAACCAAGTACCCATATTCTCTAAAGTCTTCCAAGGTGTTTTGGTGATTTGTGATTCCATTTGAGGCTTCCACACTATTGAGGCTAAGCTCTTAAAGCTTGAAGACATCAAGCTACATCAAAAGGTATGTTATCTAACTGGTACTTTGTAGTATAAGAACTTCATAATATGCTAGTTAGGATTTAAGCATTGGAAAGTTCTTATTTGCATGTATAATAGAGAAAACATAGATCCAAGGTTTATAGGGTTGCATGTACACCATAGGAGTGTTAGCATGCTCAAAACCCATCACTTCCACCAACCATGTAGGCACTCACGTGTGCTAATCATACATAGTGCTAGATTCTATAGAGAGTCGAATATTTGATTCTACTCTAAGCCCACAACAAGATGAGGAATAGGAAATAAAGCTAAATCAAACATTCTCGGGCTATAAATTCTAAGTTATGTATAAGTATGATTCACACACTAAGCAACTATAGTAATGATGTAAATTCTATCTAACATACAAGAGATTCTTCTATGCTATGAGGCATCATAACTCAAGCAATTCTAACATGCAATTCCTGAAGATCATTAGCCTATAAGCTAGCATGCACTTCTATCAAAATTATCATAAATAAATAATAGTGTGGGTATATAGGAGTACTTTCTTGCTCCGACTGATCGTACACATCTCATCCTTCTTTGGTTACCTTTGTAAAGAATTTTGGAAAACAATTTGAAACCAATTTCAATAAATTTTAAAACGTTTCTAGATCCTTAACTTGAGATTGGATTCACACGAATGCTCATCCAATTCACTCAAACGAGGGCTCCGGTACTAGCTTGTAACATCCCAAAAACTAGAGTAAAATTTTCATTTTTCAAAACCAACCCAATGACCATGATTGTTAAACATTGTTTCAAATGTTATAGTCAATAATCAGAGTATCCTAAAATCCAAATAACAAAAAATCCAAAGGATGTGCATGATTACTCCTTCACCTTGTCGTAATCATCTAATGAACCTGAAAGCATAACATACAACTGTAAGCACGAAGCTTAGTGAGTTCCCCTAAAATACCACCACAAAAACATATAACAACATGCCTATTGTGTCCACAACTAACATATCAAATTACTCCTGAGCCTACAACATGAGTCTGGCTTTCCCTTTCGGCCCCCAACTCATGGCTGGCTTGCTCCCGAGCCCACATCATAAGTCTCGCTTGCCTTACTGGCCCACAACTTATGTTTGTCTTGCTCCCGATCCCACAACATAAGTTTGTCTTGCCTTACTAGCCTAAAGCTTATGTCTTCCTTCCTCCCAGGTTTGTTGGCTTTCGCACAGAGCATGATTGCCTCAAATCGACCGTACCATGTCGATATATACATAACAAATAACATGTATCCAATAAACTGATAATCATCTAACCAGTTAGACAAACAGGCAGATCTACATATCACTATCACATAGCAATATCCTATATACAATGACACATATCTAATATATCACTACAACATAGCAACATACTCTATACCAGGATATATAACCTAATGGGCCAGCATTGGTGCCCTCGACACACGAGTACGGTGAGGAAAACTCACATCTCAGACCAAACAGATAGCTGAATAGGTCTCTACTCCGAATCTCATTTCTAGCTGTCACCTATTCATCAAATAGTGACCAATCTCAAATACAACTCAAAATACCTGAAATACCCTTAGGTCAAAGTTGGTCATGCTTGGGGTAATTCATACTCATGTTGGTCAAAGTAAACTACAGTAGGTTGCCACGCTGTGACTATCCTTGGCAATGCCGTAGGTATTAAACGAGAAAACAAATAGGCATCGACCCAGTTGCCACACTGTGGGGTGTGGTGTGGGCAACTTAAACCATTAAGTCACTTTCCTTTCCAACTTCAAGGGCTCTAAAACTCAGATTTGGTCCTTTCTAAGGTCCAAGTGGATAAAGTTTCCAACTTTATCCCTTTAGACCCTCCAAGAGATAGAGAACTCACTCCTAGGTCTAAGTAGCATGGCTTAATCAATAAGCACTTAACCTAGAAGATCTATTGACCAACAACTCAAGAATGGTTTCTAGCACAATTTCCATCATAAAAATTCGTGCTTTTAATGCATTCATGTCCAATGTATCCCTTGAAATCTTTCTAGGTCAAAACAAGCGTAAAAGGGCCAAGATTCCATGCATGGCCTCAAAACTCAATTCTACTTCGGACCCAAAGAGCTAAAAACTCCAAATATCTTTTGGATTCATAAAGTTGCAAACTTTATTAGATCCCTCCCTCCAAAATCTACAAGATATGAAGAAAATGGACAAAAATCTAAGACCTACCAACTTAACAAGGAAAATATTGAGTCTTGAACACTCACCCAAGTGCAGAGGATGTTCTAGAAGATGCATATGTTGTTTACAAGGTGATAAACCACACCAATGACTTCTTTCTCCTTCAAAGAATATGAATAAAGCACTAAAAATGAACTTTCAAGAGTGATGAAGGCTAAGGTTTCAAGATGGGGAGATAACCTAGAGAGGGATTTAAGGCGTTTATATATAAGGGAAACCCTCAAAATCTCATATTAGAGTTGTAGTGGCTACCACGACGTGGCCTCCTGATGTCACGTTGTGGCACGTCCCAAGACACGCCTTCATTAAATTCTATGCAACGCCATGGGTGGGCACCATGCCCCACATCGTGGTTCAGCATTTCCTCTAAAGCCTTATTCTGATTTCTTATGTATTTCCCAATCCTCTTGGGTCACAGGTGTTACTATAGTAATACATTTTATTAAAATATTTTTTATATTCACATGTAAATATAACACATAAACTTAAAATATTCATATGTGAATAAACTATAAAAAAATAGATAGAATAACATACTTGTTTGTTTGGAAAGTCGCATCAAACGAGATAAAATCACCAAATTCAGCATAATATATCTTCTCCCTTTCATCGGCCCAAAACATAGCATCCAAAACATCATCTTCACAATTAAACTCAAATGTTTAATTTGGGCAATGAGCTCGACGGTCATTCATTGTGTTTACTATAATCCAAGCATCTTTATAACCTATAACCATATTGATATCTCTCCTTAAATTTTTATAGTCAACTACTTTGGCTTTACAAACTCATAGCCACCTCTCAAACTAGAGTTCAACTTATGAGGCATAATTGGGCCAATTTGTTTGTCGAAAAGCACACTATAAACTCTTTTTCTAAATATGACATTTGCATCCCTTTTTTTAAATTGTATCTCTGCTCAAGTTGAGGGTCGTTAGGTTCATTAAACATAAAAATTTTATAATCTAGAGTTCCATACACAAATTCAAATATAATATTTTGTTGACAACCAATAAATCTGACATTTGAATTTTGTTTCCTCCTAAAACCAATTATACGAAATGTATCACAAGATTTTTTTTCATATTTGCCACCACGATTGCATATAATGTTAGAAATGAATTGGGCAGAATAACAACAATATATATAAAGTTGGATAGATTTAAGGACTGTGTTTATCCAACACTTTCCGAAATCTCTAATTCGTCCCTTTTACCTGGGGTACACAAATTTAAAAGTGGGATAATCCAAGAATGAACCAATCTGAATTACAAGTCTAATTCAAATTGTGAAACGCATAATACCTATTAACATGTTCTTGTGAGATAGAAAAATCTTAAAAACATATTTTGAGAGTATATGGTTTATAACCTTTTTTTCTAGAACATGAAGAATGCTCTTATACCAGAGGGAAAAGTTGTTATAGTGGTTACCTCTAGATTTGGCACCAAAACTAATAGTTATGAGACATAAGTAATGCTTGCGCCATCATGTACCATGTTGTGCCTAACACCCAAATGTCGCGACTTTCCATTATACACTTGACTATATGCTTTTGCCAAGGTGGCAACACTATCACAGTGTATAGAGATATGTGAAATAGGCTTTGGCCACAAAGGAATTTCATTGATCAAATTCCTTAACCATTCTGCTTCTCTTCAAGCAACTACAAAGGCTACAAATTCAGATTCCATACTTAAATTTGTTATGCATGTTTGTTTCTTATAAGTCCATGAAATGACACCTCCACCAAGAAGAAACACCCAACCAATTGTACAAGAGTGGTCCTCAACATTAATAATGCCACACCCCAAAACCAAGAACGGCGGAAACGTTCCGGGGTGGAGGACGTCATGTACAGTATCACAACAGTGTAAAGTACTAAACAAGCAACAACATCATCCATTGCATTAAAAGTAAAGTTTTAATACATGTGTGTTCTTTCAATGTAATAAGACACCAAAATATACAATCAAAATAAAAGACAAGTCTTGTCTCTGCTCCGTCTTCTCAAAAACCTATCCATCGTACCTTTCTATTGGTGACCTGAGAATACAAGTTATTTTGAAAGCGAGTATCAGCCTAAAGCTGGTGAATTCATAAGTATTTAAGTGTTGTTGTCTTGTTTTGGTAGGTTGTTATGTATGCTATGTAAATCTTTGAATGAAACAGTTGATATAAGTATGAAAACCCTAGAAAATCCCTTATTTCCTACTAGTATGAAATGTAGTCTTCCTAGTATGAATTGTAGTCTTCTACCAAGACCCGAATGTTCTGTTATAAAAATGATAGTTTTTCCTTCCTTTTTGACTATTACTAACAGTACTTAGTCTAACTCATCGTTTATGTGAATGTATCACAAAATAAAGTAATAGGAATATTGTAATCATGTATTTGTTATCCTTTTTGTATTAGGATTAACACGACATCGTGGAAAACGAAATGTATAACCTTTGAACATCCGTAGATTGTTCAATTGTCCTATGTAGCTGTAACAGGTGGGAGGAAGGGTTAGTCCCGTAAAGATACTCCTAATATAAGTAATAACCATAGGCATCCGTAGATGTTCATCTCCCACTTTTGCTAACAGCTGGGATTCGGAATGGTTAGTCCCGTCTAGAAATCCCGTTGAACTGGGATAGGCAGGACAATTTACACAGAGGTACTAATAAATCATCCTCATGAATCGAGATACAAGTATTCATGTAAGAGTATACAGGTAAATGTATCTATGTAAAGGTACTCATGTAAGCGTCTCTATGCAAACGTATTCATGTATCATGTAAGCATATGTAAACATACTCATGTATCATGTAATCATATGTAAACGTACTCATGTATCATGTAATTTATAGTATAGACTCATGAATGAACTGATACTGGTGTAATTCCTTGTAATAGGATTAATGTTGTGTATCTTCTAACTATCCCTATGATAGTTAACTGGAAGGTAATTGGTTGTCCAAGCAGGTTTATACACCCTTGCTACACAAGAGTGTGGGAACTGAATGAAGGATGAAAACTATAACATCAATACATATATAAGAACATAAGTGTATAGACATAGTTTTGTTCAAGAAGGTAAAAATGTTTTTCTAAGATATCTATGAGTTTGGAACAATAATTAACAATGACTTGATGTCATTTTAATAAACATTTCAAATGTAATACTTTTGCTACCAAGGTATTTTTAAGATAGAAAACCATTTCATGCATCACATTTTAAAGTATGTGAAATCTACTGGATGAAAACACAGTTATAAATATCTATGATTGATTTAAGAACATGCTGTTTTCTACTTGTATTCCCCCCCCCCCCCCCCTATTTAAAGCATTTAAAATCATTTAAACATTGATTAAGGGGTATGAACTCACCTGTTGTGAGTGGTTCGAACGGTTATGCGTGTAGGGATGAGAAGTTCCACGAATGAAGTCCCGAGACACAATAAGTCCTAAATGACATATAAGGACACATATTGACATGAATATAGTGTTTATAACATCTATATGAAAGGAAACACCTTCTGGGACTAGGAAACACCTTGACCAAGTGTTGGAATCACATGTGATTCAACATAGGATGGTATAAAGGCACTCACATGAGTTTACTACCATGAGTTCACGTCCCAAGGGAGTTTACGGCCGTAAACTCATGGCTACTCATGTGGGAATGCAAGTTTGAAGGCCAGGGAATGATTTAGGGACATTAGCTCTAACCTAGGATGAAAAAGACCACAATCTTTGGAGTTTTTGAGGAGTTCACGGCCCTAATGAGCTTACTACTATAAACTCATGGCCATTTATGTTTATGAGGATCCTAAAGGTCATAAGGAAGCATTCTAACTTCAAGCCTAAGCCTTAGGAAGTGTTTGTGGCATCAAAACACCCCTTACTTGAGTTTACGGCACATGGACCATTTGGTCATGTGTTTGCCGCCGTAAACACTTATGTTGTTGCTATTTTAATTGTTTTGGATCCTAGACACGTCAAGGTAAGGTGCTATGCTAGTCTCTTGGCTTAATGAAGGCATTTAGGGCATTTAGGCAACCTAAAATGGAGTTCACGGCCCAAGAACATCCTTGGCCGTGAACTCACTTTTAGCCTTTGATTCTTAATGCTTTTGATGTCTAAACAAGTTATGGGTAGTCTCTAGGTGCAGTTCTATGGTTTGGAGGGACATTGGGCACACTTTGGCCCTTATAAAAGAGTTTACTCTCCAAGATGTTCTTGGGCGGTAAACTCCCAAATCTTGCTGTTTTGTTATGAAATCTATCTTATTAAGCACATTATAAGCCATATAATACAACTAGAGAGAGGTGCTCACGATTTGGGATGAAAACCCAAAGATTCGTGAGATAGAAAATGGCTTTTCTCTAGTTGGAAATGTAACTAATGAATGAATATGGCTCAGATTTCTATATATTGTTCTGGGATTTTTGGCAGAAAATATTTTATTCATGAAATGAACTCTAATATCATAGAGTTTTGGAATAACAGAGTTGCACAAAACCCTAGTGCATCCACTCTCCTGATATCTCCTTAAGTGTAAATCCTGAAATACCAAACTTATACCCAAAAGTATGGAATTTCATTGTAACTGTTCTAACTTCTATTGACTTGATATGGTTTGTTCAGAATGGAAATTTCGGTTTGTCACATCATCCCCCTGTTAGAGGGAATTTCGTCCCGAAATTAGAATCTATGTAAGGAAGTAGGTAGAAGTGATCGAGGCGTTAGGTGAACTTCCTAATCTATTGGTTCCCGCGCTCCCAAGTGAAATCGGGTCCTCGATTGGTATTCCAATGAACCTTTACTAACGGGCGACGGCGTTGCTTCGTCCGCTTGACCACTCGGTCGAGGGTCACTAGGGTTCTAATACGAAGGCGAGGATCTCGTTATTCTCGATCTCGTCGAGAGGGCTTACGAGAGTCCTAACAGAAAAGTATGTTTTCAAGATCGAGACGCGAAGCGTAAAATGTACGTTACTGAGTTCGCGGAGTAGGTCTACTTTGTGAGATACAGGACCGATTCTAGAAAGAATCTCGGAGGTCCTAACTATATTGGATTTAGATTTCCACGCTTTACGAAGCATATTAAGCCATTCCCAGAGTGAGGTTTCCTAAAGAATTTGGTCTCTCACTTGGAATTCCAAAGGTTCTTTCTCTTGCTTAACTTCCCAGTCAAGGGCCACCCCTTGTTGGGTCAAAGTCGAAAGGGTTTCTGTAATTTGCGACGAGTTCTGAATGGACTATGATAGTAGGTCTGTAAGACCTAGAATTTGGCGAATTTTCTGTCGATGACTACGATGCCAACAAATTCCCAACGGTTTTGGATAATTTGCCAGAGTACTCAAGAATTTCCACATCACTAATAGTGTGTCTTAGGAAATTTGACTCTTTAATTCAAAAACTCATGTTCAGAGAACTTTGTGAAAAGTCTATCCGAGGGTAATGTTTCCATGGGTTCTTTCTTACTACGAGGGTAGATAAGTAAGTCATTACATGGAGAAATGACGAATTGATCCCAATAAGAAAGACGTACCCCACTCATTTAGCTCATGAATACTATGGGCGTATTGGTTCTATCCAAGGGAGGGGTATCACTATGGACTCGAAGTGTCCGCATCGAGTTCGGAGGGTAGTCTTAAGGACATCCTTCCCTAACACTCGAACTAGTGATATTCGGATCTCAGGTCCATTTCTGAAAGTAACTCTTTCCCTGCGTTTGCTCAATCAACTCATCTATGCGAGGCAGAGATAACGATTCCTAAAGGAAATATTAATGGACTCCCCGATCGTTGAGGTACATATGATGCACTCCGTCGACTTTTGGAAGAATAAGACCGAAGTTCTCAAGGGTGAGAAGCCTAGTCTTCCAATTCTATTGCTGAGTAGTTCGCTGAGTTTTCCGAGCTGTTCTTGTATCTCTGTAGGTGTTTAGACTGTAAGGCGATCCGGTTATAAGAGTCATACTGGGTTCTAAGTTTGTTCACATGCTAAATGCAATTACTCGTAGTCTTGGGCAGTCCCCGTCCTGAAGTTCATATTAGAATTCATACATTTTTCAACGATCACAATCTCGTGTATACGAGTCGTATATAATTAAGATTGAAAATGTAGTCGAATAACTAATTCTTCTTTAAGCTCACATCCCATCGAGGGAAAAGAAGTTAAAGTGGAATCATCAATTCTAAACTTGTAGAACCTTGATTATATAATACTCTCATGTATACATTCTTCAGTGATAGCTCGACCGTATGAATCTTTGGATTGAACTTGACGTACTGTACGAGTGATACTGTGGGGATTCCTTCGGAAAGGAAAAGAACTATAAGGTATTCCATGCATGAGTACTTCGGTGTTTTGATATGACGGCTTCGCTAAAAGACGATTACTAAGAAAGAGATGTATGTATGAAGCTGGTATTGCGAGGATCAAATTTACTCAAATCGTATGATAAAGTCAGAATCATATGGGAACTAAAGACATTAGATTTGAACATAAGGTGTTAAATACAAAACACAACAGTGCAACCTTTAACAGAGTTATTGTACTTAAGATTTACTACAAGACTATTGCTGCGAACTAGGTATACTACAAAAGAAAAGTATACGTAGCACTAGCATCCCTTAACGGATAGGATCTCGCCAAAAGGTAAGACTCTGGTTGCACTAGTTTTGGATAGTTTATACGTCTGTTACAACGAAATGCCTAAATTACATTAACGTGGGTCCGGAGTAGTCTCTCCTGCGGCGGTGGTCGGTAGCATACTTCCGCCTGTGCCAGCATTTGCTGCCTCTGGGCAGTTCGTTTTGTAGTGACCTACCTTACCACAACCGTAGCAAGCCTGGTTCACACCGGTGTTGGGCACTATTTGATTGACCTTGTTAGGCTCTTGCAGTAACGTAGGGTGTGCCCCTTTCTGTTGCAGTTTGAGCACTGCATCTCCCGACAAGGTCCATGGTGGTGGTAATTGCATTGGATGCATTTTGGGAGATTTCCAGCATATTGTCTGGTTGGGTTAAGCACAATTGGGATGCCCGAAGGGATGGTAGTAGGAGGTACCGAGGTTGTGGCTGTGAAGGTTGTTACTGGTTGTTGTTTCATGTTCGCCCTTCGAAGTGATTTGTCCTTAGATTTAGCCCAAGACTTCTGTTTGTTACTCTTGGTCTCGGAACTTGGGGTGTCCTGGTAGTTTGCTGCTCGTTGAGGTGTTTGATTGTTACTCGGATTGGAATTTATGTTAACAATCCCGCCAACATTTGTGTTGTTAGCGTTCAGGTGGGTCAGAATAGCTGACACGGCATCCTAAACTGCAGCTTGAAAGGTAGTTGCATCAATCTGAAGAGTTGGTGTTTGGTTGAGGGGTTGATCGTTTTTCTTTGGCGACATGATTCTGTTACACGGAAAGAGAAATGAATTTGTGAGCGAGAATGGTTGAACCTAGACGTAGTTCGATCGCTCATGTAAAGAATAGAAGTGTGTTCTCTAAGGT
Source organism: Lactuca sativa (assembly GCF_002870075.4). Classification (NCBI taxonomy): domain Eukaryota; kingdom Viridiplantae; phylum Streptophyta; class Magnoliopsida; order Asterales; family Asteraceae; genus Lactuca; species Lactuca sativa. The sequence continues at coordinate 239,812,429 of NC_056625.2, forward strand.
TTGACCCACATCCCTATGATGCAGTCCTAGTACGGAATGGAAGTATGTTCACGAAGGTTTGACCTACATCCCTATGATGCAGTCCTAGCAAAGATTGGAAGTAAGTTCGTACAATGGTCTCAAGATGTTTGTCGTTCTAGCCGAGGTATCGTTGGTTGGTGAATAACATGATCCAACCATTAAAAGAGACTTGGAAATGTCTCCGGAGTTAAATTGCTATAGTCCAATGACTTGACTAAAGCATGTTTTAGATAAACTCTAATGGAGGTATGATAAGAGTACTTGAATAAAGAAAATAACTCAGTAGTTAACCGACTATCAATATCTTTGATATTCACGACGTACAAGTTGGGGAAAATGACCTTGTAAACAAAAGTCTTACATCATATCCAGAGAAGATAGTTCTCGACAGCATGAAGACCTAACCAAAAGTACTTACAGTACAAGATAGTTTCATAGAAAATGCCACATCGGGCATAGACAGGAAACGATTCCTTTCTAACAAGGAAAATAATGTAAAGCATCTACTACTAGCGACGGTCATCCCTCTGGTGAACTCTCAGTTCAGCCAGTTGGCGTTCCACATCAAGTAGGTGTCTTTCGTACACCCTTTGGCGTACTCGGAGCTCTATGACTTCGACTCGTGATCCAGCCAGTGCTTGCAACAGGGTTTCATGGTTTCTATTAGATCTCTCACAAGCATCTTCTAGATGAATGGTGCGGAGGGTATGCATTCTCGCATCAACGACAACTTCAGTGATCTGATGTAGGGCTGTCCTGCCTTGAATCTCATTTCAGGCCACTCTGCGGACCAAGATTGGCAAGATTCTGTCTGCTGAGCCCCCATTGCTCAGGTCAGAGAAGCTTTGGTCACCATTAAATGGCATGGGCTGATCTTGTCTTTGGCTCCATGTTTCCAAGCATTCCACGCACTCAGGCGTCGGGCTATGAAAAGTCGGACAAGGGTTAGGAATTAGAATGGGAGCTGCATGGGGTAGGTTCTCAACCTCGGGTTCGGAGTTAGCACCATGTGAAAGGTCTTCATCATGGTGATCATTCAAAAAGGATAGGATGATCATTCTCCGGTTCTTCTCCAAACCATCCAGCAATGACCTCGTTCGGAAGGTACGGGTTGCCGTGGGGATGGAGTCCAGCCATGTTATCTACGCGAGAATTTGGGTAAGGAAATAATTATTAGCCGAACTATCTAGATAATTATTTAGAAAATCTTCATTAGTTATCTCGCTATTTGTAAAGTGCATACCAGTTATATGTAATCAACACAGGATAGGCCTTCGAATAAGTGACCTCAACTCCAAATTCACAAGGAATACGGGTAATGCAAAAATTTCACCGATTCTAAGTCTATAACATCCTAGTTACATATAACTTTAGTGTATCCACTTAGCAACTATCAACTTAGTAATGAAGATCCCGTTTTAGTTCTCAAGTATATAGTATTTATAGTAACACAAAACACCCCTATGGTATTTTAGACTTAGGTTCTGTTATAATGTTCTCATTGTGGTAATGTTGGTAAGTTTTTAGACTTGTTGCCATTTCACAACCATTCTTGGGCATGTGCTAATCACTCCTCGGAACAGCATAGTTGATCTGGCTATACCACTCCCAAGATTGACCATACATCCCCGAACTTACCTGTGATATTCAACAATCGCAATACTTTTGTTCTTGTCATTGTGACATGGATTTTAGTATGAATGCAGGCACGTATACTTACTTAAATATTTTATTATTTTAGAAGTATAAACTCTTAGACAGACTGCTTTAATCCCAATGTATTTATAGTTAGTATATCTTTTATGGGTTGATACCAATCTGTCACACCCCAAAACCAAGAACGGCGGAAATATTCTGGGGTGGAGGACGTCATGTACAGTATCACAACAGTGTAAAGTAGTAAACAAGCAACAACATCATCCATTGCATTAAAAGTAAAGTTTTAATACATGTGTGTTCTTTCAATGTAATAAGAAACCAAAATATACAATCAAAATAAAAGACAAGTCTTGTTTGTGCTCCGTCTTCTCAAAAACCTGGCCATCGTACCTGTCTACCGGTGACCTGAGAATACAAGTTATTTTGAAAGTGAGTATCAGCCTAAAGCTGGTGAATTCATAAGTATTTAAGTGTCGTTGTCTTGTTTCGGTAAGCTGTTATGTATGTTATGTAAATCTTTGAATTAAACAGTTGATATAAGTATGAGAACCCTAAAAAATCCCTTATTTCCTACTAGTATGAAATGTAGTCTTCCTAGTATGAATTGTAGTCTTCTACCAAGACCCAAATGTTCTATTATAAAAATGATAGTTTTTCCTTCCTTTTTGACTATTACTAACAGTACTTAGTCTAACTCATCGTTTATGTGAATGTATCACAAAATAAAGTAATAGGAATAATGTAATCATGTAATTGTTATCCTTTTGTATTAGGATTAACACGGCATCGCGGAAAGCGAAATGTATAACCTTTGAACGTCCGTAGATTGTTCAATTGTCCTCTGTAGCTACAGCAGGTGGGAGGAAGGGTTAGTCCCGTAAAGATACTCCTAATATAAGTAATAACCGTAGGCATCCGTAGATGTTCATCTGCCACTGTTGCTAACAGCTGGGATTCGGAATGGTTAGTCCCGTCTAGAAATCCCGTTGAACTGGGATAGGCAGGACAATTTACACAGAGGTACTAAGAAATCATCCACGTGAATCGAGTTACAAGTATTCATGTAAGAGTATACATGTAAATGTATCTATGTAAAGGTACTCATGTAAGCGTCTCTATGTAAACGTATTCATGTATCATGTAAGCATATGTAAACGTACTCATGTATCATGTAATCATATGTAAACGTACTCATATATCATGTAATTTATAGTATAGACTCATGAATGAACTGACTCTGGTGTAATTCCTTGTAATAGGAATAATGTTGTGTATCTTCTAACTATCCCTATGATAGTTAACTAGAAGGTAATTGGTTGCCCAAGCAGGTTTATACACCCTTGCTACACAAGAGTGTGGGAACTGAATGAAGGATGAAAACTATAACATCAATACATATATAAGAACATAAGTGTATAGACATAGTTTTGTTCAAGAAGGTAAAAATGGTTTTGTAAGATACCTATGAGTTTTGAACAATAATTAACAATGACTTGATGTCATTTTAATAAACATTTCAAATGTAATACTTTTGCTACCAAGGTATTTTAAAGATAGAAAACCATTTCATGCATCATATTTTGAAGTATGTGAAATCTATTGGATGAAAAGACAGTTATAAATATCTATGATTGATTTATGAACATGTTGTTTTCTACTTGTATCCCCCCCCCATTTAAATCATTTAAAATCATTTAAACATTGATTAAGGAGTATGAACTCACCTGTTGTGAGTCGTTCTAACGGTTATGTGTGTAGGGATGAGAAGTTCCACGAATGAAGTCCCGAGACACAATAAGTCCTAAATGACATATAAGGACACATATTGACATGAATATAGTGTTTATAACATCTATATGAAAGGAAACACCTTCCGGGACTAGGAAACACCTTGACCAAGTGTTGGAATCACATGTGATTCAACATAGGAAGGTATAAAGGCACTCACATGAGTTTACTACCATGAGTTCACAGCCCAAGGGAGTTTATGGTTGTAAACTCATGGCTACTCATGTGGGAATGCAAGTTTGAAGGCTAGGGAATGATTTAGGGACATTAGCTCTAACCTAGGATGAAAAAGACCACCATCTTTGGAGTTTTTGAGGAGTTCACGGCCCGAATGAGTTTACTACTATAAACTCATGTCCATTTATGTTTATGAGGATTCTAAAGGTCATAAGGAAGCATTCTAACTTCAAGCCTAAGCCTTAGGAAGTGTTTGTGGCATCAAAACACCCCTTACCTGAGTTTACAGCCCATAGACCATTTGTTCATGTGTTTGCGGCCGTAAACACTTATGTGTGTTGGTATTTTAATTGTTTTGGATCCTAGACACATCAAGGTAAAGTTCTATGCTAGTCTCTTGGCTTAATGAAGGCATTTAGGGTATTTAGGCAACCTAAAATGGAGTTCACGATCCAAGAACATCCTTGGCCGTGAGCTCACTTTTAGCCTTTGATTCTTAATGTTTTTGATGTCTAAACAAGTTATGGGTAATCTTTAGGTTCAGTTCTAAGGTTTGGAGGGACATTGGGCACACTTTGGCCCTTATAAAAGAGTTTACTCTCCAAGATGTTCTTGGGCGGTAAACTCCCAAATCTTGTTGTTTTGTTATGAAATCTATGTTATTAAGCACCTTATAAGCCATATAATACAACTAGAGAGAGGTAATCACGATTTGGGATGAAAACCCGAAGATCCGTTAGAGAGAAAATGGCTTTTCTCTAGTTGGAAATGTAACTAATGAATGAATATGGCTCAGATTTCTATATATAGTCCTGGGATTTTTGGCAGAAAATATTTTATTCACGAAATGAACTCTAATATCATAGAGTTTTGGAATAACAGAGTTGCACAAATCCCTAGTGCATCCACTCTCCTGATATCTCCTTAAGTGTAAATCCTGAAATACTCAAACTTATACCCAAAAGTCTGGAATTTCACCGTAACTGTTCTAACTTCTATTGACTTGATATGGTTTGTTCAGAATGAAAATTTCGGGTTGTCATAAATAATTCAACTAGCATCTGAATATCCTTCAATAATTGAAGGAAACCCTAGATAAGTCAAACCAAAGTCGATGTTTTTCTTAAGATACTTCAATACCCTCATCAATGCTTGCCAGTGATGAGTACTAGGATTGCTAGTATACCTATTAAGCTTTCCTACAACAAATGAAATATAAGACCTTGTGTTGGGGATAGAATACGTCAAACACCCAAAGACCTTTGAATACTCAAGTTGTGAAACTGCTTCACCAATATTTCGCGTAAGTTTCATGCTTTGATCAAAAGGAGTACGTATAGGAGAACAATCTAAGCAATTGAACTTCTTAAGCACTTTGTCAATGTAATTAGATAGTGAAATTGAGAATCCTTAATGTTCACACTTGATTCTTATTCCAAGAATGACTTATTCCTCCCCCATATCCTTAATGGAGAACTGGGATGATAAAAACTCTTTGGTCATGTCAACTTGCCTTTGATTAGTACCAAATATTAACATATCATCTACATACAAGCATATGATCACACCTTTTCCAAAATCATCAAACTTGCTATATACATACTAATCTGATTGACTCAACTTGAAACCATGAGACAAGACAACAACATCAAATTTTTGATGCCAATGTTTTGGTGCTTGTTTTAGCCCACATAATGATTTAAGCAACTTGCACACCTTATGCTAATTTCCATGCATTATAAAACCCCTAGGTTGTTTCATATACACATCTTCGTCTAAATCACCATTTAAGAATGTTGTTTTAACATCTATCTGGTGAATCACCAAATTATGAATTGCTGCTAAGGCAATCAACACTCTAATGGTAGATATATGAGCAACTGGAGCATAAGTGTCAAAATATTCAGTGTCGGGTTTTTGTCTAAAACATTGAATAACTAATCGAGCCTTAAATTTGTCAATTGATCCATCAACCTTCATCTTCCTTTGGAATATCCACTTGTAACCCTAAGGTTTATATCTAGGAGGAAGATCAAACAACATCCAAGATTTATTCCTAAGGATGGAATCCATCTCATCATTTATCTTTTCAGAAAGCAACATATTGAGATTTTATTGCTTTATTAAATGTTTTAGGATCCTCTTCAACACTAAAACAATAAAAAAATGATTTGCAATTTCATCTCTAAACCCTCAACTAGGTAAACCTGAGAATCATTACCAAATGATTTAGCTTTCCTTTGTCTCTTGCTTCTTCTAAGCTCAAGTGATTCATTTGAATTAGGTACAACTTCATTGGTAGTCCTACTGGAACTATAAACGAAGTCCTTTGGTCTACGTATGGATGGAAATCGATTTTCATCAAATATTGCAACTCTAGATTGTATAACAATGTTAACTAAAATAAAAGCATTAGGTTCTATAACATAAAACCTATATGCTTTAGAATTCTCAACATATCCAATTAAGATACAACCAATACCTCTTTCACCCAAAGTCTTCATTTTTTGTTCAATTAGCCTCAAAACAGCTCGACAACCCCAAACTTTAAGATATCCTAAGTTTGGTTTCTTTTTGTACCAACGTTCATAGGGAGTTATCTTGTTCCTTTTGTTTGGAAATCTATTTAAAAGATGACAAGCAGTTAGCATAGCTTCTTCCTATAAACCATCACTCCAACCTATGTAAGACATCATAGAGTTCACCATTTCCTTCAAAACTCTATTTTTCCTTTTAGAAATGCCATTTTGTTGAGGAGTATATCGAACATTTATTTCATGTATAATACCAACGAATTGGAAATAACTAGGATCATAATACTCTCCACCATGATCGGTGCGAAATCTTTTAATTAAATAGTTTTGTTGTAATTCAACTTCACTTTTATAAATTTTGAGTTTATCAAGGACTTCACACTTGGAATACAACAAATATACATAGAAAAAAACGAGCAAAATCATCCATAAAAGTAACTATGTATTTCTTATTTCGTGAGGATGTAGTTGAACGCAAACCAAATAGATCACTATGAATTAATTCAAGCATAACATAATTCCTTTTAACATTAAGAAAACGCTATATAGTTATTTTACTTAACATATATGTTTTACATTTTTCTATGTTAACATCAAAAGATGGTATTAATCCATTTTTAGAAATTTCAAGCACTCTTTTGTAATGTACATGTCCTAAACGAGCATGCCGTAAAGAAGTATCATCAATACTAGAACAAGAAATGTATATAGAATCTCCAACTTTATTATTACTATTCAACCTAAAAATTCCATTAAAATAATATCCAAACCCAACAAATGTACCACACCTAGATAACACATATTTATCATATTCATAGACTTGTTTATATCCACATCTATTAATCACACCACCAGAAACTAAGTTCTTCTTAATCGTAGGAACATGAAAAACATTCTTAAGAAGAAAGTTTTTTCCAGAACTAAAATATAAAGAAACACAAACACGACCCACAACAGGTGCTTTATTATGTATGCCATGTACAAAACCGATCCATCATTAACTACTTCATAATCCTTGAACCAATAACGATCTTTAAACACATGAATCTCTCCCTCAAGTCTATCCACCATGCATGATCATCATCTTAAACAAAGAATAATTCAGGAATTAGTGTTACATGATATATAACATTAGTAGTAATTTTAGAAACAAAATTCTAACCTTGTGGTTTTAGACCTTGATCATTAGATCTATCACACCCCCGAACCAGACGGCGGAAACGTCCGAGGGCTCTTGTGACTCAAATTGAATACCATCATAATGTATATACATGAATCGTAACATAATTCATCACCATGCATTGAAATATTACAACTGATATTGTTTACATTCAGTACATTGTTTTAGACATTACAAATCCATAACATAAACTGTTCGATAGATAATCTAAGCAAAACACCATGACATAACTTGGTACTTATTCTTTGGCTTACCTGTTACCTGAGAATACAAGTTATTTTGAAAAAAGTCAACATATGAAATGTTGGTGAGTTCATAAGTAATGTTATGGTAAAATGATTTGGTGAAGTTTGTAAATCCTAGAAAATCCGATATTTTCTGAAAAGAGTATTTGTTTATAAAAAGTTCGAAGATCCGTGAACATATGCTTGTTGATTTTTAAAAACGTGTATAATTGTTGAACTTTTGTATAAATCACGCAAGTGGAATTGTTGAACTTCCCGGGAAAACCCACGATTCATTAGGTCCATGAATACGGCAGAGGGAATTTCGTCTCGAAATTCTTTTGAAAGCCCGATTTGAGAATGTTAGAATAGATGAGGGTACTTTTGCTTCATTTGATCTTCGCGTTCCCACGTGAACTCTAGTCCACGCTTTGCATTCCATCGTACCTTCACAATCGGGATGCGACTTTGCTTGGTACGCTTCACCTCCCTGTCCATGATTTCGTTTGGTTCTTCGACGAACAGGATATTCTTGTTGATTTCAATTTCTTCAAGGGGAATGACAAGAGTTTCGTCGGATAAACAATTCTTTAGGCTGGAAACATGGAACACGGGGTGTACGTTGCCGAGCTCAGTGGGTAGCAGTAGTTTGTACGCTACTAGACCAATTCGGGTAAGGATCTCGAAAGGTCCGATGTATCGTGGATTCAGTTTTCCCTTTTTTCCAAAACGAATGACCCCTTTCCAGGGAGAAACTTTCAACAGCACTCGATCCCCAACCTGAAACTCTAAGGGCTTTCGTCGTTTATCAGTGTAGCTCTTTTGTCGGTCGCGCGATGCTTGTAGTCGAGCTCTGATTTGAACTATCCTTTCCGTGGTTTCATGTATGATCTCCGGTCCCGTTAACGTCTTGTCTGATGCTAGTCCCCTCGCTAGTTGGGTGTCTCCCACCTCAGCCCAACACAACAGTGATCTACACTTACGTCCATATAGCGCCTCGAAAGGAGCAACTTTGATGCTCGAATGATAACTATTGTTGTATGAGAATTCAACTAAGGGTAAGTGGGTATCCCAGGACTTCCCAAAGTCTATCACACATGCGTGAAGCATGTTTTCTAGCGTCTGAATGGTCTGTTCACTTTGGCCATCCGTTTGTGGGTGATAAGCAGTGCTCATGTCGAGATGGGTTCCCAGTGCTTTCTGAAGTGATTGCCAAAAACATGAAGTGAACCTACTATCCCTATCTAAGATGATAGATACTGGCACTCCGTCAAGTCTCACGATATCTCAAATGTATATTCTTGTCAGTCTCTCCATCTTGTAGGATTCTTTTAATGGTAGGAAATGGGCGGATTTCGTCATTCGTTCGACTATTACCCAAATAGTGTCCAATCCATCTGACGACTTGGGTAGCTTGGTCACAAAATCCATAGAAATCCCGTCCCATTTCCACTCGGGAATTACTGGTTGCTGTAATAACCCCGAGGGCTTCCGGTATTCCACCTTTACTTTGGCGCAAGTAAGGCATTTTCTAACATAGGTGGCAATTTCTACCTTCATGGTAGGCCACCAATAATGTTGTTTAATATCCAAGTACATTTTGTCCGAACCCGGATGGATGGAGTATCGCGTCTTGTGAGCTTCATTCATGACTAACTCCCTAAATCCTCCAAGTTTAGGGACCCAAATATGGTTCATGAAATAATATACTCCGCCCTTTTTCACCTCGAGATTCTTTTCCATTCTGCGTCACGCTTCGCTCGTTCTGTTTTCCGCTTTCATAGCATCTGACTGTCCTGCCCTGATCTGAGTGGTTAGGTGAGATTGGATGGTTATTCAGAGAATCTTCCCACGACGATTAGAGTACTCTTTCCGGATCAAGGCATCAGCTACCACATTAGCCTTGCCTGGGTGGTACTTGATTTCACACTCATAATCGTTTAATAGTTCAACCCATCTTCGTTGCGTCATATTCAGCTCTTTTTGATGCAAGATGTGCTGGAGACTCTTGTGGTCCGTGAAGATGGTGCACTTCGTACCATAGAGGTAATGCCTCCAAATCTTCAGGTCGAAGACCACTGCTCCCAATTCCAGATCGTGGGTTGTATAATTCACTTCGTGTGTCTTTAGTTGTCGGGACGCAAGCTATCACTTTTCCATGCTGCATGAGAACGCAACCTAAACCCTGATTTGACGTTTCACAGTAGACTACGAAATCCTCTGTTCCCTCTGGTAGTGATAGTATCGAGGCACTACAGAGTGCTTGCTTCAAAGTTCGGAATGCAACTTCTTGTTTGTCCATCCATTTGAATGGTACGCCCTTTTCTGTAAGCGAGGTAAGTGGCTTGGCGATCTTAGAGAAGTTTCGAATGAACCTCCTGTAGTAACCTGCTAGGCCTAAGAATTGGCGAATTTCTGTGGGTGTTGTCGGGACTGCCCATCCTTCGATGGCTTTGACCTTAGAAGGATCCACATGTATTCCTTCCTGACTAACAACATGACCCAAAAAGTTCACGCTACGGAGCCAGAACTCACACTTGGAGAGTTTTGCGTATAGCTTCTCAGTTCGCAGGATTTCCAGGATTTGTCGGAGATGTTGGACTTGCTCTTCTTCGCTTCGGGAATAGACTAGAATGTCGTCAATGAAAACAATAACAAAGTTGTCGAGGAATGGTCGGCAGATTCGATTCATTAGGTCCATGAATACGATAGGGTAATTCGTTAGACCGAGGGGCATTATGACAAATTCATAATGTCCGTAACGAGTTCGGAAAGCGGTGTTGGGAATAACCTCTTCCCGGACCTTGAGTTGATGGTATCCGGATCGCAGATCAATATTAGAGAAGTAACTAGCTCCTTGGAGCTGGTCAAATAGATCGTCGATTCGAGGGAGTGGATAGCGATTTTTAACAGTGAGCTTGTTTAGTTCCCGGTAATCGATACACATCCTAAAAGATCCGTCCTTGTTTTTGACAAAGACAACCAGAGCTCGCCAAGGTGAGAAGCTGGGTCGAATGAATCCCTTGTCCAGGAGTTCACTAAGTTGGCTGGACAATTCCTGCATCTCAGCAGGAGCCAATCTATACGGTGATTTAGCGATGGGAGTAGCTCCTGGCACCAGGTCAATTCGAAACTCAACTTGTCTTTCTAAGGGTACTCCAGGAAGATCTTCAAGAAAGATGTCTGGGAATTCACAAGCTACAGGAATGTCTTGAATGTTAATCTCTTCTTTGGATTTATCCACTATGTGTGCCAGGAACGTAAAATCTTTCTTTCACAAATGCTTCAGTGCCTGGATGCATGAGATGAGGCGAAGATTCGTGCTGGGTTTGTCTCCGTAAATAACTAGGGTTTCATGATTTGGGATGTGAAGGAGAACGGCCTTCTCGTGACACAGAATTCAGCATGGTGGGGGCTTAACCAGTCCATGCCAATAATCACATCAAAACTCCTAATGGAAACAGGCATTAAGTCTATTCGGAAGACATGTTGATTTAGAGTTAGGGTACATCCTTTATAGATCTCCCTAGTGGATTCGGTTTTCCCATTGGCCATTTCCACCGTAAAGGTTTCATTGAGCTTCTGGGGTTGTTGTTTTAACAAATGTTTAAACTTATTGCTCACAAAACTTTGTTCTGCCCCAGTATCAAATAGGATGCATGCATAAGTGTGGTTTAGGAGGAATGTACCGGTAACGAAAGCGGGATCCTGAACCGCTTCTCCCTGACCCATGGTCAGCACCCTTCCTGTTCCTCTATTTTCGGGATTGTTGTTGTTGGGGCAATTTTGACGGAAATACCCAGTCCGTCGACATCCATAGCAGGTGTGAGTTGGTCCTGCATTGTTGCCGCCATTGTCGGTGTTGTTGTTGTTGCGATTATTGTGGTTGTTGCTTCCTTGTTGTTGGTTCTGAGGAGAGTAAGTCCTGCAGTACTTTGTCGTGTGCCCCTTCCGATTGCAACCGGTGCACTGCATCTCTCTGCATTCTCCATTGTGATCGAGACCGCACTTGTTGCACTTGGCAAGATTATTAGAATAATGTCTAGGAGCACTTGGAGCAGCTGAGGCTGGAGCATGTGGTGTGGGTGGAACTTGAGTGGTTGTAGCATTAACTGCCACCGTTTTTTGTTTCTTGGATGATTCGGAGCCTTGACGTCCTTTCCTCTTACTTTTCTTTCCCTTTTTGTTGTCACTTTCCTTCTTAACTTCAGCCTCCACTGGCCTCTCACCCTTCTTGTTGTTGTGGTCATACAACTTCTTGTCCAATCTTTTGGCACTGTCGAAAGTCTCGGGATTTGCAGCTATCACGTTCCCTTGGATCGGGGAGGTCAGTCCCCAGATGAATCGTTCGATCTTCTTACCTTCTGAGGTGATCATGCCAGGGCACAGCAGAGACAGTTCACTAAACCTTGATATGTATGCATCTATATCCGCGTTGCGGACGGTGAGATTCCACAACTCTTGTTCCGTTTTCTGAATTTCGCCACGAGGGAAGTATTCAGCCATCAACATTTCTTTCATCTCTGCCCATGGCATGGAATTGGCTATGGGGAGTGTCATGGCTTCCACGTGTGCGTTCCACCAAGTGAGCGCTTGGTCAACAAGAGTGCATGTGGCAAATTTTACCTTCATCTCCTCGGGGCATTCACATATCTCAAACACCGATTCCACCTTCTCGATCCATCGTTTCAGGGTAATCATTCCTCCAGTGTCGTTGAAGGTTCGTGGTTTAGCGTTGGTGAAGTCCTTATAGGAGCATGTCTTGGTAGGTCCTTGATTCATCCCGTTGTTTGAACTTCCAGACCCTGGTCTGTTGACTCCTCCATTGTTCCCTTGGTGAATTTGGGCCATAGCTGCAGTGACTGCAGCCGATACCGCTGCCTGAAAAGCAATAGAGTTGAACTCGGGCGGGTTTGGCTCAGGGTTTCCGCGGGTTGGTCGTCAAGGCATCTTTCTGCCATGGAACAGAAATATGTTGAGTATCTGTGCTTCTTGTGAGAGTGTGATCCTATGAGCTAGGTGTGTGGCACGAGCTTAAGTACTTTCACAAATTGGCACACAATCATGGATTCTATCCCTAACATTCTATGGAGTGTCCTATGACAGTGGCGATATCATATTCCGAAATGTTGAGCCAACAACTAAGCCATCTCAGTCATGTCTCCAATGACCTCATCCCCCTCATTCTCAGCTCGCACTGCGCGTGCTTCCATGACGAACAGCTGTTGCCGTAGGGCAGCAATCTCAGCTTTTGGGGAGCGATTCTCCCTTGCGGGATTCACTGGTGGGGCGGGGTGGTCCTGTTGCGCCTCGCTGACAAATGACATGGCGTGATCTTTGCTCGAGTCTTGTTTTTCCTCCATGTCATCATCGGCCTCCTCGAATTCGTAGTTAGTGTCTGTGTACTCGTCAGGCCCAACATCCTGTGCTCCCCCTTGATTTCCTTCAGGTTCATCTTCAAGCATCCCGTGAGCCACAAAGACTTGATGAAACTGAATGCGTTGCTGCTCCCCTTCCATGAAGACTGGGAGGAGGTATACGAATAATCTATCATTACTCCTATGATTCTACAACTATTGCATAGATTGAGTTGAGGTTCCCTTCTTGGGGGATAAAGGGGTATGTTTTTAGGTTCCCTAGTCATCACGATTTCCTTAGGACATGTGATAGTTGTACCTTGGAGGAAATCTAGTTGATTAGGCTACATCCACTCCTTAATACGACTAAGAACAGTCCTGGCTTAACCGAGATGCTAGCATTATCTTGTTTGGTTCGGTATTATGTTCTTTTTCCTAATAAAAGCAAGGATGTTTTTATTGTTATGTTTTACTTGTTTTGTTCAGAGTTGTGTTGTTCCCTCTTTTTGGTTTATAGTTGCATATCAATGTGTGGTTAGATATGCTAGTTCACTATAAACAGAGCTCTGATACCAACCTGTCACACCCCCGAACCAGACGGCGGAAACGTCCGAGGGCTCTTGTGACTCAAATTGAATACCATCACAATGTACATACATGAATCATAACATAATTCATCACCATGCATTGAAATATTACAACCGATATTGTTTACATTCGGTACATTGTTTTAGACATTACAAATCCATAACATAAACTGTTCGATAGATAATCTAAGCAAAACACCATGACATAACTTGGTACTTATTCTTCGGCTTACCTGTTACCTGAGAATACAAGTTATTTTGAAAAACGTCAACAGATGAAATGTTGGTGAGTTCATAAGTAATGTTATGGTAAAATGATTTGGTGAAGTTTGTAAATCCCAGAAAATCCGATATTTTCTGAAAAGAGTATTTGTTTATAAAAAGTGTGAAGATCCGTGAACATATGCTTGTTGATTTTTACAAACATGTATAATTGTTGAACTTTTGTATAAATCACGTAAGTGGAATTGTTGAACTTCCCAGGAAAACCCGATGTTTTCCTAATACGTAAATTACATAACTTGTTTATTGTTATACCGATACGTCCAATGTTTTTGATTACCCAGGTGGCATTGGATTAATTAGGGTTTGTGAGTTGTTACAATCACGCATTAAAGGAATGACTAGTTTATAACTACAGGTTATGAACGATCCTTAAGGCGTCGCCCGTACTACTCACTTAATCCAACCATCCTGACTTCTCTTGATTAACGCCATGAATCTGTTTACTTGATTTCTCATAAGCCCGACAACCGAGGAGAAAGGAGGGTACGAAACCCCCTTTATTTCCATGAGTTATTCAAGGCTACCGGGAATGCGAAAGACACTTCGCCCAACTCACATTTGACTTCTCGACCTCACTAGCAGTACTAATGGACCACTAGGGCCTAATAGCACAGTAGAGCTATTGAAAGTCCTTTTACATGGAATTGGGTCATAGAAGGCCCATTAACACGTAAGCGTATTCCCTTCGGGCCCAAAGTTCATGTTATTGGGCTAGCAAGGCCCAAAAAGCATGATTTGAAACTTCCAAGCCCAAAGTTTGTAAGTCAACTCATCATAATTATCGCGTGTTCATTTAAGTGCACATGTTTATCGATTTTGTTTTGTTATTGATTCGAGACTGAATCAATTTGTTTTGTAATGATGTTTATTGTTGAAAGTGTAATTGTTTTCCGTTTCGTCGATAGCCGTGGATCTTGTATTTTGTATTATTGATTTAATTTTTTTGAAAATGGAGTTTGGTCCTTTTCATTTCCTTCCTTTTATAAAATAACGCCTTTGGTCCTTTTATATAAAAGTATTTCATTTTTAGTCCCTAAAACACCTTTCTTGACACTTTTGAATACTTTATTTGATGAAAACACGTTTTTAACCCAAAGTTTATTTAGTTGACAGCTTCAAACCCCTCTAGAATAGTGATTCTCGGTTAAGGACCCATTTTTCACAACTTTTACAGATTTGGCACAAAATCTAAAAAGTTTGCATTTTTAGTCCTTTTTTATAATGAAAAGCATTTTTGAACCTCATAAACATTTTGTTATGCTAATTACCCTTGTTTTAGAGAAAATTGCATTTCCAGCCCCTCAAACTTATAAATTTCGCATTTTGAGGCTTATTGGGCCGAGAAGCCCATAGTTAGCCCATTAGGTTAAAAATTTACATTTTAAGTCCCTAGAAATTTCTAATATTCAGAAAAATATGTATAGAAACTGTTTTGAATCTTTTTAACCTTCAAAAACCGTGACTTGTTGATTCTTACCCCAAGTTTGTATTTTTGGCATTTTAAGCCCAAAAATTGGGTTTTATGTTATAGTATGTTTATCACAACCTTGTCAACTTATTTTTCTTGGCTTGTTTAGTGTAAAATAGATTAAGTTATGTTTATTTACTTTCTCATGTCTTAGTTCTCGGGTTTACACCCTTTTTAGTTAACATATTTATCACATAATAGATGAAATCACACACATACATGCAACAAATCACACATAGCATACATATACACATAGATCTACACATTTTCTTGTATTCTCCCCTATAAAACTTATGAAAACCAAAAAGAAAGGGGTATGAAGCTCACCTTGAGTGTGGTTTTCGGTTTTGAAGAAGATTTGGAGAAGTTTGGTGCTATTTTTGGCCCTATCAAGTTCCTTGGATGGATCTCGAACTTAGTGGGTTCTAAGATGCAAGATCATGAGTTTGAATGGATTAAGAAATGATTTTTGATGAAAAGAAGCGAGTTAGATCATAGATTTAAGCACCAACTTACCTTGAATGATGATTTACTTGATGAAAATCCTTAGACTTCAAGCCAAATTTTCGAGATTTTGGATGAAGAAGAGTGGATGATTCTTGAGTGATTTAGAGAGAGTTTTGTGAGGTGTGTGTGTTTATTCTCTTGCTCTCGGCGGAAAGAAAAAGAGAGAGGGGAGAGAGTGCATGGAAAAATGAGTAAGGGCTTGGATGCACGATGAATAATGGCCTAGTTACCCGCAAAATAACAATGAGGTGGCTAGCAAAAGTCAACCCTTCTTCTTGGGTTTGGCTTGGGCCGAGAATGGAGAAGAAAAAGACGATGTTTGGTCCTCAAATGCTTAAGCCCAATTTCATGGTTATGTTGAGTGATTTTTGGTCCAAATAAATATAAATGTGATTTTTATGACCTATTAGGGATAAATTAGGTTAATTATGGCCCAATACGGTCCATTTAAATATTTTATTTCATTCTAGGCCCAATATGGCCCAACATATTAAAATAAATGAAAGTGGGTCCAATTAGAGCCCATTCAAGAGTTCTAAGCCCAAGATAGTCCAATTGGAAGCTTATTGGTCCATTGGGCCCAATAAGGAAATCCTAGTCCAAAATGGACTCAAACAAGGATTTCTAGGGTTTCCAATTGTTTGTTGGCTATTTTCAGTGCATGTACGTAGTGTTTCATTGAGATTTTGTTGTTAATGAATGAGCATCTTACATGCTTTCACATTGTTGGTTTACATTTGTTATCATTGTTCAATGTTTACAAGGCTTCAAATTCCTAGTTGTGACATCATCCCCCCATTAGAGGGAATTTCGTCCCGAAATTCTTTTGAAAGCCCGATTTGAGAATGTTAGAATAGATGAGGGTACTTTTGCTTCATTTGATCTTCGCGTTCCCACGTGAATTCTGGTCCACGCTTTGCATTCCATCGTACCTTCACAATCGGGATGCGACTTTGCTTGGTACGCTTCACCTCCCTGTCCATGATTTCGTTTGGTTCTTCGACGAACAGGATATTCTTGTTGATTTCAATTTCTTCAAGGGGAATGACAAGAGTTTCTTCGGATAAACAATTCTTTAGGCTGGAAACATGGAACACGGGGTGTACGTTGCTGAGCTCAGTGGGTAGCAGTAGTTTGTACGCTACTGGACCAATTCGGGCAAGGATCTCGAAAGGTCCGATGTATCGTGGATTCAATTTTCCCTTTTTTCCAAAACGAATGACCCCTTTCCAGGGAGAAACTTTCAACAGCACTCGATCCCCGACCTGAAACTCTAAGGGCTTTCGTCGTTTATCAGCGTAGCTCTTTTGTCGGTCGCGCGATGCTTGTAGTCGAGCTCTGATTTGAACTATCTTTTCCATGGTTTCATGTATGATCTCTGGTCCCGTTAACATCTTGTCTGATGCTAGTCCCCTCGCTAGCTGGGTGTCTCCCACCTCAGCCCAACACAACAGTGATCTACACTTACGTCCATATAGCGCCTCGAAAGGAGCAACTTTGATGCTCGAATGATAACTATTGTTGTATGAGAATTCAACTAAGGGTAAGTGGGTATCCCAGGACTTCCCAAAGTCTATCACACATGCGTGAAGCATGTCTTCGAGCGTCTGAATGGTCTGTTTGCTTTGGTTAACCGTTTGTGGGTGATAAGAAGTGCTCATGTCGAGATGGGTTCCCAGTGCTTTCTGAAGTGATTGCAAAAAACATGAAGTGAACCTACTATCCCTATCTGAGATGATAGATACTGGCACTCCGTCAAGTCTCACGATATCTCAAATGTATATTCTTGTCAGTCTCTCCATCTTGTAGGATTCTTTTATTGGCAGGAAATGGGCGGATTTCGTCAATCGGTCGACTATTACCCATATAGTGTCCAATCCATCTGACGACTTGGGTAGGTTGGTCAACAAATCCATAGAAATCCCGTCCCATTTCCACTCGGGAATAACTGGTTGCTGTAATAACCCCAAGGGCTTCTGGTATTCCACCTTTACTTTGGCACAAGTAAGGCATTTGCTAACATAGGTGGCAATTTCTGCCTTCATGTTAGGCCACCAATAATGTTGTTTAATATCCAAGTACATTTTGTCCGAACCCGGATGGATGGAGTATCGCGTCTTGTGAGCTTCATTCATGACTAACTCCCTAAATCCTCCAAGTTTAGGGACCCAAATATGGTTCATGAAATAATATACTCTGCCCTCTTTCACCTCGAGATTCTTTTCCATTCCGCGTAACGCTTCGCTCGTTCTGTTTTCCGCTTTCATAGCATCTAACTGTGCTGCCCTGATCTGAGTGGTTAGGTGAGATTGGATGGTTATTAAGAGAGTCTTCACACGACGATTAGAGTACTCTTTCTGGATCAAGGCATCAGCAACCACATTAGCCTTTCCTGGGTGGTACTTGATTTCACACTCATAATCGTTTAATAGTTCAACCCATCTTCGTTGCCTCATATTCAGCTCTTTTTGATTCAAGATGTGCTGGAGACTCTTGTGGTCCGTGAAGATGGTGCACTTCGTACCATAGAGGTAATGCCTCCAAATCTTCAGGGCGAAGACCACTACTCCTAATTCCAGATCATGGGTTGTATAATTCACTTCGTGTGTCTTTAGTTAGCGGGACACGTAAGCTATCACTTTTCCATGTTGCATGAGAACACAACCTAAACCCTGATTTGACGTTTCACAATAGACTACGAAATCCTCTGTTCCCTCTGGTAGTGATAGTATCGAGGCACTACAGAGTGCTTGCTTCAAAGTTCGGAATGCAAATTCTTGTTTGTCCGTCCATTTGAATGGTACGCCCTTTTCTGTAAGCGAGGTAAGTGGTTTGGCGATCTTAGAGAAGTTTCGAATGAACCTCCTGTAGTAACCTGCTAGGCCTAAGAATTGGCGAATTTCTGTGGGTGTTGTCGGGACTGCCCATCCTTCGATGGCTTTGACCTTAGAAGGATCCACATGTATTCCTTCCTAACTAACAACATGACCCAAAAAGTTCACGCTACGGAGCCAGAACTCTCACTTGGAGAGTTTTGCGTATAGCTTCTCGGTTTGCAGGATTTCTAGGATTTGTCGGAGATGTTGGACTTGCTCTTCTTCGCTTCGGGAATAGACTAGAATGTCGTCAATGAAAACAATAACAAAGTTGTCGAGGAATGGTCGGCATATTCGATTCATTAGGTCCATGAATATGATAGGGGCATTCGTTAGACCGAAGGGCATTATGACAAATTCATAATGTTCGTAACGAGTTTGGAAAGCGGTGTTGGGAATAACTTCTTCCCGGACCTTGAGTTGATGGTATCCAGATCGCAGATCAATCTTAGAGAAGTAACTAGCTCCTTGGAGCTGGTCAAATAGATCGTCGATTTGAGGGAGTGGATAGCGATTTTTGACAGTGAGCTTGTTTATTTCCCTGTAATCGATGCACATGCTAAAAGATCCGTCCTTGTTTTTGACAAAGAGAACTGGAGCTCCCCAAGGTGAGAAGCTGGGTCGAATGAATCCCTTGTCCAGGAGTTCATTAAGTTGGCTGGACAATTCCTGCATCTCAGCAGGAGCCAATCTATACGGTGATTTAACGATGGGAGTAGCTCCTGGTACCAGGTCAATTCAAAACTCAACTTGTCTTTCTAGGGGTACTCCATGAAGATCTTCAAGAAAGATGTCTGGGAATTCACAAGCTATAGGAATGTCTTGAATGTTAATCTCTTCTTTGGATTTATCCACTATGTGTGCCAGGAACGTAAAATCTTTCTTTCACAAATGCTTCAGTGCCTGGACGCATGAGATGAGGCGAAGATTCGTGTTGGGTTTGTCTCCGTAAATAACTAGGGTTTCATGATTTGGGAGGTGAAGGAGAACGGCCTTCTTGTGACACATAATTCAGCATGGTGGGGGCTTAACCAGTCCATGCCAATAATCACATCAAAACTCCTAATGGAAACAGGCATTAAGTCTATTCGGAAGACGTGATGATTTAGAGTTAGGGTACATCCTTTATAGATCTCCCTAGTGGATTCGGTTTTCCCATTGGCCATTTCCACCGTAAAGGTTTCATTGAGCTTCTGGGGTTGTTGTTTTAACAAATGTTTAAACTTATTGCTCACAAAACTTTGTTCTGCCCCAGTATCAAATAGGATGCATGCATAAGTGTGGTTTAGGAGGAACGTACCGGTAACGACAGCGGGATCCTGAACCGCTTCTCCCTGACCCATGGTCAGCACCCTTCCTGTTCCTCTATTTTCGGGATTGTTGTTGTTGGGGAAATTTTGACGGAAATACCCAGTCCGTCGACATCCATAGCAGGTGTGAGTTGGTCCTGCATTGTTGCCGCCATTGTCGGTGTTGTTGTTGTTGCGATTATTGTGGTTGTTGCTTCCTTGTTGTTGGTTCTGAGGAGGGTAAGTCCTGCAGTACTTTGCCGTGTGCCCCTTCCGATGGCAACCGGTGCACTGCATCTCTCTACATTCTCCATTGTGATCGAGACCGCACTTGTTGCACTTGGCAAGATTATTAGAATAAGGTCTAGGAGCACTTGGAGCAGCTGAGGCTGGAGCATGTGGTGCGGGTGGAACTTGAGTGGTTGTTGCATTAACTGCCACCGTTTGTTGTTTCTTGGATGATTCGGAGCCTTGACGTCCTTTCCTCTTACTTTTCTTTCCCTTTTTGTTGTCACTTTCCTTCTTAACTTCAGCCTCCACTGGCCTCTCACCCTTCTTGTTGTTGTGGTCATACAACTTCTTGTCCAATCTTTTGGCACTGTCGAAAGTCTCGGGATTTGCAGCTATCACGTTCCCTTGGATCGGGGAGGTCAGTCCCCAGATGAATCGTTCGATCTTCTTACCTTCTGAGGTGATCATGCCAGGGCACAGCAGAGACAGTTCACTAAACCTTGATATGTATGCATCTATATCCGCGTTGCGCACGGTGAGATTCCAAAACTCTTGTTTCGTTTTCTGAATTTCGCCACGAGGGAAGTATTCAACCATCAGCATTTCTTTCATCTCTACCCATGGCATGGAATTGGCTATGGGGAGTGTCATGGCTTCCACGTGTGCGTTCCACCAAGTGAGCGCTTGGTCAACAAGAGTGCATGCGGCAAATTTTACCTTCATCTCCTCAGGGCATTCACATGTCTCAAACACCGAAGCCCATAGTTAGCCCATTACGTTAAAAATTTACATTTTAAGTCCCTAGAAATTTCTAATATTCAGAAAAATATGTATAGAAACTGTTTTGAATCTTTTTAACCTTCAAAAATCGTGACTTGTTGATTCTTACCCCAAGTTTGTATTTTTGGCATTTTAAGCCCAAAAATTGGGTTTTATGTTATAGTATGTTTTTCACAACCTTGTCAACTTATTTTTCTTGTCTTGTTTAGTGTAAAATAGCTTTAGTTATGTTTATTTACTTTATCATGTCTTAGTTCTCGGGTTTACACCCTTTTTAGTTAACATATTTATCACATAATAGATGAAATCACACACATACATGCAACAAATCACACATAGCATACATATACACATAGATCTACACATTTTCTTGTATTCTCCCCCATAAAACTTATGAAAACCGAAAAGAAAGGGGTATGAAGCTCACCTTGAGTGTGGTTTTCGGTTTTGAAGAAGATTTGGAGAAGTTTGGTGCTATTTTCGGCCCTATCAAGTTCCTTGGATGGATCTCGAACTTAGTGGGTTCTAAGATGCAAGATCATGAGTTTGAATGGTTTAAGAAATGATTTTTGATGAAAAGAATCGAGTTAGATCATAGATTTAAGCACCAACTTACCTTGAATGATGATTTACATGATGAAAATCCTTAGACTTCAAGCCAAATTTTCGAGATTTTGGATGAAGAAGAGTGGATGATTATTGAGTGATTTAGAGAGAGTTTTGTGAGGTGTGTGTGTTTATTCTCTTGCTCTCGGCGGAAAGAAAAAGAGAGAGGGGAGAGAGTGCATGGAAAAATGAGTAAGGGCTTGGATGCATGATGAATAATGGCCTAGTTACCCGCAAAATAACAATGAGGTGGCTAGCAAAAGTCAACCCTTCTTCTTGGGTTTGGCTTGGGCCGAGAATGGAGAAGAAAAAGACGATGTTTGGTCCTCAAATGCTTAAGCCCAATTTCATGGTTATGTTGAGTGATTTTTGGTCCAAATAAATATAAATGTGATTTTTATGACCTATTAGGGATAAATTAGGTTAATTATGGCCCAATACGGTCCATTTAAATATTTTATTTCATTCTAGGCCCAATATGGCCCAAAATATTAAAATAAATGAAAGTGGGTCCAATTAGAGCCCATTCAAGAGTTCTAAGCCCAAGATAGTCCAATTGGAAGCTTATTGGTCCATTGGGCCCAATAAGGAAATCCTAGTCCAAAATGGACTCAAACAAGGATTTCTAGGGTTTCCAATTGTTTGTTGGCTATTTTCAGTGCATGTATGAAGTGTTTGATTGAGATTTTGTTGTTAATGAATAAGCATCTTACATGCTTTCACATTGTAGGTTTATATTTGTTATCATTGTTCAATGTTTACAAGGCTTCAAATTCCTAGGTGTGACAAGATCCTTGTCCAGAAGTGCTTGGACCATTTTTGTTCCTCTTCAAATGAAAATCCCGCTTTATGTGACTGGGTTTGTTGCAGTTCCAACACATAACTTTTGCTTTCTTTATTAAAATATTATGATGGTCATCTTTCTTCTTCCTTTATCCTTTGTTATTTTTCTAATGTTTGTAATTTTCCACCATGTTCACTGAATATCTAGGAACTTCCTTTTCTTTTCCCTTGCCACTTTCTTGATCCCGAAGACCCTCTTTAATTCTCAAGTGACTGCCAAGTTGTACTAGAGACAACTCTTCCTTTTCGTGTTCAATGTGTGTTTGAAGTCTTTCCAGGATTGGGGAAATTTTTTAGTAACACTTGAGACAGAAATGAATTCATCAATTTGCATTTTGTGTTGTTCAAATTGTCCATGAGTCCTCATGAGTTCATTATACTATTCCATGACAAGCCTTAAATCCACCATCTTGTAACTTTGAAAGTTATTGACAAGGAATTCTTACTTGAGGCATCCTCTGCCATGGATTTAAATTCAAGGGCATCCCATAAATATTTTGGAGATTCTTGATTTTGATAGATGTCAAAGAGAGAGCCATACATACCATTTAGAACGTGCCCACGACAGATGTGATCATCATTTTCCAATTTGCATCTTCTTCTGGTATATTCAAGGGTTTCATCCTCCATTGGTTTTGGTGCAAGAGTGCTTAAAACGTGAAAAAAAAATTTGGATAGTAAGAAGGAAATGCATATTCTTCTACCAACGACAAAAATAAGTGCCTTAAAACTTATCCAACTTTCCAAATTTAGAAGTCATGTTTTTAACAGATTCTGCCATTGTTATTCTTTCACAAAAAATTTCACATTTCGAATGTTAGAAAATAAGGGGAAAAATAACAAAAAAAATATATAAAGGTGGATAGATTCAAGGATCATGTTTATCAAATACTTTCCATAATCTATAAATCGTCCCTTTCGCCTAGGGTACACGAATTCAGAAGTGGGATAATCTAAGAATTATCCAATCTGAGTTACAGGCCTAATTTAGATTGTGAAACACAGAATACATGTTAATGTGATCTTGTGAGATAGAACAAATCTTAAAAATTAATTTTGAGAGTATATGGTTTGTAAACCATGTTTTGGAACATGAAGAACGTTCTTATACCAGAGGGAAAAGTGGTTATAGCAGCTGTCTCTAGATTTGGCGGAAAAACTGGTAGTTAAAAGATATAACGAACTCTTGCATTATCAAGTGAGTTTTGGCGGGAAATTGAACGGATGAATTCATAACCAATGTAAAATCCATTTAGGTTTCGGGGCGCTGCCCCTTGGAACCCTGTATTTCCAAGTTCAGCGGAACAACTGCCAGGGGCTCTACCCCTTGGACCCCGCTACGGGTGCTGCCCCTAGACCCCACCAAAGGATTACATCACCTTCGAATCCTGCATCCAGGGGCACTTCTCCTAGACCCGCATATTTCTGAGTCCACATTTATCACATCGAGTGTGCACCACGCACCTCCAAGCTTGGTTAGTATATGTTGCTCGACCTATCTTATTATTAATAATAATTACACCAAAATATTTTGATAACACTAAAATATCCAACATATAACAAGTTTTTTTCTTTATAATTTTGCTATCAAACCTTGATTGTGTGCTCAGTCTCACATTAAAACAACCAATTTCGGCATACTCAAAATAGATTTTGATGACCAACTTTAATGATTTGAAGATTAAACCATCAAATGCAAAAAATTGATTAGGAACATTTGGCTTATACACATGTTCTCCAATTACGTTACTACAATATTCCGCATCATTTATTGAGCTGGAATACTCATCGAATAAAAAATTATAAAATCTAAATTACTCTAATGAAATTTTATTACAATCAATAATAAGCACAAATGCATTGTTTATTCATATATGAATAAACGAAAAAAACAATGTTTGTTCATGTATGAATACATCAAATTCACATGATTTACAAATTATAAAACAAAAACAATATTTATTAATATATGAATAAACAAAAAATATACATGAAATCGAAAACAATAATAAATTCTAAATTACAATTATCATATTTTATTCATATATGAATAACACCATCACATAAAAAATTTTAAGGTAAATAAATTTCTTCATAAAAAATGCACTATTTATTCATATGTGAATGACAAAATTATTTATGAATAAACAATACATTTGAGACTTAGGGATTCATATATGAATACATAATACATTCGTTGTTTATATATGAATATATCAAAATAATTGTATAAGAATTAAATTAGTGATGTCTTCATTGAATGAGTTTTCAACTTCTTCTTCTTCATTCTCACATGCTGAAGAATAGACATCAACATCAATAAGATTCGAATGTGACATCATACATGAATTGAACCGTAATAAACAACACAAATAATATTACTATCGATTGAAAATCATGATAAAATCAAATAATAACCAAATGGCAACAACAATATTAATATCGATTCAAAATCTAAATAGAAAAAACAAAAACAAAAATCGTAAATATAAAAACCTAATCAATTTCGACTTTGTCTCACTCCAAACCACACGGACGATCTTCTTGAGAATTAAATCAGGTGCAATCAACACTTAACGTTCCAAATTTAAGATAAGTCTGATGAAAAAACTGCAATTTAGATCTCAAGCTTCATGAAAAATGGAGAAAACGACGAAAATTCAAGGAATACGTGTAATTGATAACAAAATACATAAATAACGAATCTTGATAACGAATTCCGATAAATCTGATTCGAAGGAGAGAAAGATTAACGAATACCAATTGATAAGGAAGAAAGAACAATTTGATTGATATTCAATGTCTTAAAAAATCGGCGGGAACGATATCAATAATGATTGAATATGAATAAGCAAGAAGAGAAACAAGGATATCTAATAAGTGGAAAAATTAAATAGATAACCTTAATGACTTAAATGATCTGCGCATTTTTATGATTTACAAGATTGGCTGAGAATGATTCACTTACTCTCTACTTTTTTTTTCTCAAATAAACTTATCTCTCTCTCTATTTTTCTTTTGAGTGATTCCTATGAAATTGTTAAGTCCAATAAAATTTCTTCCCTTGGGATCGAGCTTTTTTATTTTTATTTTTTTTTTTTTGAGATTTCACACATATATTAGTTTACCTTGCCAATTAAATTATCTCCAACCTACTTGTTCAACAGACTACATTGGTCTCACAAGTACTTCATTCGATTTCTATCTTATATCAAGATTAGAAATTCTGAATCGAAGCGAAAGCCACCCTCATAAGCCTAATTAAAAGAAGCCTTTCAACACTTCTTAATAAGTGTCTGATCGTTATTCAATGGGAAACCACACAAACACTTTAAGGTCTCTCTTGACTTTGAAGGAAGAGATTCGTGCCCGGGATCCATTGTTTCGTGTCTTTACTGACATCACATAATCCCTCAAAAAGTGTTGCTTTATTTCTTTTTCTTTTACACACTAAGCACGAAAATCTTTTTTGATTTTCCAAAATTCGGGTTTCATTAATTCTAAGGAATTTTAATTGGATTGGTTGTATTAAAGGTTGTGGTTACTATTGATCCACGTGGGGATTTTACTTTAAAAGATGTCGTTTTACTCTAAAGAGATAAGATGACAGACATGATGACTCAGGCAGGAGTCCAATCGCTTTGATTTCAAACGACGCAAGAGGGAAAAGAGTGCGAATAGGAACCGTTTCATCTCCAAACGGCATAGCCGAGGGTTATTGACTCTTCACCGTAGGGTGTGGGTCCCTTATCATGGAGGAGTGCGCCAGGTCCAGATAGAGGAGGCGCACAAATCTCGATTCCTCATTCATCCCGGGGCGACGAAGATGTATAGGGATCTTCGTCGGGGCTATTGGTGGCCCTGCATGAAGCGGGATGTGGCATGGTACGTGGAGCGGTGCTTGACCTGTAGAAAGGTCAAGGCCGAGCATCAGAGACCTCACGACAAGATGCAGCCGTTGGATATCCCGCTGTGGAAATGGGAGGATATTACGACGGATTTTATCACGAAGCTTCCCAGGACCGCACGGGGGATGGATTTGATATGGGTCATCGTGGATCGATTGACCAAGAGCGCCCACTTTATTCCGATTCAGGAGAGCATCTCGGCCGGGAAATTGTCCGATATCTATATCTGGGAGGTGGTGGCGCGGCACGGAGTGCCGGTTTCGGTGATTTCAGACAGAGTAGTGCAGTTTACTTCCAGGTTTTGGAAGAGGTTTCATGACGAGCTGGTTACTCTTCTGCATTTTAGCACCGCTTTTCACCCGCAGATGGATGGCCAGAGCGAGCGGACCATCGAGACTCTGGAGGATATGCCGCGGGCATGCGTTTTAGATTTCGGAGGTAATTGGGATACCTACCTCCCATTGGTGGAGTTCTCGTATAATAATAGCTATCATGCGAGTATCGACCGTCCTCCCTTCGAGATGTTGTATGGGAGGAGGTGCAGGACCCCGATATGTTGGGGCGAGTTTGGCCAGAGAGTCATGGGGAGCACCGAAGTAGTGCTCAAGACGACGGAGAAGATTCAGCAGGTCTGGAGTAGGCTTCAGACTGCTTAGAGTCGGCAGAAAAGTTATGCCGACAAGCGCCGATCAGACCTGGAATTCCAGGTCGGGGATATGGTTCTCCTGAAGGTGTCGCCATGGAAGGGCGTCATCCGATTCAGGAAGCAGGGCAAGTTGGGCCCAAGGTATATCGGACCATTCAGGGTTGTAGCCCGGGTGGGCAAGGTGGCGTACCGGCTGGATCTGCCAGCCGAGCTCAGTCAGATCCACAACACTTTCCACGTGTCTCAGCTGCGGAAGTGCCTGGTGGACGATACGACGGTGGTACCCTTGGAGGACATTCAGGTTGATGGCAGCCTGAATTTCATCGAGCGGCCTGTGGCGATCCTTTACCAGAAGTCGAAGGATCTGAGGAACAAAAAAGTAGAACTCGTGAAGGTGCAGTGGCAGCACTGGATGGGGTCAGAATGGACTTGGGAGCCGGTTAATGAGATGATGGAACACTACCCCGAGCTGTTTCCGAATCTAGCGGCAGACTTCGAGGACGAAGTCTAAAATAAGTGGGGGAGATTTGTAGCACCTGGTTCTTGGTATGTATTCTGTTATTAAATCTTCCTTTATTTTTGCATTTTTGGCCTTGGACTCGCCGAGTAGAAGCGGGATGAGGTGCGGGGTTTAATTTGCGGACTCGGCGAGTAACCGCTGTTTGGACAAAAACCCTAATCCTAGGGTTTGCACGCTATTTAAACGACCTTATGCAGCCTTCTTTTCCCCTTTATGCTCCCAAACACTCCTCATAGCAAACCCTAGCTGTTTTGTGAAGATTTAAGGCTTTTTTGAGTGATTCTTGTGAGTTTTGGTCTCAAGAAAGAAGGAAGAGCATAGAAGGATCAAGAGGACTGAAGGATTCGAGTTTGGTTCATCATTTGCAGTCTTTGGAAGGTATAAAGTCTGAACCTTGCTCATTCTTTTGTTAGATCCCTCTTTGTGGTGACTGGAGGCCGAGGTCGAGATAGAGGTAGATGAAGACATGGCCAAAGTAGAGGAAGATCCCATGATCGAAGGAAATCATGGGATCGAGGTAAGTCTTCAAATACTTGGTTTGAAGGCTATTGCAATCATTGTAATTATTATGGCCACAAAAGGAGTGATTGTCGAAGGTTATTACGTGAGCAGCCCGAAACAAGCCAAAATTCAAGCATGGAAAATGTTGAAACCATGGTCACCATAACATAAGATGTTGCCCTTGTTACATATGAGGAGGAAGCATGCCTACATGTTGGAACTCATGATGATGAGTGAGTGATTGATAGTGATGCGGCATAAGCTATACGAAGATCGCACTTGTTAGATGAAGAATAGTTTTAATAGCTACTCGTTCATAAAAGCATAATACCATAATAATTGTATATCCGATGAGTTTTATAACCATACTAAACATAATATGCCTGTAGCGACGTTCTTCAGGCGTCGTAGCGTTATGACAACTGTCACCCCAAAAGACAGACTGTAGCTAACAGTCAGGGCACGGGATCATGACTTCCCGTATAGATCTATACACATTTGACATGTTCTCGAACGGGAGACTCTGGTTATAGACAGGACCTGTAGCGATACCTTTTATAAAAAGGCAGTGTTTGAAGATGTACATGTCTCATGGATTCTCAACTAAGTCTGTATTAAAGTAATAGTTTTGTATGCAAAGATCATCCTTTCTCACAAAGTTTTGACAATGCATAAATCATAAGTTTTTAAAATGCATTAAAACTAATGTTTTGGATTTTTTAAAATTTTCTAATTTTTGTTTTGTTTTTATTTCTCCCCCTAAATTTGTGCATAAGAGAGAAAAAGAAAGTAAATGCGCAAATTTAAACTATCCTAAAACAAAAATTAGTCTTTAAAGCGAATCAGCTAAAGAAAAACTCAGGAGTATAGAGAAGAAAATTCAAACTGTAAGTCACTGATTGAATTTGCATCAAGAAGGTCTGAGAACAGCACGCGTAATCTCAGAACAGATCCAAAAATTCTTCACATCTTTAAGCACTAACCCCATGAGTGATCCTTTCCTTTCTTCCCTTCCCGCAAAAGAACACATACTCTCAAGCAAAGGTCTGAATGTTGTACAGTTGAGAGATGTCCCCAATCATGTGCCAGGAACAGCCACTACCAACAAACCAACGTCTGATGATATGTCTCTTAAACTGCTTTTGTCTCGTTTCACAACATCTCGTCTTCTATTGTTTTACTTTCGGTTCTGGAAGGAGTCCTTGAAAGCGATGGCTTCACTCGCTGGTTTCCTGTCTAAGCAAATGGTTCTTTGTCTCTCATCCTCGGCCACCATATGAAAAGCATTGCTCAAAGTAGTAATTGGTTTGGTAGCCAAGATCTGTGTTCTGATTACTGTGAAGTCGTTATCTAGTCCCATGAGGAATTTGCAGATCCTCTCCTTCTCCTTTGCTTCACTTAGTTAAAAATGTGGAGAAGCTGATGAGAGGGGAGGAAAAAAAGAAGGAGGAAAGGAGGGGGGAAGGAGGTGTTGGACGAAGTCTGGAGGGAGGGGCGAAGAAGAAGAGGTGGTGTTGAAGGAGAAGATCCGAAGTTAAGAAGGTGGGGCTGGTTGCGGAAGGAGTGCTTTGGATCCAAATCACTTGAGATGTGCAGGAGGCAGCTGCGATGTATTCTGCTTCAGCTGTAGACAGAGATACACAAGTCTGTTTCTTTGATTGCCAGCTAACCAACTTCCCGTCAAGGAATTGGCAGCCTCCAGTGGTGCTTTTCCTATCTAGTCCACAACCTCCAAGGTCTGCATCTGAGTAGGCTTGAACGAAGAAACCTGAGTTTGATGGATACCATAAGCCGAGAGAGGTAGTTCGTTTCAGATACCGGAGAATGTTCTTCACTGCAAGCATATGAGGCTCACGAGGATTCGCCTGAAATCTAGCACAGTAGCAAACAGAAAACATTATATCAGGCCTGCTAGCAGTAAGGTACATTAGAGAACCGATCATCTGGCGATATAGCGTAATATCGACTGCTGGCTTGTCCAAGGATGGAGTGAGCTTGGTGTCGAACGCCATTGGAACTTTAACCTTTGAGTCTCCCATCATGCCGAATTTAGCAAGGAGAGTCTTGGTGTAGGCTTCCTGGTTAATAAAGATGCCTTCGGGTCCCTGTCTAATATTTAAGCCAAGGAAAAAGTTAATAGGACCCATTGAGCTCATTTCAAATTTAGTGACACATGTTTATGGTCCTATTCCTCATGTTTTTCACGAATTTGAAGGTTAAAGGTGTTATACTAGGAGCTAGGATAGTTACCTTGATGATTTGGAGCTTGATTTGGATGATTTTGGCTTGATTTCGAGTTTTAGAGAGAGAAAGTAGAGAGAGTCGAGAGAGAGTGGAAAGGCTTCAAATAAGGCTCTCTCAACTTTATATATGCTCAAGGTTTGGGACACGGTGGAATTCTACCTGATACTGATGTTAAGTGATGCTTTTGGTCGCACCCAATTTAATTGTTTTATAACTTGACGGAATAAAACTAAAATTTTTCCAAATAATAATTCGAGGCGTTTCCACGAGTTTCTATTGCGTTTGGACAATTATTAATTCATAATAGCAAACTCAAATTTAATGACTTAATTTAGAAACGAAATGGAAATAATATAAGACGACGAATTTTTTTTAAAAGACGGAACGGATTACGACGACGGAACGAACTTCGAGTTGTCACATTATCCCCCCTCCCCTCCTCCCCCCTCCCCCCCCCCCCCCCCCCCCGTTAAAGGGAATTTCGTCCCGAAATTCAAAGATTAAGATACAGTTCATGAATTGAAAAGAGATATGGATGAATCTACTGTTTCGAGTCTTCACGCTCCAAAGTGAAATCGGGTCTCCGCTTGACATTCCAGCGAACCGACACTATCGGGATGCGGCTTTGTTTCGTACATTTGATCTCTAGATTCATGATCTCACTTTGTTCTTCCATGGGGGTTCAGTCTTTTGTAGATTTCGATATCATCAAGGGATTACTAGAGTTTCGTCGAGCAGGCGTTTCTAAAGATTCGAGACATGGAAGCAAGATGGATACTACCAAGCCCTTGAGATAGTCGAAGTTTGTAGTTCACGGTTCCGATTTTGACGGGGATTTCGAGAAGCCCAATGTAGCACGGGTGAAGTTTTCCGCACTTTCCAAAGCATAACATGCCATTCTGGGATAAGACCGTCAACAGGACATAAGCTCCAACAAGAGGGTATATCTTCGTGGGGAAGAGTAGCTAAGGTTTTGATGATTCTGAAAGAAATTTCTTGGTGGGTCTACGATAATAGTCGGCGGGACCCAAGAATTGACGGGTTTCTATGGGTATCTTCGGTGCCGACTAAGTCTCTATCGTCTTGATTTTTGGAAGGGTCTACAGGTATAACTGCTTTGCTTGCTACATGACCAGGGAAAGTGGTTTGACCGAAGAGCACCACTACTAACTCGTAGTGACCATATCGAGTCCTGACCGCTGTCTTAGACACATCATCCTCCCGGAGATTTGGCTACGAGATATTTCCAGGGATTAGGTCGATGTGATATTCGACTAGACGTTCGGAAAGAATTTTCGGGAAAGTCATCAGGGAAAGAGTTGCAAACTTCCCGTTTCCGATGATCACACGGACGAGGAATCCATGGCACTCCCTTCAGAGAAACTTTCTAAGCTTTGATGCACGAAATGATGTGAGGTTGGATTTAGGTTTGTTGCCGAAGATCATGAGAATTGAGTCAGAGGAAAGATTTAGACGGACAACCTTTTCGAAACCAAGAATAATAGCATGAATAAGACCCGGTCATTACATGCCAATAATAACATCAAAGCATATCATGAAAGTTTTCCATTTGATCAAATGGAAAAGAATAATCATCCGAATTAAGGATACAACCTATGGGTATGACGTTAACATTCTCTTTCTCACTGGTTAGTCATCTTGACGGTACACATTTCGGTTATTAACGAAATATTAAGTTTGGAAAGATGTTTGAATGGATAGTTAGCAAATTTCTTTCAGCACTAGAATCGAAAAAGATCACAGGCATACAATTCATTGAGGAGGAGTATACCTGTGGCAACAGTGGGGTCGGTGGCTGCCTCATTTTGTCCTATAGCTAGGACTCTCCCGGTGTTGCCAGATGTTGCTGCCTTAGGGCAGTTTCGTTTGTAATGTCCAATTTCTCCACAACTATAACGGGTTTGACCGATACCAGCTCCGGAAGCTTGACTAGTTGATTCGGTTGGTGCTCTGCAGCTTCGTGCGAGGTGACCTTCCTGGCCACAGTTTTTACAAAACTTTGCACGACAAGGGCCAGGGATACGATGGTGGTAACTGCACCTATTGCACCACAGAAGGATACTGGTATATCCGGTGATAGGTGCTTGGCCTGAGGAACCGATAACTGAAACAGCAGCAGGGGTAGTGGCAGCGTGGACTGCCATTATCTGTTGTTTCTTTGAGGACTCCGTGGAAGACTGACTCTTCTTCTTCTTCTTCCAAAATTTTATTTTCTCACCACTCTTCTCTGTCGGCTCGGGAGTGGTGGCCGCTTCCTCTGGGTCATCGCTATGGTCGATCAAGGTTTGCGCTAGGCATTTGGCACTGTCATAGGTATCCGGTTTCTCAACTAAAACATTCCCTTTGGATGGCTGGGTCAATCCCCAAATGAACCTCTCAACCTTCTTACTCTCCGGGGTAACCATTCCCGGACAGAGAAGCGCCAAGTCATCAAATTTGGATGTATATGCGGCGATATCAGAACCTTTCATCTTCAGGTTCCAGAGTTCATGCTCCAGCTTCTGAATTTCGCCCCGACGGCAGTACTCCGCGAACAGAAGTTCCTTCATGACTTCCGAACCCATAGCATTGGCTACAGGTAGGGTTAGAGATTTAACTCGGCCGTTCCACCAAGTCAGAGCTTTATCGGTGAATGTGCATGCGGCGAATTTCACCTTGTCAGATTCGGAACAGGCACAGATCTCGATGATAGATTCGATTTTCTATAACCACTGAGTTATGGCAATGACACCTCCATTGCCATCGAAGAATGTGGGTTTCGCGTTCATAAATTCCTTATAGGAACACTCCTTCCGGTATCCCTGGCTACCTTTCTGGTTTTGGTGCTGGGGACCACCTCCTGAACCACCGGGGTTTATGTGAGACCAGGCGGCTGCCACTGCGGCGGCAACACCTGCCTGGAACACGATAGGATCAAATTCATGAGGAGGTGGTTGTGGCGTAGGGTTGTTGTTCTTTGAGTTGGGTCTCTTTCTTGGAGGCATCTTGATCTAAAAAGATCAAGAAAGAGAGGATCATAAGTCCTCTGAATTGAATCAAGAGATATGGAACAGGGGATATCTCATTAAGACAGATATAGAATTCTATTAAGCGATAAAGCAGGAAAGAGTTATCAAAGCTGGTAAACTATCGCTAAAGGAATGATTGAGGAGCAACGCTGGAATGAGGATCTCTACAACGGATTGGCTCGAGAAATACTCCCATAGTATTTCATGATTCGCTGCAACGACGGCTCGTTGTTTTGGGTATTGGGTATGTTTTAGGCATGCTGCATACCACATTCACTCCCAAGCACATGTTGGCCGTGTCTCGAATGAATATAGTTGACCAGGCTATATTGATCCTAGACACAACTACATAACTGCCCAGGTTTAACCGGAGCGTACAACACCCATTTTCTAATGTTTTGTTCTACTTGTAGTTACGAATTTCGACGATTAGGTATACTTGTATACTTTTGAAAATACTTATACTTTAAGGTATACTTTTAGTTCAGAGCACTTAGGCCCCTTAGTGTTTATAGTCTTATACCATGTAAGCTTTGGTATACTAGTTAACTATAAACAAGGGCTCTGATACCAATTTGACACACCCCAAAACCAGAGACGGAAACGTTCTGGGGCGGAGGACGTCATGAATATCGCAACCAATGTACATAGTAAGCATAGTAAAGACAAAACATTACATTACATAGAAATATTTACATTGTTTGAAAACAAAGAGTTACAAAGGTTATACATATTCATATCATATGAACAAAAGTAATGACGTGTCTTCTACGCATTCCGTCCTCAACAAAAGGATCGTTGGTACCTGTCTAAGGTGGACCTGAGAATACAAGCAGTTTGAAAATTAGCATAAAGCTGGTGAGTTCATAAGCGGTTCAGTTTTGAAAAAAAGAATGGTTTTCCTTTGGTTTTTCTGAAAATGATGTTATCCAAGAAAATCCCATATTTTCTTATAAAAACAGTTTTGTTATCCTTCGTTACACGATTTCATTTATGAGTAGATATGTTGTTCCAGGAAAATCCCATATTTTCCTACTAGTTTAGTTTTCCATTCGTTACACCATTTGTTTACGAGTTGTTATGTTTTCCCAGGAAAATCCCATATTTTCCTAAATGTTTCCTTTAGTTCTTAGTTCGGATTTCGATGTACTAGTATCTACCAAACTTATAGTATTAGTTAGGTGTTCTGATATCTTAGTTACCCTACATTCGAATATCGATTATCTACTATACTTAGTTATATTTTCGAATATTTGGATACACTCAGAAACATACATTAACTGTATATTTGATGTTCTGGTGATTTCCAAAAGAGTACATTAGACGTATCTTCGAAACTCTGTCGACATCCAAAGGCATATGTTTTCGAAACTCATTCGATGACCAGAGGCATACTTTCGAATTATTTTCGAAACTCTGATGACACTCAAGGCATACACTAATTGTATTTCCGAAGTCTTGACGTCATCAAAGGCGTGCTTTCGTATTCGTATTCGTATACCTATTCCTATTCCTATTCCTATTCATATTCGTATTCGTATTCGTATTCACATTCGTATTCGTATTGCTATTCCTATTCGTATTCGTATTCGTATTGAAATTCCTATTCGTATTCGTATTTGTATTCACATTCGTATTCGTATTCGTATTGCTATTCCTATTCGTATTTGTATTCGTATTCGTATTCGTATTCCTATTTGTATTCGTATTCATATTCGTATTCGTATTCGTATTCGTATTCGCATTCGTATTCGTATTCATATTGCTATTCCTATTCGTATTCGTTCTATTTCTAACTGCACTTTCGTATATACAGGGAGCATATATCAAGTTCATTTTAATACAGTTTTCCATGTTAAGAGCATACGAAATACGAAATAGATCAAATAAAATCATAAGTTTGAGTACAAGATTGCCTTGTACTTTTACTTGTATTCCCCCCTGAAAACATTGAAAAACATTGAAAAAGGGTAGCGGTATGAACTCACCGATCGAAGAGTGTGCCTGATTTGGATGCTAAACATTAGTTCGGGGCTTGAACGCGTGTGAGGTCCCTATGTAATATGAAAAGATACACATTTGTATCTAATTAGGATTTGAACTACCATTTAGATAAGATTATACACTTCCAAGACGCGAAAACACTTCATTACAAGTGTTTGGAGTGACCCAGGTGACATTTAGGGACATATACAACTTGGATATGGATTTTATCCCTCAAGAGTAAACTGATAAGAGGGTTTACGGCCCTAATGACCCACTCCCCATGATTTTACGGTCGTAAACTCATGGTGGGGTGTTTTATGGTGCTAAATAGCCTTATATCACTTGGGAAAATTTGCTAGGATCAAATCTAGGGCATTGGAATGGATTAAACTCACATATGGAACATTTAATGGAGTTTACGGCAGTAAACTAGGAGTTTACGGCCGTAAACTCCCCCACACTCAATCCTTTGATGTTTTGGTGGTCCTAGGTCCTTTACAAGAGTTTCTAAGTCATTATACAAGCCTTGGGATGAGTTTAAGGTACCTTTTGACCATGTTTTAGGAGTTTACGGCCTAAGAACCCATTCTTGAGGGGTTTACGGCCGTAAGCTCTTATGGGAGTTGTTCTAGCATGTTTAAGGTCCTAATCTTGGTTGTAGTTGCTTCTAGACTTCATTCTAAGGCTTATGAGGTGTGTAAGTGGCATTTTAACACCTTAATTTGAGTTTACTCCCCATGGATAGGTGTTTATGGTCCAAGCATACACTTAGGCCGTAAACTCATGTCCATGCCCTAAATGAAGACTTTAAGGTCTTCTAAGTCCATGCAAATAAGTCCCTTAGTCATATCTAAGCTCCAAATGAGGTTTGGAAGGGTTTTAAGGCTCAAAACGCCACATTATATGTGTTCACGGCCTAAGGAGGTTCCAGGACCATAAACACATGTTTATGGTCCTATTCCTCTTGGTTTTCACGAATTTGGAGGTTAAAGGTGTTATACTAGGAGCTAGGATAGTTACCTTGATGATTTGGAGCTTGATTTGGATGATTTTGGCTTGATTTCGAGTTTTAGAGAGTGAAAGTAGAGAGAGTAGAGAGAGAGTGGAAAGGCTTCAAATGAGGCTCTCTCAACTTTATATATGCTCAAGGTTTGGGACACGGTGGAATTCTACCTGATACTGATGTTAAGTGACGCTTTTGGTCGCACCCAATTTAATTGTTTTATAACTTGACGGAATAAAACTAAAATTTTTCCAAATAATAATTCGAGGCGTTTCCACGAGTTTCTATTGCGTTTGGACAATTATTAATTCATAATAGCAAACTCAAATTTAATGACTTAATTTAGAAACGAAATGGAAATAATATAAGACGACGAATTTTTTTTAAAAGACGGAACGGATTACGACGACGGAACGAACTTCGAGTTGTCACATTATCCCTCCCCCCTCCCCCCCCCCCCCCCGTTAAAGGGAATTTCGTCCCGAAATTCAAAGATTAAGATACAGTTCATGAATTGAAAAGAGATATGGATGAATCTACTGTTTCGAGTCTTCACGCTCCAAAGTGAAATCGGGTCTCCGCTTGACATTCCAGCGAACCGTCACTATCGGGATGCGGCTTTGTTTCGTACGTTTGATCTCTAGATTCATGATCTCAATTTGTTCTTCCATGGGGGTTCAGTCTTTTGTTGATTTCGATATCATCAAGGGATTACTAGAGTTTCGTCGAGCAGGCGTTTCTAAAGATTCGAGACGTGGAAGACAAGATGGATACTACCAAGTCCTTGAGATAGTCGAAGTTTGTAGTTCACGGATCCGATTTTGACGGGGATTTCCAGAAGCCCGATGTATCACGGGTGAAGTTTTCCGCACTTTCCAGAGAATAACATGCCATTCTGGGATAAGACCTTCAACAGGACATAAGCTCCAACAAGAGGGTATATCTTTGTGGGTCAGAGTAGCTAAGGTTTTGATGATTCTGAAATAAATTTCTAGGTGGGTCTGCGATAATAGCCGGCGGAACCCAAGAATTGACGGGTTTCTATGGGTATCTTCGGTGCCGACGAAGTCTCTATCGTCTTGATTTTTGGAAGGGTGTAAATTTATAACTACTTTGCTTGCTACATGACCAGGGAAAGTGGTTTGACCGAAGAGCACCACTACTAACTCGTAGTGACCATATCGAGTCCTGACCGCTGTCTTAGACACATCATACTCCCGGAGATTTGGCTACGAGATATTTCCAGGGATTAGGTCGATGTGATACTCGACTAGACGTTCGTAAAGAATTTTCGGGAAAGACATCAGGGAAAGAGTTGCAAACTTCCCGTTTCCGATGATCACACGGACGAGGAATCCATGGCACTCCCTTCATAGAAACTTTCTAAGCTTTGATGCACGAAATGATGTGAGGTTGGATTTAGGTTTGTTGTCGAAGATCATGAGAATTGAGTCAGAGGAAAGATTTAGACGGACAACCTTTTCGAAACCAAGAATAATAGCATGAATAAAACCCGGTCATTACATGCCAATAATAACATCAAAGCATTTCATGAAAGTTTTCCATTTGATCAAATGGAAAAGAATAATCATCCGAATTAAGGATACAACCTATGGGTATGACGTTAACGTTCTCTTTCTCACTGGTTAGTCATCTTGACGGTACACGTTTCGGTTATTAACGAAATATTAAGTTTGGAAAGATGTTTGAATGGATAGTTAGCAAATTTCTTTCAGCACTAGAATCGAAAAATATCACAGGCATAGAATTCATTGAGGAGGAGTATACCTGTGGCAACAGTGGGGTCGGCGGCTGCCTCATTTTGTCCTATAGCTAGGACTCGCCCGGTGTTGCCAGATGTTGCTGCCTTAGGGCAGTTTCGTTTGTAATGTCCAACTTCTCCACAACTATAACAGGTTTGACCGATACCAGCTCCGAAAGCTTGACTAGTTGATTCGGTTGGTGCTCTGCAGCTTCGTGCGAGGTGACCTTCCTGGCCACAATTTTTACAAAACTTTGCACGACAAGGGCCAGGGATACGATGGTGGTAACTGCACCTATTGCACCACGGAAGGATACTAGTATATCCGGTGATAGGTGCTTGGCCTGAGGAAACGATAACAGAAACAGCAGCAGGGGTAGTGGCAGCGTGGACTGCCATTATCTGTTGTTTCTTTGAGGACTCCGGGGAAGATTGACTCTTCTTCTTCTTCTTCCAAAATTTTCTTTTCTCACCACTCTTCTCTGTCGGCTCAGGAGTGGTGGCCGCTTCCTCTGGGTCATCGCTATGGTCGATCAAGGTTTGCGTTAGGCATTTGGCACTGTCATAGGTATCCGGTTTCTCAACTAAAACATTCCCTTTGGATGGCTGGGTCAATCCCCAAATGAACCTCTCAACCTTCTTACTCTCCGGGGTAACCATTCCCGGACAGAGAAGCGCCAAGTCATCAAATTTGGATGTATATGCGGCGATATCAGAACCTTTCATCTTCAGGTTCCAGAGTTCATGCTCCAGCTTCTGAATTTCGCCCCGACGGCAGTACTCCGCGAACAGAAGTTCCTTCATGACTTCCGAACCCATAGCATTGGCTACAGGTAGGGTTAGAGATTTAACTCGGCCGTTCCACCAAGTCAGAGCTTTATCGGTGAATGTGCATGCGGCGAATTTCACCTTGTCAGATTCGGAACAGGCACAGATCTCGATGATAGATTCGATTTTCTATAACCACTGAGTTATGGCAATGACACCTCCATTGCCATCGAAGAATGTGGGTTTCGCGTTCATAAATTCCTTATAGGAACACTCCTTCCGGTATCCCTGGCTACCTTTCTGGTTTTGGTGCTGGGGACCACCTCCTGAACCACCGGGGTTTATGTGAGACCAGGCGGCTGCCACTGCGGCGGCAACACCTGCCTGGAACACGATAGGATCAAATTCATGAGGAGGTGGTTGTGGCGTAGGGTTGTTGTTCTTTGAGTTGGGTCTCTTTCTTGGAGGCATCTTGATCTAAAAAGATCAAGAAAGAGAGGATCATAAGTCCTCTGAATTGAATCAAGAGATATGGAACAGGGGATATCTCATTAAGACAGATATAGAATTCTATTAAGCGATAAAGCAGGAAAGAGTTATCAAAGCTGGTAAACTATCGCTAAAGGAATGATTGAGGAGCAACGCTGGAATGAGGATCTCTACAACGGATTGGCTCGAGAAATACTCCCATAGTATTTCATGATTCGCTGCAACGACGGCTCGTTGTTTTGGGTATTGGGTATGTTTTAGGCATGCTGCATACCACATTCACTCCCAAGCACATGTTGGCCGTGTCTCGAATGAATATAGTTGACCAGGCTATATTGATCCTAGACACAACTACATAACTGCCCAGGTTTAACCGGAGCGTACAACACCCATTTTCTAATGTTTTGTTCTACTTGTAGTTACGAATTTCGACGATTAGGTATACTTGTATACTTTTGAAAATACTTATACTTTAAGGTATACTTTTAGTTCAGAGCACTTAGGCCCCTTAGTGTTTATAGTCTTATACCATGTAAGCTTTGGTATACTAGTTAACTATAAACAAGGGCTCTGATACCAATTTGACACACTCCGAAACCAGAGACGGAAACGTTCCAGGGCGGAGGACGTCATGAATATCGCAACCAATGTACATAGTAAGCATAGTAAACATAAAACATTACATTACATAGAAATATTTACATTGTTTGAAAACAAAGAGTTACAAAGGTTATACATATTCATATCATATGAACAAAAGTAATGACGTGTCTTCTACGCATTCCGTCCTCAACAAAAGGATCGTTGGTACCTGTCTAAGGTGGACCTGAGAATACAAGCAGTTTGAAAATTAGCATAAAGCTGGTGAGTTCATAAGCGGTTCAGTTTTGAAAAAAAGAATGGTTTTCCTTTGGTTTTTCTGAAAATGATGTTATCCAAGAAAATCCCATATTTTCTTATAAAAACAGTTTTGTTATCCTTCGTTACACGATTTCATTTATGAGTAGATATGTTGTTCCAGGAAAATCCCATATTTTCCTACTAGTTTAGTTTTCCATTCGTTACACCATTTGTTTACGAGTTGTTATGTTTTCCCAGGAAAATCCCATATTTTCCTAAATGTTTCCTTTAGTTCTTAGTTCGGATTTCGATGTACTAGTATCTACCAAACTTATAGTATTAGTTAGGTGTTCTGATATCTTAGTTACCCTACATTCGAATATCGATTATCTACTATACTTAGTTATATTTTCGAATATTTGGATACACTCAGAAACATACATTAACTGTATATTTGATGTTCTGGTGATTTCCAAAAGAGTACATTAGACGTATCTTCGAAACTCTGTCGACATCCAAAGGCGTATGTTTTCGAAACCCATTCGATGTCCAGAGGCGTACTTTCGAATTATTTTTGAAACTCTGATGACACTCAAGGCGTACACTAATTGTATTTCCGAAGTCTTGACGTCATCAAAGGCGTGCTTTCGTATTCCTATTCGTATTCATATACCTATTCCTATTCCTATTCCTATTCATATTCGTATTCGTATTCGTATTCACATTCGTATTCGTATTCGTATTGCTATTCATATTCGTATTCATATTCGTATTTCAATTCCTATTCGTATTCGTATTCGTATTCGTATTTGTATTCACATTCGTATTCGTATTCGTATAGCTATTCCTATTCGTATTCGTATTCGTATTCATATTCGTATTGCTATTCCTATTCTTATTCGTATTCGTATTCGTATTCGTATTCGTATTTGTATTCGTATTCGTATTCGTATTACTATTCCTATTCGTATTCGTTCTATTTCTAACTACACTTTCGTATATACGGGGAGCTTATATCAAGATAATTTTAATACAGTTTTCCATGTTAAAAGCATACGAAATACGAAATAGATCAAATAAAATCATAAGTACAAGTACAAGATTGCCTTGTACTTTTACTTGTATTCCCCCTGAAAACATTGAAAAACATTGAAAAATGGTAGGGGTATGAACTCATCGATCGAAGAGTGTGCCTGATTTGGATGCTAAACGTTAGTTCGGGGCTTGAACGCGTGTGAGGTCCCTATGTAATATGAAAAGATACACATTTGTATCTAATTAGGATTTGAACTACCATTTAGATAAGATTATACACTTCCAAGACGCGAAAACACTTCATTACAAGTGTTTGGAGTGACCCGGGTGACATTTAGGGACATATACAACTTGGATATGGATTTTATCCCTCAAGAGTAAACTGATAAGAGGGTTTACGGCCCTAATGACCCACTCCCCATGATTTTATGGCCGTAAACTCATGGTGGGGTGTTCTATGGTGCTAAATGGCCTTATATCACTTGGGAAAATTTGCTAGGATCAATTCTAGGGCATTGGAATGGATTAAACTCACATATGGACCATTTAATGGAGTTTACGGAAGTAAACCAGGAGTTTACGGCCGTAAACTCCCCCACACTCAATCCTTTGATGTTTTGGTGGTCCTAGGTCCTTTACAAGAGTTTCTAAGTCATTATACAAGCCTTGGGATGAGTCTAAGGTACCTTTTGACCATGTTTTAGGAGTTTACGGCCTAAGAACCCATTCTTGAGGGGTTTACGGCCGTAAGCTCTTATGGGAGTTGTTCTAGCATGTTTAAGATCC
The DNA here is from genome assembly GCF_002870075.4 of Lactuca sativa. Classification (NCBI taxonomy): domain Eukaryota; kingdom Viridiplantae; phylum Streptophyta; class Magnoliopsida; order Asterales; family Asteraceae; genus Lactuca; species Lactuca sativa. Next base: position 239,854,358 of record NC_056625.2, read on the forward strand.
TAATCTTGGTTGTAGTTGCATCTAGACTTCATTCTATGGCTTATGAGGTGTGTAAGTGGCATTTTAACACCTTAATTTGAGTTTACTCCCCATGGATAGGTGTTTACGGTCCGAGCATATGCTTAGGCCGTAAACTCTTGTTCATGCCCTAAATGAAGACTTTAAGGTCTTCTAAGTCCATGCAAATAAGTCCCTTAGTCATATCTAAGCTCTAAATGAGGTTTTGAAGGGTTTTAAGGCTCAAAACCCCCCATTATATGTGTTCACGGCCTAAGGAGGTTCCAAGACCGTAAACACATGTTTATGGTCCTATTCCTCATGTTTTTCACAAAGTTGAAGGTTAAAGGTGTTATACTAGGAGCTAGGATAGTTACCTTGATGATTTGGAGCTTGATTTGGATGATTTTGGCTTGATTTCGAGTTTTAGAGAGTGAAAGTAGAGAGAGAGAGAGTAGAGAGAGTGGAAAGGCTTCAAATGAGGCTCTCTCAACTTTATATATGCTCAAGGTTTGGGACACAGTGGAATTCTACCCGATACTGATGTTAAGTGAGGCTTTTGATCGCACCCGATTTAATTGTTTTATAACTTGACGGAATAAAACTAAAATTTTTCCAAATAATAATTTGGAGCGTTTCCACGAGTTTCTATTGCATTTGGACAATTATTAAGTCATAATAGCAAACTCGAATTTAATGACTTAATTTAGAAACGAAATGGAAACAATTTAAGACGACGATTTTTTTTTTAAAAGATGGAACGGATTACGACGACGGAAAGAACTTCGGTTGTCACAAAAGACCATCCTCAAAGTCAAATCATTGGAGAATCTTCTGAAAAAGTATTAACTCAATCACAGCAGAAAGCAAAGCAAGCTGAACTGTTCTCTCAAGTAGAATTTTGCATGTTTAAGTCTTTCGTCTCCAAAGTTGAACCAAAGACGATAAATACATCTCTTGATTATTCCGATTGGGTTCAAGCCACGCAAGACGAGCTGAAGGAGTTTGAAAGAAACAAAGTATGGAGACTAATTCCAACTCCTAAGGATCCTTCGGTCGTCGGTCTCAAATGGGTATTCAGGAATGTGATGGACAAGGAAGGGAATGTGATTCGCAACAAGGCTCTGTTGGTTGTGAAAGGATACTGTCAAGAAGAAGGTATAGATTATGAAGAGACCTTTGCTCCAGTTGCAAGATTAGAGTCTGTTTGAATCTTTCTTGCTTATGTTGCACACAAGAATTTTGAAGTCTATCAAATGGACGTGAAGTGTGCCTTTCTCAATGGAGAATTTGAAGAAACGGTGTACGTCGAGCAACCGCCAGGCTTCGTGAACGAGAAGCATCCAGATCACTGCTACATTCTGGACAAGGCGGTATATGGCCTGAAGCAGGCTCCCAGAGCATGGTATGAAACCCTTACTCGATTCTTGAAAATGTCTAAATTTAAACAAGGTTGGTTTGACCCAACCTTCTTTCGTAAGAAAGAAGGTAACCATCTTATGATAGTCCAAATTTATATTGATGACATCATCTTTGGCTCCATGAATCCCAGCCTAACAGCTGAATTCAGAAAGTTGATGGAAACTAAATTTTAGATGAGCTCAATGGGTCCGATTAACTTTTTCCTTGGCTTGAATATTAGACAGGGACCTGAAGGCATTTTTACCAATTAGGAGGCGTACACAAATACATTGCTCACCAAGTTTGACATGATGGGAAACTCAAAGGTGAAAGTTCCCATGGCATTTGGAACTAAGCTTACACCATCGTTGGAGAAACCAGCTGCTGACATGATGCTTTATCGTCAAATTATTGGATCACTAATGTATCTCACAGCCAACAGGCCATACATCATGCTCTTAGTCTGCTATTGCACCTGATTCCAAGCTAACCCACGCGAACCTCACATGCTTGCAGTGAAGAATATCTTTTGCTATCTGAAGCGAACATCCTCTCTCAGTCTATGGTATCCAACCAACTCAGGATTTTTTGTCCAAGCATTCTCAGACGCTGATCTAGGGGGCTGTGGATTGGATCGTAAAAGCACTGCTAAAGGATGCCAATTTCTGGATGGAAAATTAGTAAGCTGGAAATCAAAGAAACAAACCTGTGTTTTATTTTCCATAGCTGAAGTTGAATATAATATTGCAGCCTCATGCATATTGTAACAACCCGTTATCCCGGGCATTATAAACCGAGTCTTGTAACCCTTTTTGAATGTAATGGGAATATCATCGATAAATGAATTGTTCAAAAGCTCTGATTTGGAGTACGCTATGTAGTAGATATCGTCTTAAAGGTTCCAAATAAATAAAGAACACTAAAATCTGAGTTATGGCGAAGAAGCTATGACCATTCTAAGATTTCTGTCAAAACCGACAACACCGATCAAACGAAAAACGCAAAGTTTCAATACGATAACATTTAGCCTTAGGTATCTAAATGAAAGTCATAGATAACATTAAACCGTGAGCGTACACAAAAAGAACGTCCAAATCTGACTTCGCATGAGGAAGTTATGATTTTTCAAAGAAATTCCTTAAAAACGATTAGTTATAAAATAAATAATAAAAATAATTTTGGAATTTGCCAACGGAGTCTAAACGAAAGTTGTAGATCGTAGTCTCACCAACACGTGGATATAAAGACCATCGAAAACGGAGTTCATATGAAGAAGATATGGATTTTTGAAGTTTATTAAATAAATTAATTAATTATTTAATTCAAAATTCGGATATTATCCGAAGAGGAGTCAGCGTCCTTCTCCGAAGTACGCGCTGCGTACTCCTGTACGCCCCGCGTAACCGAGAGGATTGGCCTCGGATCGTCCACGTCGCCATATCCGAGGAAGCCGACCCGTCCGACCCGTCCGACCCGTCCGACCCGACGTCCCATCCGACCCGGCGTCCCATCCGACCCACCTCCCCAGCAACCCGTCCCATCCGACCCGATAACCCAAGAACCCGTCCCATCCGAACCGAGGCAGTCGAGGCTTCGGTCATGCATGACGTACGCGTACGCAGCGCGTACGAGCGTACGCCCCGCGTACCGAGGCAGACTTGCCTTCCTATAAATAGAATGCGAGGGTTTCCAAAGAAAGGGTTCATTTCTCTTCTCTCTCTCTCAGCATTTCCTCGTTTTCCGTGTCCGTTCAAACCCGAAGCTCTGGTCTTTTTGGCTCAAGTCCCGAAGGCCGATTCTACTCCCGAGATTCCCGAGAATCCCAAGAAAAATCAGTTTCCCGAGACGAAACTCTGCTCGGTTTTCCACCTCACAATCTTCAAACTATCAAGTGAGTTCATATCCCCTTTGAACACTCTTTAAATACATTTTAAATGTTTTATACTCTTTTTGGGGAGGAATACAAGTTAACACATGACTAAATTCGTGTGAAACATTAACCTTTTGGTATACTTTTCATACTGTTGTTTTAACTATCTGGTGAAGTTATTATGATACAAAACCCCTCACAACACAGCTTTACCCTCTTTGGGATATAATATGTTTATAAATAGAAATATGTTTTATTTATACGTTTACATACAAACACATCATATCAAGGGTAACATTCTTTACTAAATCATTTCATGCATTCAAAGAACTTATGATTATGCTTTGTCAAACATTGTGAAAGAGGTTAAACTTTGCATACAAACTACTACCTTATTACGGACTTAGTTGAGAATCCATGAGTCGTGTATATCTTCAAACGTTACTTTCTTTATTAGAAAATAATGCAACAAGTCCTGTCTATAACCAGAGTCTCCCGTTCGGAGAACGTGTCAAATGTGTATAGATCTATACGGGAAGTCATGATCCCGCGCCCTGACTGTTAGCTACAGTCCGTCTTTTGGGGTGACAGTTGTCATAACGCTACGACGCCTGAAGAACGTCGCTACAGGCATATTATGTTTAGTATGGTTATAAAACTCATCGGATATACAATTATTATGGTATTATGCTTTTATGAACGAGTAGTCATTAAAACTATTCTTCATCTAATAAGTGCGATCTTCGTATAGCTTTACTATGTAAAACTATGCCACACCTTTCGAGCACGTCGATTGCTTGCGATTTTCGGTCTTAGAGACTGCCAGCTATGTCAGGGAAATAAGGGTTTTTCCTGTATACAAACCAAACAACTAATAGGAAAATAAGGGATTTTCTTGGTACAATTAGTTGCAATTTACATCACGAACATTCATATGCATTGCATACTTTAATAAGAAAATAAGGGTTTTTCTGGAAAACATGCAAACACTTTCGAATGGCATACATCTTCTCAAAACACTACTTATGAACTCACCAACTTAAATGTTGACACTTTTTCTTTGAAATAACTTGTATTCACAGGAAACCGCTAGCCAGGTAGCAACTACTTCTGAAGACTAACGCATTGGCGTTAGTAACATATTTTGGATCACCATTTTATATTTGATTTCTTTTGCAAACATGTAACACCTACAATCATGTAAACTTTTCAAACATATTTATATTATGGTGGTGTGTACTTTCCTTTCTATGAACTGTTATGATACTGAATATGATGTCCTCCGCCCCCGAACGATTCCGCCGTTCCGGTTTGGGGGTGTGACAGATTGGTATCAGAGCTTCGTTTATAGTGAATTAAGTATATCAAAACCATTTTTTTATATACAACTATAAACTCAACTGGGCAAAAACACTCTGAGAAGAGTCATGCTTTTGAAATTAAATCTATTTAGTTTTTGTAAGTAAGCATGCATTCATTTAGTAATAAATAACAGTTCCACATCGTACCATATTAGAAGTATTATTAATGAGTTGTGCAGTACAGGTACGCCTTGGGACATGTAATCGGAACTGGGAAGGATATAGCCTGATCAACTATATTTGTCCGAGAGCCGACTAACGTGTGCCGAGGGGTGTCTGCAGTGGACAACAAATTTTAAAAACTTACCAAACCGTTATTAGAATCAAACACAATAATTTAAATGCTATAGGAGTAGTTGCTATTTAAACTAACTTACATGTTTTGCATGTTCCGACTTTATTCAAATCTTACGACCCTATTTCTCGTACAGTCAAATGGCTGGATTTCACCACCCCAATGACCCCTACTTTCCCAACCAAGGCAACGGAGGATGGATCGAAGATGATCCAGAAGAGGATGAGGAACCCATAGAATTGGGTGATGACTCCGGTACTGACTCAGAGCCTGAAGTGATCGATCCACCGCCCATTCAACCTCCTGTCCATGTGAGGAACTTCCAAGGACCCACTCCCGTCTGGGGAAGTCACCTACATCATTGGAGCCAACAACAAGGCATACGCCCTCCCTACGGCATGTGTCGGGACTTCTACGATGTCCGCGGTGGCAGTTCGGCTGATCGAGCACTCCCGGTAATGGTTGGTAAGTTAGCCAATCAGTCCTATCAGTCCGGAGTACAAGCAAGCCGACTCCGGGATATCAACGTGGAAGTGCAGGTTCACACTTCCGATATCCGTAGACTGGACAAGATACAAGATAATGTCCAACTCCAGTCTGAGGCATTTCAGGCACAGATAATTGCAGCCCTAGCCGAGTTAAGGGAGCAACAAGCCGCTTTTGATCGACGCCTAATGGAATCGAAGCAATCAGATGCGGAGTCAAGCTCCAAGCGCAACCTACGTCGCAAGTAGTGCCTGCCAGGATTTCAAATTTTGTTATAAATTAGGACTTCGGATAAGAATTTCCTTTTCGTTAAAACTTTCTGTAATCGGAGACCTTTAGAAAGGTCAAAAAGTTTTGTCTAAACTCGGATGTAACACGACTATATGTTTTATATATATGGGGCATACCCCCCCTTCTCTGATTTTAAATATGTGTATTCCGTTCAACTCATAAGGGCATCCATTCAAACGTTATTAATAAATCAAGCTTAAAACCCGTTGTTGATCAAACCAAATTCTTAATCTATTTAAGACAGTTAACTCAATATCATTCAACTTTGAACTGCCAAAACTTATAATTTTCTTCCATATTTTTCTTTTGGCAGCAAGATGCCTCCTCGTCCAAACTTAAGGCCCAGGCCGGGCACGGCACCACCACCACCTCCACCACCAGCTTATGATCCGGCCATGGTTCAGGCTGCTATCACAGCAGCGGTAACCGCAGCCCTCTCGCAAATAAACTCTCAAGGGAATGGAGGGGCGGGAAGCAGCACGAATCATCCAAATCATGGCACTGGTCATGGCCAAGGAAGAGAATGTACCTACAAAGAGTTCTCTAACGCTAAACCAAAAACTTTTAATGGAACAGGAGGAGTCATTGCACTAATGCAATGGTTCGAAAAGACCGAAACGGTCTTCGAGATCTGCTCGTGCCAAGAAACAAGCAAGGTTAAGTTCGCTGCTTGCACCTTCATAGATCGAGCCCTCACTTGGTGGAAAAGCCATGTGAACTCAGTGACGCTCACTGTCGCTAACGCCATGAGTTGGGAAGAACTGAAGGTACTACTACTGGAAGAATACTGCCCAAGGGGTGAAGTGCAAAAGCTTGAGCAGGAACTCTGGAATTTGAAAATGGTCGGGTCTGACCTAGTCGCTTACACAGCTAGGTTCAACGATCTCGCTGCTTTGTGCCCTACCATGGTCAACCCAGAATCAAAGAAGGTCGAAAGGTACATTTGGGGGTTGTCACCCCAGATTCAAGGGCATGTCCTAGCCTCCAACCCTATCACCTACAACAGCGCTAAACGCCTGGCGCAACGACTCATCGATCACGGAGCGAAACAGGGTACCATCACAACAGCCGCAAATCCACCTAGGGAGGCTCAGGGACAGAGTAGGCCTTGGAACAAGAGGAGGGGACAAATCCTCCAGGAGAACCCCAAGAAACAACAAGTGATAGCGACCCACGCTATTACTGTACCTACCAACTCTGCCCCCACAAGTTCATACAATGGAAAGCTACCGAAATGTAACCAGTGCAACTTCCACCATCACGGTCTCTGTCATGGCCTTCAATGCACCAGGTGCAATAAGAAGGGTCATACAGCCCGCTATTGCAAGGAGCCAACCCAACAATCCGCTCCCACTGCTAATGCCGGAGTAAGCCGCGCTTGCTTTGAGTGCGGGAGCACAGGGCACTACCGCAAGGACTGCCCGAAGGCAAACAACAGGAATATCGGCGGGAGAGGCCGAGTTTTCGCAATGGGACAAGATGAAGCCATTGCGGACCCTACTGTTGTTACGGGTACGTTTCTTCTCGATAACTCGTATGCATGCATTTTGTTTGATAGTGGAGCGGAAAGGAGTTTTGTGAGTCACGACTTTAAAAGCATGCTAAAACCAATACCACAATCATTAAGTGAACCGTTCATAGTAGAAATGGCCAACGGGAAAACTGAAGGCACTAAAGAGATATACTTAAACTGCACCCTAACTCTAAACGATAATCCCTTTCAAATCAACCTCATGCCAGTATCGATTAAGAGTTTCGATGTCATCATTGGCATGGATTGGCTGAGTTCACATCGTGCGGACATTCTATGTTACGATAAGGCCGTTCGCCTTAATCTGCCAACCGGCGAAACCTTCCTCGTCTTGGGCGACAAACCTAGTACCACTCTTAGAATCATCTCAAGTATCCAAGCTCAGAAGCACTTACGAAAGGAGTGTCACGCATTTCTTGCACACGTTGTAGACGTGAAACGCGAAGTCCGGGACATCAAGGATGTGCCCGACGTATGCGATTTTCCCGATGTATTTCCCGAGGACCTTCCAGGGATACCACCCGTAAGACAAGTCGAATTCAGAATCGATCTGATTCCCGGAGCTACCCCAGTAGCCAAAGCACCCTATCGATTAGCCCCGGCAGAGATGCAGGAGCTATCCAGTCAACTGAATGAACTACTGGAAAAAGGATTCATCAGACCGAGCTTCTCACCTTGGGGAGCACCCGTGTTGTTTGTGAAAAAGAAAGATGGATCGTTCAGAATGTGCATCGACTACAGAGAACTCAACAAACTGACGGTCAAGAATCGTTATCCTCTACCGCGCATAGATGATCTATTCGACCAACTGCAAGGGGCGAACTATTTTTCTAAGATTGATCTGAGATCCGGGTATCACCAGTTACGAGTGCTAGAGGAGGATGTGCCGAAGACCGCCTTCCGAACTCGTTACGGACATTACGAGTTCGTAGTGATGCCATTCGGATTGACCAATGCGCCCGCAGTCTTCATGGATCTGATGAATAGAGTATGCCGACCTTACTTGGATCAGTTCGTCATCGTTTTCATTGACGACATCCTGATCTACTCCCGAAGTAAGAAAGAGCATGGCGATCATCTGCGACAGGTTCTAGAGATATTACGAAAAGAGAAACTTTATGCGAAGTTCTCGAAATGTGAATTTTGGATCCGAAGAGTCGAATTCTTAGGACACGTGGTAAGCGAAGAGGGAATCCACGTGGACCCATCCAAAATTAAGGCCATTGAGAACTGGTCAGCACCGAAGACTCCTACAGAAATTCGCCAATTTCTAGGTCTCGCTGGCTACTACCGCAGGTTCATTCAGAACTTCTCACGAATAGCAAAGCCTCTTACAACCCTAACCCAGAAAGGTGTGGCCTTTGACTGGGAAGAGAAACAAGAAAGAGCGTTCCAAACGCTCAAACGAGCCTTGTGCACCGCACCAATACTATCCCTTCCTGAAGGAATAGAAGACTTCGTAGTTTATTGCGATGCATCAAACCAAGGACTCGGATGTGTTCTGATGCAGCGAGGTAAGGTCATCGCCTACGCCTCAAGACAGTTGAAAACACATGAGGTTAACTACACGACCCACGATCTTGAGCTAGGAGCAGTAGTGTTTGCCCTGAAGATCTGGAGACATTACTTGTATGGAACGAGAGCACTATCTTTACCGACCACAAGAGCTTACAACACATTTTCGATCAGAAGGAGCTCAACATGAGACAACGGCGATGGGTCGAGCTACTCAGTGATTACGAATGCGATATTCGCTATCATCCGGGAAAGGCAAACGTCGTAGCCGATGCCCTTAGTCGAAAGGAGTACTCAGGCCGGAGAGTGAAGTCATTAGCTATGTCGATCCATTCGCACCTATCAACGCAAGTCAAGGAAGCTCAATTAGAGGCCTTGAAACCCGAAAACGTGGCAGGTGAGGCCCTTAGAGGAATGGACAAGAACTTAGAAATCAAGAGTGACGGAGCACGCTACCTCATGAACCGGATCTGGACACCAAAGTTTGGGGGATTCAGAGAGGTAGTTATGAGCGAGGCACACAGGACCCCATACTCCGTACACCCGGGGTCAGACAAGATGTATCTAGATCTCAAGCAACTCTACTGGTGGCCAAACATGAAAGCGGAGATCGCTACGTACGTGGGCAAGTGTTTAACTTGCGCCAAAATAAAAATAGAACACCAAAAACCCTCAGGCCTACTCCAACAACCTGATATACCTGAGTGGAAATGGGAGCAGATTTCCATGGACTTCATAACCAAACTGCCCAAAACTCAGAGTGGCCAAGATACTATTTGGGTAATCGTCGACAGATTAACCAAATCAGCCCATTTCTTACCTATCAAGGAAACCGATAGGATGGAAAAACTATCAAGAACCTACATCCGGGAGATCGTACGACTTCATGGAGTACCAATGTCCATCATCTCAGATAGAGACAGCAGGTTCACTTCCAGATTTTGGCAATCACTGCAAAAATCCATGGGAACAAGGTTGGACATGAGTACAGCATACCACCCTCAAACTGACGGACAGAGTGAGAGGACGATCCAAACCTTGGAAGACATGTTGCGAGCATGTGTAATCGACTTTGGCAAGGCATGGGATATTCACTTGCCTTTGGTCGAGTTCTCTTATAACAATAGTTATCATACTAGTATCAAGACCGCTCCGTTCGAAGCCCTTTACGGCCGTAAGTGCAGATCACCCCTGTGCTGGACGGAAGTGGGCGACACCCAATTGGCAAAAGGTCTAGTCACTAAGAGCACCCTTACTGGCCCAGAGATCATCAGAGAGACTACCGAAAAGATCGTGCAAATACGAGAACGACTGAAGTCCTCAAGGGATAGACAAAAGAGCTATGCCGACAGGAGACGTAAACCCTTGGAATTCCAGATTGGCGACCGTGTGCTACTGAAGGTCTCACCCTGGAAAGGCATGATACGCTTTGGGAAGCGTGGAAAGCTAAACCCCAGGTACATTGGACCCTTCGAAATCATTTCGAGAGTTGGTCCAGTGGCCTACAAACTCCAACTTCCAATCGAGCTTAACAAAGTGCATCCAGTATTCCACGTGTCGAACCTGAAAAAGTGTTTGTCCGACGAAACACTTGTAATTCCACTCGATGAAATCGCGTTAAACGAAAATCTCAACTTTGTGGAAGAACCCGTCGAGATCATGGATAGGGAAGTTAAAAGGACCAAACAGAGTCGCATTCCAATAGTAAAAGTTCGATGGAATGCTAAGAGAGGACCCGAATTCACATGGGAACGGGAAGACCAAATGCTACAAAAGTATCCGCATCTCTTCCTCAGCCCCTAAAACTCTTACCTTGTATTAAATTTCGGGACGAAATTCCGTTTAACGGGGGGATGATGTAACAACCCGTTATCCCGGGCATTATAAACCGAGTCTTGTAACCCTTTTTGAATGTAATGGGAATATCATCGATAAATGAATTGTTCAAAAGCTCTGATTTGGAGTACGCTATGTAGTAGATATCGTCTTAAAGGTTCCAAATAAATAAAGAACACTAAAATCTGAGTTATGGCGAAGAAGCTATGACCATTCTAAGATTTCTGTCAAAACCGACAACACCGATCAAACGAAAAACGCAAAGTTTCAATACGATAACATTTAGCCTTAGGTATCTAAATGAAAGTCATAGATAACATTAAACCGTGAGCGTACACAAAAAGAACGTCCAAATCTGACTTCGCATGAGGAAGTTATGATTTTTCAAAGAAATTCCTTAAAAACGATTAGTTATAAAATAAATAATAAAAATAATTTTGGAATTTGCCAACGGAGTCTAAACGAAAGTTGTAGATCGTAGTCTCACCAACGCGTGGATATAAAGACCATCGAAAACGGAGTTCATATGAAGAAGATATGGATTTTTGAAGTTTATTAAATAAATTAATTAATTATTTAATTCAAAATTCGGATATTATCCGAAGAGGAGTCAGCGTCCTTCTCCGAAGTACGCGCTGCGTACTCCTGTACGCCCCGCGTAACGGAGAGGATTGGCCTCGGATCGTCCACGTCGCCATATCCGAGGAAGCCGACCCGTCCGACCCGTCCGACCCGTCCGACCCGACGTCCCATCCGACCCGGCGTCCCATCCGACCCACCTCCCCAGCAACCCGTCCCATCCGACCCGATAACCCAAGAACCCGTCCCATCCGAACCGAGGCAGTCGAGGCTTCGGTCATGCATGACGTACGCGTACGCAGCGCGTACGAGCGTACGCCCCGCGTACCGAGGCAGACTTGCCTTCCTATAAATAGAATGCGAGGGTTTCCAAAGAAAGGGTTCATTTCTCTTCTCTCTCTCTCAGCATTTCCTCGTTTTCCGTGTCCGTTCAAACCCGAAGCTCTGGTCTTTTTGGCTCAAGTCCCGAAGGCCGATTCTACTCCCGAGATTCCCGAGAATCCCAAGAAAAATCAGTTTCCCGAGACGAAACTCTGCTCGGTTTTCCACCTCACAATCTTCAAACTATCAAGTGAGTTCATATCCCCTTTGAACACTCTTTAAATACATTTTAAATGTTTTATACTCTTTTTGGGGAGGAATACAAGTTAACACATGACTAAATTCGTGTGAAACATTAACCTTTTGGTATACTTTTCATACTGTTGTTTTAACTATCTGGTGAAGTTATTATGATACAAAACCCCTCACAACACAGCTTTACCCTCTTTGGGATATAATATGTTTATAAATAGAAATATGTTTTATTTATACGTTTACATACAAACACATCATATCAAGGGTAACATTCTTTACTAAATCATTTCATGCATTCAAAGAACTTATGATTATGCTTTGTCAAACATTGTGAAAGAGGTTAAACTTTGCATACAAACTACTACCTTATTACGGACTTAGTTGAGAATCCATGAGTCGTGTATATCTTCAAACGTTACTTTCTTTATTAGAAAATAATGCAACAAGTCCTGTCTATAACCAGAGTCTCCCGTTCGGAGAACGTGTCAAATGTGTATAGATCTATACGGGAAGTCATGATCCCGCGCCCTGACTGTTAGCTACAGTCCGTCTTTTGGGGTGACAGTTGTCATAACGCTACGACGCCTGAAGAACGTCGCTACAGGCATATTATGTTTAGTATGGTTATAAAACTCATCGGATATACAATTATTATGGTATTATGCTTTTATGAACGAGTAGTCATTAAAACTATTCTTCATCTAATAAGTGCGATCTTCGTATAGCTTTACTATGTAAAACTATGCCACACCTTTCGAGCACGTCGATTGCTTGCGATTTTCGGTCTTAGAGACTGCCAGCTATGTCAGGGAAATAAGGGTTTTTCCTGTATACAAACCAAACAACTAATAGGAAAATAAGGGATTTTCTTGGTACAATTAGTTGCAATTTACATCACGAACATTCATATGCATTGCATACTTTAATAAGAAAATAAGGGTTTTTCTGGAAAACATGCAAACACTTTCGAATGGCATACATCTTCTCAAAACACTACTTATGAACTCACCAACTTAAATGTTGACACTTTTTCTTTGAAATAACTTGTATTCACAGGAAACCGCTAGCCAGGTAGCAACTACTTCTGAAGACTAACGCATTGGCGTTAGTAACATATTTTGGATCACCATTTTATATTTGATTTCTTTTGCAAACATGTAACACCTACAATCATGTAAACTTTTCAAACATATTTATATTATGGTGGTGTGTACTTTCCTTTCTATGAACTGTTATGATACTGAATATGATGTCCTCCGCCCCCGAACGATTCCGCCGTTCCGGTTTGGGGGTGTGACACATATCTCAGGTCATTTGGATACAAAGTCAGCTTAGAGACTATGGGTTGAACATGAAGAAAATCCCACTATATTGCGACTCAGAAAGTGCAATTAGGATTTGTCATAACCCAGTGCAACACTCAAAGACAAAACACATAGCACTGCGATATCACTTTATCAAAGATCATGTGAAAGATGGTAACATAGAGATTCATTTCATTTGAAACACTGATCAATTAGCAGATAAATTCACTAAGGCCTTACCTGAAGCAAGTTTCCATAAGATCCTACAAGGCCTAGGAATGATGGAAGCTGAATCAGTACCAAAATCGCCTTCGCTTCATTAAAGGTGATAAGCGAAATAGAGCGAACGCTCGGTCTATTTCGGGTTTGGTTCACACGGGAACTGAAATGAACCGAACGCTCGGTCTATTTTAGGTTCGGTCCTTCTGAACTCAGTTCGCTTCATTTTCATTAAAAGGAACTTTGGTTGTATTCTTTTGTACATTTTTTTTCATACTCATTTTTATGTTTTTCTTTTCATTTTTATTATTTTCATAAAATCCAAAAGTAATTTTCCTTTTGTTCTTATTTCTCTTTCTTTCGAAATTTTTCACAAAATACAAAAATATTTTCCATTTTATTTCAAGTTTTTCGTTGTATAAAAGTTACTCTGTATGATGGAGCTGAAGCAAGTATAAATTCTTTTCTATAGATTAGTTAAGTGTCCCTAGATACATGTCAATGCCTCTAAAGATTTTGAGTGAAGCCTTGATAATGTGATATATACAAATCATGTTTTCCCAATTAGGCTGTTACATTCACTCTAATCGTGAGCTACCTTACTCTTCACATATTGAGATTAGAGTTTTCTGCTTGGTCCTACTTTTATAGCAGAGGTACATTCGCTTCTTAAACCACCTACATCATTTTTCTACATCTCATTTCATATCACTCATGTAACCCTTGAGACTCTCAACACCTACCACTGAGGTTTATGGTTACACAACACTCTGTGTTTATGATCTTAGTCTCGTGTCACTATGTACTAAGTGAAACCCACAATTCACTACCCATAATGCATTGACGGTGAACAATTACTATGTTTTAGCTTTCAGTAATGAAATCTCTTTTTATTTTGAGTGATCCTTTATGAAACTGTTTATCACCAAGACATTTTTTCCCCGAGGATCTAGGTTTGTTTTTATTTGAGATTTCTTAATTTTCAACAAGTCACTAAATACATGTACAAACCTACTTGTTCAATAGGACATATTGGTCTCATAAGTACTTCACTCTCTTTCGGTCTTATATCAAGATCTGAAACTTGAATCGAAGTGAAAGCCACCCTAACAAGCCTAATATATAAAAGATGCCTTTCATTGTCTCTTAAAAGGCACTTGATCGTACTCTAACGGGAATCCACACAGATACTTTGAAGTCTCTCTTGACTTGAAAGGAAGTGATTCGTGCCTAGGATCCACTGTTTCATGTCTTAATCGACATCACAATATCCCACAAAGTTTGATTTATTTCTTCATCATTCACACTCTATGCACGAAAATCTTTAATTTTCGAAAATCTGGTTCTATTCTATATGAGCTATTTTTTATAGCTGGGGCTCTAAAAGCATTACGGTGATTTTTACTCGAAGTAATCAGGGTGACGACGGTTCAAGCTCTTTCTATTGGTGACGTTTCAGATAAAGTACATTGGATGAGTCAGCAGTTATCCAAGCGTTTCGTCGATTTGAAAAAGGTGATATCTATGGAAAGGTGCGTAAAAGTGAAACGTTTTTCTCTCTCCTGCGTCATCATCGGGGTTGCCAACTTTGTAACAACGTGAATTTTCAAAATCATTTTTCATTTTTCAGATAACATAAAACTCATTCAATATTCTCAAATCTCAAATTTAACAAATGCCATCATGATAAAACATATCCCAAGATCATAAAATAAATCTTCTGCCAGTGTGTACGGATCATGCCGACGCCTTCCTACGATCATCACTAGTACCTGAAACACATAACACATAACAATGTAAGCATAAATGCTTAGTGACTTCCCCAAAATACCACATACAACACATACGCCTTTCTAGGCCATAACTCTATGGGACCTTCCGGTCCAAGTGTCTCAAGGGACTTCCGTCCCGAATCCCGGTAGACCTTCCAGTCCTACCTGTATCGACCTTCCGGTCTGTAACCTCCTGACCTTCCGGTCCATGTCATCTTGACCTTCCAGTCCTTATCATACATAACATACATCACACATACATATCAAATAACAGCATATAGTACATACATCTCATAGCATATAAGACCTTCCGGTCACACATAGGTACCCTTCCAGGTACAGTATAGTGAGAAGACTCACCTCTCATGATGTCTAGTAAACCTTATGGCTTGATTGTTGGATATAGTGTCTAAGTCCATAACTTTATTTGGTATATACTTGACCCGGCCCGGCATGGTCCATTTGGGTTGCATGGCATTGCAATACTTGGATAGACAAAATGAGAGAAAGTACACTTGTGATTATTGATATATTATAAGTTCTAATATATTAATAATAGTATTATTTAATTAGTATTGATCAAGTATTCATCTAGTATTAAGTTGGTGATCAAAGTGAGACTAATTATATATATATATAGGGTTGATTATGACAATCATCAATTCTTTTATGGTGGATTAATGATCCATGGTGTATGGGTTTGGTTATAACCATATGGAGCTCCATGGATAGTCCATAGGAGTTACAAACCCATGGGTCATGAGAAATGAATAGTCATGACAATTAGGGTTTACATTTGTAACTCCTAATTATGAAACACTATAAAACAAACCTTATATCATGCAAAATCGACACTAGAGTGTTTCTAGAGAGGGCATAACCGATTTTCAAGTGTAAGAAGTATTCTCTCAAGTTATTCCAAGTTTTGTAGTGTTGTGTGAAGCATTTGAGGCACAACATTTGGGGTGCTAGGCTCACAATGTCTTGAAGGAATCCAAGCAACAACAAGGTATGTATTTCTACTAGTTTTTATGTTTTATGTAATCCCCATGCCATTCTAGTTAGGAAATAACCTTGAAAAGAAATTTGCATGTATATAGAGAAAACATAGATTCAAGGTTATTAGGGTTGCATGTACACTTAAGAAGTGTTAGAATGCTCAAAACCCATCATTGATAACCTCGATCGTTCCATTGAGGAAGCAGATAAACCATCCAAGAGGGGAAAGAAACAAGATAAAATCAAAGGAGCTAAGGGGCAAACTCCAAAGAAATGAAAGACTGAGAAGGCAGCACCTTCTCAACCCAAGCAGAAAAAGGCAAAGAAGCATGCTCGGAGGCTTATTCTTCAGCCTTCAAGCGATTCAGATTCTGATTATGTTCCTATTGGACATAAACGACCTTCTCCTACTGCATCTGAGAGCGAAAGCTCTGATGAGGAGGTTTCGGTTCGTGGCGATACCCCTCCTCGCTCACCAACCCCAGAGGTACCTGTTCGCTCTAAAGCACCTTCTCCTCCACCTGTTTCCATTCCTATTTCCCTTCCTTCTACTTTCCCTGTTATCACATCCCAACCTTCTTCCACTATTCCCATCCCTACACCCATTTTTGTCAACTCTACCACTACCATTACCACGGGAGTTCAAACCAACGTATCTGATACGGGGCTTCATTCTTCTCCACCCGAAACCCCTATCACTATTAAACCTCAATCTCCTACCCGTTCAACCGAAACCAACACTGTTCTTGGAGGTGAGGACTTTGAGTTAGATTCTGCTTACTTCGGTCCTTATCGTGTTCAGATCGATGATGATGATGATGCTCCTCTCACCAAGCGACATCTTAAGGCTGTGACTGATAAGCTTGATCAGTTACTTTCCTCTTCCTCTGCTAATCGTTCCTCAGAAGCTGCTCTCAAGGCACTGTTCTCTTCTGCAGTTAAGGAGCATGACACCTCTATATCAAATGTAGTGAAGGCTACTGATGCCTCCACTTCTCAATGCCTAAAGGCTTCGCTTGTTGTGGAAGCCTCTACTACAGACTACAAGGATGCGACCGCAAAAGTCGAAAAACTAATTTTAGAAGATCAAATCTTCCTAGATTCCCTTTAAGCCACTGCTCAGAAAAATGCACATACCGTGAATGCTTCAGTTGATGCTCTCAAACGCTCTCTGGTGGCCGAGCTGTCATAACTTGGCGTGGCTTGTAAAGCCATTGAAGCTGCTAATGAAGGGCTTCATTCCAAAGTTGATGAATGGTTAACTCAACTTGACGTAGAGCTTGCATTTGAAAACAAAATCATGGTTGAACTGGAGAAGCGAACCTCTCAGCTGAAACTTCAGAACTTAAAGCTCCGTACTGCCACTCAAGGGCTTAATGATTTAAAATCTAAAAGAGAGGTGGTTCGCAGCTCTGTTGGTGATGTGCATTCGATCTTGCTTCATCTCCTGGACACCCATGATTCAATCTTAACCATCTCCATTCGCCGTCACTTGGCTAAGAAGCTTCGTCCAACCTTGGATATTCTCAGTCGAATTGAAGGTGTTTCGGAAGCTGCTATTCTTCCGAACAAGGGGGAGAAAAGAAGAAATCCCAAGGAGGTAATCTTGACAAAACTCAACCTCTACCTCCTCCATAACCGAAAGCTACTGTTGGACCGAAGGATAATGAAGCTTCGGCCAGTAACCATCAAAAGAAAAAGAAGGTCATTGGAGAAGATGATGAAGATGAAGAGGATGATATTGATGATATTGTCACAGGAGCTCCTTCCAAGCCTGATCCAAAATTCAAGCCTTCTGAGCAAGAGCTTCGAGAGAAGATGGATCGGTTGGAGAAAAAAAATGAAAGAGAAGGAACTTCTTGATAAAAACAAGTTAATGTTTCCTGAATGGACTATTGAAGCACTCTAGAGGGAAGTCATTGACGAACCGAGTACTCATTGGCTTGAACCTGTTTTATCGTTCGGTCTTGAGAACTCGAAGGACGCTCAGTTAGATATGCCAATCAACCGGAAGGCATTCATCTTTCACTCCTTTGCCTCGACTGCAGTCGTTCGTTCTCCAAACCCGAAGGTTGATCGGGACTTGCTGGAATTTTATCTGGAATTTGCTCAACCACAATACCTGACCTGAAGCTTAAAGAAAATTACAACGGTCAAAGTATTGAAGCCCTCTTCAGCTGTGAAATTTATCAATGTCAAATTCAAAGTGACCCGAGGCTCAGATAGCTCGGTCCATACCATTTCCCTAGCTGACCTTCCAAGTCTAAACCCACATGACTGGATTCTCCTCAACAACATTCTTCTATGCAATCCACAGGAGTATCAGTCGATCATTTATCACATCAAGTGAATGCTCATTTGTTACATTCATGAAGTAGCAAAGATGGATCAAGAGATTTCCACTGCTATTCACAAGCGTCCTACGGTCAAACAAATTGGAAGAGCTGGAAATGTCAACAGGATGATCATGGGCAAGATTGACTCGAAGTTTCATACTGTGATGTTTACGAGGGGCGAAGGTCAAAAATGCTTATTCTCTCTTATTGACAAACACCTGTTCTCTATGGCTTGCTTGGAGCATATTTTGGTGACCATCCATAGGTGTAAACAGAACAGTGAAGCAAACAAGAAGTTATTTACTGATATGCTTTGTTGGTATATTCAGTTTTGGCAGACGCTTCTTGCTATTATCCCTTGGTTGTTTAAATTTGTGAAGCAAGTCAAGGTCACATAACCAAAGTAAAGGTCTCGCCCCAATTGACGCAAACGGGGAGATTGTTGGGATCATATTGTTGTATCTTGGGCTCGTTTCTTTTAGCCTAGTTTTGTAATCGGTATTGGGCCTGTTCAACCGTGCTTTATTTCATTCTAGGGTTTTAGTATTTAAGGTGCATGCATGCATCCTTTGCTTTTGGCGTTGTTGATCATTCTGATATAGTATTGTAAACCCTAGCTCGCCTCTACAGTGGAAGTTCTTAATCGAGCTCAGCTGAGGCGTGACTACGTTTGAATCATACGCATTATATTGATTCCATATTGTGTTCATTATCTTGTTTGATTTTGTTATTTGTTCTTCATTGATTTACCTGTGAAAGATCTAAACGATCAAGAGATTTTAACTCATCAGGAGCCCATGGCTTTCCTATAAAAGACCATGGTGAGAGCCCATGACACTTAGGTTTAAGACCATGCAAGGAGCCCATGGCATCCTAGAGTATGACCCTGGGGGAGCCCATGACATCCCTATATGTTGCATGCATGGCTTATGCGCTTTATGTAGCTTTTATAGCTAATATGGTATATGTGATTATGTGGACTATGTGGGGTATGCTATGGGGAACTCACTAAGAATTAACATATAGTTTTTTGGTTTGTTCCAAGTACTTTTGAGCCTAAGGGCAAGGGCAAGGCTTGATGGCGCGACATGCACTCTCTGGCATTTGATTTGATGGGACACTCTGATATATGAAATAATATGCTGATGTTATGGATTTGAAAACAATTGTCATTGATATTTCACATTTTCTGGGAATGTTTTGGTTAATTAAAAATGAAAATTTTATTTGAAAATTTGGGTTTTTATAAGTTGGTATCAGAGCCTTGGTTTGAGGGATTCAGGCACACTCTCGGGTGTGTCAGGACTCAAACTCAGGAAATAAAATTGTTTTCAAAAATAAAAAGTTAAAACTTCTTAAATTGGAAAAAGGGAGAGTGCAATGCGCTTGATCGGTCGAGCTTAAGTAAGTAGTTCCCCAATATGTTAGCCATGTTATACTGATATTTGGATTATGATAATTGTATGAATCTTGCTATGTGTATGCTTTCAAAATTGTATATGGTTAGGATCTTATAGCCTCAAAATAATTGATTTGGCCTTATTTATTGTTCCTTGTCTGGTTGCTGTCTTAGGGTAGATTCTGTTATTTCAAAAGTCTATTTGATCCTGTTTTGTGTATAATTTGCATGCATAAAGGTAACTTGTTATGATTGAGTTCTGGTTTGATATGGACGAAGCAAATCTTAGGATAGCCTAAGAATTGAGCTATGCAGTAGCCTGTGAGATATGTTCTATTTTGGGACAAACTAGAGTTATCAGGTAGAGCATTGGGGAAGGTATAGGTAGGTGTGGAAGGTAGTATTGGGCCCATACTACTGAAAGTACAGGACCTGTACCCGAACCAATATTAGATTTGGAAGCTCTAAAGAGAACCGGTGTGGGAGGATCCCCTCTTTGGACATCCTGATCATTATGTTTTATGGTATTGCAGTGCAGTATGGTGGTGACACGACATGGAGCTGGGGGATCAGGATCAACATCCGGAGCTGGGTCGGGCAAAGGTACTGAGCCCATTGATGAGAGGTTGCGCGAGGTTATCGTGCTCGAGCTTACGAGGGGAATCCTTTACGCTACCCTAGTGATTTTTGGGATGGTCAAGGAAGGGGTGATGGAGATTATGGAAGAGAGGCTCCGGTCATTCAGAGCCGAGATTGTTGCGGGCCAGGTCAGGGCCCGAACTCCCTCATTTCGGGAGTTTAAGGAGTGCGGGGTGCCAGAGTTCTTCAGGATCAGGGACCCCATATTTAGCTGACACTGGGTGAAGGACATGGAGAACACCCAGCGCATGAGTTCTTGCCCTGAGGTGGCAAAGGTGGGTTTTGCTTCGTTTATGCTGAGGGATCGAACCCAGGATTGGTGGGGATAGGTGACCAGCCAGGTAGGAGCAGCCGATGTGGCTAAGATGACATGGGCAGAGTTTGTCAGGCGTTTTGCTTCGTTTTAGATATATTTATTACTATACTTCCAACTGTCCTTAAGCGACCAATCTTTGGTTAGTCAATCATCATTTGAGCAATCTCAAATTTTTCTTGAGGTGTATAAGGAGCATAAATCAATCATCACTTGAGCAATCTCAAATTTTTGTCGGAGAAAATGAACCCAAGTAAAGCGAGAAAAATCATCTACTATGACCAATATGTTGAGGTGTATAAGGAGCAGAAATCAATCATCACTTAAGAAATCTCAAATCTTTGTCGGAGAAAATGAACCCAAGTAAAGCAAGAAAAATCATCTTTTATGACCAATATGTACTTCTTCCCATTGATTGACTCAATAGTCGAAGGAACACATAAGTCAATATGTGGAAGTTCCAATGGTTTAAAAATCTTCGAGTCGATGCTAATTGGATGACCTTGTCGATGTTGTTTACTTTGCTCGCAAGCTGCACACAAAGAGTCATTATCAAATTTTAGAACTGCTAAAAATCAAAATAAATCATTTGAAATAGGTTTATTCAAATTTTGATAGTGAGATGAGAAAGTATTTGACGCTAGAGCCAACTATGATCAGAAGTAGCATTCATTAGTAAACAAATGGTAGGTAAGCCCATTTCTGCTTCTTTGACTGCCAACTCACAAGCTTTCCATCAAGAAATTGAGAACCTCCGGTTGTAATTTTCCTATCAAATTGACAACCCTGCAAATATGCTTCCGAAGACGCTTGAATGAAAAATCATGTATTTTCTGGATACCAAATCCCAAGCATAGGAGTTCGATGTAGATATCGAAAGATATTCTTGAACGAAGTCAGATGTGGCTTAAGTGGGTTTGCTTGATACCTGGCACAATTGCAAACAAAAAACATGATGTCAAGTCAACTTGGCAGTTATATACAACAAAGAACCACTCATGCTTCAGTACGTCTTGAAATCAAGAGCAGGATTATCCAAGGATGGACTCAAGCGTGTTCCACATTCCGTAGGAACCTTCGATTTTGAAGAATTCTTCTTTCCAAAACATTCAAGAAAATTCTTTCTCTAATTCTCTTAATTGATAAAAACTCCTTATTTGCTTTGACGAATATTTAACCCCAGAAAGTTGTTAATCTTTCCCATCATGCTCATCTCAAACTGACTTTTCATCAAATTTTCAAATTCCTTCGACAAAGAAGGGTCAGTAGTATCAAAAAGTATATCATCAACATAAATTTTAATAAGTATGATATGTCCCTCAACTTTCTTTGGAAATAATGTGGTATCAATTGATCATTGCTTAAATTTAGGGATTTTCAAAAAATTGCTTAATGTTGCATACCATGCCTGTGGTGCTTGTATTAAACCATACACAGCCTCATCAGCAACATAGCAATGATTAGGAAAATTACCATTCACAAAGCTAGGTGGTTGTTTAACATAGATGGTTTCTTTGAGTACACCATTGAGAAAAGCAAATTTCAGGTCCATTTGGTACACGTAGAAGTTTGTGTGAGTTGCATAAGTAAGAAAAATATAAACAGCTTCGAGTCTTGCGACAAGAGCAAAGGTTTCATCATAATCAATTCCTTCTTGTTGACAATAATCTTTCACCACTAATCTTGCTTTAATGCGAACAACATTTCCTTCTTTATTAATTTTATTTTTAAAAAACCATTTAAGTCCAACCACAAAAACATCTTCCATTTTAGGAATCAATCTCCAAACTTTATTTCTATTAAACTCAGCCTAAACTTAGCCAATTCTTATTACAATGCAACAACCCAATCAGGATGTTCTAAGGCAGTCTTTGTTGTCTTAGGTTTGATTTTAGAGATAAAATCATTAACCATCCAAAAATCTTGTTGAACATTAAGAACTTCGTTTCTTGCTCTAACTTGCTCTTTTCAACACACTAGAATTAGGATTACCACGAAGTTTTTCTTTAGGATGATCACGAGTCCATTTCTCCATTAGTGGAAATGATGGATCAAAATCCAAATCAGCATCTTTAAAAATTTATTCTGCATCTGAAAATTCTTCTGCCACGGAAAAAATATCATTAATATCATCAATGTTATTTTTATTACCTTGAGCACTTTCTTAATCTTTAACTTGTAATAGATTTATATCTTCGATATGTCTTCGACTTTTCTTCTACTGAACACATGAATCTGCTATCTGTTACTCCCCCTCAACAATATCACTCAAAGTCGTTGGCTCCCCCTCAACTTGAGATTGTGTTGGCAGTTGTTCCCAATCAACTGGATTAGATATCAAAGTTTGACCTTCTTCGACTAAAGCACTTGGTTTCAGAGTTATACATTTATTTAATCGTCCATCAATCACTGTGAAATCATCAAAATGATTTGATGCTTCAGGTACTTGATTATCTTTGATATTTACCTCAACGTCAATTGCTCTGTCAAGAATACCAAAAATTAGATCAAAGTCAATATCAAAAGTAAGCATTTGTTCAATATCCCCATTAGAATTAGAAAGAATTGGTTTATGAGGAAACTCATTCTTGACTCTTTTAACATAATAATCATCGAATGTCAAATTGAAAGTGACTTCAATCCTTCGAGTTCGTTTGTTCATCAACCTATATGCCATAAAATTTTGAGATTATCCAAGAAATATTCCTTCATCAGCCTTCTTTTGAATCTTTGGAAGATGTTCTTACAAATTCACAATAAAACATTTGCAACCAAAAACATGGAAAAATTCAACATTAAGTTTCCTTTTTTTAATGATTTCATGAGGAGTGATATTGAATCTTCTATGAATAAAAGAATGATTTTGAGTGAAACAAGCTGTAGAAATAGCCTCTGCCCAAAAATATTGAGGTAAATTTGCATATGTGAGAATTGTTCTAGTAGCTTCACAGAAAGATCGATTTCTCCTTTCAACAACACCATTTTGTTGAGGTGTATAAGGAGCAGAAATCAATCATCACTTGAGCAATCTCAAATTTTTCTCGGAGAAAATGAACCCAGGTAAAGCGAGAAAAATCATCTACTATGACCCATATGTACTTCTTCCCATTGATTGACTCAATAGTCGAAGGAACACATAAGTCAATATGTGGAAGTTCCAATGGTTCAAAAATCTTCGAGTCGATGCTAATTGGATGACCTTGACAATGTTGCTTACCTTGCTTGCAGGCTGCACACAAAGAGTCATTATCAAATTTTAGAACTGGTAAAACTCAAAATAAATCATTTAAAACAGTTTTATTCAAATTTTTGATAGTGAGATGAGAAAGTCTTTGATGCCAGAGCCAACTATGATCAGAAGTAGCATTCGATAGTCAACAAATGGTAGGTAAGCTCACTACAGGTTTCATATCCAAAGTGAACATATCTCCTTTTCTCTTTGACTTTAGGAAAACTACCTTCATCAGTTTATATGATATTATACTTCCCTCTTCATCAAACAAAACATGATTCCCTATGCCAACAACCAATTGAGATACACTGATAAGATTGTGCTTCAAACGATTGACATAAGCGACCCTCTTTATTATAAAATTCCCATTTTTTATTTTCCTATAACCTTTGATTTTGCATTTGTGGTTATTACAAAACTTAACCACTCAAACATTTTTTTTAAATTCCTAAAATCTCTTAAGTATTCTTTCATTTCAGTCATGTGATGCGAGCACCCACTATTGATATACCAATTTTCATCATATTGCTCGTCACATAGTACCTATAATCAATTGGAGAGATTTAGGTACCAAAGACTTTGTAGGTCCTTGTGTATTAGTGTGGAATGTAGTGTGAAGTGTAGAATTGAAAATCCAATTACAAACCCTTGATTTGATTTTTTTCCAATTAAATCAACATCATTAGTTTGTGATAAAGAAACTTAATCATTCACTATCGAATCTTCAACTTTGATTTTCTTTTTTTCAACCTTACTTTTAGAAAAAAATCAACTTTATTATTTGTTTTAAGTTCTTTCCATTTTAATGGCTTCAGTAATGATTCTTGTGACGAAGTACGTCTATTCATTGATTCACCCAATTATTTCTCATAAACCTCTTTGACTTGCATTTGAGAAACTCTTTTGATTGATATTCCCTTACTTTATGCTCTAACAAATGATTGAAAATTTTCAATTCATTTTTACCTTTCACAAATGAAACCCTTGTTTTTTGCCTTTTGGATTTAGAAATCATGGACCATCAGGTTTAAATGGAACATTTTTCTTTGTAACAATTGATGTTGGTTTTGGTTGACGCGTTTTTGAAAATGATTGATCTGATCTTCATTGAAAATGAGTTTGATATTGTTTTTGATATCCAAAACATGATTCTTGTTGAAAACTTTTGTGATTTTGTGAAAATTTTTATAAATACCTTTTTGAACTTTATTTTGAGAGTTTTGATTTTGTTCAAACTTTGACTTCTGTCTCAATCCATTTTGATTTTTGTTTTGAACACTTTTGTTCACAACTTTGTGAAAAGCTTTTGATGATTCTTTTTGAAAATGATTTTGTGATTCATTTGAAAACATCTTTTGTTGATTTTGTTGTGACCTTTGTTGTGATCGTTTTGCATTTGAAAATCCTTACTTTTCTTCCATTAACCTTGTTTTGAGCCTTTCGATTTGATAGTTCCTTTTTCAAAGAAGATTTTACAACATTGTTTTTGGAATCTTGATCCTTCACAAGTGGATCCTTCAGCACATCTAGTAAAGACTTGTCAACATATTTTGACTTATCTGTGAACAAAGATTGCGTCTTATCTTCTATTGATGATTGAATTCCTTTCACAACCCAAACTCCAGTTTTAAAACTTTTTTTCTTTAGAGTATGACTTTTGACACTTTTGACATTGAAAAGTTTTTGATCTTTAATTTAAATCCTTTTCCACAACATTTTGATTTGAGTGAAAACCTTCATCAGTCACTTTCAGATTATCTTCTTTCAACAAATCATTCAATTTCAGATCAAATTTATCACCATTTCCTTTTGTGACAAAAACTTAATTTGGAAAATCTTTGAATTGTGGATAATGCACTGAATTTTGTTCATGAAAATGTTTTCCCTTTTCTTTCAAAATTTTTGTATATTCTTCTATACCCTCAAAAACTTATGCTTCAGCAACTCATGGAATTTCCTTTTCACCAGAATCATTATCATTTTCCCTTTCATTATAGGTTATATCTTCGACAATTACAAACTCTTGAGTCTCATCAGTTTTAGTTGTCGAAGATAAATCATTATTAAACTTCGATTTTCTATCATCATTTTCTTCACTTCTGGCTAATAAATTAATCTTAACGATAGGCAAATTTGAATAATCAACACATTCTTCTTCTTCAGTTTCACTGATATTATCATAATCATCTTCGATATCAACATAATTATGTTGAGAACCTTGTGTTGAAGATTTAGTTTTGTTCAAAATTTTCATTTGTTCGTTTTTAGACAATGTATCATTCATAATATCCACCAGATTATTAGCATCCAAACATTCATCAATATTAACTATCCCATATGCATACGAACCATTTGGTATCTTTTCAAACTTTGACACTTTACTTTCACGGTCATAGGTGATTTCATGAGTGAGTTCTCTTTTGAAATTTATAAAAGGAAGAAGTTTTCGATGTTGTTCTTTACACATTTCCAATGAGTGATAAAGTAATGTAAGCTTCCCATACAGTCTCTTAGTTGTATTACATTGGATATTTCTCTGTTTAACTAACAAGATATTGTCCATACAAATCAAATCTTTATCTACCATAATATACATTAATCTCATATCTAAACCCGCTATCTTAGTGTTTTTCTCCTTAACGTTATTTTTAGCATCATAAAACAACACTTTTACTTTCTCCAACTCACTACTCATGGAAATCAACATGTCATTCAAATAAGAACAAGCATCGTTAATATCAGATAAAAGAGTATTATAAGAATTTGAAGGAATATTAAGAGAGATTAAGAGATCACATACCTTCTCAGTCATAGGAGACATTCAAGTGGTTGACACAAAGAACTTCCTTTCGACTATCTCTTATTCCTCATATATGTCTCCTTCTCTTCCACCAACAAATTTTTCAAACACCGTCTTCCCATCCACATGATCAAATTGATGCTTCAAAAACATTACACCGTGCGTCGGGTGATACATCTCTTCATCATCTGATATAGACGACCATATTTTATAGGTGCCTTCATCCTCACATAAATTATTTGCAACCAAAGACAGATTCTTCGATTTAGATCTACGTTGTTCGATTTTTTTGGCATAATAAGCTTCATCATTCACATTCTCTTTCTTCTCTTCCTGCTTCTTGAGCATACAATCTCCTGCCAAATGTTTCTTTCAATTACAATAATTTCACTCATAGCCTGAATCTCCAGTAAGCTTCTTCTTAACCTTCCTAACCCCCTTTTTGTTGACCACTAGAACTCGAAGATGATTTCTTAAAAGAATTATTTTTGAAATTACCACATATAGGCTTCTTGTAAAACTTTTTGACACTATTAGTTGATTAATAGCCCACAAATTCATCATATGAGTTCATTAACAAAACTTCTTCGCTACTACCTTATTCACCATCAGAACACGCCTCTTTAACACTTGTTTTTAAAACTAAAGCTAAAGGAACACCAAAATTCATTTGTACCTTCTCATCAACAATTTCTTTTACCTTAGACTCATGAGATTTGAGTATGTTGTAGAGATTGGAAAACGAGTAATTGTCGAAATTCTCTTGCATTTTGATCATCAAGCATATATATTCTTCCATTCATTCAATAAGCCAAGAATAAAGGTAAAGTTGAAATCCAGAATAATACAAACAAAATTATACCTTGAGCATTTATAGATAAACTTATTATAGCGATCATAATATGCTTTAATAGATTTGGACTCCTTCTGCTTGAAATCAACTAACTCAAATGTCACACCCATGACCTTTGGTGGAAATGTCGGGTTGTGCGACGTAGAGACAATTGGATCGAGGCAAACAGATATATTGAACGTTACACAGAAATATAACAGAAATGATACTTTTATTTATTATAACTTATTTGGGGCTACATTGTTCGATTGATCAAGCACACAGCCTGAACATAACTAGAAAATAAAAAGACATAAATAAACTCCAACAAGTTTCCTTGACAACATCCACCTCTGCACGACTATCCTTCACACTCATCTCCCTACGAATACATGTATTTTGAAAATGTCAACATAATGTTGGTGATTTCACAGGTTTTTATAGTTTTTTTCTTTATTTGAGTTTATTAAAAAAATAATCTTTTTTCTTTTAGAAAAACCCTTCTTACATTTTTATGATATTTTATCAACCTTAACTTACTATACTTATAGGCCACTTTACCAACATTGCTGATCCTAACTAATTTTATGAACTACTCGAAGGAATTCCTTTTAGGTATTTGACTTCCTTAAGGTTGTCGGAAGGTATTACCATGAGCCACCATAATTAACGTTGTGGACTAATAGTTTCCCTGCACAATGCATCATTGGGCGTCAAAAGATACATATATATAAAAAAAAGATATCTTCTTGGGATTGTATCTAGCAATCGTAGGTGGGATGTCAAAACCTTTATAGATCTATACTTATCTTTCTGGCTCAAGCAAGATTAATGGTTATAGGTTCAGGGTAGCCGCATTTAATTAGGCTAAGGATGAATAATATTAGCTCACTAACGCATTAACCTTAGGTGTATATATATATATATATATATATATATATATATATATATATATATACACCCTATTTATGGTTGATTTGAAAAAAGGATATTTGGGCAGAGTAACAACTAGGTACAATACATATCCTTAGAGTTCAACAACATTACTTATAGGTACTATGTTATCCTAGGAAATTGGTCATTATAACATCTAGGTAATATATCTTCCTAGACCATCGAGCATCCTAATTCTTAGGCTTAATATCATAGCTCACAATTGGTTATAGTATCTATGGTTACATTATCCTAAGGTTTCATTATTTATATGACTTACTACACACACAAACACACGTATAAATATACGTATGTATATATATATATATATATATATATATATGTGTGTGTGTGTGTGTGTGTGTTTGTGCATAAAGTAGTTTGATAAGCATGCATCCCCCCCCCTCGAGCCTTTAAAAAGGTAAAATGGAGCCGTGAACTCACCCTTAACGAGTGAGACCACTGATATAGGGTTGAATTGATCTAGGGGCTCCGGGGATCGCCTAGGGTAGTGTAGTGAATTAAGAGCATTTGATTTAACATGCAGAATTAAAAAGCCACAAAGAGCATGATGATTTGGGTGCTAAAAGATGCATTCGATCATAAGAGTGAGTACAAAAAAAGGAACTAGATCTAGAACTCCATAGATATGTCACTCACTAGTCACTATGAACTACATCTCTCAAGCACACCTCTTCAAGTGGTATGCAACCCATTATATATAGGTGCTTACATCTCTCTCTCTCTCTCTCTCTCTCTCTCTCTCTCTCTCTATATATATATATATATATATATATATATATATATATATCGCTCTCTATCTATCTAATGCCACAAGGCATCAATACCACATGCAGGTGGGTCAACAAGAGTCAAACCATTACAAAGTCATTCATGAATAACTTTTCACCCCAACATTTCCCCCCTTAAAGTTAGGAATTGATGACCCGCTTCAATATTCCAAAAATGAGCAACTTCACGAACACAAGTCATGCTTGGATGCTTCTAGTAGCTTACGCTTTTGTTTGTGTGTTATGAGTTGTCTTTCCTATAAATAGGAAATGAGTGACACTGATTTTTTGTAATAACATGTGAGAGATTATTCTAGTGAGAGAAATATTGCAAAACCCACTTTTTAATCCTTTCTAGACTAATAATAGCTAAACCTAAATTTATTTACACTTGTGTTCTTCGTGTTCATGATTCTTGTATGATTCACTAAATTATTTCATATTTCACATTCTTCATCATGATTAACACCACTATAGTTGGTATCAGAGCGGGTGTTATTGATTCTCTCAAGAATTGATCCATGATGACATTTTTGATTTGGTGATTCTTCATTACGTTTTAAATTCGTGTTTTAGAGAGTTTTTGGATTCTAGAAATCGAATTGTTCCTTGATCTGATTGATAATTTAATTTTCTTCATTAGAATTCAAGTGGTTTTTGCTTTCTCTCTCTAGAAATCCATTCAAAATCACTTTCTCTCTCTAGAAAAACCCAAGTGCTTATCAATTTATCAAAGATGGTGTACTTGCATTATGATTATTGGATTGTGATCATTGAGGATGTCAAATACAAAGTCAATGAAAATCAATTCTATGGATTATTGTTGAAAGGTGGGTTGATTTCATGGGATACTTTGGTATCTTATGGAGGCTTGAAGGATGATCATGGAAGATTGATATTTCAACCACTTTCAAAGATTGAATGTTTGGTTAAAATTTCCTTGAATATGTTATCTTGGAGCACTTATCAAAAGGAAAGAAAATAAAGAGATTTTTTTGATAAGAAATACATTTCTCTTGTTGAAAACACAAGTGATCTTCATGCTCTTAAGTTTGTTGAAGTTGAAGACTATGAAATTGAATGTGATGTTCTTGATGTTCTTGAAGTTCATGATAAGAAGATTCAAGTTGATTCTCATGAAGATGAAAAAGTTTTTTGCTCAATTGGAGTTCAAACCGATGATATTTTGTTGTTATTCATTTGATAGAATGATTCCTTATCGAAAGCCATCAATCTAAGAAATTCACAAGTATCAAACTCCAAAAGATTTGATTCAAACTTGCAAGGATGAAATTATCAAGAATGAAGTTGTTCTTGAATTCAATTCTTCAAGATGCAAAAAGATGAGAAAGAAAAAAGAAGAAAAAGAAAATAAAAAACAAGAACAAATTGGTTTATTCACAAAAATCTTCAAATGTTGTTGTGAAGCCCAAATCTATGAAGTAAATTTGGGTTGCAAAGCAACAATCATCAATGTTGTAATGAATTTGAATTTAAAAACCCAAAAGTGTTGATGGTTCTTATGAAGCTGGTGTTAGGTTGTTGAAGAACACGAACAATGGGTTGTACAACATGCATCGTGGGTGGTATAATATGAAAATTGGTGATTTTCTTGTTCCAACAAAGGAACCAAGATCTTTAATTATTGATTCGTGTGTTGCAAATGGAAAAGAATCATCAAGAAGGTGTCACGAATTATTAAATAGATTCCAAAACGTTCTTGATTTTTGATGATCCGATGAAGAACGATCTAGGTTTTATTGAAATTCAATTAATTTCGATTCGTGTGTTTTGTTTAAGTTATTTATTTTTTGATTATTTTGATTCGTTGGATCTATTCCGTTTCAAGACCAATTGTAGATCCAACATAGATCAAGACCAAACTAAAATCAAAATCATTTTCTAAAATTTCAAGTATTAATGTTCCTTCATTAAGTCCTATTTGAGCCTAAACATTAAGGTGGTGTTTGTTTTTCGTCCGCAGATCTTCCTAGTCTCTTCTGTCTGCGTGGCGCAGACCACGCGCAGACATTAGCCTTCGCAAATCGTTTGTTTTTTTTGAAGACTGCAGACCTAAAAATGTATGCGCGCCCTCTTCTTGGCGCAGATGTGGACCAGAGTCTTCGAACATCTTCAGACATCTTCTAGCCTAAAAAAACATATATACTTTATTACTTTTTTTAGTTTTTTTGAATTTATATTTATTCCAGCTTTATTAGAGATAAACAATTTGAAAAAAAAAAAGTTACAATACTTAAAAAAAAAAACAGTTCGACGACACAAGCATGATATTTTTGAAAAATTTATAAATAAAAGTGTATTACAATAATGGTCATTGAAGATGTTTATATAAATATTAAAAAATATATATATATTCTTATATTTTTTTGCCAAATTTTATAAAACATTATTTAATAAAGCATCGTTAATTTCTTAGAAAAAATATCTATGACACGTTTTTAATTGATTTAATTGAAAAAATCGAAGTTTATTTTCATTCATTTATATATCAAATTCTTTGATTCCTAATTACAATGTTTAGGCATAACTGTGCGACCAAAATTGTTGGTTTTTATTAAATATATACGTTAATTTATACCATTTTTATTTTCATTTTTTATACAATAATACATAAAAGTTGATTTAGATTTGTTAATTATTTATAACAAAGTCATAAATATATTAAAAAATCACTTTGTAATTTAAAAAAATCAGTTTATTTAGATTTTGGTTTATTTTAATACCCTCCAGATGTTAAAAAAACAAACAGACTTATTTGTTCACACTGCAGACGTTTGGTCTACCTTTTCTACTGCAGAGGTCTATAGATGTGGTCCGCAGACTGCAGACATTTTGGCTCAGAAAAAACAAACGACACCTAAATTTGTTACTGTTCATGTATCAAGTTCGATAATACATTCTCTTCCGTTCTTGTTTCGCTCTCATGTGTTATTGTGTAGAACATTGAATCGAATTGGTGACTTGGAATCGAAACTCGATTTGAGGTTGAATCGATATTTGCTTGGTTGATCGTTGATTGAATGGAAGTCGTATTTGGTTCAAAATCGTCTTGGATGTTTATTCAATTTTGACTGGTTCTTGAGTTCGTTGGAAGTTGTTTGAAATTGATTTCGATTTTTGGAATGTTCATATGAGTCTGTATTCGAATGTTGCTGCAATTGTTCAATTCGCCTCAGGAAAGTTAAAATTTCATGGTCAATTGTGTTTGCGTTGGAGTCAAAATCGCGTCTTGCAGTCAAAGCCGATTTCAATGGATCAGTTTGGAAATTAATTTGGTGTCAATTGTCTTGAGGTTAGAATCAATTGTGGCTGATGAATGTTCGTTTTGGGTGCACAGTCGAATTTAGTTTCGCTATGAGTTCAAAATCGATTTTGGATGTCCAGTTGAAGACGATTCATAACAAGCCTTTGAAGAACTCATATCAAATAGATATAAGATTTTTGAATTTGATTTTCGTGTATTGTTTAGTGTGTCGATGTATATCTTAGAGTTTGATGTGAGAAAGTGAAGTTGATCTCTTGGTGGTGAACTGATGTTAAAATTGATTTTTTTGTGGTAGTTTGATGTGAGTCTGGCCATTTCGACATGTGAGGGTCGGTCCAAGGTTATTTAGGACTCGTGGCCGAAGGAAAAAATGAGGGCCCTTCAAAAAAATTATAGTCAAATAGGTCCAATTAATAGTTCATTTATTTTAGTAGCTTTTAACAAAACTTTAAATGAGATCCACAATGGAACTATTTTATTGATACAATATCTTTCCATATGCCTTCTATATCTATGTATATAATACATTCCATATGCCTTAATATATATATATATATATATATATATATATATATATATATATATATATATATATATATATGCCTTTTTATCACACAATACAAAGTTACAAAGATTTTTTTAAATGACAAAGACGAATAAGTAAAACTAGAAAACCAGCAAGAAGCAGGAATACAAAGTACAAAAAAACTAAAGTAAACAAAAAAGATGCCAAAATAAAATAAAATAAAATAACAACAGAATAATAACTCAGCTAGACAAAGCTTCTAAACCAACACGGGTAAAAGATTCAAAAGGGCTTTTGGGGAAGCAACACAACATGGCTTGATGTAGAGCACAAATCTTGTTATCAGGGAAAAAAATTTCAACACAAATTAAGAACAAAATAAACTTTTTGGTGAAACGCCTTACTTACCTCTTGTTCCAGTTTGGTCGTCAAAGTGATCTTCCACACAAAGCTACTAGTGGTGTGATATAAAATTATAAGTACTCTAAAGTCATTAAATTTAAAAGCAAACCACATTGTAAGATTTCATACTCTATAAGAGGGTTGTTCATCAACTGAGCTATGTCTCCAATGTCCACATTCCTATTAGCATGATACATATACCCTAACGGAATTAAAAACATAGAATATTAATGTCACACCCCGAAACCGATGGCAGAAATGTTCCGGGGCGGAGGACGTCATGTAAAGTATCACAACCAATGTACATAGTAAGCATAGTAAACACAACCATTACATTACATAAAAATATTTACATTTGTTTGAAAACAAGGTAATACTTGTTATATATATATATATATATATATATATATATATATATATATATATATATACACATCAGTATAACAAAAGTAAAGACGAGACTTCTATATGCTCCATCTTCTCCAAAAGAAAGCGGGTTACCTGTCTAATGTGAACCTGAGAATACAAGCAGTTTTAGAAATATCAGCATAAAGCTGGTGAGTTCATAAGCGGTTTATTTCTGTGAAAGAAAATGTTCCTTTGAGTTTGCGAAAAGTTATTTCCCAAGAAAATCCCATATTTTCTTATAAAAGAAGTTTGGTTATCCATTTGTTAAACAGCCTGTTTATGAAAAGTTAAGTTATTCCAGAAAAAACCCTTATTTTCCTTAAAAGTTGGTGGTTGATTATCGATTCGAAATAAAGCGTACAAGTATCTACCATACTTGCAATGTTAAGTAAAGTTTCTCCGAAAGTTTGGTTATCCTTGGAAAGTACATTAGTTTTAACACGTATATAGAACTAATCAGTAAGTTGTGAACTAGTACCTAAGGGTAATACTGATATCCTCTAGTAATCAAACAGTTATTACTTTGAGGTTAGTTCACTAAGTTCATTATTACTTAAGAGTAAATCTCCATTATCTAAGTTGCGAGTTCCATAACCATACGATAGACTAGATATGGCAATAAGAAGTCCAATATCATTTTAATACTTTTGTCACCCATAGACCTGCCGGTCCCACTGTAGCTAGCAGCAAGGTGTGGGGTAGTCAACCCCGTATAGATCTATACACTCAAGTCACGTTCTCACACCAGGAGATTTTGGTTATAGGGGCAGTCCTCCACTCGCGTATCTTTGTGGAGTGTTACTGAGGACGTGTCTCCAATCTTAAGAATAACGAATTTACATGTAACAATATGGAAAATCCTGTTTTATGAATGGCATGAAGTCCTTTGTGAAATATAAAATATAACATTTTATAATAAGTTTCACAATTAGTTTTAAAACTAACTCTGCAAGTTAGACGGTTGATAATATGGTTTTCATTGTTAAAAGCATACTAAACATGTAACATTTCATACGAAATAATAAGTTTGAGTACAATATTTCCTTGTACTTTTGCTTGTATTCCCCCTTGAAAACATGAAAAACATGGAAAATGGTGTAGGGGTATGAACTCATCGGTCGGGAAACATGCCGAATAGGATGCTAAGTGTCAGTTTAGGGCTTGAACACGCGCGAGGATCCTATGTAACATGAGGAGATACATAATTGTATCTAATTAGACTTTGAACTACTAATTAAGTAAGAAAATACACTCCGAGGCACAAAACACTTTATCTCAAGTGTTAGGAATGTACCGGGTTACATCTAAGGGTGTGTAGGGCCTAGATAAGCAGTTTACTCTTCGAGTGTAAACCCTTAGGGGTGTTTACGGCCCAAAGACCATATCCCCATGAGTTTACAGCCGTAAAATCATGGGTGGTGTGTTCTTGGATGTTTAGAGGTCTTACAATGCACAAGGGAAGGTTCTAGGGTTGATTCAAGGGCTATGGAAGTGATCGGGACTTGAATTGACCTTGGAAGAGGGGTTTACGGTTCTTGAAGGACCCTTGGGGAGTTTACCATTGTAAACACATGAGTTTACAGCCATAAACTCATGCTTGGTTCATTCTTCTTGTGTTTTGGTGGTTGTAGGTTAAGCATGCTAAGTTCTAGACCCAAATATAAGCCATACAAGGTGTTAAGGGCACTTAAACACCCTTTGGAGGTGTTTAAGGGTTTGGGAGACCTTCCCAAACCGTAAACTCATGTGTGGCTCATATTTACATGGTTTTGGGTTTCGAATAAAAGGATACAATGTTCTAGGCACTTGTGCAAGCTTTTGGAGGTGTTAAAGGGGCAATTTAACACTTTAAAAGGTGTTTACGGTCCATGAAGGAGTGTTTACGGTCCAAGAATTTTATTGGGCAGTAAAATCATGTTTCCTCCCCAAATGACAAGATTTTGGTGTTCTAAGCTCGTACATGCAAGTCCTTAAGTCATAGCTAAGCACTAGAAAGGATTTGGAAGGGTTTTGGGGCTTCAAAACCCCTTTATGTGAGTTTACGGTTTTGGGAGGTGTTCCCAAACCGTAAACACAAGTTTTTGAGTGTTTTGGATAATTTAAACACAGATTTGCATGCTAAACAAGTTAAACAACAAGCTAGAATAGATCACTTACGATTTTGGAGCTTGAAAGGGGCGTTTTTGGATCAAAACTCGAGTTGTAGAGAGAGAGAGAGTAGAGAGAGAAAGTTATGAGAAGGTGGGAAAAAGATCAAATGAAGGCCACTCATCCTTTATATAAGGCTTGAGTTTGTGGCCAAGTGGGAATCCACTCAATACCGACGTTAAACGGGGTTTACAATTTTACCCGATTAAATTCTCGTAACCCGACTTAGTTGTAACTAAAACTTTTCCAAATGAATATCGAGGGTGTTTTAACATGTTTCTAATGTGTTCCGACACTTATGAAGTCAAAATAAAAGTCCCAATTTAATTAACTTAATCCAAAAGTTAACGGAAAATTTTAATAAAAATAAATTTTATTAACAGGAATGAGTTATAGTGACGGAATAAATTTCGGGTTGTCACAATTAATGACAAAACAAGTAGTGAAATAACATATACCAAAGAACATAAACAATAAAAAATTGAATGAAACTTACAAACAATGATAGATAATCAGGTAAATAAAAAAATAAAAAAATAAAAAAACTAAACAAAATTTTGATAATAAATGTTGAATTACCAACACTTACACGTTTTACATATAATCAGAGATAAGAACATTCAGGAATAAAAATTGAGAAAGAACTTCAGAAATCGAAATGAGAAATCAATACTTAGAAACCCTTTAATCTGATTCTTTAGATAACATTTAGGATTGGTTGAAAATTGAATATCATAAATCTTTTAATACGTTTATCAGAAATCTAACTTCAGTGTCACATTGATTATCAGAAATAGAACTTCAGAGAATTAGTTATTAGAAATCGAACTTCACATTCTCCTTGCTTATTGAGAATTGAGAAGATGCTCTTTATTGTTTTTTCTTCTTGAGAACTGAGAAGACGCTTTGGGATGAGAGAACTGGGTGAAGAGCGGGGATATTCTTGAGAACTATGCTATGGGATGATGTAAAAATAAAATTAAATAGTGGTTAAAAAGGCTCGAACACGTACCACTTTTGTAAATTTTAATGCATACGCGCCTTAACCATCTTAACTCCAAATGTTTTTGTTTTGAATTTGCATCTTTATAATAATATTATTGAAAACTATATATACACTAATCGTAAATTTCGGGGGACCCCGAGGTTTGGCGAGCCTGGGGCGGTCGCCCAGCTTGCCCTGCCTCTAGGGTCGGCCCTGCAACGTGTGATGGTTGATAACAAGTATGAATATCGAGTATAAGTATCGAGAGTCAGATAATGAATGTTGATATCAATTTTGGGTTACGACGATTTCGACTGGAGTGATTAAAATCAAGTAACTAGGTATGAATAGGAAGGTGATATTGGGATCGAGGTTGAGAGTTACTTATGGAATCAATCTCATAATCGAGTGTTGAGTATCGCGCTTCAAAATGGGAGTCTCGATTTGGAAGGGTTGATTTTGAAGGCTCATTGTGGGTATCGACACGTGATGTTCGAAGGTCCTGATCGCATCTGATTCAAAGTGCAGATGAAGAAGACACAAAACCTGTCGATTCAAATCCATGAACTTTCTATGAAGTGGCAAAATTTATCCACCTTTGAAATGGGAACAAAAATGGTCTTAAAAATTGAATTTTCATTTTGAATCCCTGAAGTTTCAGCTACCTGGTATAATTTACCCAGTTTCGAAATTGGGTTGAAAGTTTTGAGAAATGGGAATATTTTCAAAACAAGCCATTGTAGTTAATCCGAATTAACACTTTACGCCCAGTTTTGCAATTGGGGTAAAGTTTCGCATCTTACACTGTTTTTGGCGTAATGGTTCCCTGCAGAATTCTGATATTGGCAGTTTTTACCCGAATTTTGAAAATTCTTGCAACTCACACCCAAAAAGTCCAAAATTTATACAAAAATTAGAAATTTTTCATGACTTTTTTGTGATTGTTTTCATGCAAGTATTTCGCGGTTTCATTTTTGTCACACATCAAGGGGGAGATTCGTGAAGTTTATTCCTCGGGCGCTTCTCAACCTTAGTAAGTTTTGTAATCACTTGTTGATTATAAAATGGGGGAGTATTTAGAGTGGGTATTCAAAGCATCTGGGGATTTCATTTGCGGATTTGAAAACCGATGTTACTTCGAGGGGGAGTTGGTATTGATCACGTGAGCTCATTTGGAAACTAAAGTCGGGACATTCAATCCTAGCTTTGAGGGGGAGAATGTTAGGGAGCAAATTTATACTTAGATTCTTTTAGTAGCTTACCGTTTTGTTTGTGTGTAATGAGTTGTCTTTCCTATAAATAGGAAGTGGGTAACACTCATTTTATGTAAGAAATTATGAGAGATTAGTCTAGTGAGAGAAATATTGCAAGACCCACTTTGTAATCCTTTTAGACTAATGAGAGCTAACCCGGATCTATTTACACTTGTGTTCTTCATGTTCATGATTCTTGTATGATTCACTAAATAATTTCATATTCTGCATTCTTCATCATGATTAACACCACTACACTTACAAACCAAACATCAAAAAGGTAATTAAGAGTATCCAAACCTCCACAAGATTACCCAAATTTGAGCATAAATGCACACCCCAAAAATCTTCATTAAGTCTAAACCCATCATGAACCGGTAAAACCCAAATCACTTCCGAATCTCAAATCGAATCACTTCATAAACTTCAATTGCTAAGGTCACACCGGTCTTCAAGTCCGCGTAATATGAAAAATTCAACTTTAGAATTCTCATATTTAATTCTCTCCCACATTTATAATCGAAAAATGATTATAACATCGAAAAAGAATGAGAAAGTGCTCAATTCGGAATTTTCCATAGAAAACTCCCTCATAACACATGGCATAAACATTTTGCATGCATCTAGAAAATCCAAAAATATCAAAATTTTCGAATTTGATTCTTTTCAGACCGCCTTTCATGAATGTTCAAAATTTTGGGTAGAAACTGTCAATTTCAAAATTACACAATGAACCGTTGCACCAAAAACAGCCACAAATGCGAAACTTTACTCCAACTGTGAAACTGGGCTTAAAGTGTTAATTTGCATCAACTGCAGGGATCTGATTCGAAAATTTTCCCATTTCATAGAATTTTTAGCCCAATGTCGAAAGTGGGTAAGTTCTGCCAACTTGCATAAACAGTAGGTATTTGAAATGTAAATTCAACATTTATTCACATTTTTTGACCCATGTCGAAAGTGGGTGAAAATTGTCAATTTATTGAAAGTTGAGGGATTCGAATCAACAAGTTCTGTTTCTTCTCCACTGCACTTCACTTTCCAGTAGCGTATGGTGAGTTTCGCTATCACACCATAATCGACCATAGCGAATCCTTCACGTCAATTAAGCCAAATAGCAAAGCCTTCAATCTACTCATAGCGAAGTCGTGTTCAATAAACCCATAGCGAAGACCTTATTTGACTGTAAACCCAATCCTTTGTTCTGAGCCTTTCTAATTACCCCTCAATGTCGAACTCAGTTTTGGCTTCCAAACCGAAACATCAATAGCAAACACCAGTGGCGGCCCTGGGGTGGTGCCGGCGGTGCGGTCGCACCGGGCCTCCGATCTTGGGGGGCCTCCGATTTTTTGGATAATTTATAGTTATAGTATTGGTATTTTTGTTAAATCTATTTTTATGTTTTATAAATAAATAAAATTAGCCCGGTAACATTTGGTTCCAATTTTAGATGCATTTTAATTTTGAAAAAAAAATCAACAAAAATCAAAATCTAATCATAAATTTAAAATTTATCAACAATTTAAGGAAAATATATATATCCAAAAAAAAAATGCAAATCTGTTTTCTTTATAAATTTTAGAAAACGTTTTTATTTTTTATAAACTCACCAAAAAATAAGAAAAAATGTCATAGATGAATATTCTTCTAAAAATGCTACAAGGTCGATGTTTAGAAAATAGTAATGTGTTCTTTTTTTTTTCTTTTTTGAAAGTTGTTTATAACAGTTTTACGGAATTATTTGATTACCAATGAGTAAAGACATTATTTTGTGGTAGTGAATTTATAAGATGTTTTTTTAGCAACTTTATATTTTGAATTAGTGGTAACAAATGTAGTTAATAATATTTACAAGAAATTTTATGGGCCTCACTTTAGTTTTTGCACAAGAATGTCAAGGACATAGGCAAAGACACATCGATCTACCAGGCCATACATTGAACTGACTGAACTCTCCATAGAGAAAGTCTCTAAATCAACCAATAGCAAAGCTCAATCGTGACCCCTAAAAGCAAATTGGTTGTTCACATATCGAACAAGTCATGAGTCGTTCGACATCATTGACTTCAAAAACCCTTTCGTTTCCAAATTGTTTCCATGTCGACAAATAAAAAACGATATCGATTTCAATTTTCCCAAACAACAAATATCGACCCCAAAATTGTTTTGTTAACCACGAACACGGATGTTCATTCTTAACCCATCATCAGTCCAAATACGTTCAACGCTATGATAAAATTCCAAACCAAATTAGACCTTATATGTCGAAATTAGCTCTTGTCAACACCAAGTCTTGTTATTTCGAAATCAATATTGACCACAACACATCCAATTTCAAAATCAACATTCAAACATAAACTCCATTCACAGTGTTCAACATCAAGTCCATGAATCCAACCGGTTTTCGAAATTAAACCTCAAATCAATCATTATTTCGACATCCACAACCCAAGTTCAAATTGTATCAACCAATTTCAATCTTAATTTTACAGAGTCAACACTATGATGTTGTCTTTTTCTGAGTTTGACTTTTCGAAATCAATGGTCAACAAACACAAAATTGATGATTATAACATAAAATTTCAGCTCAGAAAGTGTTTATTCCACTGTTCTTCATCTCCTTCAATTGTTCTTGACCATACTCATCCAAATCAAAGAAGCAATTGACGATTTCTCAACAACAACCTACCTGATCATAATCGATTTGTAATGGAACAACTCAAATCCAATCGATTCACACGTCTAGATTAACGAACAACTCTGAATCGATTAACAGAAACGTGGAAACCAGAACAAAAACGCAAGAATACGTTGAACAAAACACGAGTCTAGAATATCAGTAACGTACAACCTTTTAAGCATACGACGAAGACGAGTTACAACATATTTGTATCAAATGGGTTTAATGAATTATTGGGCTCAATCAATTATGATATCAGATAAAAAAAAAAAAAAAAAAAAAAAAAAAAAACGTAAACGTATAAGGGGTCAAGAATGGACTATGAACAGTAACAAATATTAAACGTGGATCAAAATGATTTTTGTACTTAAAACGAACTATAATGGATCTAATATGATTTTTGGGCTAAATCTTGATTAAAATGAAAATTGCGATCGAGAATCGAATCGAACAAAAAAATATTGGATTGGATTGGTCTTGATTAATGAAAAAATTATTGGATCATAAAAAATGGTTTTTTCAAAAAAAAAAAAAAAATTGATCCAATGAGTCAAAAAAGAAAAATTATTGGATCATAAAAAATGGTTTTTTCAAAAAAGAAAAATTTGATCCAATGAGTCAAAATGATAAAAATTTCAAAAATGCAAGAACAAATCAAAGAGATTTTGAGAGATCATTGAGAGACTCACCATAAACATTCCGATTGCGTTGAATGTAGCCAAACCGAGAACCGTTTCTTCAAAAATCATTTTGATCTTCGAAGACCCGCTCTGATACCGATTATAGTTAATTAGGAGCATTTGAATTGGCATGCAGAATTAAAAGAACACAAAGAACAAGGTTTAATATTTCTCAATTAAGGTTGCTTCATTTTGGACAATTGTGAGTAAAAAGCTTCTAGCTTGCTCAATTGCTTCATAGATCTTGTTATTTGTCATATTTCTCAATTTTTGGTCCCTTGAGCTTGCGGCTACGAGTTGATAAAACTCTAGCACCTTTTGAGTTATGTGAACACTCGTGGGATATGTAGGACTAGGAAAATTGTGCTTTGGGGCCTGTTCTTTAAGCAATGCAAGCTGTGTTAGCAATTTTTGTCATTTTAGTGCATAAAGTTTAGATCTTGCTTGATGGGATTGTATTAATGAGTAAAGTTGGAACCTTTATCCATTAAGACATTGTAATGGTCCATATTCAAAAGTCTGAGGGATTGGCTTTCTGTATTAAGAGCTTAATAGAGTTTCTAGAATTATGACGCTACACTGAGCGTATCATCCTATACGCTGAATGTAGAGCAGTATGCTACGATGAGCGTAGGCCAGTTAAGGGTTGACTGATGACTTTATAACCAATTTGACTTTTGGTCAACTATGTTGGGATTTTGTATTGGATGTTAAAAATAGTCTTTTCCCCTAAGGAGGATTAGCTATGAACCAAGACTCTATAGGAGTTAGTTATTACTTTAATTGTTAATTATGATTTTATTATGTGTATGTTTAGCATGAGGAGACTTAATATTGTCAACTCGAGCATCTGGTTTATCTAGTCTTCTGACTAATGTGAGTTTTCTCACTATACTATGTAGGATGCTAGTTGTAATCGTGATACATGCAAGGAAGACCAAGATGTGGCCCTTGAAATATTCATGGAACACCAGTATGTGGCTCCTACCATATGCATGGAACACCATGATGTATCCCTTAGCATATATATGAAAGACCAAGATGATGCCCTTGGCATATGCATCAAATATCAGGATGTGGCCCTTGGCATATGAATGAAAGACCAGGATATGACCCTTGACATTTACATGGACGACCAGTATGTGCCCCCTGACATATATATGAGAGACCACGATGTGGCCCCTTATATATATATATATATATATATATATATATATATATATATATATATATATATATATATATATATATATATATATATATATATATTAAAGGCCAGGATCTGGCCCCCAACATTTGTATATGAGACTAGGATCTAGCCCATACCATTTATATGTAGGATGCTAACACCCAGTTTCAGATATATATATATATATATATATATATATATATATATATATATATATATATATATATATATATATATATATATATATATATATATATATATATATATATATATGATCTTTTTATTGATAAGGCACTTAAGTTAAAAGATTTATTTAAAGGCCACGACGTGGGGATGTAGTCTCCACGACGTGGAAAAGGACATGGAAAACACACATCTTTAGTGAAGTGACATGACGTGGCATCCGTTTAACGACAAACCCTAATTTCAGGGTTTGTACCCCTATCTAAGTGATATGATGGCTAGGTTTTCCCACCCTTGACCTCTAACTCTCCCCATCAGCCTCCAAAGCAAATCCTAGAAAACAAAGACCCGTGAAGCTTTGTTTGAGGAAGCAACTCTCCCTATCCTCTTTGTTCACATTTTATGGACTCTTTTAAGTCCTCAACTTCCAAACTTTTATCACTCCATGTGCTTAGATCTAGGTTTTCTTGTGATTTTCTTCATGTTCAAGCTAGTTGGAGTGTTGGGGTTCCATAAAGTTGCCAACTTTGTGGATCTCCAGAGTCCCTTTATGGTTACAAGTGATGGATCTGAAGTTTGATAGACTTTTGCACTCTTACATGAGATGTTGGCCCCATTTTAAACCATTTTGACCTAGCTTCAGCTCAAGACATGCATTGGACATGCATGTCTATAAAGCCACAATTTTTATAATCTTTTGGGAGTATGAAACCATTCTGGAAAGTTTGGATGAATAGGGAAAAGGTTTAAGACCTTAATGGATTAAGCCAGTCATGACAGTTCCCCCAGACTCGCAACTTTAGTTGCCATATTGTGGCCATTGGCAGAATCTCGACTATTTTATCCTATAGTCCCCACGACATGACATAAGCTTGTTCACATCGTGACAGCTGGTTGTTGACTTTGACCGTCGACTTTTTGGACCAAGCTTGACTTTAGGTTAACATTAGGGTTTGGGGGTATGGTTTGAGATTTGGTATCTTATTTTAGTATAAATGACCTGTAGTGCTAATTGTTGGATCTTTGATTAGTACCATTATCTTCTAGACTGTGAGGTGAGTTTTCTTATTATACTTTGTACTAAAGTATGTGTCCTTGTGTGTAGGATGTTGGTATACTGTAGTGACATGTTGGTTGGTAGATCTGTATGATTAATAGTATTGTTGGTTCTTATCTATGTGTTTGTATATGTCGACATAGTATGGTTGGGTTGAAATTTCTTTCCTTTACTATCAAACCGATGATTGATTCTTTTCTTCATTTCATTTATTCCTTTCACAAAATGAAACTTTTGATTTATGCAAAGAAGATGGATTGGGAAATCATGGACCTTCGGGTTTAAATGTTACATTTCTCATCACAACATTTATTGGTTTTGATGGACTTGTTTGTGAAAAAATAATTTTATGATTTTTGTTGAAAACAATTTTGATATCCTAAACAAGACTCTTTTTGAAAACTCTTATGATTTTGTGAAAAATTCTTTTGAACACTTCTCTGAATATGATTTTGACCCTTACGAATTTGCTCCATCTTTGAATTTTTATCAAACTTTGACTTTTGTGAAAAAACCATTTTGATTTTTGTTCTCAATACTTTTTTTTGACATCTTTATGTAAAACTTGTGAAGATTATTTTGAAAAATGAATTTTGGTTTGATGTGAAAACTTATTTTGTTGAGTTTGTTATGACTTTTTTTGTGATTGTTTTTGTTTTTGAAAAATCTCTTCTTTTCATCCAATAAGCTTTGTTTTGAGCTTTCTTTTTGGAAATATCTTCTTGTAAACATCATTTTTGAAAGTTTTAGTCTTCACTTTTTGATCCTTCAACTAATCTGATAA
Source organism: Lactuca sativa (assembly GCF_002870075.4). Taxonomy (NCBI): domain Eukaryota; kingdom Viridiplantae; phylum Streptophyta; class Magnoliopsida; order Asterales; family Asteraceae; genus Lactuca; species Lactuca sativa. Next base: position 239,899,246 of record NC_056625.2, read on the forward strand.
AGACTAATCATAACTTGTCTTTGACTAGTCTTCGACAATTGATTGAGTACCTTTCACAATACAAATACAATATGTTTTACTTTTATTGTCTTTTGTACATGATTTTGACTCTTTTGACGTTGGAAAGTTTTTGATTTTTCATTTAAACCATTTTCCACAACATTTTGGTTCAAATAAAAACCTTCATCAATCACCTTCAAATTATATTTTCTCAACAATTCATTCAACTTTATACCAATATTCCCACCATTTCCTTTTATGACAAAAAATTGGTTTGGAAAATCATTATTAAATTGTGGATAAAGTATCGATTTTTGTTCAAGAAAATGTTTTCCTTTTTCTTTTAAATTTTTTGCTTATTCCCCGAAATTGTCAAACAGTTGTGCTTCAACAACACATTGAATTTTTTTTCACTAGAATAGTTCTCAATGTCACTTTCATTGTTCATTATGTCTTCGACAATAACAGAATCTTGAGGATCATCATTTTTGGTTGTTGAAGATGAACCATTGTTTAGATTCGATTTTGAATCATCATTTTCTTTTCTTTTGGCTAACGAAGTTGTTTTAATGACAAACAACTTTGAGCAATCTACACATTCCTCTTCCTCAATGTCACTGATATTATCAGAATCATCTTCGATATCAACAAAAAATTGTTCAGTACTCTGTGTCGAAGTCTCATTTTATTTGCTCGTTTTTAGACAGAGTATCATTTATAATATCAACCAAGTCATTAGCATCCAAATAATCATCAATGTTAACAATACCATAAGCATACAAATCATTTGGAACTTGATCATACTTAGCAAAAGATAATGAAAGGAAGTAGTTTATGGTGCTCTTCCTTACAAATATCTGATGAATGATAAAGAAGAGTAAGCTTCCTATACAATCGCTTTGCTGTGCCACGATACATGTTTCGTTTTTTAACAAGCAAACTATTTTCCAATCTAAGGGAATCTCTAACAATCATAATATTTGTAATTTTCTAATCTAAGATCCCAATCCTAGCCTTTTTTTCTCCTCTAATTTATTCTTGACTTCATAAAACAAAGCTTTATTTTTCTCTAATCCCCTACTCATGTAAATCATCATATCATTCAGTTAAGAACAAGCATCAATAAAATCATAAAAAAAAAAACAATATTGTAATAATTTAAAGGAACATTAAGATAGATAAGGAGATCACACACCTTCTCAGTCATGGGTGACTTCGAAGTGATTGAGACAAAGCATCTTCCTTCAATCAAATCATCTTCATCCTCTGCACTCTCTTCTCCATTTTAACTCTTCACACTCACTCTTTTCCTCTAATTGATCAACATAGCGCTTCCTAAACATAACACCATGTGTTGGATGACACATTTCCTCATCGTTCGAACCTGATGACCAAATTTAATAGGCGCCATCCTCCTCAATTGAATTCTTTGCCACTAGAGAGAGATTCTGTGGCTTTGCTCAAAGCTCTTCGATTTTCATCGCATAGTAAGCTTCGTCTTTCACTTTCTCCTTCTTCTCCTCTTGCTTCTTCAACATGCAATCCCTTGAAAGATGATTTTGTCCATTACAATAATTGTAGTTGGAACAAGAATCTCCTTTTATCCTTTTCTACTTTCTCAACACTCTTTTGTGAAGCACCAGAACTTGACAATGACTTCTTAAATGAGTTGTTCTTGAAGTTTTCACCAATTGGCTTCATATAAAATTTATTGACACTATTATTTGAATAATAGGCCAGAGTTTTGTCATCAGAATTCATCAACAAACCTTCTTTGCTATCATTCGCTTCACCATCAAAACACGTTTCTTTCCTAGTAGTTTTCAAGATTAATGTCGAAGGACCTCCAAAGTTCATTTTGCTATTTTCCTCTGTAATCTTAGTAATATTCATATCTAAGTCATATCAAACGAAAATCTAAGATATTAGGCGAAGCATTGCCCAAATCACAAGTCATCCAATTTAACAAGTGAGTTCAAAGTTACTTTCATCTTACAGATAAATATGAAGTATTTAACAATTTAAATTCTTTGTGTGCCCATTATTTATATTTACAATACTTGTTCTCAATAAAGCTTACTTAGTTAAATTATACTTTGTAAAGTGTTAATCTATTTAGTTTATCATACCTAAAGCATATTGGGTATTGAATGGTTATGGAAAGTAAAATATTTTGTATGGTTGTACCCAACATTGTACTGTTGTACTACTAGCGATTAGTAATCTAGTAAGATATAAAGGACGACCATCAACTATTCTAGACAAGTCTGGTGAATATGGAAAATCTTGCAACCTATTGGTGTTTATAAGCCATACACATGTAGGTTTACAACCTATAGTTATTAATCAACCATACATGGATAGATCTTCGACCTATAGATTTTAAACGGACCACATATGGGTAGGTCTTCGACATGTAGGTGATAAATGAACAACACAAGGGCAGGTCTATGACATGTAGGTGTTAATGAATTATATATTCATCCGGGTACTCTATTTACTCTATGGTTGCCTCATTGACATACATTGTTAAGGAGTCCCTGAAGTGGTATTGTCTACTCAGTGATCCTTCAGGATTGGTCGCAAGATCATCGTCTTAGGATCAGGGAGTAAGAATAATGGGAATGGGTAATCTGGTTATTTTTTTGATGCAATATATATATATATATATATATATATATATATATATATATATATATATATATATATATATATATAATAAATTATATTAATTTGGGTTGAAAACCCTATGTGCGCACTAGGCTCCCCATCTTGACTAACTCTATTTATTTGTATCATAGGTCACGGTATGAAGGTTTAGGGATATTGATTTTTGAATCTGCCAAGAGATTTAAGGAGTTTTAGGCCATTAAGTAATTTGACGTAAGGCCTGTAAAGACTAGATTATGGCTTTGTTTCTGTATCGGTTATGACATCCGGAGTTTTTTAGTATTAATGAAAAATGTTTCTTCAGAAATTCTTTTGATATTGATATCTTTTCACATTAATATTGTTTTAGGATAAACTCCGTACTAATAAAAGAATACTCTATTTTAAGTAAGCATAAAGATTTTTTGTTAGTTGGCTGTAAAATTAGGATGCCAAAGTTGGTATCGGAGCATTAGTTTAAGTGAACTACGAATTTAGAGGATTTCTAGACTTAAACTTAGAATGTTAAGTGATGATCATAAGGTGTGTATCTATTTTGTTTTAGGTAGTATACCCGAATTAACACAAACACTAGAATACTTTAGGGTATGTGCCTTAATTGCTATTATGTGCTAAATAATTTTTATTGTAGCATGCTTTAGGTTGCCTACCTAGATTGCTATTTGAAAAGGATTTAAGGTCTATTGCATGACTCGATTTAGAAACTTTATGTGTTCAAGATTCTAAAGATATCATTATCATATTAGAACTGGCATATAAATTTTCAGAATGATAAGAAAGACTTATGCATCTAACAGAAATAAAACCTTCCTTATTATAAACTCGCTTCCCAATACACTGAACGACTGTTTCGGTGTACAGAGTGTTGTATTGAGAACTTGTAGCAGACAGGTAAATGGTAACGGAAATCAAAGCCTGGACCTTGACGTATGATCGAGCGTGCAACAGAATTCATGCCAGCAGCTGAACCAATCACGGTGGCAGGAGTTCAAGCTATGATTTGAGAAATGCTAGCTAAGAAAATGGAGGAGACCAGGAAAATACTCCAAGGGAATAAGAGAGGTCACTGCACCATTTGATGAATAAATGTTGAATGAAGGCTAGTCAGAAGAGGGAAGCTACAATAGGCTTGTAGACCAAGTTGAACCACGAAGGGTTGGGAGGAATAACCTCGACAAAGGATTGAAAAATAAGGATGCATGTACATGGACTTCATGGCTTCCGAACCACAAAGTCTTACTAGGAGCCCAACACTAGTGGAAGTTATGTATTAGATCTCTAAAATAGATATGGTGTTAGATAGTTATGACCACAACAACCGACAAGATCCTCAACATTATTCAGGATCCTCAACACTATTCAAGATCCTAAATCTTCAAGAACTTTCAGGATCTTGAACATATTTCAGGATCCTAACCATTATCATTATTATTATTTCCTAACATTTTTAGCGGATACATTTCTAGTGTTTTTTCACATGTTTGGAAATAGTCAAGATACGACTAATTCTTAATGTAAAAATGCTTTTACCATGCAGAAGACCCGGAAATACCTGGTCAGGCCAACATGTTCATATTTATTCGACATAATCCCATAAATATCAGACTTATCGTCACATAGACTAGACTATAAATACACATGCATTTCAAAACTACACCCGACTACATTCACTACAATACTTGTACTTGTTTAGTTACTTTCATCCCTGTAATTCATATTTCAATCAATACAATTAAACAAGGCAGGTGATCATTATCATGTCGCATGTTTTTGTAGCGGGGATCCTAGCAAGGATCAAGAGCTTTCCTTGTAATTCACTTGTGAAATCCTGTTCTAAATTCAATAATCAATTTACCAACAACACCATAACCTTTCATTCAATTTGGTTAATATCCATTCAATTGATTTTTAACCAAAATGATTCGGTGGGATCAGTTCTCAAGAAGTATGGAGTCCAACATCGGGTGTCTATAGTTTATCACCCGCAGACAAATGGACAAGATGAAGTGTCAAACAAAGAAATCAAGTCCATACTTGAGAAGACAATCAACAGAAACCACAAATATTGGAGTTTGAGACTAGAAGATGCTCTTTGGGCATATGTAACATCCTGTTTCGGATCGTCCATGATTAGGGTTCGTAGGCTACAACTCGGGCAAGAGGAAGTCTCGCGGTTGCGACGAGTTGCTAGAAGCATAGGGAAAACTTGTCACATTTCCATGGATATGAGGTTCATTGGAAACGGAGTTCACTGACTTCAGGGCACATGAGAGAGATGCTACCAAAGTGGCATGTATCATGTTGGCCACAATGACAGTTGAACTCCAGAAGTCCTATGAGGACTTTTACCCTTTTGAGATGCACATGGACTTGATGGACCGCTACCATCAAAGTGCTCGTCAATAGAGGTATGAAATCATCTCTTACATGACAACAACCCGAATGAAGGATGGTGAATCCATCATAGGATTAATCCCTTATTTGAGAAAGGTGGCAGCTGAGTATGTTGGGCGTACATGTGTGTACACTTAGCATACTCATGTGCGTGGTTTTTAAGCGGAGTGAAGAAGAAGATTTGAAGAAGAAGCTTTGAAGAAGAAGGAGTGGGATTCCAAGCTTTGGATCTGAGCATATTTGAGTTGGGAGCTTCATATAGAGGTATAAAGCTCCAAGATTTCTCAGTCTTTTGATTTATGCATCATAGTAGTATTTTAGGGTTTTGTCCCAAAAGTTGGAGACTTTATGAGATATTGAGCTCCAAAGACTATAATCAACCCCTTTGAGTGTAAGGTCAAACCTTGAAATATGATAATGTTTAAAACAGATTCAGCATCAGCGCATAGCTCAGTATTAGCATCAGCGTGTCAGCAGCTCAGTTTGTAATAGTTTAGTTTATTCAGTGCAATGTAACAAATCTTGTTTTTATCCTGTTTCCATAGTTAGCTTAATTAGTTAGCTAGCATATCCCTGATTTGTAGGGATTGTCTAGAATAGTTGTATATAATCTTTTGTATAGGTTTGTGAATGTTTACACCTTTCACAAACCCCAATTGCAGCTTTGTGCACACGATAATCTCTTCGTGAGATTATCTTTCTTAGTGAAAGCTTTTCTTCGTGAATTCCTCTTGTTCTTATTTTCTGTAATTGTTTGATAAATTGATTGATCTTAAGGCCTCTTCAATTGGTATCAGAGCAGGTTTCTCTTATCAAACAAATGGCTTCATCTTCTTCTTCGTCGAACTCATCAAATCATCCTTCCGCTAAAATTCCTCCTTTTGATGAAACAAACTTTGCTATGTGGAAAATAAAGGCTCTATATGCTTTAGAGTCAGTAGATGAAGACATGTTGGACATTGTCGAAAAGGGTCCATATGTCCCAATGTATCAGCCTCTGAAAAACAACTTTCCTGATGCTGCCATGAAGAAAACACCTAGAGAAAACTGGACGGCAGATGACAAAAGAAAAAATGGTTTAGATGTTCGTGCTCGTGCCGCAATCAGCTACGCTCTGCCATACAACATTTTTGGGTTAGTTCAAAATTGCATCTCAGCAAAAGAGATGATGGATACTCTGACTGTATCTTTTGAAGGCACTGAAGAAGTCAAGGCTACTCAAATAAATGATCTTAACCGAAGGTATGAACATTTTTTTGCTAAGAAAGGTGAAACATTGACTCAAACCTTTAACAGATTCAAAACTCTTGTTAATGATCTTCGGAGACTAGATCAGTTGAAGCATATAACTGTTCTAGTGCAGAAGTTTTTGGATTCTCTGGGTGTAGGTTGGGAGAATCATGTTGATGTGCTGAAAAATAGTGAGAAGATCAACTCTATGGACTTACAAAGTTTCTATGGAAATCTTCGATACTATGAAGAATCTAAGCTTCAAAGAAAGGAACTGATGAAAGATTCTCAGCGTGAATCATCTGTAGCTTTGTTCTCAAACAAAAAGCTAGTGTCAGATTCAGACACTGAAAGCAATTCAGATACTGATTCCTCTAAAACTGACACTGATGATCTTGAAAAAGTTATGGCTAGTGCAACTTTGATTGTAAAGACTTTTGAGAAATCAGGTCGAAACTTCTCAAAGTTTCAAAAGAAGATGGGTGGAAAGTTTTCAAAAAGATCAGAAGCTGATAAAAGGCATGGTGCTGATAAGAAAGAGAAGGCTCAGTGCTTTAACTGTGGGAGCACTGATCATTTTGCAAAGGAGTGTAAACAAAAGAAACAAGGCTCGGATGAATACTGGAAGCAGAAGTACAACAAGCTGATTGAGAAGCTGAAAGCAGAGAAATTGGAACATAAAGTGCTTGTTGCTGAAGAAGAAAAATGGAAGACTGATGAGGAGTCATCAGATGATGAAGTCAAATGTCTAATTGTAAAGATAGAAGACCCAGATGTTTCTGAAAAAGGAAAAAGTACATTTGATGCTGATATGTCTGATGCTGTTGAAAATTCCAGGAAGCACAACACTGACTCTTCTTCAATGTACCAGGTTAAAAACTTTGTTTCTTATTCAATGAATGAAAAAATCAAAATGTTTGAGTATTTGGGCATCATTAATTCTAAGAAAAATCAAACAATAAGAAATTTGCAAAATCAAATTGATCTTCTTGAAACTGATATATCCATGAAAAATAACATTATTAAGTCCACTCAGGAAAATCTTAGAATCACTAGTTTGTCAAATTCTTCTTTGTCTGCTGAAATTGACAATGTTAAAAATCTTTTGATCAAAGAACAAACTGTGCTTCATACTTGGGCAAAATCTCATAAGAATGCAAATTATATTATTTCAGCTCAAATTCCACATTAATGTGAGAAAATTATTGGGGGTAATTTTGCAGAAGCTGAAAAAGTTTTTAAATCACAAGAAAAAAAATCTGAGTTTTATTCCATGAATGAGATGAAAAACAATTTCAAAAATAAGTTTGTTAGTAACTCTTTTATTAATCAAAGTCTAATTGATGAATACTGTATTACTAATTCTGATGGTATTACTGAGTGTAATGTTGAAATTACCGGAATTGATCCAACCTCTTACCCTGCACATCTTGTAAGACCAACTCCACTCACTGAGAATATTATTGCTTTTCCTATCTCAAATGGAGTGTTTCATGTTGTTCATGAACAACTTAAGCATTTTCCTGATTGCAATTCATCTGTGAATGAGTCCAAATCAGACACTGATAGCTCATCACCTAACACTGATCAAATTCTTTCTGACACTGAATTCAGTTGTGACTCAATGATAAACAAAAGGATTCAAAGTTCTCTTGGTGAGTCTTACATGTCGAAATGTGTTAAATCCAAGAATTTGCTCACCAAGAAGAACTTTGGTACCAGAGTTTGTTACAGATGTGGTGATACCTCTCACAAGATCAGTGAATGTTCATTTGATAAATCATCTTTAAGAGCTGATAATATTAAAGTTAGAAATGAAAAATGGACTCTTAAGTCAAATTCTTTAAACTGTCTTCCTAAGGAGTGTTATAATCTATTATCAAATAACTTTGTGAATGACCCATCCTCGAATGGGTCAGTGTGTTCTAACTAGTTTCTCAGCACTACAGGGTCAGGAGCATCTTTGGTATTTAGATAGTGGTTGCTCAAGGCATATGACAGGATCAAAGTCTCTCATGGAAGATTATGTCAAGAAAACTGGTCCTGCAATTACTTATGGAGACAATGGAAAGGGGTTCACTAAAGGATATGGAAATATCAAATGCAATAACGTGGTTTTTCAAAATGTTTCATATGTAAAGGGTCTCAAACACAACCTCATCTCTATCAATCAGTTGTGTGATGCTGACTATGAAGTTCACTTTACTAAGAAGGAAGGCAAAGTTGTTGACACTGACAAGAACATCGTACTTTCAGCAAGTAGAAAAGATGATATATATGATCTTGACATGTTCTCGAGTGACAAGGCACTGATGCAATGCTTCTTTTCAAAGTCTCAGACGAATCTTAGCTGGATCTGGCACAAAAGGTTCTCTCATCTGAACTTCAAGAACCTATCCAAAATATCCAATCAAGATCTAGTTAGAGGGCTCCCAAAATTCAGCGTTGTGAAAGACAAGATGTGCTCAGCTTGTGAACAAGGAAAACAAACCAAGTCCTCCTTCAAACCCAAGTCATGTTCCAGTATATCAGTTCCTCTTCATTTACTCCACATGGACTTGTTTGGACCTATTCCTATCCATTCTTTAAGTGGAAATAAGTATACTCTAGTGGTTGTGGATGAGTTCACTCGATTTACATGGGTGGTTTTCCTGAAGAAGAAAAGTCATGCTGCACAGGAAATTATCTCACTGATTCGTAAAAATGAGACACTGACATGTCTCAAAGTTAAGCAGCTAAGAAGTGATCATGGTACTGAGTTCCGAAATTCAACTCTTGAAGAGTTTTGTGATCATAAAGGAATTGGGCAAAACTTCTCAGCTCCTCGTACTCCTTAACAAAATGGAGTTGCTGAACGAAGAAACAGGACACTGATTAAGGCAGGAAGGACCTTGATGATCCATGCTGGTCTTCTTATGTCGTTTTGGGCTGAAGCTGTCAATACAACGTGTTTTACTCAGAATCGATCTCTAATTCATAGGATTCACAAGAAGACACCATATGAAATGCTGAAAGATCGAAAGTCAGATGTATCCTTTTTTCACGTGTTCAGATGTATTTTTTATATTCTAAATCAGCGTGACCCTAGATCCAAGTTTGAACCTAAGGCTGATAAAGGTATTTTTGTTGGGTACTCATTTATTTCAAAGGCTTTTCGTGTTTTTCATGTGAACAGGCAATGCGTTGAAGAATCCATTCATGTAAAGTTTGATGAGGAATCGTACACTGATGAAAAAGTCACTCATTCCTCTTCTATTTTTCAAGAGCTTCTCTCTTGTCCATTTGATGAAGTCCCTCCTGCTGGAGTTGAAGCTGATTCTTCTGATTCTATCATTCCAGTTGCATGTTCCTTGAATCAAGATACTGTAGCCAGATCAGCAGATAATTCATTAGGTGCTGATGAAATCCTTGAAGCTGAAGACTCTCCTGAAACTGATAACTTGTCAATGTCAAATTCTCCGGAATCAGCATCAGTCTCTGAACATCGATATCATCCTGTTGATCAAATTATAGGGAATATTCATGATGGTGTCCGAACCAGATCTCGTGTATCTAATAACTTTTTCATGTATGTTAATTTCGTTTCAATGATCTTACCTGACAAGATACACACAGCTCTTCAAGATGCTGATTGGATCAAAGCTATGCAAGAAGAACTGAATGAGCTTGAAAGACACAAAGTTTGGACTCTAGTCCCAAGACCATTAGGAAAGACTATCACCAGAAGTCGCTGGGTCTATCGCAACAAGGTTGATAAAGATGGAATCATTACTCGCAACAAAGCAAGGCTTGTCGCTCAAGGGTTTACTCAAATCGAATCCATCGACTACGGGGAAACATTTGCTCCAGTTGCTCGCATTGAAGCAATTGGACTGTTTCTCGCATACGCATCCTACATGAACTTCATTGTCTATCAAATGCATGTGAAAACAGCTTTTCTACATGGTGTGTTAGAAGAAGAAGTTTTCCTCAATCAGCCTCCAGGCTTTGTTGACAAAGATCACCCTGATTATGTGTACCGATTAGACAAAGCTGTTTATGGACTGAAGCAAGCACCCAGGGCTTGGTATGAGACGCTGACATCGTATCTTCTTGAAAATGGATACAGACAAGGAGCAATCGACAATACTCTCTTCATCAAAAACATAGGCTTAGATATGGTTCTTGTTCAAATTTATGTTTATGACATCATTTTTGGCTCTCCAAATGAGAAACTGAGCAAGGAATTTGCAGGGATCATGTCTCAAAGGTTCGAAATGAGCATGATGGGGAAGATGAACTTTTTCTTAGGTCTTGAAGTTCAGCAGCAAAAATCAGGTATTTCTATTTGCCAAAGTAAATATATTTCTGACTTGGTTGTTAAGTATTCTCTCAGTGACTGCAAACCAGCGTCTACTCCAGTGTCCAAGACTGATAAGATACACGCTGATCTAACTGGAACTGATGTAAATCACTCTCTATATCGAGGAATGATTGGATCTCTTTTATATCTCACGGCAAGTCGTCCTGATATCATGTTTGGAACCATTCTCTGTGCTCGATTCCAAGCTAATCCAAAGGAATCTCATCTCATGGCCGTCAAACGTATTTTTCGATACTTGAAAGGGACTCAAAACCTAGCACTGTGGTATCCTCGTGACTCAGCCTTTGAACTTTTTGGATACACTGACTCAGACTATGCAGGATGTAATTTAGACAAAAAGAGTACGTCTGGTGGATTTCACTTTCTTGGAAATCGTCTCATCAGCTGGTCTAGCAAGAAGCAAACATCAGTAGCCATCTCGGCTGTAGAAGCTGAGTATGTTGCAGCTGGGAGATGTTGTGCTCAGCTCCTATGGATTCAAAATTAGCTTCTCGACTATGGGATCAAGTTCTCAAAGACTCCTATATATTGTGATAACACCAGTGCCATTCAAATCACACAAAACCCTGTTCAGCACTCAAAGACGAAGCATATCGAAATCAAACATCATTTCATCAGAGATAATGTTGAAAAGGGAAAGGTTATTCTTGAACATGTCAAAACTTCGGAGCAACTTGCTGATATCTTCACTAAGGCACTGGATTCTCAAACAACTGCTTACATTATTGGAGAACTTGGAATGATTACCTTGTAATTAATTTTGCTGTTTAATTGTGCTAATGTTTGGTATTGTCTTATACGCTGATGTACATTGTGCTGATGATGACATGCTGATGATATTTGCATACTGAGTACTTGGTTTGATCTCCCATCTTTCTCTTTTCTTCAAGTCTCCTAAACTAAAGTTGAATGATTCACTATACTAAACCATACACTGATAACAACTTGACTCTCTTTGCCGATGGTTAGATCAAAACACCAAGATCTATCACACGCAACTCTCCCCTCTTACCAATCTTACACTGATTTTGTGATTCAGCGTGACAAAACACACGCTGATGAGAGTCTAAAAATCTTTGCCGATGGTTAGATCAAAACACCAAGATCTATCACACGCAACTATCCCTTCTTACCACTCTTACACTGATTCTGTGATTCAGTGTGACAAAACACACGCTGATGAGAATTTAAAAAATCCTTGCCGATGGTTAGACCAAAACACCAAGGTTTATCACACGCAACAATCCTTTCTTCACCTTCTTCTCATTCAGTTTCTAATGATTCAGTAAGATAAACCACTCACTGATAAAGTCACAACACTCTGTGCCGATGGTTAGATAATGCAACTAGTATCTATCACACGCACCAATCTCCTTGCTAGCCTCAATTGAGCAAGTTGTACCTTGAATTGACGGAGATATACTTTCAGCATGTGATTTTTGTGACACTGATCTTAGCGCTTCCGCAAACACTGATTGACGTTTCATCTTCAGTCAACGGCTCTTTTACCCAACGGCTACATTTTAATGGCTACTTTTTATCTGACAGGTTGTTACGATACGCCGTTTTTCTTTTAAAGAAGATAATCATTACCTTTTTGAAAGGCCCGTTTAATTCCATATTTAAACCTCTTCTCTCCTTATTTCAAACTTTCCTTCCACAATCTAACCTTCTTTCACATATACTCAAAACCCTAAAAACCCTAAAAACTCTCTAATGGCTGCCTCCTTGTTCACCTTCTCTTCCACTTCACGAAGGGTAGTTCCTGCTCCAAACTCTCCTCCTCTTCCAATTTACATCAAGGCGACAAACGTTGTTTTCAACCCTGATATTCCCGAGGTTCATCGAGGTCTTGGACTCGATGATTTTGTCAATTTCTTAGCCTCCTGTCGCCTACGATACGCAATCAGTGACGTTCCATCAGAGTTCTTCCCAGAACAAGTATGTGAGTTCTACTACACTGCTACTGTCAATGACGACAACAATGTCATTACCGGGACCATTGGCCGTGGAAGACACTCTGTCTTCATCACCGCAGAACTTCTCAGTGCTGCCCTAAGGTTACCTATATTTGAACCTTTCTCTGAACCCCCTTCTATTGAACGGTGTAAACGTATGTTTGATCAACTGGGATATGATCACTCAAAGGCTGGTGCTCGATCGGCTCTTATTTTGCGCCAATGTATCACCCCGGGATGGAAATTCTTCACCGGTGCCCTGTGCAACTGTGTGGGTCACAAGTCTCGAAGTGGTGATCAATTGAGTAATTATGAGCAACAAGTCGTCTGCTCCCTTCTTCTCAACAAAAGACTTGATTATGGGGCTCTATTCTTTGATCAGCTTGTTCAGCTTCTTCGTGCAAATTTACGCGCTGATCATGTTCCATTTCCACGCTGGATTGCTCTTGTGTTCGACAAATTTTTCGCTGCAGACTACTTCTCGCATTCTGGAAATCCCATCCAATGCCCTCACATGTCTGTTCGCATGTATCAAGATGATCCTCTGGATACTGACATTGGAATCTCTGATAGGATGAGAGAATGGATTGCAAATCCATACACTGTTCCTTCTCTCACCGCTGACACTGATGAAGGAGGCGCTGATGGTAATCATGTAGATCAAGCCAGTCAAGAGGATGAACCACATGATGGTGGTCATTTCTCTCAACTTTCTCATCATATCGACTCAGTTGCTAATGTTCCCTCAGCTCAAAGGGATTCACTGAGTCAGGGGGAGCAACAATTTCAGGAGGAGCAACTATCCTAGGGGGAGCATCCATCTCAGGGGGAGAATCCACCTCATGGGGACCAATATTCTCCGGTAATGCCTCCTAGCTCTCCAGCAGCTCCAGCCACTTCAGTTGTTCAGATTCCCGCCTCAGCATTTACTGAACTTCTGACACTGACTCGGGACATGAATCGGCGTCTTCTACGCATTGAGGCTGATGTTCACTTGCTAAAGGAAGTTCTCCTGCATACTCCTCCCTCTAGTCCCCAATTTGATGATGCTCAAAAAGGGGGAGATACTGATGACGATGCTGATGCTGATGATAATGCTGATGGTGAATCGAATGAGAGAGACACCGAACCTATTGACAACACCATTATTCAGCCTGAATCACCAACGCCAATGCATGAGTCTGACTCTGCGGGGCATAATAGTCCAGCAGCTACTGAAAAGCTGATTGAAGATAGTGAGGATGATGAAGAGCATGATGAACCAGATGATGAATGTCAAATACTGGATATGAACTTCATTAATCCTCTTATTCCAGTTCAGCAAGAAAGTTCAGATGACCTTGAAGAATCTCATCCGCTATCAGTCGATCCTGTTGCCGATCCCATTATTCCTGTCCATGGAGAAGATTCGGACGTTGCCAGTGAAGAATCTCATCTGCTATCTCGGAAGCGTAAGGTAGCAGATACTGACTTGGCTCATTCTCAAACTGATACTTCTCTGCCTGGAAAGAAACCCAAGTCCATAGTCAGTATTTCAAATCTTGCCGCTGAATGGAACATGTCTCTTGATCAAGTTAAGGAAATTCTTGATGAAGCTAATCAAGGTCAGCTTCTAAAGAACATTGCTCAAGCTGATGAATCTCTTATTCAGCATAAACATCAGGCCAAAGGATCTTTTGAAGCTCAGATGCAGAAATTCCTGGAGTTTCAGTCCAAATCTCAATCTTCTCAACCTTCTCATAGTAGTAGCAAGCCTAAGACTGACAGTGTTCTTGACCGGATCGATCGAAAGAGGTTTAAAGACGTTCTTAATCGACGAATGTGTGGTGATAAGATCATCAAAGTCAAAGCTTCCAAACCACGAAATGAAAAAATCCTTACGTTGCTGATCACTCGTCAAGGTCCTCAGCATTTATACACTGAAGTTGTCAAGAGGGATGAGCTGATCAGGTATGGATATACTGAATGGATGGAACTACTTGAACTAGCATCCAAGCAAACCTCAGCTCACTCTTCGGAACTGACTTGTGCTTTTCATTTGCTGATCAAGAAAGTTCAGCGTTTGGATCTTGTTCCCAAAGAACGACCTCAGCATCAAGGCCAAAGGTTATCTGTTCCTAGAACTCGAAGAAGCAAATTCCAAGTTGATGGTGAAGATATATTGGTTCTAGACTTTGGTGCTGGTGGAATAAACAATTCTCTTCCTATCAGCGTTGATCCGGTTCAGCATAAGTTTATCTCAGCTCCTGAACACGGGATGTTCTATCTTGATAAAAATCGAAAGATGTGTTTTCAGCGAACTGCTGAGATTCCAAAGGCTCCAACCACTCATCTCGTTGGCTTAAGGCAAATGTGCATGAGTCATCAAGATCTCTCCGGAGAATTTCACATCCTTATTGCCATGGAGCTGCTGAACAGAAGACAGGAGTTGCTAGATAGTCCCTACTGGCCAGTTAAAATAGAAGCTGAAGCTGAGTATGAAGAGTTCCTTTCCAGAGGTGTTTTAATTTAGTTCGTTTTGAACATCATCATATTGGGGGAGATTGTAAGGTCAAACCTTGAAATATGATAATGTTTAAAACAGATTCAGCATCAGCGCATAGCTCAGTATTAGCATCAGCGTGTCAGCATCTCAGTTTGTAGTAGTTTAGTTTATTCAGTGCAATGTAACAAATCTTGTTTTTATCCTGTTTCCATAGTTAGCTTAATTAGTTAGCTAGCATATCCCTGATTTGTAGGGATTGTGTAGAATAGGTGTATATAATCTTTTGTATAGGTTTGTGAATGGTTACGCCTTTCACAAACCCTAATTGCAGCTTTGTGCACACGATAATCTCTTCGTGAGATTATCTTTCTTAGTGAAAGCTTTTCTTCGTGAATTCCTCTTGTTCTTATTTTCTGTAATTGTTTGATAAATTGATTGATCTTAAGGCCTCCTCATTGAGTGTATTCATTGGTGTAGTGTCATAAAAATCAAGACTTGGACGTTAGAATCAAGCCATGCATGAGTTATGAGCATTTTGAGTTAAGAGAGTAAGAGTTTTATGTGTTTCTGACCTTATCAGCCTTGCAAAGGCTTAAAGTCACAAGCTTTATGGAGTAAGAGCCATTAGGGAGTCCAGATCTGGGATTTGAGTTAATATCTTAATAGGTTAAGACCAAAGGAGTAGGAAAAGTGAATTTCGGAAGTACGTTGAGTGTAATTCCAGTATGCCCTGAGTACTGACCAAGTGTCCCCGATGGCCAATCTGGATGCGTGAGTACGCTGAGCGTGCCAAGGAGGTACGCCCCGTGTAACCTCACTGTGGACTTTTTAGGCTAAGTCTCATTTTGGGCCTGGAGTTTGGGCTTGTTGTAATAGAGTTTTGGACCAAAGGAATATATATGTGCTTTGGGCCCTTGAGTTGGGCTTGCCATTTTATACTTAAGAGTTGGGCCTCGAGAGAGCTCGTTTGTTATTGGGCCTTGGTGGGCCCAATAGGTTTTTGGTTATGGATGGGCTGGTTAGTTGACTACCTTTATACCTAATGAGTGAAAGTTTGGACTTAGTTCCTAATTGAGTTAATTGTGGGTTTGGTTCAGAGATAGAGACCGGTGCGTAGCAGCAGTGTTTATAGGGGTTGTTCATCATCCGAGGTGAGTCTTCTCACTATACTTACCATGAGTGGTATATATGAGTGACCGGAGGGTCTTTTGTGCTTATTTGAGTTACATCATATTATGCATTTTGTATGTGTGATATATATGTTGTATTCTGTGTTTTACTAAGATAGGACCGGAAGGTCCAAACTGAGTTGTAGGATTGGAGGGTTCGACTGAGACAGGACTGGAGGGTCCAACCCGAGCTGTGAGACCGGAGGGTCCTCACTGAGACACATGACCGGAGGGTCTACACCGAGTCGTGAGACCGGAGGGTCCACACCGAGACGCATGAGACTGGAGGGTCCATGCCGAGTTATAGCCATGAGAGGCTTTCTATTTGTGTATGTGGTATTTTGGGGAACTCACTAAGCTTCGTGCTTACCGTGTTATGTGTTATGTGTTTCAAGTTTTTCTCAAGATCGTGGGAAGGCACCGGCTTGATTGTACATACCAGAGAAAGAGTTATGTTTCGAGGATCCTGGATTATTAATCAAACAAATATGGAGTTGCGTTTTGTAAATTAAATAAATGAGATTTTTATAAAATGTGTTATGAGAATTATGTGGTTTAAAAATGAAAATTTTGTTTGAAAATTTACGGTGTTACAAGTTGGTATCAGAGCCTTGGTTTGAGGGATTCAGATGCACATTCGGGTATATCTGGACTGAAACTGAGGATTTGAGAAAAAATTTCAAAAGAAATGATTTTTCTGAAACGAGCAAGAGTTTCTAAGAGAAAAACAAGAAGGAGCAGTGTGTACAATCAGCTAGATCCCGAACGGTGATTTCCCAAAATAGCCTTACTTATTTGTGTTATGATTTATTATTTAGATATTAGTGATGCATGCTAGAGGATAGGCTAGGTATTTCATATTTTAGGGCTAGAGTTGCCTGATTTGTGATGCCTTAGCCTAGGAATTTTTGCTATCTGTGATGTGCCTTGGGTGTGCGGAGTAAGAGTATCCAACAGGGATCTTTAAGAGAGAGCTTTGAGTAGAGGAGTAATCTAGGAGAGATAACTAGATGAGCAATTGAGGAGCCTACTGAGAGTAGTTAGATACCCACAAGCGTTAGGGTTGCTTGAGTTTGGTGATACCTTTTGAGTGTAATTAGAGCAAGTGGAGTTGTAACCTATAATAGTTTTACTTGTTGGTGGAGATTTATCGATGCCCAAATGTTGCTTGCTTCGTGCTTTGTGGAACTCTTGATGATGGGAGTCAGCAACTAAGTGAATATGACGATATTCAAGAAGTAGACGACTAGCATCATAAGGAGTTCTTCAACAACTGATGGTAGAGAAGTGAGAGAACCTAGGAAGAGCCTAGGGACTGACCTTAGTTAGATGAGTACGGTGATAGAGGAGAGTATTTACTGGGGAGCGACTAGGTGTAACGAGATTGGTGATCGCTAAGGTTGAGCAGCTACTTAGGAAATCTGGGACGATCTGTGTGGAAAGTATGGGTAGATGTGGCAGGTAGTATGGGCCCGTACTACTGAAAGTAAAGGACCCGTACTCGAAACAGGGAGAATTCCAGAGGTTCTAAGTAGCAGATTGAGAGGAGATAACATGGTTCGAGTACCATGATTCATAGCAGATCGAGAGGTGATCACATGGTTCAAGTACCATGATTCGTGGCGGTTAGTGCTTCTGGTTTTACCAGTTATCCCAATGTGATTGATTAGACTGAGATTAGATGTGATAGAGTGTGGGGCCAGAGGGCCATGTTGAATGAGTTTCAATGGAGCATACCTTGAGAGGGAAAACGAGTTAGTTTCCGAGAGATTTTTGGTGAGATTCCAGTTGGAGTTGCAAGACTCAGGGATGAGTAGAGATGATGTTTATTAGAGGATCGGGGTCTAAGTTGAGCAATCGACTGATAGATGAGTCGTCACCTTCTGTGGCAAGAGTTGCGTTGTCCCCATTTCCTGGGAGAAGCAAAAGAGATGACGAGCTTCCGGTTTTAGAGTTTGGAGGTAAACCCCGTGGGGTAGCATAGGGTTGCAACCTTTTCACCAGAGTATTTGGGAAGTATGTTGGTGACGACGTATTTCTTATACCATGAGAAAGTCATTTGTGGGACTAAGATGGAAGAGAACAACGAGGTGCCTTATTGAGGGAGGTATACTTTTAGCGGCAGTTTCAAGTGGTTAAGATGTGTCAACCCGAAACTTCTAACTTGTATGATTGTTCAATGATATCAATACTAAACTCGATTGTGTCTCTAGTTAAGACAGTTTAAGGGTCTGATAAAGCATTCTAAGCCTCGTATAATCAAAGTTTGGGTTCTAGGTCGAGTAATACCCAGTCATAGTACAACAACCGGGCCATACACCATCATGGGAGGAGTGTACGGCCGTACACATGGGCATGCGGCCGCGCACCCACCCTTCAACCGTACACCCAGGGTGGTGGGTCACCCACCCCTATAAATATGAGGAGACCCCTCTCTTTCACTCTTTTCTTCATTTGGATGCCCACTACTACTTTCTCTCTCTAGAATCTTCATTTAAGGACCCTCCAAAGGCTTCAAAAATGTGAGTTTTCCATCATCTAGCTTGTTATACTTGTAAGACCTATTGATCTAAGATTTAATTCATCATGTTCTTCATCCTTTGAAGGTGTACGGCCGCACCCCTTCATAAGGTGGCCGTATACACCTTAAAAGACTCTCCAAAGTGAGAGTTTGGCCCTATCTTCTGGTTGGACTTGGTATTAGCCTTGAAACTCCTCAAAATCAACATCTTGGGCAGGAACATGGAGAGTGTACGGCCGCACACCCTTTGTACAGCCGCACACACATCCTCAGGGCCGTACACCCATTTTGATGTTCATATTTGGCCTTAAACTTGCAAAACCACTAAGTATAGGACCTAGAACACTCCTTGGATGGTTGTAGGACCTTGGTAACACCTCAAAAGCACTCCCCATCATGAGTGTACGACCGTACACTCATGGTCCGTACACCCCTGGCCGTACACACCCAAAGGGTGACCGTACTCCCCCTTGTTCGATCATATATGGTTCCGACACTTAGTTCAAGTGTTTCCAGGCCCTTAGGATGGTTTTCTATCATGTTTACTCATGAAATACCCTAATATAATACATATATGTGTTACCATATGTTAATAGGATCCACTTGCGTACGAAACATTAGTTGACACTCAGCATCCACACCAATCTTACACTCGAGTCCTACGTCAAACTGTGAGTTCATACCCCTATGCTTTTATAGTTTTTAAAAAGTTTTCTGGGGGAATACAAGCCAAACATAAAGGTTTTCACAAGTTATAAACTAATGAAATTTCAACAGTTTTATACTAAACATTTAGATACTTTATCCCTTTTGTAATATGCGGAGCATAAGGGACGTTTTCTAAACATAATTGCATAAGTTTTCAGAACAGTACTCGAACATAACATACCAGTCAAGCTATAATAGGTATAGTTTGAGGAATTCACTAATGGTTTTATAGATTTCAAACTACATACCAAGTCAAACACACAAACTATGACAGATTTACTTTATCCACTGCTACATATAGAAAACAAGAGTATTTTGCAAAATAATTATTTATACTCTACACCGTATACCAATGATTTCGAGCTCGAGAACAGCCGAACTACACGTAAACTATTTAATACAGGATTGTGAGACCTATCTTCATGGTACCCCTCGAGGTACTGGTAAATCCTCGCCTATAGTATAACCAGAGTCTCCTGGAGGGAGAGCGTGAAATTTGTGACTAGATCTATTCGGGACCGACAATCCCACACCTGAACTGTTAGCTACAGTTAGGCAGGCATGCCTGGGGTGACAAATTTTGTAATCGTGTGATGCCTGAAGAAACGTCAAGGAGGTTCAGTCATTTAGCATGGTTATACGACTCACAATAAGTAAAAACTACCCTTTGTTTACGGAATTTTCCCTTCTTCATTAGTTTTATTTTAACTAATAAAACTATCTATCTACTTACTGGAGGGTAGTCCAGGGACACAACCTTTGGTTTTATTTTAAGTAATAAAACTACCTTACTTACTGGCGGTAGCCAGGGTTTTCGATAAAACATACTTACATACTGGTGATATCTAGGGTTTTCAAACGGAACGTACTTTACTTACTCGTGGCGACCAGGGTTTCGATACAAACGATATTTACTTATAATGAAAAGAAATCATTTGTACAAATTCAGTGACTAGTTTCCAATACAAAAACATGCTTATGAACTCACCAGCTTTATGCTGATACGTTTTCAAAATCGCTTGTATTCTCAGGACAACGATAGATAGGTACCTTGCCAAATTTTGGAGAAGACGGAGCATTTTTGGAGTCTCTTCTTTATCTTTTGCTACTTTTGATGTATACAAATTATGTTTTCAAACAGATGTAAATATCCATATTGTAATGTAATGGTTGTGTTTACTTTGATTGTTATGTTACGTTTGTTGTGATACTACGCATGACGTCACCTGCCCCCGGACGTTTCCGCCGTTTGTCTCAGACGGTTCGGGGGTGTGACAGATTGGTATCAGAGCTATTGTTTATAGTGAACTTAGTATACCGAACCTTACATGGTATACAACTATAAAGACTAAGGGGCTGAAGTGCTTTAAACTAAAAGTATACTTCTTAAATATAAGTATTTTTACAAAAAGTATACAAGTGTACGTACATACCAAAAACAATATCATGTGTAGAACAAAACAAAAGTATTTGGATGTTGGACATGACCAATATAGCCTGATCAACTATATTCATTCGAGACATGACCAACATGTTCTTAGGAGTGACTGTGGTGTTACAGCAGGCCTAAAACTTACCAAGTATCCATACAACAAGATATCGATACAACTAAACCCACAACTTAAAATACTATACGAGTATTTTACTAGAGTCAAATTCACTGCAGAAATTCATTTCCAAGTGTTGCTACTCGTTCCTTCTAGCTATAAATTAATTGAATTAATAGCTTTTCCTTGTTTATCGCTTAGTAAAACACTCTAGCTATCAAATCGAGATATACCTTGCTTCATATCTCTTGGTTCGATTCCAGAGGACTTACCATCCTCTCTTTCCTGATTATTTTTAGAACAAGATGCCTCTAAAGAAAAGACACAGCAAAAAGAACAACAATCCTCAGACAGATCCAGCTCCCCCACCTCTTCAGTTTGATCATGCTATGTTTCAGGCAGTTATTACTGCCGCTGTGGTTGCCGCGATGTCAGCGATAAATTCTGGCGGCTCTGGTGGATCGGGGAATGGTATTCATCCCCAAAATCATGAAGGGAGTCAGGGAAACCAGAAGGATTAATCCTATAAATACTTCATGAATGCAAAACCCACATCTTTCGACGACAATGGTGGTGTTATTGCCTTGACTCGATGGTTTGAAAAGATCGAGTCTATCTTCGAAATTTGTTCCTGTTCTGAAGTCAACAAGGTGAAATTCACCGCTTGCACTTTCACCAACAAAGCACTGACCTGGTGGAATGGTCGGGTCAAATACCTAACCCTGCCAGTAGCGAATGCTATGGGTTGGGAGAGCTTGAAAGAACTCATGCTTGCTGAATACTGACCAAGGGGCGAGATGCAGAAACTGGAGTGCGAACTGTGGAACTTGAAGATGAAGGGTTCCAACATTGCTGCGTACACTTCGAGGTTTGAATACCTAGCGCTTCTTTTCCCGGGAATGGTCACCCCAGAAAGCAAGAAGATAGAGAGATACATTTGGGGATTGATGCCCCAACGCAAGGAAATGTCTTGGCTGCCAGGCCAATCACTTTTGACAGCGCCAAGTGCCTGGCGCAAACTCTCATAGATTACGGAGTTGATCTTGATAAAGTGACAGCCGCTCTGGAACCAGCTAAAGGGAGTGGTGAGAAAAGAAAGTTCTAGAAGCAGTGAAAGGGCCATTCTTCGCAGGAGCCTTCCAAGAAACAACAAACGGTGGTAGTTCACGCTGCTACTACTCCTGCCGTTTCTCCTGCAACTCAAACACATACCAATGGATATACTGGTACCCTCCCTTGGTGCAGCAAGTGCAGCTATCATCATCGCATTCCCGACCCATGTTGCGAAATGCTCTGCAGTAACTATGGCAAGAAGGGTCACATGGCTTTAGGCTGCAGAACTCCAGTCCAACCAACCAATCAGGCCTCTGAAGCAGGTATTGGTCAAGCCTATTATGGCTGTGGGGAAGTTGGGCATTACAGGAGAAACTGCCCCACGGGGAGAGTACTGATTATAGGGAAAGAGGAGACAGTTGCAGATCCCACCGTTGTTATGGGTACGTTTCTCCTCGACAACTCTTATGCATGCATTCTTTTCGATTCTGGTGCGGAGAGAAGTTTTGCTAGTCATGTGTTCAAGCATCTTCTCAAACATAAACCTCAACCCTTAACCAAAAAATTTACCGTCGAGATGGCTAACGATGAGAAAGAGAGCACTAACGATATAATCCGCGGTTGCACCCTTACCTTAAACGATCATTCTTTTCCCATCGAATTTATGCCAGTTTCCATAAAAAGCTTCGATGTCATCATCGGCATGGATTGGTTGAGCCCCAATCATGTTGATATCCTTTGTTACGAAAAAGCTATCTGTCTCAATCTTTCCTCTGGTGAAACCCTCATGATCTACGGCGATAAACTCAGTTCAAACCTCCGTATCGTTTCGTGCATCAAATCCCAAAAACTTCTTTGAAAGGAGTGTAAGGCATTCCTAGGTCATGCCGTTAACAAGAAGCAGGAAGTTAAAGACCTCGAGAGCATCCCCGAAGTCTGGAAATTTCCCGATGTCTTTCCCGAAGAGCTTCCGGGAATTCCTTCAGAATGCCAAGTCGAGTTTCGCATCGACTTAATCCCCGGAGCTACCCCCGTGGCTAAATCCCCATACCGCTTAGCGCCAGCAGAAACGCAGGAGTTATCTAGTCGGCTCAATGAGCTGCTCAGCAAAGGATTCATTAGACCGAGTTCCTCACCTTGGGGAGCCTTGGTTTTATTTGTGAAAAAGAGGGATGGATCTTTTCGGATGTGCATTGACTACCGCGAACTGAACGAGCTCACTGTCAAAAACCATTACCCTCTTCCTCGAATCAATGACCTCTTCGACCAACTTCAAGGAGCCAGCTACTTCTCGAAAATAGACCTAAGATCAGGGCTTAGGCTGTGTACTCATGCAGCGAGGAAAAGTTATTGATTATGCCTCAAGACAGCTAAAAGCACATGAAGTCAATTATACAACTCACGAACTGGAGTTGGGAGCAGTCGTCTTCGCATTGAAGATATGGAGGCATTACCTCTACGGAACCAAGTGCACCATCTTTACAGATCACAAGAGTCTACAACATATATTCGATCAAAAAGAGTTGAACATGAGACAAAAACGATGGGTAGAGCTACTTAGCGATTACAAGTGTGAAATACGCTACCATCCTGGCAAGGCCAATGTGGTGGCAGATGCCCTTAGCCAAAAGGAGTACTTAGGTCAGAGTGTGAAAGCACTAACCATGACTATCCATTCCCACTTATCCGCACAAATTAGAGAGGCTCAGCTGGAAGCCCTGAAACCAGAGAACGTGGCGGAAGAAGTCTTGAGAGGAATGGAGAAAAACTTAGAGGTCAAGGGAGACGGAGTCTATTATTTCATGAACCGAATGTGGACACCAAAGTTTGGTGGTTACAGAGAGGTTGTCATGAACAAAGCTCATAAGACCAGATACTCCGTTCACCGAGGTTCGGATAAGATGTACCTTGATCTCAAGAAGTTGTATTGGTGGCCAAACATGAAAGCAGAGATCGCTACATTCGTGGGCAAGTGTCTGACTTGCGCCAAGGTGAAGGTCGAATATCAAAAGCCCTCAGGTTTGCTTCAGCAGCTGGAGGTACCTAAGTGGAAGTAGGAGAGGATTACCATGGATTTCATCACTAAGTTACCCAAATATCCGAGTGGGTACGATACCATCTGGGTAATAGTCGGTCGATTGACAAAATCCACTCACTTCCTGCCAATCAAAGAGACTTTCAAAATGGAGAGAGTCACACGAATTTACCTTCAAGAAAAAGTTCGACTACATGGTGTGCCTGTATCCATCATCTCCGATCGAGATAGCAGGTTCACTTCGAGATTTTTGGCAGTCCCTGCAGAAAGCTCTTGGAACTAAGTTGGATATGAGTACAGCTTACCATCCTCAGACAAATGGACAGAGTCAAAGAACCATCCAGACCTTGGAAGACATGTTGTGAGCATGTGTCATCGATTTTGGTAAGTTGTGGGACATCCATTTACCCTTGTTCGAATTCTCCTACAACAACAGTTACCATACCAGCATTAAGGTTGCGCCTTTCGAAGCGCTCTATGGCCGTAAGTGCAGATCCCTCTGTGCTGGGCTAAGGTGGGCGACATGCAACTAGCCAAGGGACAAGCCCCCGACAATACTCTCACAGGCCCATAAATCATCCGTGAAACCACCAAAAAGATCGTACAAATCCGGGAATGACTGAAAGCCTCCCGAGATAGACAAAAGAGCTACGACGATAAATGACGACAACCCTTGGAGTTCCAGGTGGGAGATCGTGTTCTGCTGAAGGTCTCGCCCTGGAAAGGCATGATATGATTTGGAAAACGTGGAAAGCTAAATCCGAGGTACATTGGACCATTTGAGATCCTCGCTAGGATCGGTCCCGTAGCATACAAACTTCGTTTACCTCAAGAGCTTAGTAGCATACATCATGTCTTCCATGTCTCGAATCTTAAAAGGTGTTTATCCGACGAAACCCTTATGATCCCTCTCAAGGAGATTGAAATCAACGAGAACTTAAACTTCGTGGAAGAACCAATCGAAATCATGGATTGGGAGGTCAAACGAAGAAAGCAAAGTCGCATCCCGATAGTGAAGGTTTGCTGGAATACCAAGCGAGGACCTGAATTCACTTGGGAGTGCGAGGATTCAATGAAACAGAAGTACCCCCATCTTTTCTAAATCCATGATTTGCGTCTTTATTCTTGAATTTCGGAACGAAATTCCCTCTAACGGGGGGATGATGTGACAACCCGAAACTTCTAACTTGTATGATTGATCAATTATATCAATACTAAACTCGATTTTGTCTCCAGTTAACACCATTTAAGGGTTTGATAAAGCATTCTAAGCCTCGTACAATCAAAGTTTGGGTTCTAGGTCGAGTAATACCTAGTCATAGTACAATAACCGGGCCACACACCCTCTTGGGAGGAGTGTACGGCCGTACACATGGCTGTGCGGCCGTACACCCACCCCTCAACCGTATACCCAGGGTGGTGGGTTACCCACCCCTATAAATATGAGGAGACCCCTCTCTTTCACTCTTTTCCTCATTTGGCTGCCCACTACTACTTTCTCTCTCTAGAATCTTCAACTAAGGACCCTCCAAAGGCTTCAAAAACGTGAGTATTCCATCATCTAGCTTGTTATACTTGGAAGACCTATTGATCTAATCATTACTTCATCATGTTCTTCATCCTTTGAAGGTGTACGGCCACACCCCTTCATAAGGTGGCTGTACACACCTTAAAAGACTCTCCAATGTGAGAGTTTGGCCCCTATCTGCTAGTTGGACTTGGCATTAGCCTTGAAACTCCTAAAAATCGACATCTTGGGCATGAACATGGAGAGTGTACGGACGCACACCCTTTTTTACGGCCGCACACACATCCTCAGGGCTGTACACCCATTTTGATGTTCATATTTGGCCTTAAACTTCCAAAACCACTAAGTATGGGACCTAGAACACTCCTTGGATGCTTGTAGGACCTTGGTAACACCTCAAAAGCACTCCCCATCATGAATGTATGGCCGTACACTCATGGGCCGTACACCCCTGGCCGTATACACCCAAAGGGTGGCCATACGCCCCCCTCGTTCGATCATATATGGTTCCGACACTTAGTTCAAGTGTTTCCAGTCCCTTAGGATGGTTCCTATCATGTTTAGTCATGAAGTACCCTAATCTAATACATATATGTGTTACCATATGTTAATAGGATCCACTTGCGTACGAAATATCAGTTTACACTCAGCATCCACACCGATCTTACACTCGAGTCCTACGTCAAATTGTGAGTTCATACCCCTACGCTTTTATAGTTTTTAAAACGTTTTCCGGGGGGATACAAGCCAAACATAAAGGTTTTCACAAGTTATAAACTAATGCAATTTCAATGGTTTTACACTAAACATTTAGATACTTTATCCCTTTTGTAATATGCAGAGCATAAGGGACGTTTTCTAAACATAATTGCATAAGTTTTCAGAACAGTACCCGAACATGACATACCAGTCAAGCTATAATAGGTATGGTTTGAGGAATTCACTAACGGTTTTATAGGTTTCAAACTACGTACCAAGTCAAACACACAAACTATGACAAATTTACTTTATCCACTGCTACATATAGAAAACAAGAGTATTTTGCTAAATAATTATTTTGTGTATAAGTATTTATACTCTACACCGTATACCAACGATTTCGAACTCGAGAACAACCGAACTACACGTAAACTAGTTAATACAGGATTGTGAGACCTATCTTCATGGTACCCCTCTGGGTACAGGTAAATCCTCACCTATAGTATAACCAGAGTCTCCTGGAGGGAGAGCGTGAAATTTGTGAATAGATCTATTCGAGACTGACAATCCCACACCTGAACTGTTAGCTACAGTTAGGCAGGCATGCCTGGGGTGACAAATTTTGTAATCGCTCGACGCCTGAAAAAACTTCAAGGAGGTTCAGTCATTTAGCATGGTTATACGACTCACAGTAAGTATAAACTAACCTTTGTTTACGGGATTTTCCCTTCTTCATTAGTTTTATTTTAACTTATAAAACTACTTATCTACTTATTGGAGGGTATTCCAGGGACAAAACCTTTGGTTTTATTTTAAGTAATAAAACTACCTTACTTACTGGCGCTAGCAAGGGTTTTCATACGAAACGTACCTTACTTACTGGCGGTAGCCATGGTTTTCGATAAAACATACTTACATACTGGTGATATCCATGGTTTTCAAACGGAACGTATTTACTTACTGGTGGCGACCAGGGTTTCGATACAAATGATATTTACTTGTAATGAAAAGAAATCATTTGTACAAATTCAGTGACTAGTTTCCAATACAAAAAGATGCTTATGAACTCACCAGCTTTATGCTGATACATTTTCAAAACCACTTGTATTCTCAGGACAACGAGAGACAGGTACCTTGCCAACTTTTGGAGAAGATGGAGCATTTTTGGAGTCTCGTCTTTATCTTTTGCTAACTTTGATGTATACAAATTATGTTTTCAAATAGATGTAAATATCCATATTGCAATGTAATGGTTGTGTTTACTTTGATTGCTATGTTACGATTGTTGTGATAATACGCATGACATCACCCGCCCCCGGACGTTTCTGCCATTTATCTCAGACGGTTCGGGGGTGTGACATAAGAGGAGTATATCGGGGTGGTGACGCTCGTCGTCTGCATTGTGTATCGACTATGAGAGTGAGGTCTCTTGATTTTTTGATGATTCCTACGATGGTAGGCTGGTCAAGGAGTCAGAGGTGAAGTGCGTGATGGTGCATTATTTTTCCAGACCGAGTGTCAGGACTAATTCGGAATAGTTGGGGTATCCTGCGGTATATCGGTATGAGGCTTCGAGATGACTAGAGGCAGTCACGTCGGGAGGATTATGAGATTTTTCTGAGTTACGGGATATTTGGAGTTGCTTGGTTCCATTGGGAAGATCATTGAAGTGATTATGTGGTACGTTCCAAGAGTCAAGTGTGATATACATGGTGAAACAGTCTATGGAGTAGATTGTTGCTATGCCAATTGGTGATGGTTCGAACCCTGAGTGAGGGAGAACTGAGTATTCTATTGAGAGGATCCGCGACCCATTCAAGTGCAGTTAGAGAACTGGTTATGGAGATCTACAGTGCAGACACATGAGACTTGAGTTATTGGTGGATGAGGCGAGGTGCAAAGCGAGATGATGTATGAGTATGTGCTTAAGAAAGGATGATTGAATCCAAAACAATTGGCCGTTGGTCAGATAATTTATAGTGGCTAGGGATTTTTCAGGTTTGCAAATGTTGAGTTCGAGGCAGTTGGGTCGCGGAGTTCAGGGTGCAATAGCTGAGATTTGCAGGTATAGGTATAGATTGTGATATATACTCCAGGAGGGGCAACAGTTGATTTGTCAACCAATTTCAGAGTCGGTATGAGTAGTTTCATATAGGTGGTGATCAGTAGAGGGTGGAGCTTCGGATTTTCATCAACGCCTTTTCTGTCGTTGATGATTCCTCCGTGTTTCAATTTGTGAGATGGGAATATTTTAGGGTTTCGAGTTGCGTAAGTGGAAGATCAGCGGTGGAGGTAAGACATCGTGAGATGTTGTGATGGTTTTCTGTCTCCTTTTACATCTTCACACTTCACTTTTTAGTGAGAGGGCTTTGTTAACAAATTGTGTATGATCCATGATAACGAAGCGTGAATCTTCGTTAATCGACATTAAAACAAGGTTTCGTTATCAAGAGTACAAGATTTTGTTAGCAAGCTTGTTCCATCGACTACCAAAATTTTCGTTAGTAAGACAAACCTATTTATCAACCTTTTCTTTTCATCACAGCAACTTAACATCACAAAATTCAAACATTCGTTCTTTAGCCCAAAATCAAACTTTCGTTATTCAACAATCAAATCTTTGTTATGTTTATCAACAACAAAACAAATACCCTTCGCTTTTTCATAACATCGACATCAAGCTAAGTATTCGTTACTCATCGATCCAACATTGACAATACCAGTTAACGAATTAAACATGACCATCACTTCGTTCTTCATTATCACTTTCCAAACTCATGGATTCGCTTTTTCATTGAAACCAAAACACCAAAACATACAACTACACTTCGACAGTCGACTCACCAAAATCAACAACCAACATCACTCTTCGCTAGGCATCAAACAAAATCGATATCAAAAACTCCAAATCAAAAATCAACATCACACTTTGTTTCCTCAAAATCAATCCATCGATCGGTGAATAATCAACTCCAACCATTCGAAATCAATCAATCCATTAACAGACCTTACTTCCCAGTCGATCCAAATCAACAAACCAACATCAACCCTTCGCCATTGATTTCCAAAATCATCGTTCTC
This sequence comes from Lactuca sativa, assembly GCF_002870075.4. Classification (NCBI taxonomy): domain Eukaryota; kingdom Viridiplantae; phylum Streptophyta; class Magnoliopsida; order Asterales; family Asteraceae; genus Lactuca; species Lactuca sativa. The sequence goes on from NC_056625.2 coordinate 239,928,687, forward strand.
GACTCCAATTTAACCAATCGAAATCAGAATCAACTTATACATCCAAGCTATCGTCAATCAATCCAAGTCCTCGCATACAGAAACCATCGAACTATCGACCTCCAAGTGTTAAATTATTCAAGAACATTGATTTTGACTTCAAAAAGTCAACCAAATCAACAAAATCAATATTGTTAACGAACACTTTATCAAAATTGAATCCAAATTTTAGTACTATCAACTCCAATCAAATCCAATCTTGATTCAACCTAATGTCAAGAGAATTCGACACCAAGAACATGTAACCTAATCAACCATCGATGTCCAGAAAATACTAAAATCAAAATCAGTCAAACACTGAAATCGAAGAGTAAAATCACCAATCGATTTCAAACAATATTCAATAATCGATCTTTTGAACAAGATATGTTCAACTCACAGTAAAAGAAAACGAAATTTGAAGAACTCCAATTTCAAAGAAAGTCACGAATGTACAACATGTTTATGCGTATGGTGTTGAACAAACAACTGAGAGCCAGTCAATTGATTTACGGACTCAAATAAAACCAATGAGTTTATCATATCAAGCTAACGAAATGGGCTCAATTAAAGAATGAATAGTAAGATCGGAATTTGGGCTCATGAAGGGATGAACAGTATTCGAAAATTTGGGCTTCAGATAATGGATGATGAGGATTCAAAGTGAATTGATGATGAACAGTAACATTTCCGAACAAAAAAGAAATTGATTTCAAATTTAAAAAGAAAGTGTAAGAGTATGATTTTGATTTTGTGTTTAATATAAACAAAAATAATTGGATCAATCAATGGGGTTTGAAGCGATTTTGATCCAATGAGGCAAATCAATCAAAAATGAAAAACGCAAAGTATAAATCAAAATCATGGACGTTTTGGAATCCATTTGAGAATTTGTGATACCTTTTTCACGAATCGAGATCCATTTGCAACATAAGAATCAAATTTAGAATATCTTGGTTCTTTTGTAGGAACGAGAAAATCTCCAATTTGAACATTGTACCACCCATTATGTGAGATGTACAACTCGTTCTTCGTGTTCTTCAACGATCCAAGAACAACTTCAAAAGAACCACCAACATATTTGGGTTTTGACTTCAAATTCAATGCAACATTTGGAGATTGTTGCTTTGGAACCCAAATTTGCTTCACGGATTTCGGATTCACAACAACATTTGACGATTTTTGTGAATAAACCCGTTTGTTCTTCCTTTTAATCTTCTTCTCTTTTTTCTTTCTCGTCTTTTTGCATCTTGAAGACTTGATTTCATGAACAAACCCACTTTTCACAACATCAACTTTCTGAGTTTGAATCAAATCTTTTGGAGTTTGATACCTATGAATTTCTTGGATCTCCGGCTTCCGATAATGAATCATTCATTCAAACGAATCACAATAACACAAAATATCATCGATTTGAACTCCAATCGAGCAAAAAACTTTTCATCTTGAGAATCAAGTTGAATTCCTTTTTCTTGAACATCAAGAACACGATGATCATCAACAAGAACATCTTCAACAAACTTACGAGCATGAAGATCACTTGGGTTTTCAACAAGAGAAATGTATCTTTTATTAAACAAATCTCTTTCTTCTCCTTCTTTTTGTTTATCACTACGAACTAAAATGATAATGAAAAGATCATACATGCATTCAATATTTGAAAGTGGTTGAAATATCAATCTTCCATGATCATCCTTCAAACCTCCATAACAAGTCAATGTTTCTTGTGAAATCAACCCACTTAACACGAATCCATAGAATTGAAATTCGTTGACCTTGTATTTCACACCTTCAATGATTACAACCCAAGAATCATACTCCAAACGCACCATGATCACAAAAAACTTGAAGATTTTTAGAGAGAGAAAGTGATTTTGGCTGGGTTTTCTAGAGAGAGAAAGTAAAAATCACTTGAATTCTAGTGAAGAAAATCGAATTATGAATAGAATCAAAGATGAATTCGATTTCTAGAATCCAAAAACTCTCTAAAACACGAAGATCAAAACACAATGAAGAATCACCAAATCAAGATTGCCACCATGGATCAATTCTTGATCAAATCAAGAACACCCGCTCTGATACCAATTGTAGTGGTGTTGATTATGATGGCATGTGCGGAATTAGAAAAGATCTAGTGAATCATCATTCAAACTCAAGAACACAAGGAGTAAATAATTCTTTTTAAGCTCATATTAGATCTAGAAAGGATATACAAACGGGTTTGTACAAATTTCTCTCTCTAGTCTAACACTCCAAAATGATCATCCTAAATATGAGTGTCACTCACTTCCTATTTATAGGAAAGACAACTAATTTACACACATACAAAGGAGTAAAGCACAAATACATCCAAAAGTGACTTTGCACCCTAAAGGAACCCATCGGTTAATTGTTGCCGGAGTGGGACTGTCTAAGGGTGTATCTGTGCTGAAACTAATGCCTTGCCCATGAGAACTTTCATCAAGAGTGGTGGTGCATAAGTTGGGTGTAACATCCCAAAAATACGAGCCAAAAATTTCATTTTTAAAACATATATACAAGAAAAAGACCCTTTTAGGACGCACAAAACACGACGCTCTTTGATTTATGTTACGCATTAGAGAGCGACATTAAAAAAAGTGTCATCTCTTCAAAAAATTTAAGGATTTAGGTTGTGCATTACTAAGTGCCCTTAAATTAATGTCTCATGTAAAAATATTAAAAACACGGAAGGCACTTGTGCGTCGTCTGTGAATGTTGTTTTATATTTTTTTTATAAGAAACGCGCGTCTCGGAGGTAAAATTAAATCCCCAATTTTTTTAAACCCCCACTTTCTTCTCCCTCGTCTCCACCCCTCATCCACATCCACTACCTCCAATCCTCGTTTCCTCTTCTAGCCTCAAACTACGGCGATGTACCTTCCTTCTCGAAGAATGCTTCATTTACCACCATCGTCCGATTATGTGAACCCACGGAATTGACGGAGACAAAGTAGATTATTGATCAATTGCTTCACATCATGTTTAAGGTTAAGGATTTGATATTTCTTCCAAATCGACCCTCACACTAAATGGTTCGATCTCCTCTCTTTTTACCTTGTTCCCTCTACTGATGCCTCCACCTTCTACCATCGATGTTGATCTTTGAATTAGCAACAAGAAGCCCTAGGGCCTCCGCCTTCACCCACCTCCAGCACCTCCAACAAGAAGCCCTAGGTCCCCCGCCTTCACCCACGTTCTCACAGTCGATCCTAAATCGGTTTTGATGTTTTTCCAAGATTCATGGCTTACACTGATGTGTTTTGGTCATAAGACATCCTATGTGCTCATACAAACCCTAATGCTTGGATCTAGGTTTCTCTATTGTACATGCTTTGAATCCAAGACTATAAACCCTAATTCTAGCATATGGAAATCGATATTAACATATAATTAGGTTTAGGATATTACCTTGATTGTTATGTAGCAATAACAATCCCAATTCCTCCTTGAATTTACTTTGGAAGGCTTAGAGTCACAAGTGTCACTCCTCTAATGGCTTACAAACACCAAGAGCAAATGGAGAAGGTATAAAGAGAGAGGAGAGGTATAAGAATTCGTCTCTAGGACCTCTTGGGAAGGCATGGACGAATTCATGAGCCTTTGGGGTCTTTATATAGGTGTAGAGATTAGGGTTTTAGTCCTTATCCTTATCTAGTTGCTTGCCCACCAAGTAACCATAAGATAAGCCTTGAAAACCCTTATCCTAGTCGAATTCTAAGGCCTTATCACCTTAAATTCGTCCAACCTATTAATAAGATAATCCTTACCTTATTTTGTAACTATCACATAATTACAATTCAGCCCCTCTTGTTTAATTAATTACACTTGATTACAAAATTAATTCTTAATTAATTATTGACCAATATTAATAAATCATAATAAATCATAATAACCTCTCTCTTTATTTATTTCTCCAATCAAGTTGCTTTGGTGAAGGCAACCCAAAAGGACCATGCACCATCGGATCAAGTACATACCAAAATAGTTATGGACTTAGACACTAATCCAACAGTCTCCCAGTTGGATAAGTCTAACAACTATTTTGCGTATGACTTCAGATCCTGATCTGCAATCGTAGCTTTCCAAAGCCGCCGTCAACTGTGATCCTATCAGATACGCGTGTCCTTAGATAAGGGATCATATATTCCTCCATTCTAGATATCATATGAGATATGATTTCAAATCATTCTCTTTGTACTATATCTCGATTCCGATTTATGACGACTGACTAATTGAACAAATCAAATTAGCCCCAGCCCGACCGAGCATTTACGTTTGTCATCACTAAATCATCGAGGGGCCCAAAGATATCGCTTTTATCCTACTTTGGATAAAAGGAATGGATAAACTTTGATACAATGCTTGCTTGCACTCACGCACCGAATCACACACAACAATATGTTTTATAACACCAAGTTACTAGTGCGTTTACATATTATCAATGTGCAACCGATTTGCAAGATACATCTCACACATCTCGGTTTCAAGAATATAAGATGTTATCGTCTCACCAATCACTCGTGATACAATTCATGGAGTGATCCAAGTGAGCGTGGGTTTAATCCAATGCTCAAATCATATTCATAAGCACTCATGAACGTTGCAGCAAACATTTGCTTATGTCTAATGCTCTTTAGACAATCCACACACCAATTCACGACAGTCTTCATTCATATCTACTTCCAACATATGAACGACTGTGGCTCATTCGAATAATTCGATTATTCTTAATAAATTCAATTATTCTGGAAGTCAAAACATGAAAATGTGAAACACAAGAATAATACTAATCCCATATGGCCTCAACCCTTTGAGTATAAATAAAACTCCTTTTATTTATCACCATATCGATTACTCATTATTTGTCGTTTCGGTTAATTAACTTCTTACTTGAATTACTACATTTGTCCTATGCTCTTAGCATGCACACAATGTTTACCTATGGTTCTTACTTTGTGAAATATATCAAATTGAACACATTTCCAATCATTCTCATTTCACAAATCCAAATCCTTTTTCATAAGTGTGAGAATATCAAATTCTTGTTACTTATAAAATATGCTAGAATCTAACACTTTATGCAATGATCCTTTCGTAATATCACTGCACCAAAGTCACAAAGACTATTGCCAATGATATTACAAAGTCCTCTATCGGAGATTGTTACAATACAATTCCTTAGATATGATGTCTCTCACTCAAAGAACATTCCTTTGAACATCCTTTTGCATAAAAGTTTCTAATCTAGTCATAGATTTTCAATATTCAATTCCCAATATGGACACGCTTCCATATTTTCCATATGACAACTCATTCTTAATAAGGTCGATATGGTCCATTCAATACCATGCTTCCAACTACTCACAAGCGACCAATCCTCGTCAAACTTTGGATTTGTCCTTTGATAGTTGTTTAATTATTTTAGTCGAAACCGATTCTAGTCCTTTTTCCCCCTAAATGCGCTCGACATTTGGAAAATTTTAGAATGGTTAAACATTAAAGCATTTGCAATCGATCCTATACCCGAAGCGTATGGGACATGACGCATAATGTTTTATTTGCTATGTTCTCAAAATTCGAATTGTGAAGAGGAATGCCGTAATCATAATCGAAATTTTAAGAACACACTATGTACCCTTGACTAAATTTATTAACATTTCTCAACCTAAACCTTTAGATTTGAAATGAAGCATAATATTCTCTCCCTTAATTATAGCAAAACAACTATTCCATCCTTACAACTTTGCAAAGAATGACTCTTGCTTTCTATAATAATATTGCCAACTTGCAATACTTTCCTTAATAATCATACAATCATAACATTTATGCTCCCACTATCATGATGATTATTATAAAACATAACACTTATGCTCCCACTAGCTTCGACATGTATTCATAAACATCTTAACTTTAAGAAAAACAATACCTATTGAATTTCTTAATTCCATGTTTCTAATACTTAGTGCTTTGATAATCTTTTATCAAGGCTTCTTGAACTTATACACCTTTGCCTTAGATAGTTCATATGTGTGTGTAAACAATTGCCAAACCTCACAATTCAAATTATGGAAAGGGATACCGTAACCATGATTGAATTCGAGAATGCAATTTTACAATTACTATCTTCTTAAAATCTTTCTTAGTGAAAGCATTTCCCCACAATCATTTTCATGAAGGAGGAAATCTTATGACACTTAGATTTTAAACGGTGTATGTGTTCCTATCCATGTGAATTTGTTAAAACCAAAGTTGACGAAAAATTCAAACTCATATGGATCGAACTTTCTTAATCTTGATTTATTGCCTTATGGTAACACAACTGCCCACCATGTCTTCCAAGTAGTTAAGCAGCTCACCCTTTCCTATCAATGTACCTTTCATTGATTAAGGTGCTTTTCCTTTTATGCGTTCAAAATGAGAACTCATAGAACTCACATGCATAATTAACTCGATTGGATTGGCACAGAAACAAAATAATGTCAACACGATAGGTTGTAAACCTCAACTCGTGTGCTAGTGATGATCGTTAAGGTTTATTTGATTTGTTCTTGAAACCTTTCAAGACTATTAAGACTCCCACTGACTCCTTGACATATAAGACTCTCTTGTCAATAACCATTTCTTGACAAACAGATATTCAAGAGATAGTGTAGCTTTTATCAAAACACTTCATAAATTGGTCCTAGTTGGTCTTTGTCTTATTCAAGACATCACAACTTTCCACATTTAATGAATGTTATAAACCTTCTTTATACTTACTCAATGTCACAACTGTAACGACCAAAATTTCAAAACAATTAAAAATTTTCAAAAACCACCCATTTTAATAACGTTGTTACAAAAAGGTTTTCAATACATTATTTAACAGAGTATTTTTTCCAGGTTCAAATCATAAAACACCAACGCGGGGAACGGTACAATCACGCCTTTGCCTTACCACAGACTCCTGAGAACCTGAAAACATAAAACCACAGCTGTAAGCCCGAAAGCTTAGTGAGATACCCCCAAAAATACCAACCACAAATACGCCCTTCCAGGCCACGACCTTCCGGTCCAAAACATATCGCCTTCCGGCCCATAACGTATTGCCTACCGGCCCATAACACATCGCCTTCCGACCCATAACATAACAGCATACATAACATAACAGAACATAGAACGACCATGCATACCGGGTCACACCTCAGACCAAGCAACCCTACACATAACATATAACCATATAACAGTTCGCAGTCAACAATTTATCAGCAGATCACATAACATATCATTACCCTAACCAAGATACCGGCCAAACCGGTCACTAGCATAACATCACTCTAAGAATCAGTCAACATACTAATTACACACATGCGCCTTTCCAGGCCATGACCTTCCCGTCCACATCGCAATGCCTTCCGGCCCACAACATGTAATGCCTTCCGGCCCATATTCCACAATATCATAACAACAGACACTACTCGAATTTCCATCCGATAAGGGGTCGGCCTTGGTGCCGTAGACCCCGTTGATATAGTGAGGATAACTCACCTCGAAACTGCCGATTGAATAGATAACTCAAGCTGCTCCGATCACTGATACGATCTCCACCTCTGGACAGCCACCAATGCACTGATCTCAAACAATAATTAACAATTACCAAAATACCCCCTGGAAACCACTGGTCAACCCTTGGTCAAAGACAAGGTCAAAGTCAACCCCTGACTGACCCTACTCGCCGAGTCAACCCGATGACTCGCCGAGTTCCCATACTCAGAACTCCACTCAATCTGCGACCTAACTCGCCGAGTCACCCCGAGACTCGCCGAGTCCCACAACTTCTGAGTCCTCTCGCACACAACTCACCGAGTCATCCCTTGACTCACCGATTCTCGACTCAACCAGAGAACATCGGAACTCTTCGACAAGACTCGCCGAGTCCCAGAACAGACTCGCCGAGTCTATGGCTATCTTCAACCTACTCGTCGAGTTGTTCATACAACTCGCTGAGTTCCAGGCCATCTTCATCGAACTCGTCGAGTTGTTCTTCCAACTCATCGAGTCCCAGCTCGTCTTCAAGCAACTCTTCGAGTACACCCATGTGACTCGCCGAGTACCACCGGTCTGAATCTATACAGAAGCACTCCAGGCCATGCAATTGCTCCAAAACATAGATCTAGCCTCCTACCACTCATCCATCACGTAAAGTGGCAAACTTTACGTGAATCCATAGAGATCTAGGCCATTTGCACATTGGGCTAGGGTTTGGGACATGTAAGCTTCACTAAACACTCCAACACAGGGACTTTCATGCTCTCCGATTCTTCTCCATTCCAGATCTGAGGTAGCAACCTCAGATCTAACCTCTAAACTTCCAATTACATCCATAGACAAGATCCCACAAACCCCAAAATGAAGAAACAACATAACAATAGCCCAAGAACGAGATATTACCTCCAATGGACGCCCCAACTGCAATGTAACTCGAATCCAAGCAAAGCCCCTTGCTCCAAGCCTTCAATCTCTCAAAATTCCTTCAATAATCATCTCCTTCAAGCTCCCAATTGAGATATGATCACTCACACACAAAGGCTAAGGGTTTCTGGACTTGGAGATGAATAAGGAGGCTGAAAGTGGGCTGTTATGTTCTTTATATAGGGCTCAGCCCCGGGAATTAGGGTTTTCTCCACTCAGCGCCTACTCGTCGAGTCCTCCTTACCGAATCGCCGAGTCGGCTACTTAACACGCGTCCCAGCTGCGACTCTACTCGCCGAGTCCATCCATGGACTTGCCGAGTCACTCTTCCACAACTTACTCTTTTAGCCCTTCCACTATACTCTTGATATTTCAGGATGTTACAACAATCTTAACTCTAAGACTTGTTTTGGAACGAAGTATGATTGACTTTTTGATTTAACCATTTCTTCAATTCTTGATTCCTCTTCTTAGACATACAATTGTGCTAAGACTCACTTAGAGGATCAATTGAGATATGGTTCTTAATCATTAAGACCTATCATAAAGCATAAAAGGTACTCTCCCTTCTTCTTAGAATGGAGAAACTTTTATCTTTCTGCCTACTTGATTCTTCTTATTCGTTTTGCTATTGATTTAAACATTTTCAATCAATTCAGAATTACACTTAATCTTATAAGTATAATCATATTTACTAAACCTTTAGTAAATCATGACGAATATCATTGTTACTCTTATGAAGGACTTGATCAACACACAACTTTGTGTATTCGATCTCCAAGTCCTTTACTTGACACTTTGTCAATGAATTTGTCCAAATATGAAATTTCTCATTCATCGTGCAACCAAGTTGCATGATTCCAAGTTTCTGTCCAATTGAAACTTGGGCGATGAGAAACTCTCCCTTATTTGGTAAATTCTCGACTTTCCATAAATAACATAATAAGAACCAAATCCATTATTGCTAATAATAGAAACATCCAAACATCAATTTTTCATATACGCCATTGCAAGGATAAATAATATAAAATCAAAATTTATTTTATTGCGGAAAAATTTTGTCCTTACAATGCAATTCATTGAAAAACTATGCTAATACATCTTTCTTAGCAATCTAATTCTAACTCTAAGTAGTAGCTCAAGAATCTAATCTTCGAGAAATGCGATCGAAATCCATTCCTTCACGGTTATATTTTGCTCACTTCTTCCCTTAAGCTTCCTTTCTTTTCTTACAAAACATCAATTGCAATCTTATCACATTATGTATTAAGAATCTAGAATAGAAGCTTAAAAGAGTTAGTTAATGGATTTTACCTATATTAGAGCCATACGTTTCGACTCTCCCATCTCTTAGATCTCTTAGGTAAATGGGACAGTTTCGTCTCCAATGCCCTTTCTCTTGGCAATAAAAGCAAATTGACTCTTTTGGAACATGACATGGAACTACTTCAGACATTGCCTTTCTCTTATGATTAAACTTTTCGATCATAGCATGTCTGTCGTTGTCATTGTTTATATCCATAGAGGTCTTGAAGGCAGATTCACCAATCAACTTTTCTTTCTTTATGTTTACTTGCCAAAAGGGCTTGAGTGATCTTGAACTTTTCAAACCTTTAAACTTGTGGGTTAGGGAGAATAATTTGAGGAGGAGAAGGAAGTAAAGTATGATCTCTTGTTCCTCGATCTAATCGTGGAATATCATCTTCACGTGGAATGCTTGTTCCACAGAATTTGGGAAAACCATAGTTGTCGAACTTTGACATCTATAATACGGGAGAAAACGAATTCAAGTTAGTTGATTAAATGAGTCCTTAGCAAATCACCCAAATGAGATACTAAGGCTAGGACCCAACACAATATTCTACAACTCGGGAGAGGGATGCCGTAACCCTAATTGCAGAATATTTGAAGGTAAGTGAATGTCGATTCACTAATTTCCACCACGAAAAAAACAAAAAGGAATTTAAGTTTTAAATCTATGAAAACTCCTAGATCCTTTGAGATTCAATGGACTTTCAATGGCATGTTTAAATCTCGATATGCCCCTCTTGTTTGTGACTGGGATGCCGAGGATCACAAAGCGGGTGTGAATAACCATGCAAACTTACATGGTGCCCTCACATGTTACAGTCACCTATTCAATGTGCCGGTAAACCACACACGCTCTACCGAACAATGACAAACATTGAGTCACCCTTTGCTACCTTTGCTTAGAACCATTTAGTGTGCCGGTAAACCACACACGCTCCACTAACGTCTTCGCAAGGGCACAAAGTGTAATTTCATGGAATTGCATCAATTCACTTTTCCTAAGTAACTAAGATTGGGAATTTTATGAAAACATTTAGTTACTTTTATACTTCATTATACTTATAATGGAAGGTTTTTGTCCTATCCTACCTGTTCGGCTAACGACCCTCCACTAGTCAAGAGTGCGGTGGATAAGAGTGGATACCCATTCAATCGCCATTTTATAGGCAATTTCCTTAAACACCCCTTATAGACTGGCTTCGTGAATGAGGCCTACTAACGGTAAGACTGACTTTTACTCATACATATATATAGTGTTAGACTTTTAATGTTATATATAGTATAGGGTGTATTTTACACTTTTAAAATATTAGGTGGTCAAATTTAACAATTATACTTTTAATTCAATTAAATTTTAAACAAAAAACTTTATGGATTTATTAAACCTCTTTTAATTATACACCTTAATTAATTAATAAAACCATAAGGGTGTGATTTGAACTTTTTCAAAACTATAATAAGGTTTTAGAATTTAACATTCCTAATTAAACTTTTAATCAACTTTTAAATTCCAAAACTTGAGGGCAAATTTTGAAACATTACAAAACATTAGGGTTTAGAATTTAAATATACATCAAAATTAAACAATTAAACAAAATTTAAATTCCAAAACTTGAGGGCAAGTTTTGAAACTTTTCAAAACAATTTAGTTTTAATCTTTCTTAAAAAAAATTTGAATTTATGACATTTAAATTAAAAAATTAAATATTAAAACTTTTGATTTAATAATTATCTTGAATTAGACTATTAATTTAATTATTAAATCATAAGGGATTATCTAAATCATGAGGATAATTACCATTTATACATTTAATATATCCTAATCCCTTAAATATCTCTATAGATTTCGAAAATAAGGATAGGATAATACAAAATCTATAATTACCATATTTAACAATTAGAGGATAATTACAGGATATGGGATAATCCAAATCCCTAAAATTTAGGATCTTATCTTGGGGAGGAGGCTAATTTCGAAAATCAAGGGATTAAAACAAACCCTAGATTTCTAAATTTAAGGGTCTAAGGAAAGGATTTGAAGATCTTATTCAAACTCTTACAAATTAGGGTTTGCAAACCCTAATCTCGAAAAAAAAACCCTAGCCTCCTAGGGTTTATTGGCAATAAACCCTAATATGTCAAGTTCATACAATTGAATTTTTCATACATATCAAACATCAATACAATAGAAACCAGTTTAGGCTCTGATACCACTGATGTGTTTTGGTCATAAGACATCCTATGTGCTCATACAAACCCTAATGCTTGGATCTAGGTTTCTTTATTGTACATGCTTTGAATCCAAGACTATAAACCCTAATTCTAGCATATGGAAATCGATATTAACATATAATTATGTTTAGGATATTACCTTGATTGTTATGTAGCAATAACAATCTCAATTCCTCCTTGAATTGACTTTGGAAGGCTTAGAGTCACAAGTGTCACTCCTCTAATGGCTTACAAACACCAAGAGCAAATGGAGAAGGTATAAAGAGAGAGGAGAGGTATAAGAATTCGTCACTAGGATCTCTTGGGAAGGCATGGACGAATTCATGAGCCTTGGGGGTCTTTATATAGGTGTAGAGATTAGAGTTTTAGTCCTTATCCTTATCTAGTTGCTTGCCCACCAAGTAACCATAAGATAAGCCTTGAAAACCCTTATCCTAGTCGAATTCTAAGGCCTTATCACCTTAAATTCGTCCAACCTATTAATAAGATAATCCTTACCTTATTTTGTAACTATCACATAATTACAATTCATCCCCTCTAGTTTAATTAATTACACTTGATCACAAAATTAATTCTTAATTAATTATTGACCAATATTAATTAAACAAATATGATTTCTCCTTTAATATATTATTCTTATAACATATTAATAAATCATAATAACCTCTCTCTTTATTTATTTCTCCAATCAAGTTGCATTGGTGAAGGCAACCCAAAAGGACCATGCACCATCGGATCAAGTACATACCAAAATACTTATGGACTTAGACACTAATCCAACATACACATCTCTCAATTCTCTTTCTGTTGGTGGATCTTCTCTTTTTTGCTCTCAATCGAGGGTTTTTTGGCTTCAGGTCTCAGATTTCTTTTAGGCCTTCTTCAACTGTACTCATGCATAAATTCTTTGGTAAGGGTTTTTAATCGCTCTTTAATTTCGATTCTATGTTGTTTCCTTTAGTTAGTTTGCTTATTTTCTGTTCAATTTTCGTTATTTAGTTGTTTTATTAGGGTTTTTTGGGCTTTAGGTCTCGGATTTCTTCTGTCACCATGTCGAAGTGTACTTCCCCCCTCGCAAGAGGTCAAGAGTCAGTGCCCCATTTGTGTTCTCTGAAAAAATCTTCAAAAGCAGCAAAGCACCATTAATTCCCTTCAAATGTTATACATATGCATTCTTGAGGAGACAGAACAACATCCCAGAGGAGTATCTTGCATTATTACCATTATTCTCAAAAAATTCAAATACATTAGGCCAGTACTGGCTCTCACTCTTGAAGGATTACAAGCATGTCTGCTTCCCCACACGCCCTAATATACATGTAAGCTTAATCTATTAATTCCTTGTATACTTTTCTATAATTCTTGTTTCTGTTAGAACTCAACTTGCTAAGAAATTGGCATATCCTTCTATGCCAGTTGGAGAAGATTTTCAACCAGAAGCTGCTATTGTTAATTACTTTGCTTCAGGTACTAATTCTACACAAGTCATGCTCCTTCTTTTCTTAATAATAAAAGCTGCTATTGATTTTTACATAGAAATGATGGAAGTTGTTATATCTATGATTCTATATTTCCTGAAACATATTCGACAGCAGGGAGACAATACGTGGAGTTTGAAGCAAAAAATAGCAAGTTTAGTTTTCGGATTCCATAGGAAATGGAATCTCAAATTCCATCCTTTAACAGAATTTTGAAGAAATTTGATTTAGAGAAAAAGGGAATCCAACCTGTTCGGGTTCAGAGTACAAAACAAAGCCAAGAGCTAAAACAGCAGTCCTTCAACATCATCACTGACATCCGATACAGCAAAGTGCAACAACTGTCTAATAAGGGAGATTTGCACTACTCATAAGGGTGGTCTGTCATCTCATCCGTGGTCAAAATTTATATTAATTATTTTTCTTTTCTTATTTTTTATTTATTAAATGTTTTTTTATTAATTAGCCTATAAGGGAAGGGGATTTCATAATTCAACCAAAGGTGGACTTTGACATCAGTATCAGTACAGTTTCTGGTCTTCTTAATCTTGGGTACTTAACATAATTTTATATTTTTATATTTATATGAAGCAATTATTATCTTTTATATAAATATTTTATCTATTAAAATGATTTTCAGGTATCAAGTTGTAGCTTACATTGAAGCATCTGGATATATCTACCAATATGGAAAGGTAAAATATTTTTATGTGTAAAATTATAGAATTGGTCATCTGAATTTTTTTATTTTCTTGCACATACAGTCCTTGTGGTTTCTTTTGTTAAATCTAACACTTAGTTTTTTTTTAGTATGACCATTTTGCCCTTGTAGCTTTTAATGGAGGTTGATCATTTGCAAGATGTCCCGGGGCCATATATACAGATTAAAGGGGCAAATAAGGAAGTTGTTGTAGCTGCTGGTTCGGCTCTTAAGCTTGATGGTTTATACACCACAAAGGTTTTTCCTACCTTTTTTTTAATTTAAAGTATTTATTTTGTTGTTATTATGATTTACTTATTTTTCTTCATTTTTTAGAGTTACCTTGAAATAGTACTGGAAAAATTACCAGCATCAGAGAGAAATTCAAATGGGATCAATGCTCAACAAGCTGCACGGTTGCAAGAACTTGTAGAAAACATTCAATCACAGGTTTAATTTTCAAATTGTTTTTATTAAAAATATAAATATATCAAATTTGTTATATATATATATATATATATATATATATATATATATATATATATATATATATATATATTGATATATCAAAAGCAGGGTAGCAGTTCATCATCTGATTCATCACCAAGTAGGGAGGTTATTTCTCCCATTTAATGTGTGATTGAAGATATGCAGTCAAGAATCAAGAGACTCGAACGGTGACTGGGAAAGCAACAAAATCAAATAGATGTTGGTAAGGGTCTGGCCACTTAGTTTGGTTTCCCCTGTTTTATTTATTGGCTTGTCTCAACTTTTTTAAGATAACAGGTTTAGTGTATTTATATAATTATTAGCTAAACTTGTTAAGAATATGAAATAAAAACTATTTTAAAGAAGTTACAGTTAAAAGTTAACTAAATTAACAGTCATAAATGATGACACAGAGCTGTTGGGGACAGGGGCAGAACTCGATTACTAGAACTAGAGGGGCTGAAAAAATAACTCGACACTGAAAAACTTTAAACTTTAAATGCTAACTTGGTTTCTTTTATAAAAGACCAAGCTAAAATATTTATTCCTTAATTGTCTAAAAAGATAAAATGTAGAACTTAAAGTGCTAAAGTTGAAGTTTAAAGTGTCAAGGGTTGGAATGCTAGTAAAGAAAGTTGAAGGATTGACTAGTAAACATAAAATTTTAAGCAACCAATTTAGGCCATGTATTGTTATTTTACATATACATGTGTACACCCACATTAAAGAAGGAGAAAAAATCTTCTGTGGGTTTGCAATTTGATTGTTCTTGTTCATTTCTTCTATATTGTGTTTTGATAATTTGTGTAGTTTAGAACAAAAAAGAAATTCAACTTTGTTATACAGTAAGGTGGTATTGTAAAGGAGATCCATAAGTTGTGATTTCCATCTTCAAGACTTTGATTCATATTTAAGTGATTGGTATTGGATGTTTTCATTATAATAGGCTTTTTGGCACTATTAAGAAGAAAATGCAGTTTTCATCATTCCGAAGGATGATTTTTCAACAATTTTAACATCTGATCGATGCAATAAATGTTGGTTTTTGTTTTCTATTATTGACTCTATATTCTATTTTTATTTTTGAGAAAACATCTAGTTAATGTTGATGCACAGTGAATAGTTTCTGAATGAAATAATGACCTGAGAAGATGTTTTAACATGAAAAAATGGGGTCATAGCCTCCCTGGACCTTTTAGAGTTCTGCCACTAGCTATGGGTTTGCAAGACAAGGAAAGTGGGCTCTACAAGCTTCTTCAGAATGAAACCCCAAACCATTGCAAGAGCAGTTGTAGCTAAATTATGTGTAGTCAGGTAGTGCTACATCCATTTGTGTTGCAAAAAAATGACTTTTTGCCCTTTGGTTCATATCTTGTTAAAATTTGTAAATTTAGGCACTACAAGTTATGGATCGAAGAAAAATATTTGAATGCATATGATCTTGCCTCCAAAAGGCTTCACATGTCAACACTATGTTTTACGGTACATGTCTTTCCATTTCTTCAATCACAAGAATGTTCATTATAAGAATCTGCATATTGTGAATGTTGATACTCTGCAATCACTCACAAACAACCTGTGTTACACGTATGTCAATATTTGTGTCATTTTGATCAGTCTTTTTCTTTTGTTTTGTTTTATCTTTTTGAATTAAGTAAGATTTGTTTTAATTATTTAAAATTATGTTTAGACAGGTATTCAAGGTGCACTCATTTTGTGTCTATTGGTAAATACCACACAGATACTATGCTCATCTGGCTACCTTTCAGGTACAGGTCTACATGGTTCTGTTGATGTTGCTGGTGCTGGTGGTGGGACAAGGAGCACCATGTGCCAAGGCCAAATGCTACTGTGCCTACTCTCAAGGAGAATGTCAAGTGGGTTATTTTCTAATGCTAGAAAAACCCAACCAACCCTTTCATTTCATGTGTGTGAGTGTATTTTTTCTATTACTACTACTTTTGTGCTGAAAATTACTACTATGATCCAACTTTTGATACATACTATGTGTTGTTGTTTGTGTTTCTTCCCAACCTGAAACATGGAAAACCTGTGCATGATATTTACCAACACATAATGTAGGTAAGTTTTGTGTTGTAGGTTAAATTTATGCAAGAAAAGAAACATAATTTTATTTATTTATGAAAGTACGTTGTTATTCTCTGCACGACATGTTCACTTATTTGATGACATTTATGTTTGTACAGACTCCAAACAAGTAATGGTTTTGAGCTTTTGCAGTCGTGTTGGAGCTTAAACTGCACAAATAAGTAATGGTTTGTACAGACTCCAAACAAGTAATGGTTTTGAGCTTTTAAAAGTAGAATGTTCTAATAAGAATTAATTTTAAATGTAGAATGAAAATGACAAGTGATTTTGTGTTGTGTTTACAGGGTTGATAAAAGAGAATAGTTCTGAAGTTAGAAGTGGAAAAGAAAGCTCAAGCTAAAAGAGATAAGATGCTGAAAATGCAAGTGTTGCATTCTTCATTTCAATTGTTAGTATGAAACATAGAGTAGATTAGATGAATGCAAATTTATATATTGTAAGAAATAGAATTGTTTGACACATTTCTATTATGACACATTAAATGCAAATTTAATTTAAAAATTAATAAATATATAAATATATATTTTTTAAATATTTAAATTTACGATACGCAAAAATCTGTGTCATCTTCATTTATGACATGGCCTTTCTTGACAGGGGCTTTCTTGATACGCATTGTGTGTCATTAACACGCGCGTCGTAAGGTTACGACACACGAATGCGTGTCGTCTTCCTTTATGACATGGCCTTCCATGATACGCATTGTGTGTCGTAAACGCGCGTCATAATTGCGCGTCGTAAATGAGCATCGTAAATGCGCGTCATCTCTCTTTATGACAGGGCCTTCATTGACGCGCATTTGCGCGTCGTCTGAGCCTTTTACAACGCACAATGAACGTCGTAAAAGGCTATTTTTCTAGTAGTATACTTAGCAAAACATTAGAAATAAAACGTTCACCGATCATATCATTTCATAAAAGATATCGCATGTTTGGAAAAACATTTTATAAAACATAATAATGTCAGAGTACAAATCCCCAGGAAGATCTCATAGTGCGGAATACAAGGCATGTGTGTGATGTGCCGCTACCGCGCCAGCTCCTTCCCCTTCGACGAAGAGGTACCTGAAACCAAAACTGAAAACTGTAAGCACGAAGCTTAGTGAGTTTCCCCAACATACCACATACCATACAATCACATAACATACATATATTGTCAGTAATATCTGGGTGCCCGACCTACCCCTTCGATCCTCTCGATCGGATACTGACTAGTATATCTGGGAGCTGGCCTCCCCTTCGGTCTTCTCGACCGGATACTAACTAGCATATCTGGGTGCTGGTCTCGTCTTCGGTCCTCTCGACCGGGTACTGGGGACTATTTCACCCCCTACTACTACTACATAACACATATATCACATAATCTATCTAGCATGGCTAGGCATGACCGCCCCTTCGGCCCTATCGACCGGTAATCTGGGGGACTATCTCCCCCTACTATCACTAGCACATAGCATCATATCATACTAGCTCAATAACATATCACAGGTAGTAGCAACCCTAGATGAATATCACATAGACAATCATCTATTATACAATTCCTACTCGTGGGCCGGCATTGTGGCCGTAGACCCACCGCTACTGGAAGGTAACTCACCTCAAAGTAGTTGCTGATCTGCGTGGGAACTGACTGTCTTCTGCTGCTGCTGCCCTGGAAATCCTCCTGCTATAATTCCCACAAAACACTCAGTCAAATACTGCTAACCGACCTTAGGGTAAAATGACCATTTACCCCTAACCAAGCCAAGAGTCAAAGTTAAAGTCAACTTCCAGTTGACCCAACTCGCCGAGTCCCTATCCATTCGATTGACCATAATCCCGTCTCTACTCGTCGAGTTAGGAATTGACTCGACGAGTTTTCCTTCTATCCAATGTCCGATAGTCCTTCATCCTACTCGCCGAGTTGTATGAACAACTCGTCGAGCTCATCTTCATCCGAAGAACATTCTATGCTAGGACTAGCCGAGTTGTATGAACAACTCGCTGAGTCGCCAACTTAAACGTGCTCCATATCCCATCTCTACTCGGTGAGTCGGGCCTACAACTCGCTGAGTCCACGGCTAAAAATGCAAAACACTTAGATAAATTTTACATACCAGGAACCAGGTGCTACATTGGGTGGGTGTAAGCACCTATCTATATTGATCTGTGGAGCATGAGTTGGTGAACTCAGTGTAGTGATGACTTAATGATGAGATTATGGGGGATAAGAGAGCAAGTGAATCTGAGTGGGACTAATTGCTTAGGATTATCAGGAAAAACCATTGAGTGAGCCCATGGTGAGCGAGTGAACAAGAGAATGTTGTAAGAATACGGGGAGCCATAGCATCCATGAGTCACTGGGAGACAGTGTCATGGTGCTGCAGGGAGCCGTAGTATTCGTTATTCAGCGAGACAATATCGTGATACTGCAAGGGGGTGTAGTATTCACTTGATAGCAGAAGAGTCGTATGATTACAGGGAGCCGTAACATACATGATTCAAAGAGCGATTCGTATGTTTATAATGATTTGTAACATACATGAGTCGGAGAGAGAGTATCGTATGATTACGGTGATCTGTAACATACGTGAGTAAGAGAGAGGGAGTCTCGTAAGACTACGGGGAGCCATAGCCTTACTAGTCAGGATGTGACACAGAGCGGCTTTTAGTCCTGGGTAGCCTTACCAGAGGAGTCTGGGAGGGCCTGGTGGCCAAACAAAGGGCGAGACTTGGGTCTCGGCAGTGGTCGGAACCCGTGGTGTTTTGAGTTAGAGAGGGGCTATTGTGAATCAGTCGGATTAAAGTGTAATGCATGAGTATAATCATGGAGCATGGGTCATGAGTTGAGCACTAGATTGGGACGAGTGGTTCCAATTTTGTGTCGGACCAGACTCTGATGGGTGAGTTTGGCTCTATCTGTGTGGAGGACGAGTAAGTTGGGATTTTGGGTAGATCTCATTTCTGAGAGGGATGTGTTTCCGTATTGTGTTTTGGACATGAGTAGCCTTTGGAGGTTCAAGTATTGGGTCGGGAGTTGACCTGGTGCTCAGTGTTGGAAGGGACTTGCGAGAATAGTCGGGACTTATGATTGTTGGTGTCATTGGATCGTTCTGAGCTGACATGACCATTTTCTTGTGTCTGAGGACAAAGTTTTAAGGATCATTCCTTCAGAAGAGTTTTGATAGATGTTCGGGTGGTGGGTCTTTAGTGGGATATGACCTTTCCATTCCTCTGGAGTTCGACCGGGATCTATTAGAGAATCAGAGTTGGTAGAGTGCTCTTAGAGTCTGTTATTCGATGAGAGATTATCATGATGATATTTTGCGAGGGTGGCCTAGCAGGGAGACAGACCACTAGAGTTTTCAAGTTCTGGAGAGTCGGATCGAGTACCGCAGCGGAAGAAGAGTATGTCCTTATTCAGGGTTGGGAGTTCCTGTTGGGTTCAGGTGCTCTTGGAAGAGATTGTTGTATGACATGAGATCCTTTTAGTAGTGCTTCTTGGGTTTGGGTACGATCTATGTGTTGATAAGGAGTGATTTCAAGGGTGAAATCTAATTCAAGTGGGGGAGAATTGTAACATCCTGTTTCGGATCGTCCATGATTAGGGTTCGTGGGCTGCAACCCGGGCATGAGGAAGTCTCGGGGTTGTGACGAGTTACTAGAAGCGTAGGGCAATCCCATCACCTTTCTGTGGATATGAGGTTCACTAGAAACAGAGTTATATCGAGGAAACAATGGAAGTTTGAAGTTTTAGTAGGATTAATCCCTTGCTTGAGAAAGGTAGAAGCTTAGTATGCTGGGCGTACGTGTATGTACACTTAGCGTACTCATGTGCATAGTTTTTAAGTGGATCCACCTAGTATGATGGGCGTACTAGGCACAAAATGAAAAACCCTAGTTGAGGGGTGTCCCTATATAAAGAATGAGATGGCCTCATTCCTGGCCACCATCCTCAGTCAATAAACCCTCTCAAAGCCTAATCCTCGTTCTTGAGTTTGTGTGTGTCCTTTTGAGAGCTTTTAAGTGATTTTGTGTGTTCTACGAGTGAGGAAGAAGCTTTGAAGACGAAGGAGTGGGATTACAGGCTTTGGATCTAAGCATATCTGAGTTGGAAGCTTCATATAGAGGTATAAAGCTCCAAGCTTTCTCACACTTTTGATTTATGCATCATAGTAGACTATTTTAGGGTTTTGTCCCAAAAGTTGGAGACTTTATGAGATATTGAGTTCCAGAGACTATAATCAACCCCTTTGAGTGTATTCAGTGGTGTAGTGTCATAAAAATCAAGACTTCGACATTGGAATCAAGCCATGCATGAGTTATGAGCATTTTGAGTTAAGAGAGTGAGAGTTTTATGTGTTTGTGACCTTATCAGCCATGCAAAGGCTTAAAGTCACAAGGTTTATGGAGTAAGAGCCATTAGGGAGTCTAGATCTGGGATTTGAGTTAATGTCTTAACAGGTTAAGACCAAAGGAGTAGGAAAAGTGAATCTTGGAAGTACGCTGAGAGTAATTCTAGTACGCCTCGCGTACTGACCAAGTGTTCCCGATGGCCATTCTGGATTCGTGAGTACACTGAGCATACCAAGGTAGGTACGCCCCACGTAACCTCACTGTGGACTTTTTGGGCTAAGTCTCATTTTGGGCCTTGAGTCTTAGGCTTGGATTTTGGGCTTGTTGTAATAGAGTTTTGGACCAAAGTAATATATTTATGTGCTTTGGGCCCTTGAGTTGGGCTTGCCATTTTAGACTTGAGAGTTGGGCCTCGGGAGAGCACGTTTGTTATTGGGCCTTGGTGGGCCCAATGGGTTTTTGGTTATGGATGGTCTGGTTAGTGGACTACCTTTAGACCTAATGACTGAGAGTTTGGACTTAGTTCCTAATTGAGTTAATTGTGGGTTTGGTTCAGAGATAGAGACCGGTGCGCAGCAGCAGTGTTTATATGTGTTGTTCATCATCCGAGGTGAGTCTTCTCATTATACTTACCATGAGTGGTATATATGAGTGACTGTAGGGTCTTTTGTGCTTATTTGAGTTACATCATATTATGCATTTTGTATGTGTGATATATATGCTATATTATGTGTTTTACTGATATAGGACCGGAGGGTCCAAACCAAGTTGTGGGACTGGAAGGTTCCACTGAGACAGGACCGGAGGGTCCAACCCGAGCTGTGTGTCACACCCCGAAAACCAAAGGCGGAAACGTTCCCGGGGTTGACTCCATGTTGTGTATCAAATCCAATGTACATAGTAATCACAGTAAACAACCATTACATTACATATATATGAAAGTTTACATTTGGTTCAAAAGTAAATTGTACAAAAGTTATACATATATCATATGAACAAAAGAGACGAGTCTTCGGAGCACTCCATCTTCACCAAAAGATATCGCCGGGTACCTGTCTAACTTGGACCTGAGAATACAAGCGGTTTGAAAATCAGCATAAAGCTGGTGAGTTCATAAGCGGTTTTGTTTTGTGAAAATGTATCGATTTCCTTTAGTATTCTGAAAAGATTTGATATCCAAGAAAATCCCATATTTTCTTATGTAAAGTAGTTAAGTTATCTTTCATTACAGTTCTGTTACAGATATAAGTTAACCCCAGGAAAATCCCATATTTTCCTAATTGTAAGATTGATTGAATAACACATAGTATAGTTTAATACACAAAACTATAATTTAGATGAACTGTAAATAGAAAGCATTTTGAAAACCTTGGGACTACATCCCGAACCAGTTATAAGATAATTCGATAAAAACCATGGGATTACTATCCCAAAAGTAGATATAAGATAGTTCGATAGACCATGGGATCACTATCCCGAAACTAGATATATGATAGATTGATAAAATCATGGGATTATCATCCCGTATAAGATTTAGTTTCAAAACCATGGGATTGCCATCCCGAACGAAATATAGACACAAGATCATGGGATTATCATCCCGAACGAGATATAGACATAAAACCATGGGAATACCATCCCGAATGAGATATAGATACAAGACCATGGGATTACCATCCTGAACAAGATATAAATTCTAAACAAACCCTAGCTGTGAATAAGTTATATTAATACGTATTGTGAGTCGGGTAACCATGCTGATATGACAACGAGACCTCCTTGACGTTAGTCAGACGTCGAATGATATCCAGAATTTGTCACCCTAGGCGTGCCCGCCTAACTGTAGCTAGCAGTTAAGGTGTGGGATTGTCAGTCCCGAATAGATCTATTCACAAACTCTTCGCTCTCCCTCCAGGAGACTCTGGTTACACTTCCGGAGAGGATTTACTTGATCATCCATAAAGGGTAGTGACTATCTCACAAACTAGTATTAAACTATTCACAGGATTCACATACGATTACAAACATACATAGACTTTAAGACATGATATAGTGAAAAATAGATACATACAATGAAATTATCTGGCAAAAACATTCGAATGATACGGAGATAAACTGAATCAGACATAGTTTATCTAATAACTTAATACAGATATGAGTACATGATATAAAGAGAAACATAGAACCCCAAATTATTCCCATAATAATTTGCTTAGTTTGATTATTTTCTTAACTAAAATCCATTTAGTTGAAATTGATAAATCATTCCTTATGCTCAACATAATACATAAGAAGTAAAAGAGTTTATATATTTGCCAGATATTATATTGAAACACATAAATGTTATGATTTGAAAACAGTTTTGGTTTGCTTGTATTCTCCCCCTGAAAACAGTTAAAAACAGTGAAAAAGGCGTAGGGGTATGAACTCACCGGACGAGAAGTATGACGATTTGGATGCTAAGAGTTGATCCGGGGCTTGCAAATACACGAGATTCCTAATTATAATGTAAAGATACACATTTGTATCTAATTAGGACTTAGATTGATTGTTGGATAGGGACAATTGCTTCAAGTCGCGAAAACACTCCGATACGAGTGTTTGGAGAGACCCGGGTGGCGTTTAGGGATGGGAAATGAGACTAGGGACTTGGGACTTGAGTTTACTCCCCATGAGTAATCTTTTACATGAATTTACAACCACAAAACACACACATACATGAGTTTACGGCCGTAAACTCATGCGGGTGTGGTTTTGGGTGTTTAAATGGCTTAAATGGCTTATATGGACATGGGAAATGATTCTAGGCTTTGTTCTAAATGCATGGAATAGATTAAAATCACCAAAATGATTAATTTATGGGAGTTTATGGCCTAGCATAGGCTCCTGGCCGTAAACTCCTTATTACTCAAGGAAATGGTGCTAAATGGTGCTAGAACAAATCACATGTGATTAATAGAATTATTCCAAGGCCTAACATGAGTTTGCATGGGATTTTTGGGGGATTTGTGGAGTTTACGGCCCATGAAACCCCCTTCATGGCCGTAAACTCTTGTGTGTGGTGTTCCAAGGTGTTTCAAGGTCTAGAACATGCATGAAAGGACTTCTAAAATTCATCTAAGGGCCTTAGGGGTGTGTAGTTTGCATTCTAACACCAAAAATTTTGGAGTTTACGGCCCAAGAACATGTCTTGGCCGTAAACTCTTAGAAACCCCATAAAATATGTGTTTAAGGCCTTCAAAGTATTTTTGGTTGGTCCCTTGATTTATTCCAAAGCTTTTGGTGGTGTTGGATGGCTTTCTAACACCTTAGAATGAGATTTATGCCAAGTTTTTGTGGAGTTTACGGCCCAAGAACTCTCCTTGGCGGTAAACTCATCTAAGTCCCTCAAAATTAATGTTTCAAGTGTCCAAATGCAAGAATCAAAGTCCTATAATTCATATCTAAGCTGTAGGGGTGATTTGGAAGGGTTTAAAGGCATGAAAAACACCATTTTCATGAGTTTACGGCCCAAGCTTATGCCTTGGCCGTAAACTCCTTCAAATTCCACAAAATTATAGTTTTAGGTGTTCTAAGTCCATATCTTGAAGTCCCTTAGCCATATCTAAAGTCCATTTGAGTCTAGGAAGGAGTTTAAGGGCTAAAAACCCTTCAAAATGGTGTTTACGGCCTAGGCTGCCTCCTGGGCCGTAAACTCATCTATATTGTCCCATTTCATGATTAAGTGTCTAATTTGGAAGCTAAACATGCTATAGATTAAGGCTAGGAAGATACCTTAAGGATTTGAAGCCTTAAATTTGAGTTTTGGACACTTAATCTTTGGATTTAGGAGAGAGGTTAGAGAGAGAGTAGAGAGAGAAGGAAAAAGCTTCAAATGAGTGCTAAAACATGTTTATATAGTCCCTAAAACTTGGACACGGAGGAATTCTACCCGATACCGGCCTTAAACGATGCTTTGGGTCGCACCCGATTGAGTTTTCGTCACCCGACGAGAATATTTCTAAAACTTAAGAAATAAATGTTTTGGGCTAAATTCATGAGTTCCTAAATGATTTGGACCCTCATTGAATGATAATAAACATATAACTTTAGTTAACTAAGCCCAAAAACGATAACGGGACATTTCGATTTCCGACAAGTTATTCGGGTAGAACGGGTTTTCGGCGATGAACAACTTCGGGTTGTTACACTGTGAGACTGGAGGGTCCTCACTGAGACACATGAACAGAGGGTCTACACCGAGCCGTGAGACCGAAGGTTCCACACCGAGACGCATGAGACTGGAGGGTCCATGCCGAGTTATAGCCATGAGAGGCTTACTATTTGTGTATGTGGTATTTTGGGGAACTCACTAAGTTTCGTGCTTACTGTGTTATGTGTTATGTGTTTCAGGTTTTTCTCAGGATCTTGGGAAGGCACTGGCTTGATTGTATACACCATAGAAAGAGTTATGTTTCGAGGATCCTGGATTATTAAGCAAACAAATATGGAGTTGCGTTTTGTAAATTAAATAAATGCGATTTTTATAAAATGTGTTATGAGAATTATGTGGTTTAAATGTATTTGATCATGGTGCAGTCGAGATTAAAAGTAACAAAACAAGTAAAGTGTTCAAGGTTAATGGTCACAGGTTAAAGGTCTTTTATGAAGGTTTCTAAGAGAAAGACATGGAGGTTGATAGCTTCGAACGCCCGGAATACATTGAGTGAATCTAAAGGGCAAAGTTGAGCCAACGACTTAAAACAAGGGCGGCTAACCGAGAGGTAACCCGGGAGTATTTCTTTCAATTTTCATTATTTTACTTTATTTCATCCGTGTTGTAATGTTTTTGAGTCTTTTCGAGGGTTCCATATTCTTATGTAAGGGTCGAGTGCAAAATTGGTTTTGAAAAAAAAACGATTTTTTTGAGGTTAACAAAAGAAAACGCATGGGCATGTAAAAAATTCGCATGGGCTTAGCATAAAACACACGACCTAATTTTTAACCCGTGCTTGCACTTTGAGATTTTGCAAACTTGAAAACGCACAGGGTAAGGTCCAAAACACATGGCCTAAGCCTTAGACCATGCATGTCATCGAGGATAACAAGAAAACATATACGAAGCGCACGGCCTCAACTCCAAAATGCACAGGCTAGAAGAAAAGCGCACGACCTATGGGTCGACTGTACGTTCACATCGCAATTCAATATATATATATATATATATATATATATATATATATATATATATATATATATATATTGTGCACGACCTAAACCAAAAAAAGCATGACCAACATTTAAAAAAATGCACAACCCTGAACCGTGTTTGGATCATTAGAAAATCGCACAGGCTAGAACACACGGACAAAATCAAGAAAGCATAGGGTGAAGGCACAACTTTGAGCGACTTTGGTTTGTGCGTCTCGACAAACAAAAATTTCAATCGATTTTCAATTAACGATCGTGCGTGCCTCTCCCTTTCTCACGTTCGTGTCCTAACTCTCTTCCCTAAGCCCTTCATCGCCGATCCCTCTTACACCCTATCAAACCTTCTATTTTTCTTCAATCAATCTCATATTAAAGCACCAAGGTATGTTATTATGGTTTCCTAACTTCATCTCATTCATCATATAAGTTGAATACCTCCATTATTGTGTAAAATCGGATTTTTCTTCATAAACCCTAGTTGAATTGATTCGTGTATTATGTTTCAAAATTCTTGTATAGGGTTTCAAGAGCAAGCTTGGGGAGGCATTTTGGAAAGAATATTGGAAGTCTTCATCTCCAATTGTGTATTCCACCATTAAAGAGTTCAAGCTTTCTTGAGATTGAAGATGAAGTGAACAATTCAAGCAAACATCACAAATTTAAGAATTTCAATGGTACATTCCTTCCATATCTCAAGTTTTATGCATTCATTTGAAGTTTGTTCGGCTAGAATTGATGTGAATCTAATCTTGTGATTCATATAGTTGTTCATTCGTGCTTGTCTAGTTGTACTCTAGCCTTTGGTCACCACTTGTCTTTCATATATTTGGTTTGTCATCATGCCAAAACGCAAAAATCCAAATCCAAAGGAACAATTGAATTCCAAATATGGTGCCACCACCATTTTTTACAATTTTCTTGAGCATCCTGACCGCTACCTTCACCTTAAGGACCGCGAATACTCTCGGCAACGGTTTGTAGATATTCCCACTTTCCAAGAACTAGGGGTTTATGATGGCGTCCTTAGGTTGTTTAGCAATATCAGTTGGGAGAAACTTCTCACTTTTACACCAATGGAATCGTATAATAACACAATTATTGAATTCTTACAATCTTTGGAATTCAATGACAATGCCAAATGTCGCTCATTCTGTCTCATGAAATAGCAATTTTTTTAGTCTAAACGATCTTAGTGGGTTTATTGGGATTTCTACATATAATACTTATGGTCCCAAATTAGGCTACATGCGAGAGAAAAAAATACCCTTTTCAAAACCAAATCCTTTTGGATAAAAATCATAGGACTTGATGTGTATGAGGCTCAATCCGCTAAACCATCTCAAATCATTCATCCGGTCTTAAGGGTGGCTCTCCAAATTATTGCTAATATTGTCTTCCCCTAAGAAGACGTTAGCAGAGTCAATGAGAAGGAACTAGAAATCCTTTGGTGTATGGTCACCAGCTTGAGGAGACCACATTTTGGCACCTTTTCAAACTTCCCAAGGTCTCCACTAGCGATTCTAACCCTATTCACTGTGGCGGGATTATCACTTATCTTGCCACCCGCCTTACTTATGTTGAGCTTTTTGAGAGCAAGCGCCCGAATTTTGAGAAAATCACACAAGGCTCCAATACCATCACATCTAATGTCCTTGTAGCCTCATCTTTCTTCCGTAGAGAAAGTGATGGTAGTCTCACATGGTTGGTGCAGGATGAGTCCCATTTCCGAGTTCCTGCTGGGGACTTTAGTTCCCTCTAGCTCCAGCAGGACATCACTCAAACTCGATGGTGTCTACCAAAGAATACTTCTGCATATTCCATTCCACATGCCCCCGTCCTATCCCGAGAGCTCCTGAGCGGCTGGTAGTCGACCACGAAGATGACACTCGTGCTAATCTCCCTATTCTTCCTGCTAATTCCACTCCTCCTAATGCAGGGGGATCCACTTATTTTGCCCCAGTAGAGACCGCATGTTACTTCTATATCCGACGGGCGACCTAGTACCATGACACATAATGAGGCATTTAGATCACCTTGATCAAGTTGTTGTCGATATTCGCGATGATTTGTCTGCAACCAATGCCTCCGTTTAGAAATTGACACAAATTGTACAAGAAGCTATGCAGATCATGCAACATTGGACCCCCTGCGGTTAGTAGGTTGTCCTATCCTCTTCGAGCATCGAGGACGATGCTTAATCTTAAGATTGAGGAGGGGATCTTTGTACATTAGGTTCCAGTTTCCACATGCATTTCAACATATATATATATATATATATATATATATATATATATATATATATATATATGTATATATATATATATATATATATATATATATATATATATGTGTGTGTGTGTGTGTATACGAGATGAGGACGATCTTTACATATGATAGCTCTGCGAAGTGCGAATATGAAAAACAAAATTTAAAGCGATTGGATCATTACTGGAATTGTAGAAACAATTGTCATAACTAGGGGACCCAAACACCGAAATTCAAGACCCTGGCCTTAGTTAATAAAAAAATGCCATACTTAAACGTTTTTTTGAACTGTAATAACAGCTTTGGGATGATTTTCATTTGAATATCTAAAAAGAATCTTTATCGACAACTCTGGACCCACAGAACACGAACCCATTTGTTGACACGTGTTACCCTCGCGGTAATAGAGAGCTTAAGTATCAGATCCATACAGTCAAGAAGGAATAAAGGATACAAACTTCATATCCAGTACCCAAATCAAAATTTCAAGCACTCAATCGAAGAAATTTTAAGAAATTCTAAAAGTTGATTGAAGAACTCAAGCTCAAAACGAATATGCAAATCCAAATTCAATCAAATCAGAAGCCATATCAAAGTCAAATCTGGAAAATAAAGAACTATGTGATGTGATACTTGTGGCTCTCGAAAAAGTGAAAGTATAGGAGCGGGCCCCCTTCGGGTGGGCTCACTACTTCAGCAAAAGCTAACTTGTCGTCATGGGTTCTTAAGGATGCGTCGATTCTGATTCCTGACTATCTAGTCTTATTGACATGAGATCCTGGATTGTGTTATTTTCGCTCACAAAGCTAATTAAGGTATAAATTTTAAACTAAATGATGGTTGGATCATTAGGTTACACCGTTTCATGGTGTTCCTCACTTTGGGAGTCTGTGATACATAAAAGGTAGCAGGATGGTCGCCTAGGTATTAGTGATTAGAGCCCCATCGATTTAAAGTCTGATCGTATAAAAAAATGTGTTTTTGAATTTTTCTTCGGTTCATTTTTCTTAAGCATCTTTTTGTACATATGTTATTTTCATTAGTTTTTATTTTATTGCATGCATTCACTCTTAATTCCTTTTAGGTCCTTTTCGTTCCTTTCGT
This sequence comes from Lactuca sativa, assembly GCF_002870075.4. Taxonomy (NCBI): domain Eukaryota; kingdom Viridiplantae; phylum Streptophyta; class Magnoliopsida; order Asterales; family Asteraceae; genus Lactuca; species Lactuca sativa. The sequence goes on from NC_056625.2 coordinate 239,958,389, forward strand.
TCTTTTCATCTTAGTTCATTTTTAGTCACCTATCGTCTTCTCTAGGGTGATTCTTAATTTTGTTATTTCTTGAGGACAAGAAAGGTCTAAGCTTGTGGAGGTTTGATAGGTGCATTTTATGCACCTATTTTTCATGTTTATTTTCGTCCTTTTAGAGCATTCCACTTCATAATTCTTGAATTTAGCTAATTATTTGGGCAATTGCATATTTCATTAAGAATGTCTGGTACTTCATTATCTTTGATTTATTTTGCAGACATTATGGAGCATGGATCTTGGAGCTTGGATGCATGGATCATGGAGCATGCAGCATGGATCATGGAACTTGGAGCTTGGAGCATGGAGCTTTAGAGCATGAAGAGAAGATGGATCAGTCATGCCATGGAAGAAAACATAAAGACATAACCCTAGTTATTGTTGCATTATCATCATAGCAATGGACTACGTTTGAAACACGGTTCATGCCACACCGACATGGGTCGTGTTTTTCCTTTCTCTTCTTATATTTGAGCAACATGACTCATGGTGAAGCTAGACTGAAGATGGAGCCAACGGTGAAGACTTATTGGACTTTTAGCAAAAAGCATGGGCCATGCCAAAAACACCTGGTCAAGACACATGGTCATGCCAAAAACACATGGGCAAAAGGCATAACCACGCTAAAAACGCATGGTCTTATGGGAATCACGTGAGCACTTAATAAAACAAGGGTGGTTGCCATTTTTCATAGACAGACAGTTTTCGGAGCAACTTTGGGCGATCTTGGGCAATTTTTGGGGAGATTTCTTGGAACTTTTGAGAAGAACAAATCATTGAAAACACTTTTCATTTCATTTTGTAAGCATTAACCATTTCCAATTCCATATTTCTTTTTTATTGATTTTTTCTTAGTCATGTGTGGGTAAGAAACCCTAATTTCTAGTTCTTGTTCAAAACATGTTGATTGCTTGACTTGAAGCATATGATTTGATGTTTTATTTGTGATTCTATTCTAGTGATTATGTTTTTCTTTAAACTAGAACCCTTCAATTTTATTTGTGTTTGATTGGCCACTTTCATGAATTGATATTTTATGTAGTCAATTAACTTGTAGGGCACCTAATCATTCTATTAAGTGGTCCATTTGGAGCCTTAAACCCTTCATATGCCCTAGATTTGAACCTAGCCTAATTCTACGAGTGAGATAAGACCTTAAAACATCCAAGAGCACACCACCCATGAGTTTACGGTTGTAAACTCATGGGGATATGGTATTAGGGCCGAAAACTCCATAAAGAGTTTACTCTTGAAGAGTAAACTCGCTAACTAGGCCATACACTGCCTTATTGCAACCCAATAGCCTCCTAGCACTTGACCAAAGTGTTTTCCGCACATTAGGATGCTTATACGTGTTTAATTGATATTATAAACACTAATTATTATATGTTAACATATGTCTCCATATGTTAATAGGGTCACTAAGTGTGTTCAAGTCTTCACTTGACACCAAGCACCCAACCGACACCTCCATCTGATCCACTTACAACAGGTGAGTTCATACCCCTGAATGAACATTTTAATGATTTTAACTGCTTTTATAGGGGGGATACAAGTTGACCTATACAGTTATTATATAAATCACATGTGATTGATAACTGTATAGCAAAATGGATTTTTTTATGTTATATTGTTTTATCCAGCTTAAGATTTTCCAATCTCGCTTTCAACTCTTGTTAACGATTTTTCCTAAGGTTTTCTTCACTTAATCTATTTTATACAAATCATTTTCAAAGTTGTTGTGAAAGGCTTTTCAAAGGATTCCAAAGATTTTCAAACTTGTTTTACAAACTGACATCAAGTCATAAATTTTCTTATGTGTAAAGATTTTCCAAGGTTTTCATCAGAGTTTTCTTCTATGTTTTATCTCATTAAAATGCATGCCTGTATTTGTATAATTATATAAACAATGTTTAAAAGACTTAGGAAGGCTAGTTCACCCTATTTCCTTTTCCTTGTTGGGATGTGGTCTGGTGGGTAACGGTTATCCGTCCGAAGGTCGTTTAAACATTAGTTATATATATATATATATATATATATATATATATATATATATATATATATATATATATATATATATATATATATATATATCATGTATACACGTATAGACATAAAGGTTTTCATCGACCAGTTCACTTCCCTTGGATAGCAAGGGCATCCTTCCATCCATCATTCATAGATCTTTCGTTAGATGCATGCCTGTATTTGTATAGTTATATAAATAATGTTTGAAAGACTTAGGAAGGCTAGTTCTCCCTATTTCCTTTTCCTCGTTGGGATGTGGTCTGGTGGGTATCGGTTATCCGTCCGAAGGTCGTTCAAACATTAGTTATATATTATGTATACATGTATAGACATAAAGGTTTCCATCGACCAGTTCATTTCCCTTGGGTAGCAAGGGCATCCTTCCAGTCACCGTTTATAGACCAGAGACACTAGTAACTATTATAGGAATAGTTAGGAAGTTCTATTTACTCTTTCTAGTACGAGAACTCCAAAGGATTCAGTTCATTCGTGAGTCTCTATCATTAGTCCAGTACCTATATTAGAATTCAGTATACGAGATGCATCTTCAGGACACGGATTTCCCCGTTGTCAAGTTGGTAAACAGAGTCTCCTGTAGGGAGAGCGGGCATTGTGTGTATAGATCTATACGGGACTAAGACTCCCACACCCTGACTGCTTGCTATAGTCCCCGGCCTACCAAGCCAAGGGGTGACAAATGTCACATTCATTTCGACGCTTGCAGGGCGTCAAGTTCTCTACTGTCAATCAGTATGGTTACGAGTATCTCCATGTTTACCTTATAATTCATGGCCTTAAGGTAACAAGATTTATCACTATATTTCCTTGTTTTAGACTTTGCTAGCTGTGTCGTTCATTTGACACTGTTTGGAGTCTGGATTCTCTTGTTTTAGACTTTGCTAGTTGTGTCGTTCATTTGACACTGTCTGGAGTCTGTATTCTCTTGTTTTAGACTTTTCTAGCTGTATCGTTCATTCAATATTGTCTGGAGTCTGTGCTTCCTTTCGTTAGACTGAGCCAGGCGTATCATTCATTCGATATTCTCCTGGAGTCTATGATTTCTTTTGCCTTAGTCATTAGTGTTTATGCTGAGGCATATGTTATTTTCCCCTAGGATTTTACTAGTGATATTCTCCTACTTTCTTTAAAGTCAAATACCATATTTTGGTAATGATAGTATTTAAGGGAAAATTTCTCTTTAAAACATAACTCTGTCGAGTCTTGGTAGAAGACTGCTTTTATTTAGAAAATATAGGATTTTCTGGAAAGGACGCTAATACACCATAGATTCTAAACTACTACTTTTCATAAAGTTATTTTGAATAAAATGCTTACTTACACAAATGACACTAAATACTTATGAACTCACCAGCATTTATATAAATGCTGATACTCGCTTTCAAAATAAGTTGTATTCTTAGGTCAGCAATAGACAGGTACACCCGGGAGCTTTTGTGAAGCCAGCCTAGAACCGAGCTGCATCTATACTAGTTTCTGTATTACTTTGATGTCTCTATAAAATGTAACTTATGTAAAACTATTACTATTAATGCAATGGTTGTTGTACTTTGATTACTATACTGCATATGTTGTGATACTTGACATGACGTCATCCACCCCACAACGTTTACGTCGTTCCGGTTTTGGGGTGTGATAAGGGAAAACGAACGAAACGCAATAATAGTGGTGGATCGATGATGGATGCCCACTGCGAATAGGGAGTAGGAAAGAGGTGGTTCGATAGGAGGAACTGACAGTAGTAGTAGCTCACATGGGTCGTTTTCGTTGCTCGATCGAATAGGAGAATGGAAGGTTATCCCGGGTTCTTGATTGATTGAAGAAGACATCTGAGCCAAAGTAGAAAGAACAAAGGCAGCAGAACAGTCATCGACCATGGCAGTCGTTTGGGTGGCTCCTCTTCCACATAAAATATGAACGGGATCAGCAACAGGTAACCTTCTTCCTTCATTTTTTTATGATTCTTGACAGAATCGATATACCTAAGTGGTTGTTTAGGCTTTGGTGTTTGACATGGGTAAATGGAGCAGCCTATCTCCTATGAACCATCTTGAGTTTCTTTCTCGTTGTTGGCAGTGGGAAAACAAAGGGACAAAAATAGCAGCGATCGGCGACGGTGGAGGAGCTGTTCAAGGTGGCCAATAGGTAAGTGGAATGGGGGCTGCTCCGGCAGCCTCCTTGTTGCTTCTGTTTACTTTTTTTTACTGAAATCAATGGAGTTTTGGGGGGATTTGGGTTTGATTTTTTATAGGAAATGAACAAGGGAAAACAAAATGTGATGAAGCTGCTTCTTCTTGATAGGAAAATGAAATAATGAAAGAATGGTTTTTATGATCAAATGTAGATTTTGTAGATCAATTTGGTGATGAGTTGGGTTTTTATAAATTTTGAATTTTTTTTAGAAATTCGAGACACCATTCTTTAATGGTAGAGAACTTGTAGCTGGAAGTATTGATGATTCAATCTATGTTTATGAAGTTTATGATTCAATCTTATTAACCATCGATGGTTAGAAGAATGGTATGCATCTTGTGATGGGTTTTGAGCATTCTAACACTCCTATGGTGTACATGCAACCCTAGAAACCTTGGATCTATGTTTGACTAAGATACATGCAAATAATTATTTTTCCAAGGTTCTTATCCTATCTAGCATGGCATGGGGAACTTGAATCAAAGAAAGCTAGTAGAATTACTTACCTTGTAGTTGTAGTTGATTGCTTGAAGTTTTAGAGCCTAGCACCAATAGTGTGGATGCCTCAAATGGAAATCACAAATCACCACAAAATTTGGAACCTTGAGAGAATAGTCACAACTATCTTGAAATCGTACCTCTTACTTTACTCACCACAACTAGTCTGATTTCGAGAACCAAAGCCTCCTTTATATAGTGTGGTGGATTAGGGTGTCATCCATGTAAACCGTAATACCCATGTCTCTTCATTTCCATGAGATCCATGGGTTAAAGCTCCATGGAGTATCCATGGACTTTCCAAGCAAGCCTAGCCCATTCCAAATAAGCATTAGCCCACACTATATAAATATAAGAGCCCATATTTAATTAGTAATACTTTTGATCTCTAAATTAATCCTAGATTACTTATAGATCAATACTAGTTAAATAATATGATTTTATATTAATATTTTAGAACTTATAATATATTAATAAATCATAACTTATACTATTCTCAAAAGATTATCCATAAATTGTTCGGGTGAAGTGCAACCCAAATGGACCATGCCGGGTTGGGTCAAGTACATACCAAATATAGTTATGGACTTAGACACTATATCCAACAGTCTCCCACTTGGATAAGTCTAATAACTATAGTTGCAAGTATGACTTCAGGAACCGATCAGCAATTGTAGTTGTTTAAACTCTGTTGAACTAGAACGCGCCATTTTAGATAAGTGATAATATATTCCTTTGTTCTAGATATCAGCCAGACAAATACATGGAACATGGTCTTGCTTATTGTCCAACATTTGTTTCCCAATTTCCAATTTGTTTGACATAGAACTTAACTGAACACATCAATTTAGTTCTAACCGGGCCCGATACATAGGTCAAAACAAAATCATCGAGGGGCCCAGATATCGCTTCTAATCCTAGAAGGAACAGACGCATATGTTTGCTCTACTACTTGTTGAATTACACACAAATGTACATTTTATAACATCGAGTTACCAATGCGTTTTCGTACAATCAATGCATAACCAACTCATAGGAAACAAATCATATCTCTAGGTTTGAAGACTTATATGATATTATCGTCTCACGATCACTCGAGATAAATTCCATGAAGTGATACTAGTGAGCGTGGGTTGAATCCAATACTCAGAACTTATGAGCACTCATGAGTGTTGTAGCCCTGCTTTGTCTAACATCTTAGACCTCTACAAGCCAACCCATGACAGTCCTTATTCATATCTACTTCTAACATATGACCGACTGTGGAGAGTTTGAATAATATGATATAAACCATAACATAATTATTCTGGAAGTCAAAACATGCAAAAAAATAATAGTAAACAATTGACAAGTGATAGCAACACTTTACTCATAAATAACAGCTTTTATTTATCATCAAATGTCAATTACATTTTACAAATTTCAAGATTATCTAACTACTAAAACTAATATCATCCTTCAGCCTTATGCTCCGAGCATGCTGGAGATGCTTAGCCCGAGTCAGTCCCTTCGTGAGCGGATCTGTTGGGTTCTCATACGATGATACCCTCTTTGCCATGAGGATTCCTTCTTCTATTCGATGTCTGATGAAGTGATATTTCCTTTCAATGTCTCTGGATCTCCTATGATCTCTTGGTTCCTTGGCTAAGGCAACCGCACTATTGTTGTCACAGAAAATCTCCATTGGCTTCTTTATAGCTGGTACAACTCCAAGGTCTCCGATGAAGTTCTTTAGCCATATAGCCTCCTTTGTTGCCTCGCCTGCTGCTATATACTGTGATTTACAAGTGGAATCAGCCACTGTCTCCTGCTTGGAACTTTTCCAAGTAATTACCCCTCCGTTTAGGGTAAAGACCCAGCCCGACTGAGAGCGGAAATTATTCCTGTCAGTCTGAAAGCTAGCATCACTGTACCCTACAACTCTCAAGTCATCACTCCCACCAAGGGTAAGGACCCAGTCCTTAGTCCTTCGTAGGTACTTCAGGATATTCTTTACCACAGTCTAGTGTGCCTTGCCAGGGTTCCCCTGATACCTACTAACCATGCTCAAAGCAAAGGCTACATCAGGTCGAGTACACGTCATAACATACATGATCGATCCTACAGCTAAAGCATAAGGTATTCGACTCATTTCTGCTATCTTAGCCTCTGTACTAGGGCTTTGTGTCTTACTCAATTCGGCGTTACTCTGGATGGGTAACTCACCTTTCTTGGATTTATGCATGTTGAATCTTTTCAACAGTTTGTCCACATAGGTGCTTTGACTAAGTCCAATTAGTCTTTTACTCCTGTTTCTCAAAATCCTTATCTCTAGGATATAGGCAGCTTCACCAAGGTCCTTCATAGCGAAACACTTCCCAAGCCAGGACTTTACTTCCTACAGGGTTGGGATGTCATTTCCTATGAGTAGTATGTCATCCACATACAGTACCAAAAAACTGACTATGCTCCCACTAGCCTTGATATAGACACAAGATTCATCTTCACTCCTCGAAAAGCCAAATTCTTTGACTTTCTCATCAAAGCAAAGATTCCATTTGCGAGGTGCATGTTTCAATCCATAAATGGATTTCTCGAGTTTACACACTCTATTGGGGTACTCTGAACTGACAAAACCCTCTGGCTGAACCTGTAGAGAATTTTTATCGAGATTATGAATGCAATTATGAATTGAGTGATTGAGTAATAAGAACACGAAGAGTAAATATTAATCAGATCTTTTATTGAGAAAGACTGATTACATGAAATAAGCAGAAGGATATTTGAGTTGCAAAAAGTTATCCTCTACTTCTAACCTCAGTCCCTATTTATAGGGAACCTGAGTGTACAAAAAATATACTAAGTCTAAACATTAAGGTTTCGCATATAAATGACTTAGTAAAATAACTAAAATGCGAATATTACAAAGACATAGCCACTTCGACTTTTACAACAAAATGACTCTACAATCTCCCCCTTTGTAAACAGTCGAAGCTATTAAAATAGTAAGCCTTTGAGCAGCTGAGTGGATAGCCTTTCGCACTTCAGAATACCAGTTGATCACTTTCTTCAGCTCCTTCTTGTCTCCTTCATTGTTTCTCTTGCAATTGTTCATACGAACAATAAAGTTCGTATATTGCGCAGAGGTATATCTTTCTATCTCAGAGACCTTGAACAAAAACTTCTTAGAACACCATGCCAAAAGGTTTAAGGCAAATTTCCCCATCAGCATATTTTGATAATACTTACTGGGTCAATGTGGTTTCCCAGGGAACGGTCACCTTTCTCCCCAAGCTCGTGGCTAATTCTTCATCAGTCAATGCTAAGCAATCGTAATAGCTATCAATGAAGACTTTGATATGTGCGAAGCCGACTCTGAACACTTCTGTCTCTGAGCCCTTGAGCTTGTGATCCTCCATATGCTTCAAAATCATTGCTACTTGAATTAGATCGTAGCAATTCATCAGAGGAAAATCAGCAATGGTGAAGTCGTATTGTTTGTCATCAGCTCGCATGACAAAATATCAAAAAATTTGTAGCATATCTTCGAACATTGCGTCTTTCTTGATGGTTAGCACTTTCTTTATTTTCATTAAAGACCACACTTCCTCCGTATTCTTCGCCAATACAGCATGAAATCTGATTTTCATGTGTATATAATCATCATCATTGTCAAACTTCTCATTGATCTTGTATTGAGCAGTTATGAAGAGCATCTCATTTATCGGAAAATCCAATTGGCATTTGTCCGAATTAGCAATATCATAGCTCACCTTAGGCTTCTTCTCAAATTCATACATCTCTATCCCCACAACCTTTGATTCGATTGTTTCATATGAATAAAGCTTTTCAGGATCACCTTTGTTCATTGTGGGAGGATCACAAGCCCTGAGCCTCATAATGCTCTGTACCTTCCTCATTTGCTCAATCTCTGCTACAGCTTCGGCTTTCTTCTCCTCCTTAGACTTTTCATATGCAATGCCCTTCCCTTTTCCCACGTCATCAGTTGGAGGTTTCGCACTTGAACTCTCTTCTTCTTTTGACCCAATGGATATACCTTTGGCTATTGGTCTCGTGGTCAAAATTGTCGAGGAAACAGGCATTGTGAATGTAGGAAGAGTTGTCTTGAGTTGGGTCGAAATAACTTTCCCAACTGTCTTCGCATCCTCTTTACCCTTCTCTCCCCGGCCCTTGCACCTCTGTGAAAGTAGGTGGGGCATTCTTTGGGATTAAAGAGGTGAAATTTGCGATTGGTGCTAAAGCTTTCTGAATCACTTGCTCTAAAGTATTAACCTTCAGAGACAAGAACTCAGGGGTAAGGATTTGTTGTGGTGAGGATTGCGAAACCACCTGTTTAAGCTCACTTACCATCTTAAGAAGTTGATCAAATTTCTCTTTGGTCTCTTTGTGGTTAGCTTCAAGAATAGGGGCAGTAACAACATTTTTGAGTTCAATAGCCACGACATCAACCTGCTTCTGGACTTCAAGATGTTGAGAATGAATATCCTTAAGATCCTTCGCAATCTCATTCTTCAATTCTTGAATCTTGAAATTTACGTCCTCTCTTACCTTCTTCACATCCTGTACAAATAGAACATGTCGTTCTTTTGTGACAGCTTTTAACTCCTTTACTACACCCGAAAATGTACTCCCCTGAGCTTGAATTCGAAGCTTTATATTTTTGTCCACTTGATCAACTTTTTCAAGAATATGCTTTTCAGCCTCCTTAATCAAGTATTCCACTTCTACCCCGGACATAGAAGATTTAGACCCTGAGTCGGCTTGTGATTGAATAATCGCATTCAACTTGCGATTCAAAATCTTGAACTGTTTTCCGGACATGAGCATGTGATCCGATATTTCCTCCTCTTTAGAGTCAAATTGTAACGCCTCAAAGGTTCCTCCAAAACCTCTTCCTTCCGTTTCATCATCAGACATGTGCTGTGTAGGCTGAGGAGTTTCAGCTGATTGCGAAGGGAATAGAGTAGTGAATGGGTGTTTCAGAGCATGGTCAAATATCGAAGATGAGATGAGGGTAGGTGTTGGGAGTGAAAAAGGTGGTAATGAGGTAGAAACAGTGATAGTGGAAATAGGAAATGTAATTGCTAGGCTGATGGGCATTGTTGTATCAACACTTGTGATAGGTGCCCCCGTATCAGATACGTTGACAACCGTATCAGAAACAGGTACCTCCTCAAAAATTGATTCAGTAGTGACTATTTCAAGTGGTTCTGTGAGTGGAGTGGTGGTAGATATTTGCGAAGTAGGTTGAACGGAAATGATGGGTAAGGAAGCATTTACCGTAGACGTCACTGGTGGAGTTTCTGGAACTATCTCTTCATCAGACGATTCATTGCGAACCACCAGCTTCCGTCTTTTTGTTAGAGTACGTTGCATGTTTTTCGCAACATCTTCAGCTCTTTGCCTTTTCTTTCCTGGAGAAACCGGAGCTGGAATACTGCGAATTGTAACCCCTTTACTGCTCACCTCAGTCTTACGAATCTTTTTCAATACCCCAGACTTGGAAGGTATTGTTTCTTTCTTCGATTGAGATGAATTCTCTTCAATATGAACATCTTCATCCGGAGCCTGTTGCGAAGATGGACCTTTCACATCCTTCTTTGTAGACTTCTTCTTCTTTGATGGTGCAACAACCTCTAATAACACTCCAGTCGGCACCGATTGATAAATTGTTTTCAAATATCTCACCAAGACCTTGTGAGTTTGAGAGACCTTGCGAAGCATCGCATCTGGAATGCGAGCAACATGAGTAAAAATTGCCTCATCATCTTCTACTACCTTTGGAAATTGATATAAAGAGAATTCAGCAACTTCAACATCCTCAGGGACATGAATCCCCTCTTTTTCATACACTTTTTCAAGAATCAAACTCCAATACCTCGCACACGAAATTCCTTTTTCCGAATTTGTGTTTTCTAGACTCTTGACAAATTCCTTCCACAATTGGGTTGCATAATCCACACTGATATCGTTGTACAAGCCCATAACCATGGCATATACTTCCATTCGCCCTCTATCCAGACCAACTGTTCTTCTTGTTAGGCATCTGAGAAAAATTCCAAATAAGAAATTTCATATGCACAGTAACCCAGACTTTCTAAAGTCACTTATCTTCTCAAGCTCTGGTTGATGGCCCATTTCATTAAACATATGGATGATTTGAGAATTAACGGGTTTGAAAAATGGAGGGTTGTTGGGAATTTCCAAAAACTCAACGAACATCTTCTTCGTGAGTTTCACCCATTTGTTGTTGATAAGGTTGAAGGTTATGACATCGGTGGTGAAGTTGTATGAAGCAGAAGATGCAGCCAATGACAACCAAGTCACCGGAACTTAGAAAGATCTGAACATTGAATTGGCCAGAGAGGATCTTTTCAGAGCAACGATAAGCATCTTCAGTCCTTCGGGATACGAAGAAATATTCGGATCAACCTGATAATTTGTGCTTTGGATTTTCATCAGGGATTAAGAAAGAACTTCATCAGTGTTGGATTGAGTTCCGGCCATTTCTAGGATTTTAAAGAAAGGAAGGAGATGAATAAGTTTTGAAGAAATTTTAGGATTTTGAAAGTTTGTTCGCGTAACCGTATACAATGATCTTGAACCCCCTTTTATAGGTTACTCGAAACGATTTGAATTTGAAGCGAGATGCATTTAATGAGATCCGATGTGGCACCTTGAAAACCGGACTTTTCTACAAAAGGTTGCCTTGCGTGCAAAAAGCAACAATCACTTCTCCTTGAAAATCGGAAAGAATACCACACGTCATGAATACACAGCCTGTCTAATCTGCTTTATCAAATTGTAACCGTTATGACCCTTCGCATGGAGGCTAGGATCTTTCACTTTTGGGATTATAAGCGAAGTCATATGCCAGATGTTTGAAATCATCAGTCTAAGTTGGTATTACTTAGAACCTGAAGGATTTCGTGTGTGCAAGTGTGTCAAAAAAATAAGATAAGGATCAAAAAAAAATTTGGATTTCTATGATGTCAAAAATAAATTTTGACACAAAAGCAAATGAACCCCAGGCAAAGGTTGCTTCGTTAATCATCAAGAGAGACAATCAACAGTTTGTGTAGTTTCCCGTGAATTACAATCGAATACTTTTAGATAAGTATCGAAGGACTTCTTTTAAAGGATATTTTGGGTTGGTTTCAAATTTCATTACATATCAGCCTTAACATAAGGTGAGAAATTGTAAATGAAATTACTCGTTTGACCAGTGTAGTCAGTGACAAGTTGGCTTTTGAAAATATTTACCATGACTAGGTTTTGCGAATAAAACTCACACAGAAATCATATTCAAAAAAAAAATTGTTCTGGATCTTGTTGGGTAACAAACATCGTGGGTTGCGAATATTTGATCAAGACCACACATGCGAATTGAATATGATTTGGAGTTTCGAAATTTTGATACTAAAACAAATGTTTCGTTAAAATCTGGAACGATGTTCCCCGTCAATTCCTTAAGGTTTATGATGTTTGGGTTTCACTTTCATCACGGTCTCATGATGTTAGATCATAAACACAGACTTGTGATTTGTCTAGGTTTTGATTGGTTTGATCAAAGACCTCAAGGACAAATCTCTTCGAAAATTTGGATTGAAAGAATTGTTTGGTATAAAAAGATTGGTTAAGAAACGAAATATACCTCTGTTATAATGGACAAAACAGAAAACTCTTAACTCATTTGAGAAGAGTAAGGTAGCTCTTTTGACTTATGCGAATATAAGCTTTTTGGGAAGAAATTTTCATGTGATAATTTCATTAAGGCTTTCTTTTCTCACACATAGAATCTTGTTGAGGCTTTTGGTCTACATACAGCAGCATGCTTCTAGGGACATCCTAACTAGTTTTAAAAAAATTTGATACCTTCCCGTAGAAACACCTAAGCATGACCTCTTTACATTAAGCCCTGTACTAAATTCTTAGCACACAATATTTAAAGAACAACGAAAAAAAATATTTTTGTGATTTTTGAATTTTTCAAAATTAAAAACATAACAAAATAAAATCTTTTTGGATTTTTAATTTTTCAAAAACAAAAAAAAATGAATAAACATAAAATCTTTTTGGATTTTTGATTTTTCAAAAATTAAAAACTACAAAATGAATTGTAAACCTAACCTTAGTTGTTATGATCGCAAATGCGAAAAGATGTGGATGCGAAGCCATGCGAAGCCTCTGGATGAACAGTAACATCTGAACAAGTTTGACTCATAACTGCTGAACGAGACTTTCATGCTTGAGTTTTTGGAACTGAATTCGCATCAATCATCCCCAACCCTACTAAAATTCTAACAAATGATTTTTCATCAAGAGTTTTTGTAAAAATATCAGCAAGTTGTTCAGTTGTTTTAACAAAATGAATTTCAATATTCCCATCTTCCACATGATCTTTGATAAAATGATATCGAAGAGCAATGTGTTTTGTCTTTGAATGTTGTACTGGATTATGACAAATGTGAATTGCACTTTGCGAATCACAATACAAGGGAATCTTTTTCATGTTTATTGCATAATCACAAAGTTGACTCTGAATCCAAATAATTTGCAATGTGCAAGCAGCAGCAACAATGTATTCAGCCTCAGCAGTTGATATAGCCACACAAGTTTGTTTCTTCGATTGCCAACTCACCAACTTCCATCCAATAGTTGACATCCACCACTCGTACTTTTCCTATCTAAAGTACATCCTCCAAGATCAGAATCTGAAAAAGCTTGAATGAAAAACCCCGTTTTCGAAGGATACCAAAGTCCTAATGAAACTGCTCCTTTAAGGTAGCGAAAAATATTTTTCACTGTAGTCAAATGAGGTTCTCTAGGATTAGCTTGATATCTAGCACAATTGCAAAACGAAAACATAATATCAGGTCTACTTGTAGTTAAGTACAATAAAGACCCTATCATGGTTCGATAAAGTGTTAAATCAACAGCAGGAGCATCTAATGAAGGAGTTAGTCTTGTTCCTACTGCCATTGGTACTCTTAGTTTCGTGCTATTAGTCATTCCAAACTTTTCAAGCAAGTTCTTCGTATATTTTTCTTGATTGATTAAGATTCCATTCCTATCCTGTCTTATATTCAAACCAAGAAAATTATTAATTTTTCCCATCATGCTCATTTCAAACTGACTTTTCATTAGATTTTCAAATTCAATTGACAATGCTGGGTCAGTCAAGCCAAAAATAATATCATCAACATAAATTTGAACAAACATTAGATGATTCCCAACTCTCTTTCGAAATAATGTGGGGTCTACTGATCCTTGTTTAAATTTAGATTGTTTCAAGAAATTTGTAAGTGTTGCGTACCAGGCTCTTGGTGCTTGTTTTAACCCATATACAGCCTTATCTAGGATGTAAACATAATCAGGATGTTCAACGTTTATAAACCCTAGTGGTTGTTCAACATACACTGTTTCTTCTAGTTCTCCAATTAAGAATGCACACTTAACATCCATTTGATAAACATCAAAGTCTTTGTGAGTTGCATAAGCTAAAAATATGCGAATTGCTTCAAGTCTTGCAACAGGAGCAAATGTTTCTTCATAGTCTATTACTTCTTGTTACGAATAACCTTTAACCACTAATCTAGCTTTATTACGAATAATATTGCCATCTTTGTTGGTTTTATTTTTAAAAATCCATTTTAATCCGACAATTGAAACATCAGAAGGTTTAGAAATTAATCTCCAAACCTTGTTTCGTTCAAATTCATCCATTTCAGATTGCATAGCAACAATCCAATCTGAGTGTTCCATAGCATCCTTTACTGTCTTTGGCTCTATTTTCGAAATAAAGACATTAAACATACATAGTTCTTGGTTCGCATTCAGTACCTCATTTTTCGCACGAATTTGAGCTCTCGTCAACACACCATCTTGTGGATTACCAATTACCTGATCTTTTGGATGATTTCTTGTCCATTTCTCAAGTGGTGGAAAATTATGATCAAATTCCAATGGTGCATCTTCATACATATCTTCATTTTCAGATCCTGCAACAGAAAAATTATCATTTAGTTCATGAAACTCATCATTTTCATCAAGATTAAGTGTCTGTGTTTCATCATGCTCCCCCTCAACATGATATTCATCTTGATGCTCCCCCTCAAAATAATGTTCATGTTGATTTTGCGAATGCTCCCCCTCAACTTGATATTCTTGTTGATTTTGCGAATGCTCCCCCTCAACTTGATGATTCCTATTTTCATTCTCCCCCTCAAAAGTTGGCTGATTGTCTGCATTATTGATCGTATGCTCCCCCTCCATACGAACATCAGGCACACTTTCGCAAGATGTTGACATTGTAGTAATTGTCAAATCATCAGTATGTTTTGAAGATTCTAATGTTTGATTATCAGGAGCATTATTTTCTGCATCAATTGCCCTGTCAGAAATTCCGAAAATTAAGTCATAATGAAAATCATTTATTTCAGAATTATCAATTTGAGTATTTGAATCAACAAGTATTGATTTATTTTCAAATTTACTATCCGTTTGTTTAAGATAGTAATCATCAAATGTTAAATTGAAATTTTCTTCAAATTTTCTTGCTCTTTTGTTGAGCACTCTGTATGCCACTAAATTGTGCGAATATCCTAAGAATATACCTTCATCAGCTTTAGCTTGAAACTTGGACAAACTGTCTTTGAGATTCATTATAAAATACCTGCAACCAAAAACATGAAAGAATTTGACATTAGGTTTCCTATTGTTGATTATTTTGTATGGAGTAACATTGAATCTTCGATGAATGAATGATCGATTTTGTGTAAAACATGCAGTAGAAACTGCTTCAGCCCAAAGATATTGAGGTAGATTCGCATATGTTAACATGGTTCTGGCTGCTTCGCATAGAGATCGATTTCTTCTTTCAACAACTCCATTTTGTTGCGGAGTATATGGTGATGAGAAATTATGCGAAATGCCTTTGCTTGTGAGAAAAGAATCAAGAGTTTGATTTTTAAACTCAGAACCATTATTACTTTTAATTTTGTGAACATTCTTTTTCAGACTAAGCTCAATCTTTTTGATAAAATCAATCATCGTCTGAGCAACTTTAGATTTTATCCTGAGAAAAAATACCCATGTGAATCGAGAAAAATCATCTACAATAACCAAAATGTACCGCTTTTTATTGATTATAGCAACAGTCGACGGTCCACATAAGTCAATGTGAAGAAGTTCCAATGGTTCCACAATTTTTGAATCGATCACAATCGGATGACCTTTTCTATGTTGTTTTCCTTGTTTGCAAGTTGCACACAAAGAATCATTGTCAAATTTTAGTACAGGTAACCCTCGAACAAAATCTTCAGTAAAAAGTTTGTTAATATTGTGAAAGTTCAAGTGTGACAATCTTCTATGCGAAAGCCAGCTGACATCATTAGATGCTTTTGATAGTAAACACACAGCAGGTTTTCCCACAATTGGTTTGATGTCAAGTGTAAACATATCACCAAATCTTTTGGATTTGAGAAGTATTTCATTTGACTTCGCATTTGAAATTATACTTCCTTCTTCATTAAATACAACTTGATTTCCAGTACCAACAATAAGTTGTGACACACTTATCAAATTATGTTGAAGTCCTTCAACATAAGCAACTATGTTCACAGTGAATTGTCCATTTGTGACTTTCCCATAGCCTTTCACTTGGCACTTGTGATTATTCCCAAATTTGACTACTCCTGCATTTTCCAAGCTTCTATAATCTCGCAAGTTTTCCTTTCTTCCAGTCATATGATGAGAGCAACCACTATCAACACACCATTTCGTATCATATTGCTCGTCACACATCACCTGCATTTATTGGAAAAATTTAGGAACCCAAGACTTGTTGGGTTCATCATTAGTAGAATGAAACAAATTCTTTGAATTTAAAAACCATATTTTCACTTTGTTTGTGACAGAATCCATTATATCAACATCATCAAATCTAGATATTGAAATATAGTTGTTCAATAGTTTTGGATTTCCATTGATTGTAATCTTATCCTTCACAACATTCGCATTTTTGATACCTGGTTTCCATTTTTGAACTGGAACTTGCGAATGATGAGATGATGAACTAGCAGTGGAAGAATTATTTGCGAACTTGTCAAATGCATTCTTGATTTGTTGCTCTGAAAACTTCCCACTTTGATATTTTCTGTCTTTTCCTTCAAGCCAACGATTGATTGTATGGACATCAGATTTTCCTTTTGAATATGAAACTTTAGATGGTTGTGAAATTGAAGGATTTGGAAATTTTGGTTGTTTTGGTGAAAACTTCCCTTTAGCTTTGATGGAATTGTTCAAAGGTGATGAAGTATTCGTGAATTTGTCAACATTTCGAAACTTTTGATTTTTCACAAATTTTTGCGAAGTCTCAAATTTTCTATTGTTGTCATATTTGCGAACATATGGAATTTTGTCAATAGAATTTATTGGTATATGAAAACTTGTATCTGTTTGTGTATTTTTGCTTTGAAGTTTTGATGATTTTGGTTTGGAAGTTTGTTCTTTTTCAACTTTTGATTTATCATTAGACACGACTTGCCAGAAAATTGCTTTTCTTGCTTTTCTTTTTGAAACATTATTCTCTGTTGAATAATTTCCAACCATCAATTTGAATTCATGAGAATTTAATTTCACTTCAGCTTTTGATTTTTCAACTTTTTCAAAAACTTTGTTTGGTTTTTCACCTTTAACCACCCATTTTTGTAATGATTTTTGTTTTTGAAACACATAAGAATTTTTAGTCAAATTGTTTTCTTCTGTGTTTTGATTTGCAAAAAAACCTTCAATGGTTGACCTTAGATTATCTTTTTCAATCATTTTGTTCTATTTGGGATGAATTTTTTCAGCATTTCCAGTAGTGACAAAAACTTGATTTGGAAAAATGGTTTTATCAGTGCATACAAAATTTGGATATACCACAGTGTTGATTTCCAAATAATGTGCGCCTTTGTTATTTAAAATTTTGTCAAATTCTTTTGTATTCTCAAACACTTGATCAACCACAACTCGTGGAGGTATTTCATGTGAATCTTTCACTTGTTCTTTGTCTTCTTCATTATTATCAGATTTCCAGCTTTCAACTTCCACATTATCAAACTTACAATGTTGCGAAGTTGAAGGTTTATCAATTTCATCCTCTACTATCGAATCAACAATAATTTCTTTACCTTTGATCTTAGATGTGATATTAATGATTGACAATTTAGAACAATCAACCTCTTCTCCCTCTTCTATCTCACTGATTTCACTCACATTATCTGAATTGTCATCAATATCAGCATAATTGAATTGAGATGCAAGAGATGAAGTTTCTGTTTTCTTTAAGATTTTCACTTGTTCATTCTTTGTCAAACTTTCATTGACAATGTTAACCAACTCATCAGCATTCAGAAATTCATCAATTTTGACAATACCATATGGATATCTATCATCAGGTATTTTGTCAAATTGAGCAATTGTACTTTCGCAATCATAAGAAACAACATCAACTTTTTCACGTTCATACTCAAGAAAAGGTAAAAGTTTCCTATGTTGTTCTTTGCTAATGTTAGAAGAATGATGTAAAGCAGTTAATTTTACATACAATCTTTTGGCAGAATTACAATATATGTTCTTTTGTGCTAGCAACAACCTAACATCATTTGTAAGATTATTCCTATCACAATCTACATTTTTGAGCTGTAATTCAAGTTTGTCTACTCTGCTTCTTTTTATTTCTAATTCTCTTCGTGTCTCTCCTCGTTGCATATTTAATTTTTGAGCTTCAGTACTAGCAGACACAATTACAGAATCAAAATAAGCCACAGTATCATCAAATGAAGTGAGTTCAGCATCATAAGCAGATAAAGGAATATTAAAAGATTCAAGTATAAAACGTACCTTGGTGGTCATGGGTGATTTATCCGTGGATTTGGATACGAAGCACCTCCCTGAAATTTCCTCTTCGCAATCTTCAAACCTTGCGAACATGGCTCCATATGTGGGATGCCTCATTTCCTCGTCATCAGATCCTAAAGACCAGATTTGATACGTACCACTCTCTTCATCATCAGTTTCACCTTTAGCAACCAGAGACACTCCTTTGGTCTTAGCACGTATCTCTTCAATCTTTTCAGAATAGTATGCTTCATCTTTAACTTTTTCTTTCTTCTCTTCTTTCTTTCACAACATGCAATCGGCTGCGAAGTGATTCGCACCATTGCAGTAGTGACAGTAAATTCCTGAGTCACCTTTCAGCTTCTTCACTTCTTTCGCATCTTTTTGTTTTTCTTCAGCTTTATCCATTTTCTTCCTCTCCTCTCCTCCAGTTTTTGTGACTCCACTCTTCGCATCAGTAGCCTTTCCTTTTGGATTAAATGGTTTCTTGAAAAATTTCTTAACTCTATTGTTTGAGTAGAATGCCACAGCTTCATCATCCGAATTCATCAAAAATCCTTCATTATCTGAATCATCTTTTTCATTCACATCAACTTCAAATACCTTTGAAATTAGAGCCAAAGGACCTCCAATACTCTGTTTTGATTCTTCATACATTTCTGAAACTTCACTTTCATGTGTTTTCAGCTGATTGTAGAGATCATTCAAATGAGTTGTATCAAAGCTCTGTTGATTCTTAATCATCATGCTCACACTTCGCCATTCTTTGCGAAGACCCATAACGAAAGTTAAATTGAACTCCATAAGAGACCTAGTGATTCCATACCTATTGCAGCGAAACATAAGCTCATTCAGACGATCATAGTAATTTTCAAGAGTTTCAGCATCCTTTTGTCTGAATTCCTTCAGTTCAACTAGACATTGCTTCACAGAGTTGATCTTCGTCTTTTTGCTACCTTGATACTTCTCTTTTAGAGTGTTCCAGATCTCCTTTGCTGTTTTACAACTACGAATGTAATTATAAACCACAGGAGGAAGAGCACCTCTTAGTTCCCTCATGCACCTCTTTTCATTATTCTTCAACCATTTTTCTTGATCAACAACTTCAGCAGATGCAGCAGATGGACCAATTGGTTTAACATTAGCAGGAGTTTGCACTGTTCCATCGATACAATTCCGAAGTTCTTCATCAATTCCATGTAAGTAATCTTCCATTATATCAGCCCACTGATCATAGTATTCTGGATTAACATCGGAATTTTGGTTGAGTAACCAAGCAGGTGAGAGAAGGAAGTCATTGTATTCATGTTGAAGTTCGCCTTTGATGAACACAGAAATTTTCAGAAAGCTTGAAAAACTTGATGAAATTGAGAATTGATCAATTGAATTGATCACAAATCACTGATCGATTACTCGACTAAACAATTCAAAGACAGAATCAATTCAAATCTGAAGATCAAATTTGATTTTCAACACCAAAATGCGCAGAAAATTTTGAGTAAAGTTACAACTCAAAAAGCAAATGATTCTAACACGAAAATCAGACTGATGCAGTTTGAATCATGCTCGGATACCAATTGTAGAGAATTGTTATCGAGATTATGAATGCAATTGTGAATTGAGTGATTGAGTAATAAGAACACGAAGAGTAAATATTAATCAGATCTTTTATTGAGAAAGACTGATTACACGAAATAAGCATAAGGATATTTGAGTTGCAAAAAGTTATCCTCTACTTCTAACCTCAGTCCCTATTTATAGGGAACCTGAGTGTACAAAAAATATACTAAGTCAAAACATTAAGGTTTCGCATATAAATGACTTAGTAAAATAACTAAAATGCGAATATTACAAAGACATAGCCACTTCGACTTTTACAACAAAATGACTCTACAGAACCATGTAAACATCTTCAGCCAACTTTCCATTAAGGAAAGCGGTTTTGACATCCATTTTCCATATTTCATAGTCATGAAATGCAACAATGGCTAACAGAACCCTAATAGACTTAATCTTGGCCACTGGTGAAAAGGTCTCATCATAATTAACTCCCGGAGTTTGAGTATAACCATTTGCAACCAGTCGTGCCTTATAAGTGTGTACATTACCATCCATGTCAGTCTTCTTCTTGAAGATCCATTTGCACCCAACTATCTTACGATCAGGTACATTGTCAACCAAGTTCCAAACTTGGTTGCCATACATGGACTGTATCTCGCTATCCATAGCCTCTTTCCATTTAGCAGCCTCAGGGCCTGCCATGGCTTCCGTGTAGCTGTTAGGCTCATCCAGGTTTACCAGTGTGTTATCATTGATAACTGTCTCACCTTCTGCAGTAATGTGAAAACCATAATAATGCTCAGGTGCATTCCTAACTCTGGTGGAATACCTCAGAGGTATAGATTCTTTAGTCGGCTCAATAGGAGTTTCCTCCTCAGGTTGAGGGCTAGGGTTTGAGGTTCCTTCACCACTTGACTCTTGAATTTCCTCAAGGTCAATTTGCCTCCCACTGTCTCCTTGGCTCATGAATTCTCTCTCTCTCGGAAGAATCCTCTTCTTGCTACAAAGACCACATTATCATTGGGTCTGTAGAAGATGTAGCCAAATGATTTATATGGATAGCCGATGAAAATACACCTTTCGCTCTGGGGTTCAAGCTTATCGTGAGTCTCGCGTCTCACGAAAGCCTCACAATCCCAAATCTTGATGTGGTCTAGATTAGGAACTTTTCCAGTCCACATCTCGTGAGGTGTTTTGGCAACCTTCTTTATAGGGACTAGATTAAGGATATGGGCGGCAGTCTCTAAGGCATACCCCCAAAATGAGATTGGTAGCGAAGCTCGACTCATCATGGAACGAACCATGTCCAACAAGGTCCGATTGCGCCACTCAGTTACACCATTCAAATGTGATGTCCTAGGAGGTGTCAATTGTCAGATAATCCCACATTCCTTAAGATAGTCAAGGAACTCAATACTAAGATACTTACCACCACGATCGGATCGAAGCATCTTAATGTTCCTGCCCAACTGATTCTCCACTTCTTGCTTAAACTCTTTGAATTTCTCAAAGGTTTTTGACTTATGCTTGATTAGGTAGACATATCCATATCTACTAAAATCATCAGTAAAAGTCACATAGAAGCGATTAGCATCTCTTGTGGCAGTTCTGAAGGGTCCACACACATCCGTGTGTATGAGGTCCAACAAACCTTCACCCCTAGCACAAGTGCCAGTAAAAGGTGACTTTGTCATTTTACCAAGCAAATAAGATTCACAACTATCATCTGACTTTAGGTCAAATGACTCCAAGACTCCATCCTTTTGGATTTGGCATATGCGTTTCTTGCTTACATGTCCAAGACGACAATGCCATAAAGATGCTTTATCTAAGCCAGTGGAAGATTCAATACATAATACATTATTTCCTAGATTATCTACAACAGATACAGTTTCATACATGCCATCACAATGTAATGCTTTAAAATAAAGAACATTATTAAAGAAAGCATCAATACTATAATTATTATTATCAAAATAAAAGGTAAAACCTTGTTTGTACAATGCATGAAACGAAATAACATTTCTTGCCATTTCTGGAAAATAATAACACTTATTCAAATCTAATGTAAACCCACTATTTAGCACTAAGGAATAAACTCCTATCTTGGTGACAGGTGAAGCTTTCCTGTTTCCCATGATCAAGTTTATCTTTTCCTGCTCCACATTCTCACTTCTTCTTAGTTCCTGCAAATCACAACATATGTGAATACCACAACCTGTGTCAAGGACCCAAGACTTAGAATGAGGTGAGTTATTAGACAATATAGTGTATATACCTGCATGGTTGGGTTTTACTTTCCCATCCTTCAAATATTGCTGGTGCTTTGGGCAGTTTCGCTTCCAGTGCGACATTTCATGACAATAGAAGCATTCAGCCTCATTAAGGTTAGTAGAAGGAGAGACAAAACCGTTTTTGGTTTGGCTTGAAGAAGAGCCTTCAAGGGTCTTACCCTTGGTACCCTTAGAAGGGTTCTTTCTCTTCTTCCCTTTGCCATGCCCAATTGCCAAGACATTGGCCGCAGTTGGAGTAGGAGTAGGAGTAGTAACAACCGACTTACCCTTTAGACCACTTTCGGCTGTCTTCAAGAGTCCTTGAAGTTTGCTAAGGGCGACTTCTTCCTTGTGTTGGATTAGTGTCTAAGTCCATAACTATTTTGGTATGTACTTAACCCGATGGTGCATGGTCCTTTTGGGTTCCCTTCACCAAAGCAACTTGATAGGATGAATTATGGAGAGAGAAGATTAATTATGATTTATTAATATATTATGAGAATAATATATTAAAGGAGAAATCAAATTGTTTAACTAATATTAGTCAAGAATTAATTGATAATTCATTTTGTGGCTAAAAGACATTAATTAAACTTAAGGGACTAGAATTGTCAATTGTATGATAGTTGAATATTGGGCTAATGGACTCCATATTAGAGGGGTGGACGAATTCTATGGGGAAATCCATTAGAAATCGTCCTAGGCCTCTAAGGAGGGAGTCAATGGGTTGCTTAGGGGCTAAGCATCCAAATTAGGGTTTCCTTGTTAGATAACCCTAATAGCCTCACTATTTAAAGTACCCTTAAGCCCCAAAAACGTGGCTAAGAGTTCCTCTATGGTTTTGGACGTTCTTGGGCAGCCTCCTCTCTCCTTATTCTTCATCCTCTTGCTCTTGGTGTTTGTGAGCCATTAGAGGAGTGACAATTGTGACTCTAAGCTTTCTAAAGTCAATGTAAGGAGGAATTGAGATTGTTATTGCTACATAACAATCAAAGGTAATTCTCTAAACCCTAATTTCAGTTTATAATATGTTAGATCTAAGGTTGTAAGTCTTGGATACATTGCATGTACAATAGAGAAACCTAGATCCAAGCATTAGGGTTTGTATGAGCACATAGGATTGTTCTTATGTCTAAAACCCATCAATGGTATCAGAGCCTTGATTGGTTTCTGTTGTATGTGATGCTATGTTGAATTATTTACTGAAAAATGATTTTTTGGCCTCTGCCCGACCTAAATCGGCGAGTCAGTGGATGAACTCGGCGAGTCTGTCTGACTCGGCGAGTCCAGTCCCTGACTCGGCGAGTCCAAGGGTCAGACAGAGGGAATCTCGGGATTTATTGCTGTTTTGCTTATGGATTAATACCAAAAACGTATTTTTATGATAAAATCCGATTTTTATTATATTTGGGTGATTATCCTTCATAAAACAAAAGATAATTTCAAATCTTTTGAATAATAGTTTCCTTATATGATAAATATGGATTATTTAAATTATTTGGTAATTATCTTATGGGATTAGGTCAAATATAGATAATGACAAAATTAATTGTTTAATTTCTATTATTTGTTATTTGATCCTTGTGTTGTGAAAAAGTTTCAATTGTGCCCATGTAAGTTTTGTGGTTTAAATTTGAACTTAAAGGTTTTGTTTTGAAATTTAAATAGTTAAAACCCTAATGTTTTGAAATATTTCAAAACTTGCCCTCAAGTTTTGGAATTTAAAAGTTGATTAAAAGTTTAATTTAGAAATGTGAAATTCTAAAACCCTAGTATTGTTTGAAAAGTTCATATCACACCCTTATGGTTTTATTAATTAATTAAAGTGTATAATTATTAAATTAGACCGCCTAGTATTTTAAAAGTGTAAAATACACCCTATACTATATATATCATTAAAAGTCTAATATTATATATGTATGAGTAAAGTGTTAAGTCTTACCATTAGTAGGCCTCATTCACAAAGCTGGTCTATAAGGGGTGTTTAAGGAAATTTCCTATAAAATGGCGATTGAATGGGTATCCACTCTTACCCACCGCACTCTTGACTAGTGGAGGGTCGTTAGCCGAACGAGTAGGATAGGACACAAACCTTCCATTTTAAGTATAATGAAGTACAAAAGTAACTAAATGCTTTCATAAAATTCCCAATCTTAGTTACTTTAGGCAAAAGTGAATTGATGCAATCCCATGAAATTACACTTTGTGCCCTTGCGAAGACGTTAGTGGAGCGTGTGTGGTTAACCGGAACACTAAATGGTTCTAAGAAAAGGTAGAAAAGGGTGACTCAATGTTTGTCATAGTTCGGTGGAGCGTGTGTGGTTAACCGGCACATCGAATAGGTGACTGTAACATGTGGGGGCACCATGTAAGTTTGCATGGTTATTCACACCCGCTTTGTGATCCTCGGTATCCCAGTCACAAACTAGAGGGGCATATCGAGATTTAAACATGCCATTGAAAAGTTCAATGAATCTCAAAAGATCTAGGAATTTTCAATAGATTTAAAAATTAAATTTCTTTTTCGTTTTTCATGGTGGAAATTAGTGAATCGTCATTCACTTACGTTCAAATATTCTGCAACTAGATTACGGCATCCCTTTTCTAGGTTGTAGAGTATTGTGCTGGGTCCTAGCCTTAATATCTCATTTGGGTGATTTATTAAGGACTCAATCAATCAACTAACTTGAATTTAATTTTTCTCCCGTTTTGTAGATGTCAAAGTATGACAACTATGGCCTTCCCAAATCCCGTGGAACAAGCTTTTCACATGAAGATGATATTCCATGATTCGATCGAGGAACATGAGATCATGCTTCACTTCCTCCACCTCCTCCTATTATTCTCCCTAACCCACGAGTTCATAAGATTGAAAAATTCAAACTCACTCAAGCCCTTTTGGCAAGAAAACATGTAGAAGGAAAGTCAGTATGTGCACACGTCCTAGAGATGAAGTCACACATTGATAGGTTAAGAATGTTAGGATCTGTTGTCTATGAGGAGCTGGCTGTTGATTGGGTTCTTCAGTCACTTCCTGACTCATATAATGAGTTCGTAAGAGAGTACTATATGATGAGCCACGACGTAACCCTCATTGATCTCACCTATATGCTTATTGCTGCTGAATCAACAATGATTTGGCACACTAGAAAAGCAAAGTTGATTGGTGGATCTGCCTTCCAGACCTCTATGGATATAGGCAATGGCAACGAAAGGCATTTCATGATCGAAAAGTTTGATCATAAGATAAAGGCAAAGTCAGAAGTAGTTCTGTGTGCTGTTCCAAAAGAGTCAATTTGCTTTTATTGCCAAGAGAAGGGGCATTAGAGACGAAGCTGTCCTATTTACCTAAGAGATCTAAGAGATGGGAGAGTCAAAACGTATGGCTTTGCTTTAGGTAAAATCCATTAACTAACTCTTTTAAGTTCCAATTCTAGATTCTTAATACATGATGTGATAAGTTACATTTCGATGTTTTGTAGGATCGAAGAAAAGAGAGGAAGCTTAAGGGAAGAAGTGAGCGAAATCTAATCATGAAGAAACGGATTTCGATCGCATTACTTGAATATTAAATTCTTGAGCTACTACTTGGAGTTAGAATAAGATTACTAAGAAATATGTATTAACATAGTTTTTCAATTGAATTGCATTGTAAGGACAAATTTTTTCCGCAATAAAATAAATTTTGATTTTTATATTATTTATTTATCCTTGCAATGGCGTGTATGAAAAATTGATGTTTGAAATTTTCTATTATTAGCAATAATGGATTTGATTCTTAATTATGTTATTTGTGGAAAGGTCAAGAATTTACCAAATAAGGAAAGTTTCTCATCGCCCAAGCTTCAATTGGATAGAAACTTGGAATCATACAACAAGTATTGCATGATGAATGAGAAGTTTCATATTTGGAAATTAGACTAATTTGTTGACAAAGTGTCAAGTGAAGGACTAGGAGATCAAGTACACAAGGTTGTGTGTTGATCAAGTCCACCACAAGAGTAACAAAGATATTCATCATGATTTACTAAAGGTTTAGTAAATATGATTATTTTGAATTGATTGAAAGAGTTTAAATCAATAGCAAAAAGAATAAGAAGAATCAAGTAGGCAGAAAGATAAAAGTTTCTCTATTCTAAGAAGAAGGGAGAGTATCTTTTATTATGTTTTATGATAGGTCTTAATGATTAAGAACCATATCTCAATTGATCCTCTAAGTGATTCTTAGTACAATTGTATGTCTGAGAAGAGGAATCAAGAATTGAAGAAATGGTTAAATCAAAAAGTCAATCATACTTCGTTCCAAAACAAGTCTTAGAGTTAAGATTGTGACATTGAGTGACAAGTATCAGGAAGGTTTATAACATTCATCAAATGTGGAAAGTTGTGATGTCTTGGATAAGACAAAGACCAACTAGGACCAATTTTATGAAGTGTTTTGTCTTGATAAAAGCTACACTAACTCTTGAATATTTGTTTGTCAAGAAATGTTTATTGACAAGAGAATCTTACATGTCAAGGAGTCAGTGGGAGTCTTAATGTTATTGAAAGGTTCAAGAACAAATCAAAAAAATAAACCTTATCAATCATCAATAGCACACGACTTGAGGTTTACAACCTATCGTGTTGACACTATCTTGTTTCTGTGTCGTTCGAATCGAGTTAATTATGCATGTGAGTTCTATGAGTTCTCATTTGAACGCATAAAAGGAAAGCACCTTGATCAATGGAAAGTACATTGATAGGAAAGGGTGAGCTGCTTAACTACTTGGAAGACATGGTGGGCACTGGTGTTACCATAAGGCAAGAAATCAAGATTGAGAAGGTTCGGTCCATATGAATTTGGATTTGTTGCAAACTTTGGTTTTGACGAATTCGCATGGATAGGAACACATACACCATTAAAATCTAAGTGTCATAAGATTTCCTCCTTCATGAAGATGACTGTGAGGAAATGCTTTCACTAAGAGAGATTTTAAGAAGATAGTGATTGTGAAATTGGATTCTCGAATTCGATTATGGTTACAGTATCCCTGTCCATGATTCGAATTGTGAGATTTGGCAATTAGTATGAATTGTTTAGACACACATATGAGCTATCTAAGGCAAAGGTGTATAAGTTTGAGAAACTTAGATAAAAGATTATCAAAGCATTAGGTATTAGAAATATGAACTTAAGAAATTCAATAAGTATTGTTTTCTAGAAGTTAAGTTGTTTCTGAATACATGTCAAAGTTAGTGGGAGCATAAGAGTTATGCTTATGTGATAATAATCATCATAGTTGGAGCATAAATGTTGTGCTTGTATGATTATTATGGCAAGTATTGCAAGTTAGCAATATTAATTATAGAAAACAAGAGTTATACTTTGCAAAGTCGTAACGGTTGAAAAGTTGTTTTGCTATAATTAAGGGAGAGAATATTATGCTTCATTTCAAATCTAAAGGCTTAGGTTGTGGAATGTTAATAAATTTAGTCAAGGATACATAGTGCGTTCTCAAATTTCGATTATGATTATGGCATCCCTCTTCATAGTTCGAATTGTGAGAATGTGACACATAAAATATTATGGCAAAAGATTGAAAAAGTATCGTATCTTTATGTAAGACATTATTCATCATGTCCCATACGCTTCGGGTATAGGATTGATTGCAAATGCTATAATATTTGACCATTCTAAAATTTTCCAAATGTCTAGCGCATTTAGCGGGAAAAAGGACAAGAATTGGTTTTGACTAAGATAATTAAACAACTATCAAAGGACGATCCAAAGCTCGCTGAGGATTGGTCGCTTGTGAGTAGTTGGAAGTATGATATTGGATGGACCATATCGACATTATTATGAATAGATAAGATTCTATTAAGAATGAGTTGTCATATGGCAAATATGGAAATGTTTCCATATTGGGAGTTGGATATTGAGAGTCTATGCCTAGATTAGAAAATTTTATGCAAAAGGATGTTCAAAGGAATGTACTTTGAGTGAGAGACATCACGTCTATGGAGTTGTATTGTAACAATCTCAAAAAGAGGACTTTGTAATTTCATTGGCAATAGTCATTGTGATTTTTTGTGCTATGACATTACGAAAGGATCATTGCATAAAATGTTAGAATCTAGCATATTCCATAAGTGGCAAGAATTTGATATTCTTACACTTGTGATAAGAATTGGGAGTTGTGAAATGAGTATGATTGGAAATGTGTTCATTTGATCTATTTCACAAAGTAAGGACCGTAGGTAAACATTGTGTGCATGCTAAGAGCATGGGACAAGTGTAGTAATAATTCAAGGAAGAAGTTGATTAACCGAAACAAGAAATAATGAGTAATCAATATGGTGATTAAATAAAATGTTTTTATTTATACCCAAAGTTTGGGACCATATGGGATTAGTATTATTCTTGTGTTTCACTTTGCATGTTTTGACTTCTTGAATAATTAATTATTTCAGAATAATCAAATTATTCGAACGGACCACAGTCGTTCATATGTTGGAAGCAGGTATGAATGAAGATTGTCATGAATTGGTGTGTGGATTGTCTAAAGTGTATTAGACATAAGCAAATCTTTGCTGCAACGTTCATGAGTGCTTATAAATATGATTTGAGCATTGGATTAAACCCACTCTCACTTGGATCACTTCATGGATTTTATCACGAGTGATTGGTGAGACGATAACATCTTATCTTCTTGAAACCGAGATGTGTGAGTTGTATCTTGCGAGTCAGTTACACATTGATAATATGTAAACGCACCAGTAACTTGGTGTTATAAAACATATTGTTGTGTGTGATTCGATAAGTGAGTGCAAGCAAGAATTGAATCAAAGTTTATCCGTTCCTTTTATCCAAAGTAGGATAAAAGCGATATCTTTGGGCCCCTCGATGATTTAGTGATGGCACCTAAGCGTTTGGCCAAGCCGAGACTAAATTGATGGTTCAATTGTAGTCTGTTGTCAGTCGTCATAAATCGGAAGTCGGGAAATAGTATAGAGGGAATGATTAAGTTCATGTCTCATATCTATACGATATCTAGAATGGAGGAATATATGATCCCTTATCTAAAGGACACGCGTATTTGATAAGATCAGAGTTGACAGCGGCTTTGGAAAGCTACGATTGCAGATCAGGATCTGAAGTCATACGCAGAATAGTTATTAGACGTATCCAAGAGGGAGACTGTTGGATTAGTGTCTAAGTCCATAACTATTTTGGTATGTACTTGACCCGATGGTGCATGGTCCTTTTGGGTTGCCTTCACCAAAGCAACTTGATAGGATGAATTATGGAGAGAGAAGATTAATTATGATTTATTAATATACTATGAGAATAATATATTAAAGGAGAAATCATATTGCTTAATTAATATTAGTCAAGAATTAATTGATAATTAATTTTGTGGCTAAAAGACATTAATTAAACTTAAGGGACTAGAACTGTCAATTGTATGATAGTTGAATATTGGGCTAATGGACTCCACATTAGAGGGGTGGACGAATTCTATGGGGAAACCCATTAGAAATCGTCCTAGGCCTCTAAGGAGGGAGTCCATGGGTTGCTTAGGGCCTAAGCATCCAAATTAGGGTTTCCTTGTTAGATAACCCTAATAGCCTCACTATTTAAAGTACCCTTAAGCCCCAAAAACGTGGCTAAGAGTTCCTCTAGGGTTTTGGACGTTCTTGGGCAGCCTCCTCTCTCCTTATTCTTCATCC
The DNA here is from genome assembly GCF_002870075.4 of Lactuca sativa. NCBI lineage: Eukaryota > Viridiplantae > Streptophyta > Magnoliopsida > Asterales > Asteraceae > Lactuca > Lactuca sativa. The sequence continues at coordinate 239,988,592 of NC_056625.2, forward strand.
TCTTGCTCTTGGTGTTTGTGATCCATTAGAGGAGTGACAATTGTGACTCTAAGCTTTCTAAAGTCAATGTAAGGAGGAATTGAAATTGTTATTGCTACATAACAATCAAAGGTAATTCTCTAAACCCTAATTTCAGTTTATAATATGTTAGATCTAAGATTGTAAGTCTTGGATACATTGCATGTACAATAGAGAAACCTAGATCCAAGCATTAAGGTTTGTATGAGCACATAGGATTGTTCTTATGTCTAAAACCCATCACCTTGTTCATGTGATATGTCATGCGGAATTGATCATAACACGATGGTAAGGAGTGAAAAATGATGTCTATTTCTAACTCCTCGGGGAAGTTCACATTCAGCTTCAGCAAAACGGTCCACATACCTTTGCATTTTATGCATGTGGCCCGTGATGGGTTCACCATCCTTCATTCGGGTTGTTATCATGGTGGAGATTATTTCATATCGCTCTTGACGAGCACTTTGATGGTAGTAGTCCACCAAGTCCTGGTCACAAAAGGATAATAGTCCTCATAGGACTTTTGGAGCTCGGCTGTCATGGTGGCCAACAAGATGCATGCCACTTTTGTAGCATCTCTTTCATGTACCTCATATTCAGCAAGCTCTTCAGGAGTAGCAGTTGGCTCGGGTACCTATAGCTCCTTATCGAGAACATATTATTTGTTCTCATACCGAGTGACCATCCTGATGTTTCTGATCCAATCAATAAAGTTGGATCCATCAAAGATGACTCTCCCACAAAGATTCATGAGAGAGAAGGAGCTAGTAGGATTAGAGCTAGAAGCATTGTTATTGGAATACATATGAAAAGAAGAGTGAATAGATTAGATTAGATTTAGAGATAGTCCTTAATAAAACACCCAAATGTAGTATTAAGGCTAGTGTAACACCCCAAAATACGGCCAAAAAAAATTCCTTTTTTTTAAAACATATACTTTGCAAAACATTAGAAATAAAACATTCACCGATCATATCCTTTCATAAAAGATGTCGCGTGTCTGGAAACCATTTTATAAAACATAATAATGTCAGAGTACAAATCCCCAGAAAGATCTCATAGTGCGGAATACAAAGCATATATGTAATGTGCCGCTACCGCGCCAGCTCCTTTCCCTTCGAAGAAGAGGTAGCTGAAACCAAAACTATAAACTGTAAGCACGAAGCTTAGTGAGTTCCCCCATCGTACCACATACCATAAAATCATATAACATACATACTGCCAAGCAATTCTAGGGTGCCCGACCTACCCGGTACGACCATTCTGGGGTGCCGACCTACCCGTGTCAAGCCATTCTGGGGTGCTGACTACCCATCGGTCCTAACAACCGAACCTCGGGGACTAGTCCCCTCCTACTACCTCTATCTCATATAACATACAAGCCAACATGCAAACATATCATCACATACTGTCAGACGTATCTAGGGTGTCTGACTACCCTTCAGTCCTAACAACCGAACTCTACGCATACAACATATCATGCTATCATATAACATATCAGGTAGTAGCAAACCTAGATGATATAACAAAGACAATCATCTAACATACAACTCCTACTGGTGGGCTGGCATTGTGGCCGTAGACCCACCGCTACTGGAAGGTAACTCACCTCAAAGTAGATGCTGATTTGAGCGGGAACTGACTGTCTACTGCTGCTGCTGCTGTTCCGGAAGTCCTCCGGCTATAATTCCCACAAACGTTCAGTTAAAAACTGCTAGCTGAACCTAGGTTAAAATGACCATTTTACCCTTGACCAGGTCAAAGTCCAAGTTAAAGTCAACTTCCAGTTGACCCGACTCACCGAGTTGGCTTGCCAACTCGTCGAGTCCCTATCCAGTCGATTGTCCTCACTCCCGTCCCTACTCGTCGAGTTAGGCATAGACTCGACGGGTTCTCTTTCTAAACTGATATCCAAAGGTCCTTCATCCTACTCGCCGAGTTGCATGAACAACTCGTTGAGTTCATCTTCATCCGAAGAACACCCCATGCTGAGACTCGCCGAGTTGTATGAACAACTCGCCGAGTCTGTTCTTGATGTAAGAAGATGGCCTTGGACTCGCCGAGTTAGGGTATCGACTCGCTGAGCCCCTCCATGGGTGAGTCTGGCTTCCGACTCACTGAGTCCCCCCTATGACTCACGACTCCACTCAGCAAACACGAAAAGGGGGAAAACTCAAGGACTCGTCGAGTCATTCGCATGCAATTACTACATACTCGATTTTGCTTGAATCGAACTCATGCCACACATAGATCTGGGCTCTTAGGGTTGATTTTACACATAAAGTTTCCAACTTTACGTGCATGCATGCTCATACAAGCGATTTAAGGACTTTTATGGGGTTAGAAGTGTAGATCTAGGCTTGTTCAAGAAAATGGCCCATAAAGGTTGTAGATCTGAGCCTCTAGAGCTCAGATGTGGGTAGATCTGAAGGCTACACGAACCAAGGAGTCCTCTAAACCACAACCAAGCCAATAAATGGTTCCAAAAAGCCTTAAAGATGCTCTAATGAAGGTTCTACCATAGAAACAGAAGAAGGGGGGTCGAGTTTTACCTTACTATTCTCTGAAATGGGCTCACAACTTCTGTCCTCCTCCTTCTCCTTGATCTTTCCTCCTTCTCTTCTTCAAAACTTCAAGAAAATACACACAAACACTCAAATCACAAAGGGGAAGGTTAGGGTTTGGCTAAGGTTGCTCTGGAAGTGAAGGGGGCGAGCTTGGGGGCACATAAGGTGGTTTAAATAGGGTGCAAACCCTTGAAATTAGGGTTTCATCCAGACAGCGGGGACTCGCCGAGTCCAGAATATGGACTTGCCAAGTCACCAACTTAAACGTGCTCAATATCCCGGCTCTACTCGGCGAGTCGGACCTACAACTCGCCGAGTCCAAGGCTAAAAATGTAAATTACTTAGATAGGCCATACGTACCAGGAACCAGGTGCTACAGCTAGGACCCAACACAATATTTTATAACTTAGAAGAGGGATGTCGTAATCTAAGCTATAAGATATTTGAAGGTAGGTGAATGACGATTCACCAATTTCCACCATAAAAAACAAAAATTTTAATTAGGTTTTAATTGGTTTAGAAACTCCTAGATTCTTTGAGATTCATTGAACTTTCTTCAATGGCATGTTTCAATCTTGAGTGTGCCCTTCAAGTTTTGTGACTGGGATGCCGAGGATCACAAAACAAGGTGTGTAGCAACCATGCAAATTACTTGGTACCCTTAATGTATTACCCCTCAATCTGTAACATCCGGAATTTCAGGTATTATATTTATTCGTTGAATTTCAAGTTTTGTGGGAGAACTCGGCGAGTTGATGCGTAGACTCGCCGAGTAGAGACGCGAATCATTATCCGGGTGGATGGCTGGACTCGGTGAGTCCATGCTGTTTAATGAAACCCTAATTCCTCGGGTTTGGGGCCTATTTAAGGGGCCTTATGGTCGTCATTTGCGGCTACCAGACCCCAAAGAGAAACCCTAAGTGAGCTAGAGCGTTTGTGAGAGGAAAGGAGTCATTTCTTGATCATTGTTAGTATTTTTGCAAATAGAAGAGGACCAAGACAAGAGGAGGCTGAAGAGGGTGTGATTCCAGGGCTCAGAGACTTCATTTTGAGGTATTCATTCAACCCTTCTTCAGTTTATGGTGTAATTCTTAGAGTTAGGGCTTTTTAGTCCCTTTAGAGGATGGTTATATGGAGTAATTGGTCCCCTCTCGTGTTGGTGCTGTAGATCTGGACCCAAAGAGGTCCAGAGACCCTTTTCCCTTTAGCTTTATGAGTGTTAATGGGGGTTATGAGCCTAGGATGTCATTTTAGAGGCCATATCTTCAAATAAGGCCTTTGAGCCTTTGCATAAGCACCAAGATGTTAACTTTACGTGATTATAATGCTTTGGGAAACTGGATCTACGGTTTAGAGGAGCGGATCTGACCTCAGAAGGTCAGTTCAGCTTGAGCATGGCATGAACTCGCCGAGTCCAATAGCCGACTCGACGAGTAGGACGAGGGTTTTCCCGATAATCACACAGTTGGTGACTCATTGAGTTGGGGAAGTGACTCGGTGAGTCAGAGGGAATCTAGAGGACAGAGTGCACGATGGTACTCGCCGAGTCAGGAGCCGGACTTGGCGAGTTGGGTCGGGACATTTCACAGATTGTGATCAGTGATGATTTTCAGAGTCGAGGATTGACTCAGTAAGTCGAATGAGGACTAGGAGAGTGAAGAAAACGTGTAGACTCGCCGAGTCACAGTTGTGCACTCGGTGAGTTTGGTCAAGGTAGACCGTTGACTTTTAGGGTTAGTCAATGTTTGGACCTTAGAGTCATCGGAAGGGTAGGATAGTCTTTTACCCTTCCTAGAGGATGTATAGAGAGAGAGAGAGAGAGAGATTAGCCTAGCCCTGAGGGTTGTATTAATTAGAGTATTTATTTCAAGTGATTAGGCAGGGGCTAGACCAGAGTTTTCCGAGTCAGAGATTTACTGAGATATCCGAGGTGAGTCTTCTCACTATACTTTACCTTGAGTAGGTAATCATAGTTATGTGATACAGTGTTTGTATGCTATATATATATATATATATATATATATATATATATATATATATATATATATATATGTGTGTGTGTGTGTGTGTGTGTGTGTGTGTGTGTGTTATGTGTTGCACTGCATTATTCTATGTGATTTATGATGTGCATGTTTACAGAGTTAGAACCTGAAGGTTCACAGAGATAGAACCTGAGGGTTTACAGAGTTTAGGTGCACGGACCCACAGAGTTATAGCCTCGAGTGGCTAATATGTGTTATATATGATATTTTGGGGAACTCACTAAGCTTTGTGCTTACAGTGTTTCGTGTTATGTGTTTCAGGTACTAGTGAGGATCGCGGGAAGGCGCCGACTTGATCAGTACACACACGGGATTTTTATGTTATGAGATCTTGGGATTGATATATGTTATGAATTGAGTTTTAAACAATGATGTTTTTATGAATAATGAATGAATTATGTTTTTATAAAATGGTAAAAATTGTTTTGAAATTTCCGATGTTACACAATCGTTGTGCCGGTTAACCACACACGCTCCATCAATACTATGATAAACATTAAGTCACCCTTTACCTACCTTGTTAAGTTCAAGTTAGTGTGCCGGTTAACCACACACGCTCCATTAACGACTTAAACAAAGTGTAAAGTGTAATTTCATGGATTAGCACCTTATTCACATTTTCCTAAAATAACTAAGATTGGGAATTCAATAAAGTTTAGTTACTTTAGTATTATCATTATACTTTTAATAAGAATTTATAAGTCTTTGTCCTACCCGTTCGGCTAACGACCCTCCACCAATCAAGGAAGCAGTGGGTGAGAGTGGACACCCATTAATTTGCCATTTTATAGGCAACAACCTTATAGACCGGCTTCGTGAATGAGGCGTACTAGTTGTAAGACGACTTGATCTTATATATATATATATATATATATATATATATATATATATATATATATATATATATATATATATATATATTAACTTATAATATTATAAAGTATAAGGGTTGAATTTTAACTTTTAAAATTCTAAGGGTTGGAACTAAACTTTTAATCATGACTTTACTTGTTCCAAAACTTGAGGGCAAGTTTTGTAAACTTTCAAAACTTTTCATTTCTTATAACTTATGAATTTAATTGAGTATTAAAATGAAGACTTTTCATTTTTCTAACTCTTGTGTTCTTGTAATGGTTTTAATTCAGTGTGACTCTTGGTTTTCCATAACTTGAGGACAAGTTATGGACTCCATTAAAACACATTATGATCAACAATTAAACTACCAAGTAGGTTACAAACAATTCCTATGATCATCTAATCTTCATAAGTTCAAGAACATGAATATGAACATTTCAAGAATCATAAATTACTCATAAAACTTGTAATTTTTTATTATAGCCATTGTAAATGGATTAGCATAAACATTACACCATCTAAAACAAGTTTTATAACACCAAAACAGTTTAGGGTAATGTTTCTAGTCCATTTCCATCAGCAAAAGTCGAAAATATGCATTCTGAGGCTCAACCTCGTCGAGTGCACGAACCTACTCGGTGAGTAGGATGAAGTAACACATGAACTCGGCGAGTCTCCCCATGGACTCGGCGAGTTCAGAAGGTAGACAACAAAAATTCAACTTTTTCCACTATTTAGCATCAAGTATCAAACAAACAAGCCTAGGCTCTGATACCACTGATGGGTTTTGAGCATTCTAACACTCCTATGGTGTACATGCAACCCTAGAAACCTTGGATCTATGTTTGACTAAGATACATGCAAATAATTATTTTTCCAAGGTTCTTATCCTATCTAGCATGGCATGGGGAACTTGAATCAAAGAAAGCTAGTAGAATTACTTACCTTGTAGTTGTAGTTGATTGCTTGGAGTTTTAGAGCTTAGCACCAATAGTGTGGATGCCTCAAATGGAAATCACAAATCACCACAAACTTTGGAACCTTGAGAGAATAGTCATAACTATCTTGAAATCGGCCCTCTTACTTTACTGACCACAACTAGTCTGGTTTCAAGAACCAAAGCCTCCTTTTTATAGTGTGGTGGATTAGGGTTACATCCATGTAAAACCTAATACCCATGTCTCTTCATATCCATGAGATCCATGGGTTAAAGCTCCATGGACTATCCATGGACTTTCCAAGCAAGCCTAGCCCATTCCAAATAAGCATTAACCCACACTATATAAATATAAGAGCCCATATTTAATTAGTAATACTTTTGATCTCTAAATTAATCCTAGATTAATTATAGATCAATACTAATTAAATAATATGATTTTATATTAATATATTAGAACTTATAATATATTAATAAATCATAGCTTATACTATTCTCAAAAGATTATCCATAAATTGTTCGGGTGAAGTGCAACCCAAATGGACCATGCAGGGTCGGGTCAAGTACATATCAAATATAGTTATGGATTTAGACACTATATCCAACATCTTGTTTGATAAGCTCTCTTCCTGAGACCTTGTTTACCTTTTTATAATATTTTTGTTTATTTCATTATGCTGTAAGCTGCTATTAAGTTCAAACTCTTTAAAAATATTTAAAACCATTCTACCAGAATGGTTTATTCTATAAGAATATTATTTATGTATTCTGATAGAATTGTGGTTAATTAGTTATATGTTTAATGTGAATCTGTTACAAGTGTATCACTATAAAATATTTGGCAACGAATTTGTGATAGGAATGGCTTGAAGACCTGATGGGAACGACTCCTTGTATAAAATCATTCTCATGCAATACAATTCTGACAGAATGTTAATCTCACAAAATGTCAATCTCATAGAATGCTAGCATATTTTGAAGTGTCTTAGAGGTTAAACATACACAAGACATCTAGAAACGAAACAAGAAAATGAATGAGGATTCTTTCAAGAATGCCGATATTTTTTTGCAAGATATTTCAAGAATGAACGTAGTTTATGTTCATAGTTGTATTATTTAAGAATGAATGTAATTACTTATTTTAAACTATTAAAATTCGTCTTATATAAAAGTTATATTCATTAAAAATTATTGGTCCTGATAATATGTGTTTATAATATTATGTTCATATTTGTATACCATTCATACAGAATTACAGAATATCATTCTAACAAAATAACATTCTGATAGAATAAAATCAATTTATGTTTACAAATTACGTTGGAAATTGAATTACTTTGAAAAAAAAAATCAAATTTTTTAAACCAAAATCATTAATTATCCCATAAATCTTGATTTTTCCTTTTTTAATTTTGTCTCAATTGACTAAAATGCCCTTATACTGAAATTTGTGTGATTATATAGTACATGTTACCCTATTGTACTATCATAGACCCTCAGATCATGACCCTTGATTTTATTCCATCTGATGGTCCAGATCTATGCATTCTGACATACAATAGTTAGTAGAAACAAAATAATATATATATATATATATATATATATATATATATATATATATATATATATATATATACACACACTTAGGTTTAGGTTTATTTGAGACCGTGCTAATTTTGTGAGACCGTGAGACCAAATCTAAAAATAATTTTAAAATGCAAAATAAAAGGAAAAATCCAAAAAGAAAAATTAATTATTATTTTCGGAACTTTAATTACCTAAAAATAAATTACCGTTTTTTTAAATCAGTGAAATATTCTAATAGAATATTACACTGTAAATATTCTAATGTGATTTTTAGAATGTTAGAATATTCTACTAGATTTGTCAGATATGTAGAATATTCTAATATTCTACTAGAATATATAAAAAAAATTGTTTTTTTGTTTTTTTTTATTTTTTTGGTATTTATTATTATTATTATTTTTTTTTAAAATATAAATTCTGAAAATAATATTTTAAAAAAAAAAATCGAAAATTTTCAATTATTTTGCATTTTAAAAATGTTTTTTTATCTATCAAATGAATGGTTAGGATTGCGTCACACACACAGACACACACACACACACACACATATATATATATATATATATATATATATATATATATATATATATATATATATATATATATATATATACCATACATACTTATAAAGCTAGCATTTTTTCTTCAATCTCATGCATTTGAAACACCCTTTTTTAACTTTCTCAAACCACATTCATTTGAAACCCCCTTTTTTAACTAATGCAACTCAAAAGTTTTCATAATTATGATTTAACACTCAAAAGTGTTATAACTTATATTATGTTTAATTAGTACTTAGTGAAAAGTTTACTATAAAAAGACCAATATTTTGTGTCTTTTGTGTTATATAAAATCTTACGTGTAAGAAGGATTTGAAGATATTGTGATTCAAAAGTTTTCATATAGTTGAAGCATGCATGATCCAAATATGATGATTTGAAGAAATGGGTTATGTCGTATCGATGGTAATTGTAATATAATTTTTTCTTTCAACCAAAACAAATGAAGTTTTTCCATTCTTTCTTTATATTCAGTTTCTCATTTAATATTTATATGTGATTTGTGTGTATTACTCAATCTTGAATGTGACTTTCAAAACATCAATGTTTTGCTTGGAATATCTTTCTGATTCTTCTTTTTCAAGAAAAACATTTTGATTGAAGGTTAGTGAAGAATTGTCATCAAGTTTCTATGGTTGAATGGTGTTAAATGAAAAAAGAAGATTCATAAAATGGATATAGGTTTTTTTGATTGAGTAAAGTTGACGAATGTTAGTTTTTTCTTTTGATTTAAATGTATGTTTATGTAACATCTTTATTTATATATTCAACCACCCAATGCTCTTATTTATTTGATTGTAGTTTTTCTATTTTGATTATGTTTATTTTCTATTGTTTTTTGTTGGGTTATCCTACACACCATATTTAAAAGATAATATTTAAAAGATAACATAATTTTGAATATTTGATATGTAATTATAATAGACTTATCATGATATGTTCTTCATGTGAAAGTAATTTATCCATATTACTATGACAAGAATTACATATAACATTTACGAAAATATATATATTATATTTGATTTGTTTAACATGTATATGCACCTATGTATGTTATAAATTTATAATTAAATATCTTTATGATTAATAATTGAAGGGATTAAAATGATGCATCAAAACCAATTATTTAGACGAATAATAATAATAATAATAATAATAATAATAATAATAATAATAATAATAATAATAATAATAATAATACATTTTCGAGTACCACATTCATTTGAAACCCACACTACAACTCAAGAGTTTTCTAATTTATGTATATTTATTAGTTACAACTCAAGAATTTTTAACTTATGATTATTAATTACTAATCACTAATAACTTTTTATTTTCCTTTCCTTTATAAGGTTGTAAAGTTTTGCTCATTAAAAACATTAATGTATTTGAAGAGATTTGTGATTTAAATATGAAGAGTTAATATAAATGTTATAATAGATGTTTTAGTGTTTTTATGTTATTAAAAGTTATAGTGTTTATTTTTCATATTTTTTATTATTCGTTGTATATATAGTTTTTTTAATACAAATGTTATAATAGATGTTTTTCTATTTTTATATTACTAAAAGTTGCAGTTCATATTTTTGTTCATACGTTTTGTTACCCGTTATATTATCATTCATTTGATATATAATTTACACAATTTTAAACGGTTTATAAAATTATCAAATAATTGTATATATCACAATGACTTAAAAATTAAACTATAATGTTTAATAAAACTAATATGTTAACTATATGTTTGCTTTACTACTAACATTTTGTTTCAAAGTAGAAATATTAAATAATAATTTGGTAAAAGTTATTATTTTAAGTATATAATTCTATTCTCGCGCAACGCGCGGGGATTCGCCTAGTGTGTGTGTGTGTGTGTGTGTGTGTGTGTGTGTGTGTGTATATATATATATATATATATATATATATATATATATATATATATATATATGTATATTCATGACCCTCGTGAGCCACATCTTCATGTATTAAACACACATTATGAGATATCTATGAGGAACCATTGACCACGACATCCAACATCATGCCTCCTCCTCACGTGATCTTATTGCGTACTTTGGTGCGAATTATAAGGTGGGGGATGTCCTGCTACTCGATGATCCACATATGGTTACTACGTATTTCTAAGCAGTAACATCATCTCTTACTTCACTAAACACCAGGTGACTATTTCTCGCTCTGGTACGGAAGCCGAATACGAATGAATTGCTAAATACGGTTGCATAATCATTGTGGCTTCATAAGTTACTCACAGAGCTTCGCTTCATTCTTATTAAAGCTATAATTGTCTACTATGACAATGTGAACGTGTCTACATGTCCACAAACCCATTCAACATCAACACACAAAGAACATTGAGATTGATATTCATTTTGTCCGTGACAAAGTTACTATTAGATATATTCGTGTTTTATGTGTTCCGATTACATTTTAGTATGCCGACATCTTTACCAAAGGCCTTCCCTCCTGACTATTTCTTGACTTCAAGTCCTGAACGTTCATCCTGTGCCTACCTTTATGACTTCACTAGGATATTAGTATATATGTATTTTATGTATTATGTTGTAAGCCCATTATTATGGCCCATGGCTTGTCTACACATTATATATCCCTTTATATTTAGTGTGAATACCTAAATAAGTTTTGGGAAAATGACTTAGGAGGGTAACTACCTCTTATCCATATTCACATATTGGCAACTTCTTCTTTTTTGTACATAATAAAGCAACTAACTTGTTTTAACAGTTTAAATTATACCAATATTACCGGCTAATACCTGTTTTAACCGGTAACTCAAAGGGAAAATGACTTAGGAAGGTAACTACCTCTTATTCGTGTTCGCATATTGGCAACTTCTTATTTTTTGTACATAAGAAAGCAACTAACTTTGTTTTAACTGTGTAACATCCCAAAAATCATGACCAAAAATTTCGTTTTTAATTTAATATTAAAACCATAATTGTCAAACCATTAATTTAATACTCCAGCATTGGGCCCCGCCTGGCATCGAGCCCCGCTCGGTATACAGATTTGTCTCTCTTAGGCCCCACCTGTCTCCGGGCCCCGCCCGCTAAACACATACAATCATATAACATGCTAACACATAAATAAACATACTCTACTGTATCCTTGTCCTAAGAAACATACTCTGCTAATAATGAGATACGGAACATCGTCCGTACTCAGCTAGTGATAAGATACGGGACCTCGCCCACACTCACCTCCCTACCAAGCACATACAAGTATCACACAGACAACAAGTATAACCTAACATGCAAACATTCCTCGGGCACCCGCCCGACATCGGATCTTGGTCTGGAATAACATACTAGCATACAAAGCCTAGGGCTAACTCCCAGGTCTTCCTACTCATAGACTACATGGGCTGGCATTGTGGCCTTAGACACATTCACATAGTGAGGAGACTTACCTTGCACTGCTGAAGCCTTGGCTGGAACTAGCTGAGTACGGACGAAGTTCCATATCTCATTATTAGCATAGTATGTTTCTTAGGACAGGGATACAGTAGAGTATGTTTCTTTATGTGTGGCCTAAGAGAGACAGATATGTATACCGAGCGGGGCTCGATGCCAGGCGGGGCCTGATGCCGGGCGTGGCCCGATGCCGGAGTATTAAATTAATGGTTTGACAATTATGGTTTTAGTATTAAATTAAAAAAGAAATTTTTAGTCATGATTTTTAGGATGTTACACAGTTAAAAAAAATTAGTTGCTTTCTTATGTACAAAAAATAAGAAGTTGCCAATATGTAAACACGGATAAGAGGTAGTTACCTTCCTAAGTTATTTTCCCTTTGAGTTACCGGTTAAAACAAGTATTAGCCGGTAATATTGGTGTAATTTAAACAGTTAAAACAAGTTAGTTGCTTTATTATGTACAAAAAAGAAGAAGTTGTCAATATGTAAACACGGATAAAAGGTAGTTACCATCCTAAGTCATTTTCCCATAAGTTTTCAGGGGAAAATATCTTTTGTAATTATATTAACTACTAGTTGTCTGATTAAAATTTTAGTATTTCATAGCTTTTAACCAAATCAAACTTGTTTGAATAAGTTTTTGTTTGAAGTTTTGGTTCCGAGTTCCGACCCTCTCATTCTAGTTTGTTCTAGTTTATCTGTTCCGCCCCTAACTTCTAATAGAAACTCCTGCTATATATTTGAAACAAATATTCAAGGAGAGTTAAAAATTTGGGATTATATTAAATAGTAATCTAAACATATGTAGGCCCCTTTATTCTATAATTCTGACTTCTCGCTCTTCTTGAATTCTGTCAAGGGATTCAACAATGGAGATAATGTCATCAGTTTCAATAAGCTCAAGCGTTGAGATGTCCCCAATTTCGAGTGGAACCTCTTCAAGATAATTGCATTTCAACAAGACTAATCGTTTGAGATGTGGGAAGTTGATATTAGACGCGTGCCACTGTTGGATATTTAAGTTTTGCAATTTCAAGAATTTTAGTTGTGGAAACTGCTCCTCACCAGTGTCCCATTGAGGTCCCTCAAATGCGTTGTCAAGCAGATTGAGTTCCTCAGGGTTAGGTAACGACTGAATTATCAAAATATCACTCCATGGAAGACGACACTACAATAATGTAAGTTTTTTAATTGTTGCAGGCATTGTAGAGTGATTCTTTTCTAAGATCAGCTCACCTTTCGGAAAATCTACCTCCATTGATTTCTTTCTGCTACCTGACCCAATTAACTTCAGTGATTCAAGATAAGCTAGCGATTTGAAGTCATTTTCATCGTATGTGTAAAGTGCACATGTAAGCTTCTTTATACCAGGGAAACATTTAAGCCAACATTTAGCTCCATCTCCCAACTTCACATTGGAAATTGTTTTCAATTTCATTGGTTTTATAATAGGAGGAAAGTAAATATCCCCGTCACTCCACAAATGCCTCAGTTTGACCAAGTTTGATATGGTACTTGGCAACACCAATGGTATAAAATCTGTTTTAACAATGAGGGTTTGAAGGCTCCAAAGATTGCAGATTGAGGATGGGAAAGACCTCGAGGGATAACAAATTGCAAGGTACCTCAAGTGAACAAGTAAGGGTATTACATCTGGAAAGTGTTTTCTATTAAGGCCACATTTTTGTAGATCCAAAACCATTAAAAGCATGTATGGATGAATATACTCATCGGAGTTGAAAATCATGGATGTTTTTGTATGAAAACACAAGAGGGATCGAATGCTTGGGATGGGCGGATTAGACAAATTCATGACGTTGAGGTCGTTATATGTGAAAACATGTCGTTGCTTGTGTGTCATAATAACCTCAACAGGATAAGAAGACATTGGCTTGTGTATTTTTAAGCAGAAATTCGCTTTTGTTGCTTTTTCTAGGCATAGCTCCCTCACAAGATCATGAATTGTACAAACTTTGACACCACCATTAAACTTCCTCTTTGTTACAATTAAGAGATTTCTGTCTACTAGATCCATCAGGTAATCTTTGCAATTTCTTCCAAGCTTCTATTTCCATCTTCTAGTATAAATCCCTCAGCCACCCATAACCATATCAACCTTCGCACTAAGAACTTGAAGTCTTCCGGGAACCCTCCTAAATAAAGAAAACAGTCTCTCAAGTGAAAAGCTAAATGATCGATACTCAAAGCTAGGGTGTCAACGTATCCTTTGTGGGATTGAATAATGAATGAAGTGACCTTTTCAGCAATTTTTTCCCAGAAATATTTGCTCATTACTTCATTTGCTAAAATTCCCGCTACAACAACCACTGCGAGAGGCAATCCCTGACAGCTTCTTGTTATTGGTGATCATGGCGAATTCAACCTTGATTGACTTTATTACTTCCTCATGATCCAAGGATCTTTTGACCACGGAGAATCTAGTGAAACGTCCTTTATTTCTGAAGTGGACATTGGACAGAAAGAGATCCATGGTATCTTGTACCTCTTCTGCAGCTTGTTTGAATCTTTTCTTGAGATTTCTAACTTTTTCGTCTTCATCTTGGTTGATAAAAAAAAATTGGATCACCGGACAAAGCTCTTCATAAAGTTGTTGGAATTGAGGTCTTTCATACAGAATGGAAGGGCTATTGATGATCAGTGGGTTATCTTTACAGTCAATCAGCTCCTTCAAGTTATTCATGAACAACTGAAGACCTGCGTATGTCATCTTCTTTCTTCCTCTCTTTTTTTTCTCCGAAGAAGGATATGCCAAAAATGATGATTGCGTCGCTTGGAGGTTCACAAAGTTAATTGGATATGGTTTGAGTTTGACTTTAATAAAGTTTTCCCGGAAGTTGAAAATGAAAAGGTGTTGCGTTTAGTTATTTCTCCTGAGTCCTGTCGTCGCATTAAAATGTTTTGTATTACAAAATGATTCGGCATAACTCAAAAAAAAAGGGACAAAATACTGAATTTCGGAATTCACTAATTTTGTATTATGTCTCCATTCATATAAGATGATATATTTTCTTATTCCGGTTGCTTGGTCGCATGATGACGTATGAGCTAATTACTAAAGGCTGGGACCCAATATATTAGGACTAGTATTATTTGCAGTTGCACCCATATTGTGTCTAAAATTTTTATATGTGTTTCCTTTGCTTTCTTTTTCCTGGTATCTTATTATGTTTGTGGATTTTGTAATAAAAACCTTCTAAACATATGTTTATGTTTTGATTTATACTACACAATTTGGATTTCTTGTTTGTTATATTAGTAAATTCTGTATTTCTTTTTGGAAAAAAAAAAACAGTTAATTATCTCATAATTAGCGACGGCTTGATGTGGCCAAAGTCGTCGCATTTAACATTAATGTGGCAGTCACTACTCGCTATTTGTCGGAAAATGGCCCGTCATAATCCATCTTTCGATAATACCTTGGTAAGAACAATCCAGTCATGGGCGTAAGGTGGGTCTCACAACCCACCTAATTTTTTAATATTATATAGTATTTGTATCGGAAAAATTGAAAACTACCTTTAAAAAAAATTAAGAACTACCTGATACTATTTAACAAAATAAGAAAAGCAAATAAAAAAAAATAATACTAGGAGACTTATATTTAAATTTCAAAGCAAATGGTTAATATTTTCAAAACCTATCACACATCGGAGATAAAGAGAGAGTTGAAACTGTTTGATGTTATAAAAATAAATTATGAATAGTTATTAGGAAAATTGAAAAAACAACACAACTCCTCTTATATTGTTGGTCATATAAAATGGTTGTTGTAAATGAACTTTTTAAAAAGTAAAGAGACTCGGTCGAGCAGAGTAGTTGTTTTTTGTTGTTGCAAAAATCAGGTTTTAGGGTTGAGTAGACTGGTTTTACCAGTTTTTAGCTATTCTATCAGTCAGATTGAACTCGAGTTTTTACAAACCGGTCGTGTTTTTTATTGGTTCGACCTGACCAGATATATAACGTTGACTCTTTGGTTTTTCCTTCTGCATTTAATTAGAAACCACGTGTAATTCTATTTTAGATTCGCCATTGAATCCAGTAAAACAATATGTAAGTAATCCATCTGCAGTTAGAAATGTTTTTATTCCTCGTTGATAAACGGTTTCTTTATTTTTAAGAATTTACAAAACCTTTTACTTGACACTTATAAGAAGTTGTCTACACTTTCAAAGTTGAGATGACACTTAAGAAGGTGCCTCTCCTTCTAACCTATTATATCCATCTACCTTCTGTCCAGGTTGTTCTTGTTCCACTACATTTGTAGTTCGAAAATGTTCTGGATTAAACTACTTGTACATGAGCGTGCACTTCAGACTACATAGCTTGGCTTTTTTTAGATCCTAGTCACTTTGGAACTCGTATGAATTCCAATTACCTAATGACCTCATGAAAATAAAAATAAGCAACATTTTATGGGATGTAGAGAATATTCATGGTGGCAGACGATCTATGATTTTGCGGATTGAGTGATTACCCGTTTCCAAATGCAAAATAGGAACAAAAAGTACCCCATTGAATGAAGAGTGAAATCAGTGATTTATTCGGGCTTTGAGGAATACGACCAATGAAATCAGAAAAAGAATACATAGTAAACATGATAAGAAGAGACAATAAACATGTAACTACATAACTAACATGACTTTACCATTGGCATATGATCGAATCAGTAATCAATCAAGAACAACCTAAGATGAGCCAAAGGATTGATTTCTATTGATGAAAACTCAAGATTGTTGCAATACAAAATCAGAGAATCGGAAGAACTCAACCCTTCATTTGTAGAAGGAAATGAAAAATCACAACGCAACCCTTTATACTTCCAATATGCAGGTAATACGACTAATACAAATAAACCATCTATAATTAATTTTTCTTAATGAAAATGTATATGTACATACATATTAACATACATGTATGAATTATGATGTATCTATTACTACATGTTCTTCTTGGTCTATAACCACTAGACTTAATTTAGGGATGTTGCCGTTTCTTTAGTCGCACAGGTAAACCATTTTTCATACCTAGAAGAAGAGAGAGAGTATAGGGCGGAGCCACCATCTTTTCCGGCGTTCCACCACCGCCAATCACCTCAACCTCAAACTCATACATGATAGCCACAACCACGGACTTCATCTGCAAGTAAGCCATCTCTTTCCCTAAACACATCCTAAACCCACCATGAAACACCGGATACTTAAACTGATCCAATGTCTGGTATAGCCCATTGTTATCCAGCCATCTTTCTGGTTTAAACTCTCTACAATCTGACCCCCATAACTTCTCCATTCTCCCCATGGCGTAGGCTGAGTAATCTGCAAACCACCCTTTTCCGACGTATGTCCCGTCTGGTAGCTTATCATGGTCTACCGTCAATCTGGAGTTGATTGGCACAGGTGGAAAGAGTCTCATGGACTCCGATAGAGCAGCATGAAGATAGTTCAGATTCTTCAACTCATCGAAATTGAGGTTTTCTGGGTGGATATACGCCGATGAAGCCATTAACATAGAAAACTCTTTGTGAATCAAATCTCGACAATGAGGATGACCAGCTAATAACCAAAAGAACCACGTAAGTGCAGTTGCTGTTGAGTCTTTACCTGCAAGCACGAAGCTAATGATAATATCTCTCACAAATTTCCTCCTTTCTTCATCGTTAAAACCCATATCCCAACTTGAAGCCATGAATCTGGAGAGTAGATCTTCATCAGTTTTGGAATCACTCTGTGTTTCTTTAGATTTAATTATATCCATGGCGAACTGATTCACCATTGCAATTGCTTGTTTGTACTTCCTCTCATTACCGATGTTGAAGAATCTCTTCATCTTCCACACCGCCGGGAGAGGGGACATGAACCGGTTGGAGACATGCTCAACTGCGGAATCAAATGCCTGAACAAACAACAGATTGTTCGAGTGCGTTGAATTCGATGTCAATAAACCTGGGTCAACCCCAAACGCAACGTTACATATGTTATCAAACCCGAATTTACGGAGGACTTGCTGTAGATCGAGTAATTCTCCGGCGTCAGCAGCGGATGAAAGATGAGGGATTAAAGATCTGGAAATTTGGGATTTGACAGTGTTGGTGATGAAGGTTCTAAGGGACTTGGTGTTGAATTCATAACTCGCAATCTTGCGTTGGGAGGACCAGATATGGCCGTCGGAATTGAAGATTCCTCTGCCAAGAAGCTCGTGGAGGACGGAAGTGTAACGGTGGCCCTTGATGTAATTGGGGAAGTTGGAGCGGAGAAGGTGGTGGAGGTTGGTGGGATCGGCGGTGCAGATACCGTGTGAGAGGCCGAGGAAGCCGTTGACTTGGAGTGTGAGAGAAGGGGTGGTGGAAAGCATGTCGGATACCCAATCGTGGAAACGGTGGCGGTTGCGGAGGAAACCGATGAGGTTTCCGATGAGTGGGTAGGATTGGGGACATGGGGTTTTGAGTTGAGAGTGGCGATGGCGTAGGAACAGAATTACCGACAAAGATAGGATGACGAGAGGAAGAACACCATAGAAGCTGTCAGCGGCCATTTCATCTACATGTAGTGGATGAGGAGAGCAAATAGAAATGTTTAACTTGATTCTTGAAAAGTTATGTCGAAAGCATTTGGTAAATAAAAAATAAAAAAAATAAAAGAAAAACATTATTAAAATTTTTTGTTAGTGGTTACGTGTGTGGGTTTTTTTAAGGCCTACGTATCTTTTTTAAGTTCAAACAGATCTTTCTGGCTGAATGGACTGAAAAGACTGTTTGATTTGTACAAAAAAAATGAGTCTTTCCCGGTAAGATGTCTTTCCTAGAAAGCCCCAAAATCATATCTTTCTAGGGGTGTTCACTGGGCGGTTCGGTTCGGATAGTAATAAAATTATGAACCGTGACCACGGGGTGGGTACCTCATGCGCACGAACCGAAACCGAACCGTATTGACAAAAACACCGAACCGAACCGAACCGTATGAAAGTGTGTAACCACGGTTCGGTTCACGGGTACCCGGTAAAATATAAAAAATTAAATTCAATTGAAACTACAAACTCCACTTTAGTTATCTCTTTCTTAAAATTAGTAAGTCAAAGAGTTTAAAAAAACATAATGAAGTTTAAAAAACGTAATGAAGTTCAAATATCATATATTATAAGTTGTATAATAAATACAATAATAAAAATAACAAGAAAAACAAATGAATTTAGAATTACAAAATTGGAGTTGTCGATATGGATTTTTGTTTAGGTTATTGAACTCGTAGATCGATCAAAATAATACTAATGAAATAATTTTTTTACTTTATATATATATATATATATATATATATATATATATATATATATATATATATATATATATATATATATATATATATATCCGGCTTTTTCGGTTTCGGTTTTTTTCGGTTTCGGGTTTTTCGGTTTCGGATTGACCGGTTCGGCTCGGTTTTGCGGTTTTTTTGCACACCCCTATATCTTTCTGGCTGAATGAGCTGGAAAGACAATTATACACCAAACCCCTCCTCTTTCTTTCTTTATTGGATTATTAATTTTTTTTTAATTTATTTTTTATTGAATTATTACTTTTTTTTCTTTATTCAGCACAGTCAATCAGATGTGCAATCAAACAACATGGTTTCTTTTCCAGTCAGAAAACTTTCCCAGACAGCACTTTCCCAGACAGAAACTATCAAACGGAACCTAAGACTATCTTAGGTTTGTGCGTCCATTTTTTTGCCTTTTGCCGTTAAAATGTAGACCTGAATATTCAAATATTTTATCTTCTTTAAACATTTTTTTAGCCTAATATATATATATATATATATATATATATATATATATATATATATATATATATATATATATATATATATATAGAACATCATAGGTGAGTCGGGACAAGTCAATGTGAGATACCGAAGAGCTCCAAAAAGGATTCGATATAAAGTGGAACTGGAACATGTAGGTTTTTTCACAAACCTGATCCTTCAATGAAACAGTAACAATGAATAGAATAAGAAAAAAAAAACAGAGGGTTTTTACAAGCTTAAAGCTTTATTCGGTGAAAGAAAAAAAAATAGGATATATTCCTCAACGTACACAAGCATAAACTATTTAAAATAGAAAAATGTGAATAAACAGCAACTAACTCTACTTAACATGAGACCGGACTGCATAGCCAACATGGCTTTGATTTATTCTTGCTAACCAATGGAAAAACGTGCAGAAAAATTTTAAAAAACTTAATAAAACTTGCTAAACTCAAAATTATAATAACATTCTCCCCTTTAATTCTGAGCTCCAATCTTCTTGATGCCAATCAATCTGCACATTTCATCATGCTTCACCCTGGCTAATGGCTTGGTAAGCATGTCAGCCTTTTGTTCCTTCCCATCTACATGTGTAACTTCAATTTCCCCAATTTCAACACACTCCCTGATGAAATGAAACCTCACATCTATGTGCTTACTCCTTCCATGAAACACTGGATTCTTTATAAGTTCTAGGGCTGATTTATTATCAACAAACAACTTTACTAGAGGAATATTTTGACCTGTTATCTCTGTTAGCAATCTTCTTAACCAAATACCTTGGCATGCTGTCATAGTGGCTGCCATGAACTCAGCCTCACATGAAGACAGAGCTACACATCTCTGTTTTTGTGATGACCATGTGACCATGTTCCTATTCACATAGAAAACCATGCCCCCCTGTACTCCTCCTATCATTTACATCCTTTGCATGATCACTGTCTGAGAATCCTGAGATTGTGATCTTGTTCTCTCCCTATGTGTAGATCAAACCATGGTCCAGAGTTCCTTTGATGTACCTTAGTATTCCTTTTACAGCTTGCAGGTGGACTTTGGTGGGTGTCTCCATGAAGCGACTAACTACACCCACAGCAAAGGACAGGTCTATTCTTGTATGGGTCAAGTATCCGAGTCCACCTACAATGCTCCTATACTCTGTGGGATTCACCAAGTCTCCATCTCCTTCCTTGGTTAATGATAACTTATGTTCCATGGGACATTTTGATGGATTACATTCAAGCATGTGTGTCTTTTCTAGCAATTTTCTAGCATAGGCTTCTTGTTTTAGAGTAATGCATTAGTTTTATTGACATACCTCAATCCCCAGGTAGTAGGTTAGAAGCCCAAGGTCGCTCATTTCAAACTTTGCATTCATCCTCATCTTGAATTTCTTCACTTCTTCAGTTGAGCTCCCTGTCACTAGCAAATCATCGACATAAACCCCAACAATCAGTGTACTTTCACCTTTCTTTTTTGTGTAGACTGAATACTCTTGAGGGCATCTTTTGAATCCCAATTTCTTCAGATATGCATCTAAGCATGCATTCCATGCCCTAGGGGCTTGTTTAAGGCCGTACAGAGCTTTGGACAACCTTAAGACCTTGTTTGGCTCTTCTTTCTTCTCGTATCCCGGTGGTTGAGATACGTAGACTTCTTCTTTTAAATATCCATTCAAGAATGCCGATTTGACATCCAAGTGGTGTACTTTCCACCCATTTGTTCCTACTAGAGCTAGAATTAACCTCACTGTTTCAATTCTTGCTACCGGGGCAAAGACTTCTTCGTAATCATCCATACTTCTGAACATAGCCCTTCGCCACAATCCGAGCTTTGTGTTTGACTATTTTCCCACTTGGATCTTTCTTCAGCTTGAATACCCATTTTAGACCGATAACCTTGCGATTCCTTGGCAAATCGACTAACTCCCATGTGTTGCTCTTCTCAATCGACGTTAATTCCGCTTCCATTGCTCGTGCCCATTCTTTCTCTTTGATTGCTTCGACATATTAGGTTGGCTCTTCATCATTACATGTCAATTGAAGTTCTTCTAGGGGTATATGGATTTCATCTGTGGCCTCATACAGATCGGTGAGTAGCCGATATCACTTTGGAGCTCTTCTGCCGGTGGAGCTGGAGGATGTACTTGTAGATGATACCGAAATTGGGGAATTTTGATTAATGGGAGAGTTATGGATCGCTAGGGAATTTATTGAGGTATCCATTTGGCATTTAGTTGGGTGACCAGGGTTATTTTACTGGTCAAAATTGACCCGGTCTTCACTTATCGAAGGCGCATTTGTTTCTTGATCTGGTGTGTCCAGCACCCATTCACCCCAGTCATCGTCATCATCGAACAATCCATCATCAAGGTTGAAGCCTTCAACTGTGAAACTCATCTCCAGTGTTGCCTTGATTTTAGCATTTTTCTCCCACGTCCATTTTCTATTCTCTTCAAACACAACATCCCGGCTAACATACATTTTCCTAGTATCTGGGTCTAACAATATGTACGCTTTCGATCCCTTTTTGATTCCCAGATGAACCAGAGGCATACTTCTATCTTCGAGCTTCTTTAAGTACCCCTTTACGATCTTCATATGGGCTACGTATCCAAAAAACTTTGAGGTGATCGACCTGTGGCTTTCTTCAAGTCCAAGCTTCATATGGAGTTGAATCCTTTAAATCTTTCGTTTGAACTCTATTTAAGACATAAACAGAGTACATTAAAGCTTCTCCCCATAGAGCATGAGGCATTGTCATGGTCTTCAGGTTGCAACGAACCATTTCCAGTACCGTTCGACTACATCTCTCCACTACTCCGTTTTGCTATGGAGAGTGTGGAGAAGTATAATGCCTCTCTAACCCAGTCTCATTACAATACTTTGTAAACTCATTCGATAGAAATTCGCCACCGCGATCAGTTCTGAGCACTTTTATCTTCTCTCCAGTCTCAGCTTCTACCTTTCCTCTGAATATCTTGAACATATGAAGTGCTTCGTCCTTTGTCTTCATTAAGTAGGCCCACATCACTCTGCTATAATCATCAACAATGAGCATAAAACATATGTTTCCTGCGGGTGTGGGAGGTGTGATTGGGCCCCATAGATCACCATGGAGTAATTCCAGTTTCTTCTTTGCTTTGTAACTCGTCTGGGATGGGAGTCTGCTTTCCCATCAAGCATCCTTCACATGGCTGTGTGGGGATTTTCATCTAAGGCACACCTCCAATTAGGCCTTTTTCCACCATTTGCTTCATCGAATTAAAGTTAATATGGCCCATTCGCTTGTGCCACAACCATGTGGACTCATTAGCTTCAGCAACAAGGCAGATTGGTGTATTCTCTTCTAGCTCTATCTTATAGAGTCTATTGGGTGACCTGCGAACCTTCATGAGTAACTTTCCAGTCGAGTCATGCACCTATAAAAACGGGTCCTTGATCCTTATTTCATCTCCACTTTCTGCCAATTAACCTAAACTGATAATGTTACTACATAAATCAGGAATACAATATACATTATCAAGTTTTCGACTTCCACCATCTTTACATTTGAACACAATCGAGCCTTTTCCATCAGTCCTTACTTTGGAATCGTTTCCAAACTTCACCTGGCCATGGATCGACTCATTCAAAGTTTTAAACTTTGATTTATCACTAGTCATGTGATTGTTGGCCCCACTATCAAGATACCAAACCTTTGATTGATTCAAGCAACCACCCTTTGTTTTCAACTCTGGTTTCAAGTTTTCTTCGTTTAGAAATACTTCCCCTGTCTCTTCTCTTCCATCAATAGATGAGAGTAGCAATGCAGGTTCGTTGTCTTCATGGATCAAATTACTTTCATGACTTCTCTCCTTTCTAGGGTTCTTACATTCTGCAGCATAATGACCATACTCTTGACACCTGTAACATTGTTCCTTGCTCTTGTCAAAACTTCTTGATCCATGCGTGTTTGAGTTTTTCTGATTATTGTGATCACCTCTGCCACGACCACCTCGACCACCACCTCTACTTTTTCCTCGTCCTCTTCCTTGTGACCCATTAAATCCGCCTCGATTCGATTTGGATTTTGAGTCACCATCTCGATTCTTTTTGTTTCTTTCAGACCACTCTTGATGAGTCAAAAGTAGTTTCCGATCATCACTATCTCCAAACCAATTCATTCTCTCTTCATGCGATTTTAGACGGCCGATAACTTCTTCCACAGACATCTCGTCTAAATCTCCAAATAGTTCGAGAGTCGAAGCAATTTGAAGGAATTTGATTGGGACTGCCCTAAGTAACTTCTTTACGACATAGGACTCTTGAATCGTCTCACCTAGTGTTCGCATAGTGCTTACAATGATTGTGATTTTTCCTGCGAAATCTTCCACACTTTCTGACTCTTTCATCGTCAAAGCTTGTGACAACCGTCAAATTCTTGTCAAGTCAAAGTCAAATAAAGTCAACAAGTCAAATCGGTCAACCCAATTAACCCTTGTGTACTAGGGCTTACATTAGGTAATTACTATACAACTCGCTATTCTAATGAGAAATCATAAATTGAAAAGTTCATACATCTAGATTTCCTTAACGTAAAACTATGGTAAGTAACGAACCAAACCGATAAAACGATGTTGCATACTCATCAGGAGTGTTCAAGATCCTTAAACATGGCTTAACGGAACTTACGGACCTTGCGTTGCGGAGCCAAGCACTCAAAAAGGTCATAAAAGAAGCCTCTCCCAATCTCTTTCGCTCTATCTTCTGCTATCCCAAATCTCTCCAAGTATGTGAAATCTCTCCCAAATCTCTCTTTGTATGAGAAATCTCTCCAAGTATGTGAAATCTCTTCCAAATCTCTCTTTGTATGAGAAATCTCTCTAAGTATGTGAAATCTCTCCTAAATCTCTCTAAGTATGTGAAATCTCTCCCAAATCTCTCTTTGTATGAGAAATCTCTCCAAGTATGTGAAATCTCTTCCAAATCTCTCTTTGTATGAGAAATCTCTCTAAGTATGTGAAATCTCTCCTAAATCTCTCTAAGTATGTGAAATCTCTCCCAAATCTCTCTTTGTATGAGAAATCTCTCCAAGATTGTAAAATCTCTCCAAGATTGTAAAATCTCTCCCAAAATCTCTCTCAAAACCCCTTTCGATTTATTTTGATCATTGGAGGGCATCCCGGTACTTGGCTTGATAAGAAACCGCTCAAGGAGGGGTAAAATCTTGAAAAAAGACCCCTTGGGACCGAAGCCTCCCCTTAGGGGCCAAGTCCCTCTTGAACCAAGGTCTAGAGTAGAACCGAAGCCCCAGGAGAAGCCATCCGGAGCCGCAGCCAAGGAGGTCGACCGCAGTCAGCGAGCCGCAGCACCTCGCCTCCGCGACCAAGACCAAGCCACTTCGGATTTGGGCTGCTGATGACCGAGCCTTAGCACCTCCGGTCCTGAACTTCGGATTTCAGCATTTTCTACCCGGTTTTCAATATTTTTAACATTTTAAGCCCGTTTTTCATCCTTTTAACGCGGGATTTTCTCCATAAATCATATTTTAACATATAAGACCCTAAATATTCATAATATAAACATATTTTGATGGAAATATTTATTTAAGAATAAAATCTATTAAGTGAGATCATGAGGTGGAGTGTGGATCTTGCCATAATATTTGACACAAACAACCACCCCATGCCCATTCCTTTGACCAGCTATGGTCCTACCCACTACTCCTAGTCACCTCATGGTACCTTCTTACTCATTTCCCAGCAAACCCATGTTCAAAGAGCTGGGAAATCCTCTTTCACTCTTCATTTCTCTCATTTCTCTCTCATTTCCACCCAAGGAACAAACACCTTTTCTCTCAAGCTTTCTCCCTCAAATTCGAGATTCAAGGCTGATAA
This sequence comes from Lactuca sativa, assembly GCF_002870075.4. Classification (NCBI taxonomy): domain Eukaryota; kingdom Viridiplantae; phylum Streptophyta; class Magnoliopsida; order Asterales; family Asteraceae; genus Lactuca; species Lactuca sativa. Next base: position 240,014,301 of record NC_056625.2, read on the forward strand.
TCAAGTTTTCTTACACTCTTGGTAAGTATAATTCATCCTCCTTGTGTTAATTACACTTCCCTTTACTCATATCACAGAATGCTTATACAAAATCCATCAATTTGGTGTTAGATCCTCGTAAATCTCTAGGCATCTTCAAGTGTTCTAGAGTTGAACACTTCTCACCTCCAACACTCATCTACTGAAAACACTCAAGGTGAGTTCATACCCCTATCTTTTCATGTTTTTCATAACTTTTAAGGGGGGAATACAAGTTAAAACACCAAGAACACAACTAAACTCATTTAACAGCCTTCATCAGAAAAGTTCAACTCCATTCATGGACTGTTTTGGGCAACTTAAACATTTTATTTTTCAAAACTGTTTTAGGTGAAAGTAGTTCCAGTTCTTAGCTTTAAAATGACTACTTGCACATCTCTACGCGATTTGTCTACAATTTATGGTGATTTTTAAAATAATGCCTATCATTCCATGAGCAAATCCGGACCAGTCTGTGATTATGGACTTTTTCACACAAGTTGGAGGTCATTAAAATTCATAATAAAAATTATGAACAAACTAAACTCATTTCCCAAACCCTCAGAATTTACGGATTCTGATTTGGACCTTTGATGATTTTTCTATTAATTTTCTAAATCAGTAAAAGAAAATGTTAACAACAGAAAAATGCTATCAATTTCATTTCACCTTGTAACATGTTGAGCAAGGTATATATCTTTATGTGAATATATGTTTTTTCTTGCAAATAAATGACATTTTGACTTAGTATATAGTCATACATCAGTTAACAAATGGAGTTTGCTAGATAAAGCATAGAAATAACGATTTGTTATAATCATAGCACATCTATTACACACAAACATTTGAATAAACTATGTTAAAGTATAGTTCATGTACATTACCACTTTTACCCTTGTTTTGATAAACTATAATAGGTATGGTTTATGTTTCCATTAACACAACAAACACATTTCGGAAGGTTTTATTCCCACAGAAAAAGGTTTTACACTCACGCACACCACACGTAAACTTGTTAACTTAAATTGTGAGACATTCTCTTCCCGTACGTCCGAGTGCGGGATCCAAATTCCTGGTAGTTATAATCAGAGTCTATTGTAGGGAGAACGTGATAGTTGTGTATAGATCTATATTGGGTTAGACACCCCACACCTGAGCTGCATGCAACAACTAGACCGACAGGTCTGTGGTGACAAGTGTCATTTCAGTTTCGCGACGCCTGAGAAACGTCGTAGTAGGTTCATTCAGTCATAGTATGGTTATAGCGGCTCACATAGGGATTTAACAACACATAAAGTTTACGGGGATTTTCATAAATCAAAAGGGGTTTTATGTCGATTTAAAATCACTTTTTATATCAATAATTACAAATATTATTGTATATATTCAATCTTGGTATTTAAGACTACACACCATTCATTACGGGATTTTTCTCAATTCAGAAAGGGTTTTACGCCAATTTAAAACCACTTTTATATCTTTAAGTATGACAAATACTTGTTCATTCTCGGTCCCGACATTTAGGACCACATAACTTCTATAAGGTAAATATTGGATTTTTCTTGGTAACACACAACTCATTACAAAAATCGGTTTCCAAACTCTTTATCTCAAAAACTTATGAACTCACCAACCTTTGTGTTGACACTTTTTCAAACAACTTGTATTCTCAAGAAATCAGTGAAATAGGAAAACCAACAGCATTTTGAGGATGGGACGTTGAATCGTCAAACATTTCATTTTGTCATCATAATGTAATTGATTCGAAACATGTAACATATACTTTGGTGTAACTTTTTCAATTATATTTATGATGGTTGTATTTACTTTGAGCACTATTATACTCGTTGTTGTGATACTATACATGAAGTCCGCCACCCCTGGACGTTTCCGCCATCCTTGGTTTGGGAGTGTGACAATGTTTCAAATTCAACTTTCAATGTCTGAATTCGAGCTGATTTCACCTTGTCTGCTCCCATGAACATTGTTTTTAGGGCTTGCCATGCTTCTTTCGCCGTCTTCTTCTCTTCTAACACCATTAGAAGGTCTTCAGGTATTCCCTGATAAATGGCTGCCAATGCCATGTTATCTTTCTGTAACGATCGTCTTCTGAGGTATAAATTTATTTAGATTCTCAAGTTTTATTTTGGGCTATAATAGAATTGTATATTGGAGTGGGCCTCTTTGTTTTAGGCCAAGTCATAGCCTGCCCATAAGCCGTACGTGGGGCATAACCCGTTCGTTGGGCGTAATGATTAAATGAAGCGCGGGGAGGAGAAGCGTACGCGCAGCGCACCATATGGTACGCCCAGCGTACGCAGCCAGAGGAAAAACCCTAATTTTAGGGGTTTAAGGCTATATAAACCACATTATAGCCTCCTTCCCTGTTTTCCCATCAGCCTCCTCAGTCTTAAGAAAACCCTAATTCGTTCTTATCCTCTCTTTGTGTGTGAAGAAGCTTTTGTGAGTGTTTCAAGGAAAGGAAGTAGTGAAGAAGGAAGGGAAGAAGTTGGAGAAGAAGCTTGAGCTCAGGGATCTGGACTTAGCACCCTCTTGGTCAGCAAAGGAAGGTATAAAGTTCTGAACTTTCTTCCTCTTTCCTTCTAGATCTAGGTTATGGAAGTTTGGACCTTTTTAAGTCCAAAGGTTGAGTCTTGATCTTGTAAGTTGGTTTTGGAGCTTGGATTACCATCCTTAAGGCTCAGAAACATCTTCCTAGCAATAAAGTTGCAATATGTGTGGCTTATATGGAACCATGCATGAGATCTAGTTAGCTCCATGGAAGTAGAATGTTATTTATGGAAGTTTGAGCCTTTATGAGACTTGTAAGCCATCAAGTAAGCAACTTTATGGCTTAAGACGTGGAACAAGCTTAGGATCTGGATTTGTAGCTTCTGGATCGGATTATTAAGCACTTAATGAGATTTTGGCTTAACAGGGCTGTACGTTGGGCGTACAAGGAGGTACGCGCCGCGTACAAGCCAGCAGCCAGTACGCTCAACGTACCTTGGTGTACGCCCCGCGTACGCTGCCAGTTTGGGCTTCGATTGTTTTGGGCCTCGGTGTGGGCTGAGTTTCAGACTTAGGCTCCTTGGGCCTTAATGGTCCATCAGAATTCAGTTGCTAAGGACCAAGGATTTAATATTGGACTTGAGTAAGGCCCAATAAAGGGCTTTGGGCCCAATATAGCAAGTTGGGCCATTAATGGGCCAATAGTAAGCTTGGAAAGCCTATCTTGTTGTTGGATCTCCAGAAGTTAGATTATGAGCCAAGATTATTGTGGGCAGGTAGGGCCCATACGAGGACATAGGCTCAATTTATAAAATTGGGCCATTAGTGGGCCTATAGTGGGGCCATGGATGGACTTGGAAGGAATTGAGGGTTTGGGCCATGTTGTGACCCATGCCATAGCAGGGGTAAAATGGTCATTTTACCTATAGGAGAATCCCTATTCTGATTTAGTATTTTATTACCCTTGATAGCCGGGAACCAGCCGGAGCAGCAGTCAGGGATTTCTCATTCAGGAGTTCAGCCTTCAGCATCACGAGGTGAGTTTCCTTCCAGTAGGAACGGGTCTACAGCCACAATGCCGACCCGTTTAGTTAGCAGTCAGTTCCGGACTTCGGTCCAATGCAGTAGTTCAGGGTGCTTGATGTCTTTGTGATTCAAGCATGTCTATGTGTTATGTGTTCCAGACTTCAGTCCGATGCAGTATGCAGTATATGTGTTTATGCTAGTTGATATGTGTTTATACTATGCTATGTTCAGTCAGTTCCGGACTTCGGTCTGATGCAGTGGACAAGGTCCCAATCAGTTCCGGACTTCGGTCCGATGCAGTTAGTTCCGGACTACGGTCCGATGCAGGGTACAAGGTCCCAGTCAGTTCTGGACTTCGGTCCGATGCAGAGGGCAATGGTTAGTTCCGGACTTCGGTCTGATGCAGTTTCTGGACTTCGGTCCGATGCAGTGGGCAAGGCCCAGTATGTGTTTATATGTTATAGTATGGTATGTGGTAGTTTGGGGGAGCTCACTAAGCTTCATGCTTACAGTTTTAATTTTGGTTTCAGGTACATCCGCAAGTAAAGGGAAGAGCTCGGGATGATGGCATCGCACGCACCACAGCTTCAGTTTTTGTCCTGGCAGTTGATTTAGCTTTTCATAGATATGATTTGATACAGTCTTGATACAGTTTTCTCGTGATACTTTATTATGGTTTTGAGATATTGACGTATGGGTTTTTATTTTATGGTATTGATCTCATGATTTTATTAATGATTAAACAAAATTTTTGGGTCGTATTTTGGGTCGTTTCACCTTCTTTGACTCAACAAGGGTATTTGCAGTTCTGGGCTCAACTGCATCCCATACACCCTGTGCCAGCATGAAGACTCTCATCTTGATCGCCCATGCACCATAGTTCGATCTTGTCAGCATCAGATAATGGAGTGTAACTTGACCATCTTTCTCACCATTTCCATTGTTGCCACTGCTACTGCTGTTTGTCATCTCTTCGTGAGATTGATACTTTGGCACACACACCCAGGTGTGCTCTGATACCAAATGTAGGTTTTTTAACAAACATGTTCCTTCAATGAAACAATGACAATGAATAGAAAAAGAAAAAAACAGAGGGTTTTTACAAGCTTAAAGCTTTATTCAGTGAAAGAAAAAAAAAGAGGAGATATTCCTCAACGTACACAAGCATAAACTATTTAAAGCAGAAAAATGCGACTAATCAACAACTAACTCTACTTAACATGAGACCTGGACTGCATAGCCTACATGGCTTTGATTTATTCTTGCTAACCAATGGAAAAACGTGCATAAAAACTTTAAAAAACTTAATAAAACTTTCTAAACTTAGAATTATAATAACAGAACACGAGTACAAGACGCATCCAACTTGTCATGTCAGCAGGGGTACGACAAGGATTGTAAGGCATTATGTTCACACGAGCAACAATATCCAAAACATACTTTTTTTTACTGAGAAACATACTAGAACCGGTGTGGTGAACAGAAATACCCATAAAATAATTAAGGTCCGTCATAGCACATTCCTTGCTGAGAGTAGCTATAAGGCGTCGAAGAATATCCTAAGAAGAAGTCGTGAGAATAATGTCATTCACATAGAGTATAATATAAGCAAGGGACCAACCTTCCTTAAATATAAATAAAGAGAAGTCACAATAGATTTGAGTGAATCCGATCTGAGTGGCAAACTGAGAAAATCGATGATAACGGGCTCTAGGGCCTGTTTAAGTCCAAATAATGACTACTGGAGAAGCCAAAAGACAGATTAGAGCAAGACGGATCTCCAAACTCGGGTCCTTGATGCATATAAACTATCTGATGTAGATGACAATGAAGAAAAGTATTATTCATTTCAGGCCGGTGAACGAGCCAATGACTTGGGAGAGTGAGACTAAGGATCTTTATGATAGCTGCCGGTTTAACCACCTGACTAAAAGTTTCATTACATTCAATTCCTGGTCGTTGACTTTTGCCACTAGAAACCAAACAATCCTTGTACCAATTTAAAGAGTCACCCACATTCAATTTCTTCTTGAATAACCAAATAGTTCGAAGAATATTAACTCCTACAAGTCGTAGAACAACAGTCCATGTTTTATTTTTCATCAATGCATGATATTCCTCTTGCATTGCAGAAAGCTAATTAGGATCATCTAATGTATGACAACCGTCAAATTTAAGTCAAAGTCAAAGTCAAGTCAACAAGTCAAACCATTGAATCTTGTATAATACGTGTATGATTAAAAGTTATTCTATGAAAACATACATTTGTATGTCAAGAATTCGAGTGTCTCGGTAAATCTATGTGTTTATCAACATGAAACCCTAAGAACGGAGTTAAACGCATCAAAACACGACTATGGACCCTTTTGGGGACTTAAAATAATCATAAACGAAGTATAACGGGGTCCACGGACCTTGCATTGCAAGATTATTTGATGGTAATGGCTAAGAATCAATCTCTCCCAAATCTCTCTCAACTTTCGACAGTCAACTGGGTCATCCCGACCGTTAACTTGGCTAAAAAACCACTCAAAACGAGAAGTTGTATGGAAAAATGGCTAATTAAGGCCGAAATCCTCTTAGGAACCGAACCCTCTTAGAGGGACCTCTCAGGGCCGAACCTCTCTTAAGAACCGAAGTTGTCAGAGACGAACTTGTTAGAAGCGAACTACCCTTCTCGGACCGAACCCCTGCGAACCGAACCCTTCGGTCCCTCCTTGAGCCACTCTCGGTCCTTAGCCTTAAGCATCGAACCCCTCGCAGGTTCGCTTCCTTCCTCTGGTTTTCGACTGCTTTCGCCTCCTAAGCCCGTTTTGACGTTGTTAACGGGATTTTTTCACCAAATTCATATTTTTACCCTTTTAAACTCCCAAAACTCATATTTTATTTATTTCTCAAGGATTTATTATTTAAAAATCATTATTTCATTAATAGAAGTATCTAAGCATATTTTATCCCACAAGTGGTTCAAGTGTGTCCACTTGCCTCCATGTGTCACTTCCCCGTTAACCCAACCCTATCCACATCACACAAACCAAGGCAAACATCACTTCAATCTTTCAAGTTGCTCCAGCAACATTTATATACAGAAATACCTAGAGGATGTCTTGATTCACTTTGATAAATCCTTCACTTACACACTTCTCAAACCACCTCAAGAAAACTCTTCTCTCTACTTCCCACCACTTTGTACTAGTGTTCTTGAGCTACTACTTCACTTTTGGATCATCCAAACTTTCACGTGTTCATCAAGTGTTCTTGACTTGATACTCCTCGCCTTCAACCTTCCACTCTTCCAAGAATCACTCAATGTGAGTTTATAACCCTACATTTTCTAGTTTTCTTTAGTTTTCAGTGGGGGGGGGGGGGGAATACAAGTTAAAACACCAAAACATATTTGAAACTTAACTTGACAGCTTACAACAGAAAAGTTGTGACCTGTTTTACCCAACTTAAACTTAATATTTTTCAAAATTGTTCAATATGCAAATAGTACATGTTTATACCTTTAAAATGACTACTTGCACATCTCCATATGATTTTTCGACTTACAATGATTTTTCTATAAATAATCTAAAACAGTGGCAGTTAAGAGTTAAATTGTCAAAACAAGTTTAAGAGTTATTCACACCTTGTAACATACTGAGCAAGGTGTGTAAGATTTTATACTTAGCATTTTTAATGTCATTTTATTGAAATACAAGGTCAAGCATAACAAGGTTTCATTTACAACATAAAACATTTTGATAAAACTATAATAGGTATAGTTTGGACACCTCATTTAACAAAGAAGCGGTAACACTATCGATTTACAAAGCGAGTATTTTATTACAAACTACGTGAACATGTTAATGAATAAATTTGCGATACATTCATCTTCGGAGTACTCTTTAGTACAACAGAAAAGTCTTGTAGTTATAGCCAGAAGCCCTTGTAGGGAGAGCGTGACAGTTGTATATAGATCTATATTGGGTTTGACAACCTGCACCTAAGTTGCTTGCAATAGCTAGACTGGCAGGTCTATGGTGACAAGTGTCATAACATTCCGATGCTTGAAGAATGTCGAGTACGAGGTCTATGAGTCATAGTATGGTTATAGCAACTCACAAGGGGAATTAACAAACACATAGTTCACCGAAATTTAAGGACTTCAAAAAAAGGAGTTTTATTTAAATATAAAACCACATATAAGTATGATGATTTACTTACATATACTAAGTCTTGGTTTAGTTAAGACTACAATAAAACTTTCAGAAAATATTGGATTTTCTGGAAAGAAACTTGTAAAAAACTTGAGGGAACAACATTCATTTTTCATTCATAAATTGCTTATGAACTCACCAGCTTTATGCTGATACTCTCTTTTTAAAACAACTTGTATTTCCATGTAATCAGTAATACATGTAATCGCAAGATTTCTGAAGTCAAGACGCTAAGGCGTAGATTTTTGCTACATTTTATAATCATATGTAATTTAATTGGAACATGTATTTTGGAAACAATGTAATCTTTTTAAATTATATTTATGATGGTTGTGTTTACTTTCTTCACTATGGTTATGATACTGAACATGACGTCCTCCGCCCCCGAACGTTTCTGCCATTCCGGTTTGGGGGTGTGATAGATTGGTATCAGAGCTTTGTTTATAGTGAACTAAGTATATCGAACCACGTAAGATATACAAACTATAAATACAACGGGACATAATTCTCTGACGTAGCTTTTCAAAAATACTTTTAAGAATAAAATTTGTATTTTTATAAAAGTATTCGTACAATCGCACTTACATTCAGTATCACAATGACAATAACATACAAGTATTGAGACAAGTTGAACACCATGATCCAGCTTCGGGGTATGTAGTTAGATCTTGGACGAATACAGCCTGATCAACTATATTTAGCCAAGGTATGACCAACGTATGCCGAAGAGGGATCATGATGAGCAACAAGTCTTCAACTTACCAAAAACCTCGAGAATCAAACATAAAAATACTATAGGAGTATTTTAACACAAAAACCATATTAAGCACACTATAAATTGCGATAACTAACTTCTTATACCAAAGTCGTCGCGACGTCCTTCTTATCCCTATTCTCGTATAGGCGCAATGGCAGGATTTCACTTGTCGGGTGACCCCTATCTCCCCAACCAGGGGACTGCCGGTTGGATCGTAGAGGACCCAGAGGAAGATCCCAAAGAAGAACCCATGGAAGATGAGGAATCCATGGAAGAGGAAGAGGAAGAGGAAGAGTCAGTAGACGGTGAAGAAGAAGAAGAAGAAGAAGAAGAAGAAGAAGACTCAGATGGAACCGATTCGAAACCTGAAGTTTACAATCCACACCCTGCCCCTATTCCTCCACAACACTACCAGGTCCCGACGCCCCAATGGGCCGAAAATATACACCGATGGAGCTGAGAGCAAGGACAACGACCTCCCTATGGCATGCAACGAGGTTTCTACGATCTCAGCAGAGGAGGGTCAGCCGACCGAGCCCTCCTTGTCATAGTTCACCGTGTCACACGCCACAAAGAGCAAACAAGAGTTAACACCCGACATCTCATGGAAGTTGGTGCCACCAGCCAAGTCAACTTTGTTCGTATTCGCTGGTTGGATGATGACCACGATCGAACTTGAGACCGCACCGAGCTTCTTCGATGGGAGATGGCCGCAACCCGAGCTGAAGTACAAGAACTCCGAGAACATCGAGCCGCTCTAGAAGGACGTATGACAGACACAGAATGCCAGACGTCTGAATCCAGAGCCGGAATGAGGAACTCTGTGTCTTCATTTTGTGATCAGCAGAGCTTCAACCACCGCAAGTAGTATTGCACTGCTCGCTCCAGTTTAATCTAGTTTGTGGATAAATATTACTAATATTTTCTAGTATTTTATGTCCGATCCTGCGATTTAAGTGTTTACACTTCCGGGGTCTGTTAGGCGGTCAAAAAATTTCCATGCATTGATATAGCCTAGACCCTTATAGGGTCAAAAATTTTCCCAAGTATTGTATACCAAGTGATATCAATGAAATTGACACGCTATTTGTTTTATTGGGAGCATTACATCAAGTTCATAACAAGAATTATCTTCAGATTAAAATTTACTGGTGTCCGATTTATGATTGTTTGATGTATGAATCCAGGTTATATATAATTTAGACCATGTCGACCTAGAAAATGTTGGTTCCGCCATGGATCTTGTTCCTTTTTTTGTTGTGAGCCCAGGGCAGATCCACTAGATTCGAAAGTCTACTTAATCTTAATTATATGTAAATATTATACATCAAATGATTGTTGGACGGACCCGGTACGAATTCTATCACTATTGAAATTCATAAAGTCTATATATTTCATTATCTATGGACCTCTAGTATGGATGGATTCAAACAATTCAAGTTGAAATCATGATGCATATAAAGAAATAATAATGTTTAGTTTTAACTCTCGACTTGCAAGTGTTGTCAAAGACTTATTGTCTTTTCATTCTTGATATGGCAGAAAATGCCACCTCGTAGAAACCCTAGACGCGGCAGTGCCACAGGAACTGCAGCGCCACCACCTCCGCCACCTCCTCAGTTCGACCCAGTAATGTTCCAGGCGGCCGTAACAGCCGCAGTAGCAGCCGCAATATCTCAAATAAGCACCAACAATGCGGGTGGTGCGAGTAATGGTGCCACGAATTCTAACAACAGGGACAGTCAGGGATGCTCGAGAGAGTGTACCTACAAAGACTTTACTAATGCCAAACCCAAAACTTTCAATGGAAGCGGAGGTGTCATAGCATTGCTCCAATGGTTCAAGAAAACCGAATCTGTCTTTGAAATATGTGCATGCTCTAAAGCAAAAGTTTGCAACATGCACATTCTCTGAAAGGGCACTCACTTGGTGGAATGGCCACGTTAAGACATTGACACTTCCGGTGGCAAACTCGATAACATGGGAAGACCTGAAAACCATGTTGATGAAGAAGTACTACCCAAGGGGCGAGATACAAAAGTTGGAAGAGGAACTTTGGGGTCTCAAAATGATAGGCTCTGACATCCTTTCTTATACCTCAAGGTTTAGTGATCTGGCCATACTATGTCCAGGGATGGTTCCGTCAGAAAGCAAGAAGGTGGAAAGATACATATGGGGACTATCTTCCCAACTTCAAGGGAATGTATTGGCCTGAAATCCAACTACCTTTGACGGTGCCAAAGAACTGGCACAGTAACTCATCGACCACAAAGCCATCCATGGCACTGTGACAACCACCTCCGAGCAAGCTAAAGGGGGAAACAACAAAAGAAAGTTCTGGAACAAGAAGAAGGGTCAACCTACTCAAGATCCTGCCAAGAAACAACAAGTGGTTGCAGTGAACGCCGCCACAACTACTGCCAACCCAACTTCAATAAGGCAATACGCCGGGAACCTACCAAAGTGCAACAAATGCAACTTTCACCATAATGTCGCTTGCCGTGAAATGCATTGCACCAACTGTAACAAAAAGGGGCACACTGCTTGTTTTTGTAAAGCTCCAGTCCAACAAAATGCACAAGCTGCCAATGTAGGAGCAAGTCGAACCTACTATGGTTATGGAGAGGCAGGACACTTCAAGCGAAATTGCTCGAAAGCAAGAAACCCTAACCCGGGTGAAGTGGGTAGAGTTTTGGCGATAGGACAAGAGGAAGCAGTTGCAGACCCAACTGTGGTCACCGGTACACTTCTCCTCAACAATACATACGTATGCATTCTTTTCGATAGTGGAGCGGAGAAAAGCTTCGTAAGCCATCAATTTAAACGCTTTCTTAAACTAAAACCACAAACACTAAAAGACACATTCACCGTAGAAATGGCTAACGGAAAAACAGAGAACACTAACGCCGTTTATACCGGGTGTACTCTCACCTTAAACAATCACTAATTCCAAATTGAACTTATGCCGGTCACCATAAAAAGTTTTGATGTCATCATTGGCATGGACTGGTTGTGCCCTCACCATGCTGAAATCCTATAACATCCCGAAATTCAGGTAAAGCTATTTAACCCTTCACCTTTCCCAAGTTGTCAAATTAACTCCCTTAAGTGAAAGGTTAGGATTGTGAGTACGCTGGGCGTACTGAGGAGTACGCAGCGCGAACTCAAGCGTTTATTTTGGATGCGGACTCGCCTGGGTACGCTGGGCGTACCCAGGGTTACGCTGGGCGTAGCGAGCCTAGGTGTAAACCCTAATTTGGGGCTTGTTCACTATAAAAGGAATGTTATGTCCTGGACCTCAGCCTCCATTTCAGAGAGTGAAACCCTAAAAGAGTGCCCTCCTTCGTTTCTAGCTAGAGTGTTTATATTCTAAGCTTCTAAGTGTCATTTCAAGGTGGTGGAAGAGAAGAAGAGGCTATTTTGGAGGCTAGAAGCTTGTGGAGAAGAATAGATCTGAGCTTTTTAGAGGTTGGAGCTTCTTCCTGAGGTAAAAAGCTCAAACATTGCCATGTTATTTAAGTTGAATGCTTCCTGGACCAATTTCTAGGGTTTTTGGTCCCAAGATGGAGACTTTATGAGCAAATGGTCTCCATTGGCCTAGATCTATCATATTTCAGGACTTTAAGTGTTGTATGTTCACAAAAATGCAATCTTGGATGTAAATATGGAGCCATGCATGAGATCTAGACCTTTGGAGGTGAAAGGAAAGGTGTTTGAGGGTGTAAGGACCTTTACAGCCATGCAAAGGCTTAAAGGTTCCGACTTTATGGAATAAGAGGTTGTAAGAGAGTCAGATGTGGAAGTTGAAGGAATGTATTAACCATTTAAGACCAAAATCTAAGAAATGGCTGAATTGGGACTTACATTGGGCGTAACTCTCAGTACGCGCAACGTAAACGGATGAGGCCCCGATTATGGTTCGCTGGCGTACGCCCCACGTACAGAGAAGGTACGCACCGCGTACTGCCTTCTGTTGACTATCGTTGACTTTTAGGGTTTTGGTCAACCTTTGGGCTTTTGGGTCAGAGAGGGGTAAAATGGTCTTTTACCCTTTTGTGGAAATTGTAGAGTGGATTTAATCTAGCCTTTGAGAGCCATTATTTATTTGAGAGTATTGTTATATGTTTAGGCGGGGGCAAGACCAGTGTGATCGAGCGCAAGACTATCCGAGATACCGAGGTTAGTCTTCTCACTATACTGTACCTGGAAGGGTACCTATGTGTGACCGGAAGGTCTTGTATGTTATGAGATATATGTGCTATATGTTGATATGTGATATGTATGTGTTATGCAATGTATGATAAGGACCGGAAGGTCAAGTTTATATGGACTGGAAGGTCAAGAGGACATGGACCGGAAGGTCGATACGGGTAGGACTGGAAGGTCTACCGGGATTCGGGACGGAAGTCCCCTGAGACACTTGGAACGGAAGGTTTCACAGAGTCATGGCCTGGAAAGGCGTATGTGTTGTATGTGGTATTTGGGGAACTCACTAAGCATTTATGCTTACAGTGTTGTGTGATGTGTTTCAGGTACCAGTGAGGATCGCGGGAAGGCGTCGGCTTGATCAGTACACACATATGAGGAGTTTTATGTGTTATGATCTTGGGATGTGATGTTATGGATTGGTATGTGATACAATGACATTTTTATAACAATTATGAATGAAAGTGTGATTTTAAAATGTGAAAAATTGTTTTGAAATTTACGTCGTTACATGTTTGTAACAGCTCAAATTTTCAAATAAATTTTTCGTTAAAAAACAAAACATCATTATTCGACAAAAGGGTTTATTCCAAGTTTGTTTCAAAATATAAATAATAAATCTCCAGGATCTTCAACAGTGGCAGTGTGTACGTGTCACGCCGGCGCCTTTCCACGGTCATCACTAGTACCTGAAAAACATAAACACAACTAGTAAGCATAAATGCTTAGTGAGTTCCCCAGTATACGACTTACCCACATACGCCTTCCGGCCCGGACCTTTCGGTCCACATAACATTGCCTTCCGGCCCGGACCTTTCGATCCACATAACATTGCCTTCCGGCCCGGACCTTTCGGTCCACATAACATTGCCTTCCGGCCCGGACCTTTCGATCCACATAACATTGCCTTCCGGCCCGGACCTTTCGGTCCACATAACATTGCCTTCCGGCCCGGACCTTTCGGTCCACATAACATTTTGCCTTCCGGCCCATGATAGTATAAAACATAACACATGTAACATAAAACTCATAACACATAAATCATACATCATACCGTTCTTTCTATCACATAAAGTCTCGCCTTCCGGCCCGTATAAGCATACATCACATATAAGCACACATCACATATAAAGCATCTATCTCTCTAGACATAGCATGAATATAACACACACGACCTTCCAGTCTAACAGTCAAACCCTTCCGGGTGAAGTATAGTGAGAAGACTCACCTCGTAGTACGCAGGCTATAACCTCTTCGAGCTACTCGCACACAATCCGCTAGTCCGCAGGTTCCCTATAATACCACAGCCTTAGTTAATGATCTTATCAAACAAGACAACTGACCCCTCTAAGATATATACAGGTCAACGGTCAATCTTGACCGAACTCGTCGAGTGCAAAGGGTAACTCGACGAGTATAGACATCCTGACACCACTCGCCGAGTCTGAAGAACGACTCGACGAGTCCTAGTGAACCTTCAAGCCACTCGCCGAGTCTGAAGAACAACTCGGCGAGTTCTAGTGAATCTTCAAGCTACTCGCCGAGTCTGATCATTGGACTCGGCGAGTCCTCGCCATGCAGTCAATCCGCTGCCTCCTGTATTTCGCATGATTTCGAAGTATATAGATATAGGGCTTCCTGGACTTTCACATATACTATTACAGGGGTTTTTAACACGTATAACAACAATATAATCTAACTAACCCTTAATTGGGTTTCCTAAACCCTAAACTCGCATACAACGTAAAAGTTACAGATTTCGATCCGAAGATTACCTGGAAACGTGTTCCCTGTGTCTCCAAACCTCCAGCACTCGATTCCTTTGATCACCACCTTGCTCCTCCTTGTCTAACAATCTCTTCAAGCCCTCTCAAGTCCTCTCTCTTGCTTCAGATGCTCACACACTCCAAGGGGATCTTCAACCGGCCAAAAGACGCGACATGACGGCCATAAGATCGTTATATACGATCCGAAATGAAACGGCTAGGGTTCAGCTGAACAGCGTCGACTCGCCGAGTCCCTTACTGGACTCGTCGAGTCCAGTCGCGCGTCTGCGACCAAGACCATGGCCCTACTCGGCGAGTCGTGCACCAACTCGCCGAGTCCCCTCCTAAATGTGCCCCAAAAATAATTTAAAGAAATACCTGAAATTCCGGGCTGTTACAATGTTGGTATCAGAGCCTTGGTTTGAGGGATTCGGGTGCAACTTCGGATGTACCTGAACTTAAATTGAGGATTTGAGAAAGTTTTTCATAAATAAACAATTTTTTTAAGAGAGTAAAAGATTTTGGAAAAAGGCAGAATGGAGCAGTGTGTACGATCAGCCAGCGCCCGAATGGTGATTTCCCAAAATATCTTTACATTATGTGTTATGAGATATGTTATGATATGATATACATGCTAGAGTAGGCTAGGTATTCTTGTTAGGACAAGAGTGGCCTGATTTGTGATGCCTTAGCCTAGGAAGATTTCTGCTGCTTGAGAGTGAGTAGATAGCAGTGAGGAGCTTGTGAGAGATCTACCGAAGGGTAGTCTATGATAGCGAGGTGTAGAGTACTTGTGATCTGGGATCCAAGGAGGAGGACTTGGGGTGAATACTGATGCGGTGTGGGCGGTAGTATAAGGGCTCGTACTACCAAAGACACCATATCAGTGCGCAGTCCAAGTAAGAATCCTTAGGGTACTAAGGAACAAGTAGGGATGTGTTATCGAGTGCGAGTACACTCGAGCGGGTCTCTAATATTTTTTGTTGTATTTCAGAGAGACATCATGGTTGGGACACGCCACACACCTGAGAGTAGTGGTGTTAGCGAGGAGGAGATCCGCATGCTGATTCATGACGAGGTGGCTGCTGCCATCCGAGCCGAGATTCCAGAGATGTTTGGGTCTATCAAGACCACATTGATTGAGACCTTCGATGAGCGGTACGCAGCAGTGACTGAGGTTGTGGCTGCTGCAGCTACTGCCATTGTTGCTGCTGCCACGCCTCAGGGAGGTAACTCGTTGTTGTTTCGGGAGTTCAGCAACATGAAGCCACTAGAGTTTGATGGGACGCAGGATCCGATCGCTGCGATGAGATGGATTTCTGATATCAAGGGATGCTTCTACACGTGTTCTTTTACAGATCATTTGAGGGTACGGTTTGCGCTGAACCAGCTTCGCTTGGAAGTGAAGGATTGGTGGAAGTTCGTGGCGGTGAGCTTCACTCTTGCGGAGATTTTTGAGGTGACCTGGGAGAGGTTCACCACCATGTTCAGAGACGAGTATGTTCCCCCTGTGGAGAGGGAGCGGTTGGCTTAGGAGTTCTTGACCCTCAAGCAGGGTACTGATTCAGTTACTGTGATTACCAGGAAGTTTCATGAGAGGGTGATGTTCTGCCCTGAGCAGGTGTCTACTGAGCAGGCAGGCATGAGCCGATACTTGAGCATTTTGAGGAGGGATATTCGGGAGTTTGTATCGAACTCGACTTACCGGACATTTGCTGAGCTTCAGGAAACTGCCCGGAAGAGGGAGATTGAGCTGGAGATGCAGGCCAGGGAGGAGGCCGAGTCTCAGGGGATGGACAGGCGGCCGGCACAATCTCAGTCGGCAACCAAGGCAAAGCCCACCGGTTCGAGATTTGGAGGCCAGAAGGGCCGCACTTGTTGGAAGTGCGGCAAGGGACATGATGGGGTTTGTCGATCTGGTGCTTGCAACAAATGTGGCAAGGAGGAGCATATAGCTGAGGACTGCCCCAAGTGTAACATCCCAAAATTCGAGACTAAAAATTTCTTTTAATGAAACATTACTTTAAGCAAAATCATCAATCCAAAACATAATCAGAGTATTAATTTCCAAAACACATGTTCGATATCAGAGTAAAACATTCCCAGGCTGTCTAATCTATGGTGTGTGCCATGCGATCACCCCGAGCTCTTCCCTCTGCTAACGGAAGTACTTGAAATCAAAACTGAAAACCGTAAGCACGAAGCTTAGTGAGTTCCCCACCCTACCACATACCATGCGTAACCATATACTGCACATACTAGGCCACACCCGCTATCCTGGGCCTCGCCCCCTACCTTGGGCCTCGCCCGCTACAATGGCCCCGCCGCTCCAGGCTCCGCCTGGCCTTGAGCCCCGCTCGGATACAGATCTGTTTTACTTAGGCCTCGCCTGTCACAGGGCCTCACCCGCTAACATATAATAGCACATAAACATATCACAAAACATAAGCTAAACACATACTAACGGATCCTGTCCTAAGGCCTCACCTATCCTGGGCCTCGCCCTTGCCCTGCTACTGATGAGTCAAGGAACCCCGTCCATGCTCCTACTGATAGTGAGATACGGGCCTGGCCCACACTCACTCTTTCCTTAACTTGGGCCTCACCCCTGATCTGTTGCTAATGAGATGTGGAACACCATCCACACTCTGCTATTGGTGAGATACGGGACCTCGCCCACCCTCACCTCCCTACCAGGCACATACAAGTATCACACAGACAACAAGTATAAACTATCACATAAACCATTCCTTGGGTACCCGCCTGCTATCATTGGACCTCATCCTGAATATCATACTAGCATACTGTGCCTAGGGCTAACCCCTGGGTCTTCTTACTCATAACTACATGGGTCGGCATTCTGGCCGTAGACCCATTCACACAAAAGGGAAACTCACCTGTACTTGCTGAACTTGCTAATAACCCCTCTGGATGCTGACCAACAATTCCCTGAACCGTTGATCCGCTAGCTCCCCGAGCTACCAATATCAATGCAACACTTAGTCTAACTGACCCCCGAAAGTCAACCCAGTCAACACTGGTCAAAGCCAAAGTTCTGGTCAAATTCAACCTTCCAGGTCAACCCTACTCGCCGAGTCTATCTACTGACTCGCCGAGTTCATATGCTCAAGGTCCTTCCATTCGCGACTCGACTCGCTGAGTCAGTCCATGACTCGCCGAGTCTACCGATTTCCGAGTCCTGCCCTGTCCGACTCACCGAGTCTCCACTCGACTCACTGATTCGAGTCTCAACTAAAAGGGTTTGGGGTTTCACGACCTGACTCGCCGAGTCCAAGAACAGACTCGACGAGTTGTTCATCCCACTCGTCGAGTTGCTCCTAATTTTCATGCTACTCGCCGAGTCTACTCAAAGGACTCGCCGAGTCCATTCAGATCTTCATACATGCAGAGGACTTTTGAGTCATGCATGGACTCCAAACTGCAGATCTGCCCTTCCCAAGCCTATTCCTCACGTAAAGTTGCAAACTTTACGTGTAGAGAAGGAGATCTAGGCTAAACACACCATAAACTAGGGTTTAAGGCAAGGAGGCTCTATAATCAACTCAAGGGCAGTTACTTTATGCTTCACAAGGCCAAAATATGCTTAGATCTGAAGTAGCAACTTCAGATCCGGCTTCTAACTCAAATGGATATCTAAACATGGCTTAAAAAGCCCCAAAACTCACAACTAGAATAGATCCAAATGAAGGAAACGACTTAGTACCTTCAATAACTCAGAAAGATTCCACAAACACTGGATCTAAGGCTAACCCTTGAAGCTTCAATGATTTCCCTCTTCCTTCTTCCTTCAAATCACCCAAAAATGGCTTGGAAGCTTGAATGAGTAACAATGGGGCTTAGGGTTCGGTGTTCTGGGTGAGAGAAGCAGTAAAGGAACCCTAGGGAGAGAATGAGACGTTTAAATAGGCTCCAAGTCCCAGATTTAGGGTTTTCCTCGTTCAGACTAGACTCGTCGAGTCTCCTTAGCCGACTCGCCGAGTCGGTCACTTACTCCTTGACCCGGATCCCGCTCGGACTCGCCGAGTTCCTCCTTGGACTCGACGAGTCTTCCCTTAAACTTAGGGTTTCCTTTCCTTTCTTGGCCTCCCTGACTTTGGGTGTTAGAACTCTCCCCCACTTAAAATAAACTTCGTCCTCGAAGTTTGCTATGGCCAACCGCCTGCGATCTGCTTCCAATACCCTACTAATTATTCCAACACCAGCTGCCTTCCTTTGCTGGTCTTCCGCCCGGTCATTCTGACTAACATCAATCCTTGCGGATAATAATCTCGGGTCAACCCTGACCCTGAACATTCTGGAAACACCACTTACTCAACCGACAATCCTTCTGGTACTCTCCGAGTACTACACTGAACCCATAGGGGTTCACCCCTTCTTTCCTTGCACGATTTACTTGCCTTCCCAAGGCAATGCTCCATAATCAACTATTTCCTCTGTCACTGTGAAGATCCTATCTTCACTCAATCCATTACTCCCGCTACCACCAGTACGGGTCATTATCTCCAGTATCCACTGGGCATTTCTTTCTACTATAATTTGGTGTCGAACACCCCACGATCAACTAACTGAATTCCACCATAGACTTCTAACCCGCACTGCTATTGACCGAAAATTTCTGCTATTCCTTATATGCCTTATGGATGAACTGAGACCACCCTGGTCCCTACCAACCTATCAATATCTGGATTACCGGCTCCCACCAGTCGCTAGTCCCAACACAACTCCTAGTCGCTCCCAATGACTTTCGAAGAAACTTCGACCACCTATAACTGCTTAATCTATGCTGCCATTCAGGCACTACAATCCTGGGATCCCCGATCCCCTATCTTGACACTAAGGTCCCTACCAGGTCCCACCCGCCTCTATCCTTCTAGTCCCACTTCTATGTGATGGACACATGAGTAGCCGCTGAGAGGCCAAGTTCGATTGATGAGGTTCCGATAGTGTGCGAGCTCCCGGATGTTTTTCCCAAGGAATTGTCGGTTGTGCCTCCCGAGAGGCAAGTAGAGTTTCGTATCGATTTGGTTCCAGGGGCAGCACCTATCGCCAAGGCGCCTTATCGCCTTACGCCGCCAGAGATGCAGGAGTTATCCTCGCAGCTTCAGGAGCTGCTGGGGAAAGGGTTTATTAGACCGAGTAGCTCACCTTGGGGAGCACCGATCCTTTTTGTCAAGAAAAAGGATGGTTCACACCGGATGTGCATCCATTACCGGGAGTTGAAAAAGTTGACGGTCAAGAACCGTTATCCGTTGCTAAGGATCGACGATCTGTTCGATCAGTTGCAGGGGGCGTCTTGGTTCTCCAAGATAGACTTGAGGTCGGGATATCATCAGATGAGGGTTCAGGATGAAGATATCCAAAAGAAGGCGTTCAGAACTCGTTATGGGCATTACGAGTTCGTGGTGATGCCTTTTAGGCTCACCAATGCACCGGCAGTGTTCAGGGATCTCATGAACAGGGTGTGCAGACCGATGCTGGATCGGTCGGTGATCGTGTTCATTGATGATATTTTGGTGTATTCGAGATCTAGAGAGCAGCACGAGGAGCATCTGAGAGAGATTCTCGGGGTATTGAGATTGGAGAGGCTTTTCGCCAAATTCACCAAGTGTGATTTTTGGTTACGAGAGGTCCAGTTCTTGGGATACCTCGTTAACCAGGATGGGATATTGGTCGATCCGGACAAGATTGAGGCGGTTATGAAATGGGAGGTGCCGAGATCGCCCATCGAGATTAGAAGTTTTCTAGGGTTGGCCGGCTATTATCGAAGATTTATCAGGGATTTATCCAAGATCGTCGTGCCTCTCACCAGATTAACCCGAAAGGGTGTTTCTTTTTCATGGGGTCCGGAGCAGCAGACCTCGTTTGAGACACTTCGCCAGAGATTGTGCAAAGCCCCGGTGCTAGCCCTCCCGGAAGGGATGGAGGATTTTGTAGTGTATTGTGACGCATTGATATCGGGGTTGGGTGCAGTACTTATGCAGAGGGGGCATGTGATAGCGTATGCGTCGAGGCAGCTGAAGCCTCATGAGATGAGGTATCCCACCCACGATTTGGAGTTGGGGGTAGTGGTGTTCGCCCTCAAGATCTGGCGTCACTACTTGTATGGGGTTCGGTGTACCATCTACACGGACCACAAGAGTTTGAAGTATTTGATGGACCAGCCCAATCTGAATATGCGGCAGAGAAGATGGATGGATGTGGTAAAGGATTATGATTGTGAGATCCTGTACCACCCGGGCAAGGCTAATGTCGTAGCTGACGCCCTGAGCCGTAGGGAGGAGAGCGCCTCGATTCGAGATATTTGTATGCGGTTGACAGTGATGACTCCGGTGTTGGACACCATTCGGGAGGCCCAGGCAGTGGTTGTGAGACTGGAGAACCGAAAGAGGGAGCGAGTGATCGGGCAGGTGTCGGAGTTTATTACCGATAGTTGTGGGCTGATGACCCTTCAGGGTCGGATTTGGGTGCCGTATGCAGGCGAAGCGCGCACCACCTTGATGGAGGAGGCACATAAATCGAGATTTTCGATCCATCCTGGGGCCATTAAGATGTATTTGGATTTGAAGAAGGATTATTGGTGGCCATGTATGAAGAGGGATGTAGCATGGTTGTTGAGAGGTGCTTAACCTGTCACAGGGTTAAGGCTGAGCACCAACGACCGCATGGCCTTTTGCAGCCACTTGAGGTTCCCCAATGGAAGTGGGAACAGATTTCTATGGATTTCATCACCAAGTTGTCGAGGGCCACAAGGGGTGTTGACTCAATTTGGGTGATCGTCGACCGGCTGACGAAGACCGCTCACTTCCTTGCTATCAGTGAGCGCTTTTCTGCTGAAAGGCTGGCAGAGTTGTATGTGATAGAGGTGGTATCGCGACATGGAGTGCCGATCTCGATTGTATCAGATCGGGATGTACGTTTTACTTCCAGGTTTTGGAAGACGTTCCACGAGGAGTTGGGCACGAGGCTGCATTTCAGTACCGCTTACCACCTGCAGACGAACGGACAAAGTGAGCGGACGATTCAGACGCTCGAAGACATGCTTCGGGAATGTGTGTTGGACTTCGGAGGAAGTTGGGACACGTATCTGTCATTGGCTGAGTTTTCTTATAACAACAGCCACCATTCGAGCATTGGTATGCCTCCCTTTGAGTTGTTGTATCGGAGGAGGTGTCGGACTCCCATCTGTTGGGGAGAGGTAGGACATCGAGTGATGGGAAGCACTGAGATTGTTGACAGCTCAAAGTCGCCAGAAAAGTTACGCGGATAGGCGACAATCCGAGCTCGAGTTTCAGGTCGGGGATTTTGTACTCCTGAAAGTGTCTCCTTGGAAAGGAGTGATTCGATTCAGGAAGAGGGGCAAGCTGGGGCCCCGGTATATTGGGCCGTTTAGGGTGATCGCGAGGGTAGGCAGAGTAGAATATCGTTTGGAGCTACCTGCGGAGTTGAGCCAGATTCATGATACCTTCCACGTGTCTCAGCTGAGGAAGTGTATAGCCGACGAGTCGGCAGTGGTACCATTGGAGGATATCCAGGTGGAGGTGAGTCTGAATTATGTTGTGAGGCCGACTGCAATCTTGGATTGGAAGACCAAGATTCTGAGGAACAAAGAGGTGCCCCTGGTTCAGGTACAGTGGCAGCATCGGAGGGGGTCCGAGCTAACTTGGGAGCCGGAGTCGGAGATGCGGGAGCAGCATCTGGAGTTGTTTTCGGCATGAGACTTCAAGGGCGAAGTCCGGTTCTAGTGGGGGAGAATTGTAACATCCGAAAATTCAGGTAAAGCAATTTAACCCTTCTCATTTCCCAAGTTGTCAAATTAACTCCCTTAAGTGAAAGGTTGGGATTGTGAGTATGCTGGGCGTATTGAGGAGTACGCTGCGCGTACTCACGCACTTATTTTGGACGCGGACTCGCCTGGGTACGCTGGGCGTACCTAGGGTTATGTTGGGCGTAGCGAGCCAAGGTGTAAACCCTAATTTGGGGCTTGTGCACTATAAAAGGAATGTTATGGCCTGGACCTCAGCCTCCATTTCAGAGAGTCAAACCCTAAAAGAGTGTCCTCCTTCGTTTCTAGCTAGAGTGTTGATATTCTAAGCTTCTAAGTGTCACTTCAAGGTGGTGGAAGAGAAGAAGAGGCTATTTTGGAGGCTAGAAGCTTGTGGAGAAGAATAGATCTGAGCTTTTCAGAGGTTGGAGCTTCTTCCTGAGGTAAAAAGCTCAAACCTTGCCATGTTATTTGTGTTGAATGCTTCTTGGACCAATTTCTAGGGTTTTTGGTCCCAATATGGAGACTTTATGAGCAAATGGTCTCCATTGGCCTAGATCTATCATATTTCAGGACTTTAAGGGTTGTATGTTCATAAAAATGCAATCTTGGACGTAAATATGGAGCCATGCATGAGATCTAGACCTTTGGAGGTGAAAGGAAAGGTTTTTGAGGGTGTAAGGACCTTTACAGCCATGCATAGGCTTAAAGGTTCCGACTTTATGGAATAAGAGGTTGTAAGAGAGTCAGATCTGGAAGTTGAAGGAATGTCTTAACCGTTTAAGACCAAAATCTAAGAAATGGCTGAACTGGGACTTATGCTAGGTGTAACTCTCAGTACGCGCAGTGTAAGGGGTTGAGGCCCCGATTATGGTTCGCTGGCGTACGCCCCGTGTACAGAGAAGGTACGCGTCGCGTATTGCCTTCTGTTGACTATCGTTGACTTTTAGGGTTTTGGTTAACCTTTGGGCTTTTGGGTCAGAGAGGGGTAAAATGGTCTTTTACCCTTCTGTGGAAATTGTAGAGTGGATTTAATCTAGCCTTTGAGAGCCATTATTTATTTGAGAGTATTGTTATATGTTTAGGCGGGGGCAAGACTAGTGTGATCGAGTGCAAGACTATCCGAGATACCGAGGTGAGTCTTCGCACTATACTGTACCTGGAAGGGTACCTATGTGTGACCGGAAGGTCTTGTATGTTATGAGATATATGTGCTATATGTTGATATGTGATATGTATGTGCTATGCTATGTATAATAAGGACCAGAAGGTCAAGTTTATATGGATCGGAAGGTCAATAGGACATGGACCGGAAGGTCATGAGGTTACGGACTGGAAGGTCGATACGGGTAGGACCGAAAGGTCTACCGGGATTCGTGACGCAAGTCCCCTGAGACACTTGGACCGGAAGGTTCCACAGAGTTATGGCCTGGAAAGGTGTATGTGTTGTATGTGGTATTTTGGGAACTCACTAAGCATTTATGCTTATAGTGTTGTGTGATGTGTTTCAGGTACCAGTAAGGATCGCGAGAAGGCACCGGCTTGATCAGTACACACATATGAGGAGTTTTATATGTTATGATCTTGAGATGTGATGTTATGGATTGTTATGTGATACAATGACATTTTTATAACAATTATGAATGAAAGTGTGATTTTAAAATGTGAAAAATTGTTTTGAAATCTACGTCGTTACAAATCCTATGTCACGAAAAGGCCGTTCGCCTTAATCTGCCACATGGCGAAACTCTCGTCGTCTATGGCGACAAGCCTAGCTCAAACTTTCAGATCATTTCGTGTGTCAAGGCCCAAAAGTATCTCTGCAAGGAGTACCACGCCTTTCTATCCAACGTTGTGGATAAGAAACAAGAAGCTAAAAACATAAAGGACATTCCGGAGATCTGTAATTTCCCTGACGTATTCCCGGAAGACCTTCCAGGAGTGCCCCTGCTAGGCAAGTCGAATTCCAAATTGACCTAATTCCTAGAGCTACTCCTGTAGTCAAATCGCCATACCATCTAGCCCCAGCCGAAATGCAGGAATTTTCTAGTGAATTGAACGAACTACTAAGCAAAGGCTTCATAAGGCCAATCTTCTCGCCTTGGGGAGCACCAGTCTTGTTCGTCAAAAAGAAGGATGGGACGTTCCACATGTGCATTGACTACCGTGAATTAAACAAACTCACCATTAAAAACCGATACCCTTTACCTCGAATCGATGACCTCTTCGACCAGCTACAAGGAGCAAGTTTCTTCTCAAAGATTGACCTTAGATCAGGGTACCATCAACTACGAGTTCAAGATGAGGATATTCCCAAGACGTCCTTCAGAACGCGCTATGGTCACTACGAGTTTGTAGTGATGCCTTTTGGCTTAACAAATGCACCCACAGTGTTTATGGACCTGATGAATCGGGTGTGTCGACCTTACTTAGACAACTTCATGATTGTTTTCATCGATGATATACTAGTCTACTCCCGAAGTGAGGAAGAACACAGCCAACATTTACGTCAAGTCCTGGAGACACTGAGGGCGGAGAAATTGTACGCAAAGTTCTCAAAGTGTGAGTTTTGGATTCGAGAAGTGGATTTCCTCGGACATGTAGTCAGCAAGGAAGGAATACATGTGGACCCTTCAAAGATCAAGGCAATCGAAAGCTGGGAAGCGCCAAGAACACCCACAGAAATCCATCAATTTTTAGGACTCGTCGGTTACTATCGAAGATTCATCCAAAACTTCTCCAAAATCGCAAAACCACTCACTACCTTGAATTAAAAAGGAGTGACCTTCGCTTGGGGGGATAAGCAAGAGGTTGCGTTGCAAACGCTGAAACGAGCCCTGTGTACTGCTCCGATCTTGTCCCTACCAAAGGGAACAGATGACTTTGTGGTTTATTGCGATGAATCAAACCAAGGTTTGGGATGTGTGTTAATGCAATGAGGAAAGGTCATTGCCTACACCTCAAGACAACTGAAGACGCATGGGGTAAACTATACGACGCACGATCTCGAACTAGGAGCGGTAGTTTTTGCCCTAAAAATATGGAGGCATTACCTCTACGGCACCAAGTGCACTATCTTCACCGATCATAAAAGCCTTCAGCATATCCTCAACCAAAAAGAACTCAACATGAGGCAAAGACGATGGGTAGAATTTCTAAATGATTACGAATGCGAGATTTGTTATCACTCAGGAAAAGCCAACGTGGTTGCAAACGCTTTAAGGAGAAAGGAATACTTTGGCCGCCGAATGAAGGCATTAACCATGACCATCCATTCACACCTGTCCGCACAAATCAAAGAGGTACAATGACAAGCCTTAAAACCAGAGAACATAGCAGGTGAAGCGTTGAGAGGAATGGACAAAAATCTTGAAGTCAGGGATGACGGAGTTTGTTGTCTCATGAACCGGATCTGGACACCAAGATTTGGTGGATTCAAGGACGTTGTCATGAATGAAGCTCACAAAAATCGTTACTCAGTGCATCTCGGGTCAGACAAGATGTATTTAGACCTCAAGAAGTTGTATTGGTGGCCGAACATGAAAGCTGAAATAGCTACCTTCGTGGGCAAGTGTCTGACTTGCGCAAAGGTTAAGGTGGAGTATCAGAAGCCCTCGGGACTACTTCAATAGCCAGTGATACCCGAATGGAAGTGGGAGCGGATTACAATGGACTTCATTACCAAGTTACCTAAGACAACGGGTGGACTTGACACTGTTTGGGTAATCGTCGACAGATTAACCAAATCCGCTCACTTCTTACCAATAAAGGAAAACGACAAAATAGAGAAACTGACAAGGATCTACATTAAAGAAGTTGTGCAACTTCACGGAGTACCGATATCCATTATCTCCGATAGAGATAGTCGGTTCACGTCACGATTCTGGCAGTCACTGCAGAAAGCTATGGGAACTAGGTTGGACATGAGTACAACCTACCACCCACAGACCGATGGGCAGAGTGAAAGGACCATTCAAACGTTAGAGGACATGCTAAGAGATCAGGTGATGGACTTTGGTAAAGCTTTGGATACTCATTTACCTCTTATTGAGTTTTCCTACAATAATAGCTATCACACTAGCATCAAAACTGCTCTATTTGAAGCCCTCTATGGTCGTAAGTACAGATCACCCCTGTGCTGGGATGAGGTGGGCGATACGCAACTAGCAAAAGGGCAAGTTCCTAACAGCACACTCACTAGCCCGGAGATTATAAGGGAAACAACAGAAAATATCGTCCAAATTCGAGAAAGGATGAAGGCTTCACAAGACCGACAAAAGAGCTACGCCGATAAAAGACGGAAAACATGGGAAGTTAAATCCAAGGTATATCGGGCCATTCGAAATCCTCGCCAGGATTGGCCCGGTGGCATACAAGCTTCGACTACCAGAGGAACTCAGCAACGTGCACCCTACCTTTCATGTGTCAAACTTAAAGAAATGTTTTTCTGATGAGACCCTTGTCATTCCTTTGGAAGAAATTGAGATCAATGAGAACCTCCATTTTATAGAGGAACATGTCGAAATCATGGATCGAGAGGTCAAATCGACGAAACAAAGTCGCATCCCCATCGTAAAGGTCCGCTAGAACGCCAAGCGAGGACCCGAATTTACATGGGAACGTGAGGATCAAATGAAACAAAAGCATCCACAACTATTCCCCAACCCTTGAAGTCCCTCTCAAAAATGCAAATTTCGAGACGAAATTCCTTCTAACGGGGGGATAATGTGACAACCGTCAAATTCAAGTCAAAGTCAAAGTCAACAAGTCAAGTCAAGTCAACAAGTCAAACCGGTCAATCTTGTATAATATTTGTATGATTAAAAGTTATTCTATGAAAACATACATTTGTATGTCAAGAATTCGAGTGTCTCGGTAAATCTATGTGTTTATCAATGTGAAACCCTAAGAAGGGAGTTAAACGCATCAAAACACGACTATGGACCCTTTTGGGGACTTAAAATAATCATAAACGAAGTATAACGGGGTCCATGGACCTTGCATTGCAAGATTATTCGATGTTAATGGCTAAGAATGAACCTCTCCCAAATCTCTCCCAACTTTTTATAGTCAATCGGGTCATCCCGACCCTTAACTTGGCCAAAAACCACTCAAAACGAGAAGTTGTATTGAAAAACTGCTAATTAGGGCTGAAACCCTCTTAGGAACTGAACCCTATTAGAGGGAACCTCTTAAGGCCGAACCTCTCTTAAGAACCGAAGTCGTCAGAGGCGAACTTGTCAGAAGCGAACTACCCTTCTCGGACCGAACCCCTACGAACCGAACCCTTCGGGCCCGAACCTCAATCTTCGGTCCCTCCTTGTGCCACTCTCGGTCCTTAGCCTTAAGCACCGAACCCCTCGCAGTAGGGGTGATCGCGGTTCGGTTTGAAACCGTGAAACCGGCCAAACCGGTCATCGGTTTGGTTTTATGGTTTATATTTTTTTGTACGGTTTGGATTGCGGTTTTGAAATTTTCAAACCGTAGTGAACGGTTTGGCTTACGGTTTTTAAGATTTCAAACCGTATAAAAACCGGACCGGACCATAGAGTTTATATATATATATATATATATATATATATATATATATATATATATATATATATATATATATATATATATATATATATATATATATATATATATATATATATATATAATTGTATTTTGTTGTATTACATACTAATTTTAATTTATAGATATTACATAGTAAAATTAAAACCACAATATCTTACTACTCTAGAGTCCAACCAAATCCTAATTTCTAACCGATACATAAAACCCAATTGAAAAAAAATATCAAATTTAAGGTAGTAAGTCAGATCCTAAATTCTAACTAGTACACGAAGCACCAACTGAAAAAAAAATAAAAATAAAAATAAAGTATCAAACCTAGGCAAGTAAGTCACTAACGTCCAGATGCTTGATCTAACAGAACAATGTTTAGTGTTTTCATTTATTGTTTTTTATTTACTGTTTTGGTTTTGACAACTTTAATATTTCAACTTTTTGTTACAATATTTGACAGAATTTATACTATTTTTACAGCTTTAATATACCAATTTTTTAATAATATTTGGCAGATTTTTTGTTGTTGTAATAATATTGCAGTTTTTTTTCAACAATTTAATGGACTCGATTAAAATAGGCCTAAAAAGCCCAAACCGTGAAACCAAACCGGAACCAAACCATTAGTAACGGTGTGGTTTTGTTCGGTTTTAATTTTTAAACGGTTCGGCTTTGGTTTTCGCTTGATAAAAACCGTAACTAACGGTTTGGCTTCGGTTTGAGCTAAAAACCGAAAAAACCGGACCGTGAACACCCCTACCTCGCAGGTTCGCTTCCTTCTTCTGGTTTTCAACTACTTTCGCCTCTTAAGCCCGTTTTTTACGGGATTTTTTCACCAAATTCATATTTTTACCATTTTAAACTCCCAAAACTCATATTTTATTTATTTCTCAAGGATTTATTAATTAAAAATCATTATTTCATTAATAGAAATATCTAAGGATATTTTACCCCACAAGTGGGTCAAGTGTGCCCACTTGCCTCCATGTGTCACTTCCCCATTAACCCAACCTTATCCACATCACACAAACCACGGCAAACATCACTTCAATCTTGCAAGTTGCTCCAGCAACATTTATATAAAGAAATCCTTGGAGGATTTTTTTGATTCACTTTGATAAATCCTTCACTTACACACTTCTCAAACCACCTCAAGAAAACTCTTCTCTCTAATTCCCACCACTTTGTGCTAATGTTCTTGAGCTACTACTTCACTTTTGGATCATCCAAACTTTCACGTGTTCATCAAGTGTTCTTGACTTGATACTCCTCGCCTTCGACCTTCCACTCTTCCAAGAATCACTCAAGGTGAGTTCATACCCCTACATTTTCTAGTTTTCTTTAGTTTTCAGGGGGAGAATACAAGTTAAAACACCAAAACATATTTGAAACTTAACTTGACAGCTTACAACAAAAAATTTTGTGACCTGTTCACGAACTGTTTTACCAAACTTAAACTTAATATTTTTCAAAACTGATCAATATGCAAATAGTTCAGGTTTATACCTTTAAAATGACTACTTGCACATCTCCATTCGATTTTTCTACAATTTTTGGTGATTTTTACAAAACTGCTTATCACTGCAGCAACGAAATCGGACCAGGTTGTGAAAATGAACATTTTTACCCTGGTTTAAACCACCAAAAATTATAAGTAATTTTTTGAACATAGTAGACTCTTTTTCCAAACTCTCCGATTTTACAGATTTACTTTTCGACTTACGATGATTTTTCTATAAATAATCTAAAACAGTGGCAGTTAAGAGTTAAATTGTCAAAACAAGTTTAAGAGTTATTCACACCTTGTAACATGCTGAGCAAGGTGTGTAAGATTTTATACTTAGCATTTTTAATGTCATTTTATTGAAATACAAGGTCAAGCATAACAAGGTTTCATTAACAACATAAAACATTTTGATAAAACTATAATAGGTATAGTTTTGACACCTCATTTAACAAAGAAGCGGTAACACTATCGATTTACAAAGCGGGTATTTTATTACAAACTACGTGAACATGTTAATGAATAAATTTGCGATACATTCATCTTCGGAGTACTCTTTAGTACAACAGAAAAGTCCTGTAGTTATAGCCAGAAGCTCTTGTAGGGAGAGCGTGATAGTTGTATATAGATCTATATTGGGTTTGACAACCCGCACCTAAGCTGCTTGCAATAGCTAGACCGGCAGGTCTGTGGTGACAAGTGTCATAACATTCCGACGCTTGAATAACGTCGAGTACGAGGTCTATGAGTCATAGTATGGTTATAACAACTCACAAGGGGAATTAACAAACACATAGTTCACCGAAATTTAAGGACTTCACAAAAAGGAGTTTTATTTAAATATAAAACCACATATAAGTATGATGATTTACTTACATATACTAAGTCTTGGTTTAGTTAAGACTACAATAAACCTTTTAGAAAATATTGGATTTTCTGGAAAGAAACTTGTAAAAAACTTGAAGGAACAACATTCATTTTTCATTCATAAATTGCTTATGAACTCACCAGCTTTATGTTGATACTCTCTTTTTAAAACAACTTGTATTTCCAAGTAATCAGTAATACATGTAATCGCAAGATTTCTGAAGTCAAGACGCTAAGGCATAGATTTTTGCTACATTTTATCATCATATGTAATTTAATTGGAACATGTATTTTTGGAACATGTATTTTGGAAACAATGTAATATTTTTAGATTATATTTATGATGGTTGTGTTTAGTTTCTTCACTATGGTTATGATACTGAACATGACGTCTTCCGCCCCCGAACGTTTCCACCGTTCCGGTTTGGGGGTGTGACATAATGCATGTAAGTAAGATCGGGGAATGAATGATTTAGTTTCAATGAGGAGATTGAGATGAGAAATACTCGATGCTATCGAGCTCAGCTCAACTAAATTTAAAAAAAAATCATTAAATTTGAATAAAAATTAAAAACATCGCAAGTGCTTCTACATTGTCCAACTAGCAAAAAAATCACAATAAATCATCTAATGTTAATATAGCATCAACCATCTATTTCATTGTGTTTACATACATCTAAAATATCAAAAAGTAACATTCTTCAATGAAATATAACATGGACCATTCTACCATCAACAACTTTTTCAATGGCAACAAATCATTGTAACATTCCAAAATTTAATACTAAAAATTCTGATTTTTATAATAATAAAACTATCATCCAAAACGTTATTAAAGAACCATAATGAAATCAAAGTATGTTAAAATCATCCAAATATATCATACTCAAACAAAATGCAGAACAATATGGTGTATGCGATGTGATCATCCCAAGCTCTGTTGGATGAAATAGGGTTTACGTTGGAGATATGGATACCACTTGGATCATGTGAACACTTTAAACTGATATTTTTACCTTATGTCAGGGTTACAAGAAATTCAGCATTGGATAATCTAAAAGGACACTTACGATTCTAGGCACAAAAATCGTAAACCAAATTGCTAGATGGATTCTCTGTTTGTTTGAAGAAAAAGAGAGCTAATGGTTTTCGTATGCCTCTTCTCAAAGAGATGAACCATTTTTATAATAAACTAGATTAGGGTTTCTCTTAGGGTTGTCGTCAAGGGTTGTCTTGGAAGCAAGTTAGGGAAATCTGGATTTTAATGAGGATTTTGGGTTTCCAAAACTAACGATTTTTTTTAGTTTTACGATAATCACCCCAGTCAGGGGCTCTGCCCCTTGGACCCCGCTAAGGGCGCTGTCCCTAGACCCCACCAAAGGGGCGCTACCCCCGCACCCCCGATTTGTCGTCGAACCGGCTTCTAATTCGATCTTATACATGTGTGCACTCTGCACAAACCCGTATATATATATATATATATATATATATATATATATATATATATATATATATATATATATATATATATATATATTAGAGTACAAATTATGAAGCCCCTTAGCTCAGATGTTAGTTCCAATTACAAAAAATGACATGGTGACACTAAAATCACAAACAATCCTCCCCCATTTTAGTGTAACCCTCAAACAAACATAACCTTATCAAAAGAAACCAAACTAGTACATAATGAAAATATCGAAATGATTGAATTTCCACTTAGTATCATACACTTTAAAATACTCGAGAATCAGGGTGTTCTAAGAATTAAACCAATCAACCTATTTGAATACCAGAAAGTAAAATCACTAGTCCAACTCCCATGGTAAAAGACCATTCCACCCTTTCCTCACTAGGCCCAATAACCAAGGCCCAACCCAAAAAATTCAAAAGCTCAATATAGCCCAAAATTCTAAATGGAACCCAAAGCCTATTATGGCACAATCCAAGAAGGCCCAAAGTCAAATAATAGCCCAAAGTCCATAAATGATCCATAGAAGTTAAGGGTCCAAGCCCAATCGAAACATAGCCCAAATAAACCAAGCCCACAACTCATTCAGCCCACTGACTAGCGTATGCTCGGCGTACCAGGCTCGTACGCCCTGTGTATGCGATCAATCTGGAAACAAGGCTCACACCCAATACACTCAGCGTACCCAGGAGTATGCCCCGTGTACTAGCCTGATTTCAAGTCCTTGGCCAAACGACTTAACCACTTAAGAACTTATTATCTAACCTATAAAATAACATCATACTAAGGTCCTAACCCATAAATTCGAAGACTTTAAGCCTTTTCATGGCTAAAACACCCCCACAGACTAATTCTAGCATCTTAATTCCATTAAGAAGAACATCAAACTTGCATGGTTGAACTAAACTCATCAAGTTATTATTTTTATGTACAAGGGACCTCAGAAAAGCCTAGATCTATCATCCCAAGTTGTTGGAGTAGCCTATACTCCCAAACAAGGCTTAAAGGATCCAAAAATGCATAAACAATGCCCTAAACTAGATCTAGCATAAGAAACCATCAATGTATAAGCTTTTCACCTTCAACAAGATAGAACTGATGAGAAACCTATGGATCTACAAGCTCTTCCAGATCTAATGCTTCTTCACGGCTCTTCTTCTTCTCTAAGCACCACATACACCAAAGACACACACACAAGCTCAAACTTTAGGGAAGGTGGATTAGGGTTTCGAGATGTGACTTAAGAGGCAAGGGAGGCTGATAAGGTGATGTTCTTGATACATTTAATGAGTTTAAATAAGGTGTAAACCCTAAAAGTTATGGTTTACCCTAACTTGAGTACGCCCTGCGTACACATGGGTATGCTCTACATACTTAGTGTAACGTCCGTGTTTCCAGATTAAGCATTAGTATGATGATGTAATAGTTAGGGTCAACAATTGTAACCTAGTTTGAAGTAATAAAGAGGAATTACTTGAATATTATGTGAATTATATGATTTTATGTGCATTATACTTATTTATAAGATATAATAAATTAAGAATGAAAATAAGCATCAAAAATAAAATAATAGATAAACCCAATATCTATGAAGAAAGTTTTAGTGGTCGTGACAAGGATTCCGGAGATATAAAGAATGCCAAAATCCGAGTTCTAAAGAAGAAGTTATGACATGTCGAAGTTTCGCGACAAAGTCGGCACGACGTTGTGTGACGTAAAAAGTGAGTTTATGATAAATAATTTTTAGCCTTAACAATCTAAAAGAAATTCGTAGTATACGTTAAACCGAGAGCGTGCATAAAAAGAACGTCCAAATCTGACTTCGTATGAGGAAGTTATGATTTTTCTAAGATTTGGCATACCAGTATGCAGCCCAGAGTTTGAATATTAGATCGAACGATTTTTAGCCAACACAACATAAACGAGAATCATATATCTCATTAATAAAAGCTCAATAATAAAAATACAGACGAAAACGGACGTCGGATGACCAAGTTATGAATTTTTAACGGACTATACATGTTCAGACCTATTAAAATATAACTTTAAAAATAAAGTCAAAATTAGTCGATGGAGTCTAAAAAAAAGTTATAGAGTACGTCTCTACCTATGCATGGATATAAAGAACATTGAAAACGGAGCTCGTACGCAAAAGTTACGGAATTTAGAAGTCGGGTGTGTGAAATGCGAAGCTGCTCATGAATGCCCCGCGTTCTCGCATTCTTGGTCTCGGATCAGCCATGTTGCCCCAGCAGATATCGGACACCTTCCCCCTCTTACGCGTTGCGTACCCTCGTATGCGTAGCGTAGTGAGTACGCACAACGTATTCCGAGGAGTACGCCCAGCGTAACTGAGCTTCCCGCTACTATAAATATCATACGAGGGTCTCCATTCTTTTCCACACCAAAGCCATTCTCTTATTTCTATAACTTCTCTCTAAGCCCTCCTAACCACTAGTATCTTCTAAGTGCTATAGGAAATCCCCGGGGCGTCATAAAGCTCCAAGAAGAAGAGCTTTTCGGCTCAGAAGATTCTGCCCCCGTAGAGCCCGATTTTTAGCAAACTTCTCGGTAAGTGAGTTATCGTTACCCTGCGTTAAGTATAGATTAGGTTTAAATTTATTATCGTTATTATGAACTTATATACAATATATATTATAAAATATAATATAAAGAGTGTTATTATTATACATTTTAACTACTCGCGGTACGGGGAATCTAGTTTAAAGGGCCGCATAGGGTTGTTAGATTTCAAAAGTGCTATAATGCTAAAATGGTCCTGCCCTCCGGTGTTTCAAGTCTAGCCCTTGTCTGTACATAGTGGTTGAAAAGTATTGTTTAACACTTATAAAGAAATATTGCTCGTAAATAGTCACGATAAATATTAGACTAAAATCTAGTGGTAATAATATCATGTTTCATCGAAGGAAATTATATTGTTACGAAGCGAAGCGTTGTCCAAGTTGGAATCACTACTTTAACAAGTGAGTGCATAGTTACTTTCATCTTACAAAATAGATATAAAGTATTTAATATAAATTATGTGTTATGTGTGCATATTATCTGTGTTCTTGATATCTATGTTGAATGAACGATTTATACATGTTTTAAATGATTTAAACTGTATATGTATTTTATATCTACAAAAATCTTGGGTAAAACATGGGTAGATGAAACAGTTGATGTGTGATAAAATGATGAGAGGCCTCGATGTTTACAATGATCCAGTCATCTAGCGGAGTATAGATGACGACCATGGACTATTCTAGACAATCTAATGGAACACTAGCAGGCTCGCAACCTGTAGGTGTTTATTTGAACTACGTGTTCACCAGGTGTACTCCATCCCCCTCATGCTTGCCTTATTTGACATGTATTGTTGAGGAATCCCCTAAGCAATGTTGTCCATCCCGATGAAAATCCTTAGGCTAGGTCCCTAATAATAGATGCTTTATGGACATAAGGTGAGGATAACGGGAACGGGTAATCGGGTTGATTGATGTGATGAAATTAATAAAATTAATTATTGTGGGTTGAAAACCTTATTTGCTCACCATGCTCCGAAGTCTGACCCACTCAGTTTCTTATATACAGGTAGTGGCAAGAGAGCACAAGAGTGATGGTTTGATGAGAGATCAGTGGATTATAGGCCTTTAGAATAAATAGATGTTGTAAGGCATATGTTGTTTCTGTTTATGCTTTTGATATGTACTAACAATGACATTCCGAGGTTTATAATATAATAAAAATACGTTTCTTCATAAACGCTTTGATAAATTCTTTATCATATGTTTGGGAACAAATTCCACAACATATTTCTTTAAAAGTATACTCTGGTTTTCAAATAAAGCATAAAAAATCAGTCTTTTCTGGCCGTGAAAATGGGTATGTCCTACGCAGGGATCATCCCGATGCGCGCATTCGAAGGAGTGCGTCGTGCGTACCTAGTGTACGCTGAGCGTACTCATGGTCTGGTCCTTGATTTTAATTGAAATAATGGTTTAACTTTATACATGGCGACTCGGGCATTACAAGCATATTATATATATATATATATATATATATATATATATATATATATATATATATATATATATATATAATTTTATAAATACTCGATTAAGTTAGTGAGCTTTACGAGTTAAGTATTTACTACTCAATCTCAACTCAATAAGGTACTCGAGTTCGAATCGATTAAAGTCTAAGTCGATTTCCAATATTTACTAAGTCGATCTCAAATTTCTCATGAATTAGCTTGTCTCATTTACACTCATACGATTAACTTCCAACTTAGCAATTGCATGCCTATCATAATATTAAATAGTACCCCCTGAAATCTAGCTAATTTTCAACATACCCCTTAAGTTAGACTTATGCACAACACAACCTTCAATCTAAACTAGAATCAAAGGTCTCGTCGATAGTAGTTCAACGGTAAAAAGATAGACGAAAACGGACGTCGGATGAAGAAGTTATGAGTTTATAACGGAGTTTCCCTGTCCTGGCCTACTAAAAATAAATATAATAGAATTAAAGTCAAAATTAGCCGACAAAGTCTAAATGAGAGTTGTAGAGCATAATCTCACCTACGCGTGGATATAAAGAACGTCGAAAACGGAGCTCGTATGTGAAAGTTATGAATTTCTAGGGTTCGGGGCGCGAACCCCAACACTATGTCAGAGTTCACGATGTGAAAACGGGGTTCACGACGTGAACTCAGTGCTGACGTCTTCTGGAGCCTGACAGACTGAACATTGCGACTACGCACCTGATGACGTCCAAGGCCACGACGTGAAATGATTGTTCACGACGTGAAATCTAAAATTTCAGCCCTATAAATAGAAACCGAACCAAAGGCAGCCGGGTTTGGTTGCTAATTTCTCAACCTCTCTCCTACTCTACTCATCTTTAAGCCTTCTTTTAACCCCCCAAAGCCCCGATACCCGAAACGAGTCCCGGCACTCCGAAGATCCCGAGAAGAAAAGAGTTTCAAGCCGAAGCTCTGCCTGCGAGAAGCCCGGTGTGTGAAGATATCCCGGTTTCAACGAAGAATAGTACTCGAAGAGCCGTAGTGTTGTCCAATCATCGTCTAATCAAGTGAGTGTGTAGTTACTTTCTTCCAACACATAAATATGAAATATTTGCTATGAAATACGTGTTATATGTTATATATATTATGTTTGTTTTTTTGAGATGAGTGTGGAATGGATGTTTTATATGAATTTTTAATGAGTTAAACTGTATAAGTATTTCATATCTACAAATATGTTGGGTAGAACATGGGTAGATGAAGTAGTTGGTGTGTGATAAAAGATGAGTTGGATGATGAGACAAAAAGATGATACAGATCATGAAATGAGGGTGACAGGTGAAAATTGAGTGAAACTTTTACCCAAACGATGGCCCCGTCATTCAGCAATGTAGGGATGACACCACTGACTATTCTAGAAAGTCCTGTGGAACACTAGCAGGCTCGCAACTTGTAGGTTTTGTGGACTTGATGTTCACCGGTGTACTCTAAAAACCCTGGCAGCTATTGTCTTAGTGCCTAATAAAGAAACCTGTCAGCTATTGTCTTAGTGCCTAATAAAGAACCCTAGCAGCTATTGTTTTAGTGCCTAATAAAGAACTCTGGCAGATATTGTCTTAGTGCCTAATAAAGAACCCTGGTTGCTATTGTCTAAGTGCCTAATAAAGAACCATGTCAGCTATTGTCTTAGTGCCTAATAAAGAACCCTGACAGCTATTGTCTTAGTGCCTAATAAAGAACCCACTTAGTTTTCTTTGTATCACAGGTATCAATACGAAGACATATTTCATTGAGAGATTTTAAGGAGATGTAAATCATTAGTGTAAATAAATATAAGTTCTGTTTATGCTTATGTGTCTAATTCGGAACATGACATCCCGAGATTTTGTTATATAATGAACATACATTTCTCTAAGAAATGCTTTGATAAATTCGTATCATATTTTGTTTTGGGAACAAATTCCGCAACAGTTTTCTTTAAGACAATTACTCTGATTTTT
This sequence comes from Lactuca sativa, assembly GCF_002870075.4. Classification (NCBI taxonomy): domain Eukaryota; kingdom Viridiplantae; phylum Streptophyta; class Magnoliopsida; order Asterales; family Asteraceae; genus Lactuca; species Lactuca sativa. The sequence goes on from NC_056625.2 coordinate 240,052,010, forward strand.
AAAACAAAGCATAAACAAATCGGTCTTTTCTGGCCGTGAAATTAAGGATGTCACATTATTCCAAGGCGATGGATCTTATTTCACTATATATATATATATATATATATATATATATATATATATATATATATATATATATATATATATATATACTAAATAGCTTATTTGGCTTTTTTGGTTTAACCAAAACAATTAAAATTTAACCAAAACCAAACCAAATAAGGTATCATTATTCGGTTAACCAAACCGAATTAACCGAAAACCAAATAAACGAAACATCATTTGGTTCAGTTTGATTTTTTTACCTAATTAAAGCATTATACTTTCAACATTTATTTTCTTATTACAACTTAGAAAAATCTACGCAGCAAATTGCTTTGTATTTCAATGATATTGTTATAACCAAGTAGATGTTTCATAGTATAATGTTTTGATTGAAATAAATAAAAGTTGAATGGTAAAATAAACAAATAGGCAAAAGCACAGTGGGTAAATTTTTGGGAAATAGACTTATTAAGGTAATTAACTTTTCGGTTTGTGAACATCTGGGTAACTATCTTTTTTTTGTACACATATAGATAATGAACTTTTTGGAAGTGTTGATATATGGCCATTATGACCGGCTGTAGCAGTTTACATCCGGTCATAACCGGTCATATGTGAACACTTCTAAAAAGTTTGTTACCTAGATATATACAAAAAAAAATATAGTTAACCAGATGTGAACAAACCGAAAAGGTAAGAGTAAATTACACAAATGGTCCCTGTAGTTTGGGTAATTTGTGTGTTTCGTCCCTAACTTATGTTTTAACTGGGATTAGGGATGAGCAATTTGTCCCAAATCTCGATCCCGTACCGGAACCGGTACCGAACCGTACCGAATTTAAAAATATGGGACGGTACTTGGTACTCCAAATACATGAAATTCGGGAATTGGTGCCGCCGGTACCTATACTAGTACCGAAAACCGGTACCATTCCCAGTACCGGTACCGGTGATGTTAATTCGGTTCGGTACTCGGGATTAACTTTCGACCAAATTAGGTTTTCGGGAAATCGGGAATGGTACGGGTCGGTACCGGTTCCGTCTCACGCTCATCCCTAACTGGGATGATCACCATTGTTTATTTTTATTGTGTGTTTGGTCCCTGTCTTACATCAAAAGACTATTGTGCCCTTTTTAATTTATTTTTTAATCATTTTTCTTATTTATGTATTTATTTTTTTATATATTTAAAAAAAGTAATAGACCCCAGATATATTTATCTCCTCGCCATAAACTTGATGGTGACCGGTGGGACCCAGTTTAAATTTCTCAAATGTGGTTTCAGATTTAGAATGGGGAGATACATATATGTCGGGTCTATTAATTTTTTTAAATATATAAAAAATAAATACATAAATAAGAAAATTAATTAAAAAATAAATTAAAAATGGTACAATAGTCTTTTGAGGTAAGGCAGAGACTAAACGCACAATAAAAATAAATAGTATGGATCATCCGAGTTAAAAAATAAGTTAGGGATCAAACGTACAAATTACCCAAACCATAGGGACCATTCGTGTAATTTACTCTTATCTTTTTAGTTTGTTCACATCTAAGTAACTATTTTTCTATGTACACATCTAGGTAACAAACTTTTTGGAAGTGTTCATATATGATCATTATGACTGGATGTAATCTACTACAGCCGGTCATAATGGTCATATGTAAACAGTTCCAAAAAGTTTGTTGCCTAGATGTGTACAAAAAAAAGATAGTTACCCATGTGAACAACCCGAAAAGTTAATTACCTTAATAAGTCTATTTCCTTTGATTTTTCAAGAAAAACGCCGAAATTAATAGGAAAAAAAACAATTGTGTTTGGGTTGTTTTTTAGTTTATTGTTTTTTTTCGTAAAGAAATATTGAAAAATGTAACAAAAATAAAAATTCATTACAACATTTACAAGAAAATGTAAACATAAACCTAAAAGTACGTTTAGTATTATAATATTTAACTAGGTGTAAGATTCATGTAATATACGGAGTTTTTTTTTAATAATATATTTTGTTATGTCTTACATGTTTAATAATTTATAAAACTGAATTTGAAAAGAATATCAATATTAGCCGTGAATAAACTAATTTTTGTAAGGTTTCTACAAATTATCATAAATTCAAAAGAAATTGACCAAAAATTATGTTTTTCAATGATTTGAATTTAAATTGAATTTGATACATTAATTGACAAATTACGTGAGATTTTATGGAGACATTTAAGTTTCCTTATTTTCTTTTATTATATTTTTAGAATAAATTTTTTATAAGTTAATTACAAGGCCAAAAAACCACAATTTGTCAAGTGGATTTAAATGAAATTGAAAAAATTTTAAAAATGTCATGTGACATATTGAATTAAGTAATGATATGTTGTAAAAAACATTTATTTATTAGGAATGATGAAAAAACAGTAAAGATATGTTGATAATTTTAATTTTTAACATGCCTTAATCAATTAAACTTATTGATCTTTTAGTCCTCTTAGTTCGATGAAGCACAGAAAACCACAATATATTTTCAACATTTTATCAATTCAGCCACTTATGAGACTTCTAATATGTCAAACTCCGTATTCACATACTTGTAAAAAAAAATAGATGCAAATAACAATACAGCAAGTGTTCCCTTTACATGGTTCCTACATCTTTCAAGGGCACTTAAAATTAGAAATTACAATTAAATTATTTAGCACTCACTGAATCAGTCAGAGTTACAAATGTTTTAGACTAAAGAATAGCAGTGGTATGGTTAAGAGCCATTTGCTGCAATTTGGTGATCACGTGAGTTGCAGCTGAGTTTCTGGCTTCACGAATACTTTGTTGCATGCCACTCACACCAGAACACTCAAAATCGCTTCCTTTTACACTCACATTCGCCACAAACCCACCTTCTACACATCAATCAATTCACCAATCTTTTACATTTTTTTTTTTAAAAAAAAAACACTTTGTTGCATAAATTGGGGGAAAAAAACGAAACATCACTGGTTTAGAGTAACAAAGTGCAAGGAAAAGAAAAATCTTAATATCTTACCATCTGAACGTGACATATGATATGTTGGCAACATCCAACTGTTTGATAGACAAATATCATCCAACTCCTACCCAATAAATAATTAAATAAATAAATTGTTGTTATAGTGTTAAAAAAAAATAATAATAAAAAAATAGAGAAGAGTACCTCGCATGCTTTTCGTAAAGTGAGTTGGGCTTCTGACAAAGGCAAACTTCTACCGATTTTCATGTCTTGAATTTGCATGTTGCCTTGTTGGCAAATCTCATTGCAACAATCAATAACAGCCTCTAGTTTTAAACCCAAACAATCTCCTATACCTAAGGGTTTTGGATAATTTTTAAACTAATAGTGATAGAATATAGTAAATCATAATGAAAAAAAAAAAAACATACCACCCTGCATGATTGCCTGAATCTTTTTCTCACACAAACTCAACTCATCTTCTATATTGCGTTGTTGATTGGACTACAAAAATAATAAAAGGCATTAACATTTCAATTAAACAATATATATATATATATATATATATATATATAAAAGGTAAGTATAAAAAGCAAGCAAACCAGTTTTTGTCTTTTGTTAAAAAGAGCTCGAAGGGCAGCCTCTGATAATTCAGATCTCTTTGAATCCACTATGAAATGAAAATTTTCAAGGGGTTCTGTTTTTGCCACATCAGCATCCACTTTTAGCATTCTACTTTTATCCTCACAAAGTGAAACAATACCAGACTTCTTTTCACCATCAACCCTTTTATCTTTGCATTCATTGATGATTGACATGTTTTTCAAGTTCTTCACATTATCCTGACAATAACCAAATTAAAAAAATTAGGTTGCATAAAAAAATAAAAAAAAAAAAACTTATCTAAAACTGCAATTAGTTTCACTCACCTTTACGCTGATAGCATTTGTTGGAGTTGTTCTTTTTTCATGATGATAAACCTTGAGTGGTGTTGGTGTTGTTGAATGCATTTTAGCATTTTGAATTTCTTTTTGCAAACAAACTATTGGCTTAGTAATATTATTATTATTGGATTCAGTTAATGAATCATTTGATTTAACCCCACAAGATCCATTCACTTCTTCTTTCTGCTTTGAACAATCACTTTCAACACTCAAGGTCTTTTTTCCATTGGAATTTTCAGTTTTCATGGCTTCATTAAAAGTAGGAGTTTCCATGTCTTTGTTGGATATATTTCTTGCTTTAGTAACTCTGTCTTCATCTTTTTTATTCGAGTTACTGATGTGAATGCTTTTGGACTCCATCTTTGACTTTATTTGTCGGTTACTTTGACCACCTTGTTTTTCAGTTGACTTTTGTGACCCCTGAATTTTTTTTGAATCTGCAGTTCCCTCTTCCATCTGATCCGTTAATCCATTTGATCTGCAGCATTTATAATTAGGGAACAAATTTAATGATTCCTATATATTTTATTTACTAATTGCTTTATTCAAAAAGGATCATTTTTTTAAGGCTTAGAATAATATTTAACACACTAAATATTACAAATAAGTCAGCCATGTATATACCATATATGAATCTTGAGAGAAAAATAAATCACCTTTTAAACCACTTGGATATAATTTCAGCATATGGAAGAAGGTAATAATACTCAACAACAGGAGTAATTACCCAACTCCCTGAACTCTTCTTTACTACAGGTCCATGTAAGCTACACAATAAAAATACACAAATAACATTAGAAAATGCTTATTCAAGGTTCAAAATGGGCAAGAATTAAAGAGCCAAAAAAAAAAAGGAAATGAGTCAAATGGTTTTAAGGTTATCCATAACATTCTCTAAAGTGTTTACAAATTACAGTTTTACAAGTATACCCTGATTGTTTTATTTAAAAAACTTGTAACATTATTTTAATATTGGTTTTAAATTTGTAATCATGTTTCATAAATTAAGTAGCACACAAGAAGTTATAAATTAATACTGACCTAGAAATAGCATCTTGAATAGGAACCAATTTATCCTCATTAATTGATTGTGTACTTTGAAGTATGTAAAAATGAGTTGCAGTCTTTGCTTGACTCAATGAATAAACTACATGGTCTTCTAAAACTTTAAGCTCACTATTGATTCCTGTTTCAATGTAAAAATCATATCAAGTGTCAATAAACTTCAGTTAAATTGTCATAACAACATAAAACTGTATGCATGTTATTGTTTTTTTGACTCAATTGAAAACTTCAGTTAAATTTGTCCCAAATTATAAAAAAATTAAAAGTATGTTTTGCTACCTGCTATTTCCTTAACAGCTGAAAACGCAACCTTCTGCAACTCATCTTCACCTTCTTCATCATACTTTCTCATCAATGACAATTTTCTTTTTTTACCCTTTTTACACTCATTCTCAATTCCACTCTCTTCACAATAAAGATCCTTTTCGATAACTGACCATACTCCATTATCAAACTGTAGAAAGCAATTCTCTTTCTTGGAATCTATCAAAAAGATAGCCACTTTAGTTATTGGCCATTCTTTTATCATATTTGAGATATTAGATGAAGCATGTAGCAAAGTTTCTGATATTGTGCATGCATCCATGATTGCTTTTTCAGTTAATGAAAGCTGGTTTTCAGGTTCATTTATGGTTGGGCGATTAGATTGAGTCATGTATTTCATGTGTTGAAGTATGCTTGGTTTGAACATTATTGCCAAGTTGCAAAATTGGTCAAACTTTAAGAATTCTTTTTCTTGGTTTTGTTGGTTTAGATGATAGTAGTTGTAAAGTACTGCAGCAGCATGAACCTGAAAAGAAATGAAAACCCATACAAAATTAAGTAGAAGGGCATTTATGTCTTTTCCAATAAGCAAGAGAAAGTGGAAGGTAGAAGGGAGGGACCTGTTTGGCAACGGATTTTTGTTGAGATTGAGAAGGAGTGTCTTTTGCAGTGTCACTATGCTTCAAAGGTAGCAATGGACCAACCAAGTACTCCATTAATGCTTCAACAGTCTCCTCAGTGGGCCCAACCTCCATTGACAAATCTATGTCCATTGACCCTAGATTAAGTCAAACCAAAACAAATATATATCAGAAAAGAAAAAGAGATTTAAGCTCATGCTGTCATGCACCTAAACCGAAAACCCTAAAAAGAGGAAAAACAAACAGATGTTAGATGAGAGTTTAACTTACATTTCATTGAGAATACAAGTTCTAAGCCAACATGACAAATTATAACAAAAATGTTTAACACAATATAAAAGATCAAAGAGAATGAGGGCTTGAAGTTTATTAGGGCTTGAAAAGGTCTCGTACCCCATTTTAGAACCAGCAGAAGTCGATAAAACTAAAGCAATCAAACCCACTTAACCTTACATCCTTTGATCGACCTCAATTCTAAAATTCAGCAACTCAAATGGATAATTAGACAAAAATTTCCACCTAAATTTACAGAATTTTGAATACTTATGCAGGTATGCGTACATTATATGCTAACAAAACCGCGGGGGAAAAGGACACACTAAGAAGAAAAAAATCGACAATGCTGGTGACCAACTATAGGGTTTTTACAAAGTTTAGGTCAAATTTGTGAATTCTGATGAACTAAGAGCAGATGATTTTGAACATTACATACCTTTAATCACTCTCGATTCTACAATTCCGTCCAAATTTTCAATTCGAGCAGATAAACAGACCACGTTTTAACTTGCTGTTCTTTACATAGAAATTCCACGCACAGAGACAGAGCTATACATTATGTGATACCAAAACTGAAACAGTAGAAGGAAAAGAGTGAGGAAAATGAAAAAATGGTGATGGGGTTTGATAAAAAGAGTTTCAACGATTTCTGTGTTTCAGTCAATTTGACAAATTAGAGTACAAATGTACACAAAAACCCTAGAGAAGTGAAAGGTGTTCTAGAACTTTCTAACATACCTTCGCAGCTCATTTCATTCTCCGATTGACAAGAGTCTCCGACAAATCAACAGTTTCCCTAACTCTTCAGCTACAAATGATAAAAGAAATGAGTTAAAAAGGAATCTCTTTATAAAAAATAATAATAATAACAAATAAAAAATAAAAATAATAAAAACTTATTTATTTACCAGTTTATATTCAGTATTTGCATTGAACAGTTAATTAGCCTCATGTGCTTTGCATGCGATGCCAGGACATTTATGTTCGTTTCTGTTTATCTTTTTTATGTTTTTCTCTCTCTATTATAACGTTTTGTGAATTACAAAGTTATTCCTTAACGAGCAAAGTTCTAAAAAGTTAGTTAACGCGTAATAGCTCCAAAGTTTATATTTGCCGTTAAAATTTGCTTAAGTTATATATATATATATATATATATATATATATATATATATATATATATATATATATATATATATATATATATATATATATATATATATATATATATGTGAAACCCTTTTCTGAAATATTAACGAGTCCACGTCTATGAGAAGTTCCCCACCGACCGCTCTCATGCCTCCGTCACGTGTAGCTAAGCTGTCTCTTTGTGTGCTTAAACTCATTTCCGCCCAAAATAGCATTGACGACACACTGGGATTGAAGAAACGGCGTCGTTTGGCTGCTAATGAATGATGCCTTGGTGCTTGCTTCCGGTCAGCCTGACATCACCATGAGGAAGAAGACTTGGTGGTGGGTTTTCCTTATTGGCGGTGGTGTTTCTTCCGATGTTGCTTGCCACTGTTGGACCCCTTTAATTGACACCTCTCCTTCTTTGCAATGACTCTCTCAAAATAAGGTAATACCGACCTAACTTCAGTATTAAAGGAGTGCAGTTCATTTGCGTAGTAGATTCTTCTTGGCACTCCTGGATTCCCATTAAACACCACTTCACCTTCATTGTGGTCGACTCAGCCTCTTGACTTTCTCTTCATGCCGACTCCATGGTTGTTATGTATTTAAGGTTATAATTTCACATGTTTGTTGTTATTTTTTAGGGTTACTCGGTAGGTATATTTTGATAAGGTTTATGCGTATTTTTCTATTTTCTTGAAATTACAGCCACTTCCTTTGATTGCTCACCGCTCCAAACATCTTCATATATTTTGATTAGTTTTTCGTTTTGTCTGCAGATGAGCTTCAATTTAATCGTTTCCTTACTCCTCAAGGATCTGTCCTTTCTTCATTCTTTCTTCATGGGTTGAAAGCAAAAGGGGGATACTGCCTCGTATGTTACTAAAAAGGTAAATTTGAACTCCAAATTAAAACTCTATTATATTTTGTTTGTGTAAATAAATGTTAATCTGGAATCGAGGTATAGGGCTTGAACCCTAATTTCATTTCTTCCTATTATGAGCTCTCTCTTTTGAAAGTTTTTTAATCTATCGATGTTAGTTCTTCTATTCTCTACACCATTTTGAATACGTTTTACATGAAGAAGTTATCATGAGGAAATTGTTGTTGTAAGATGTACAAATCATGTTAGCAATCACGTTTTCAAAGTATTCATCACTAGGCGGAACTTAAACATGAGGAAACAGGATATTCTAACAAGTATGTTAAGACCTCAACCTGATGACAATGAATCTAATTTCAACTCTTGAATTGAGATACATCCACATGGTGGAGACCGGAGAGGCGTTGGGTTTAAACCTTCCCCCCAGCTCAACACTTCCTACCTACTACCCTTCTCTGTTGATTTCTTTCTAATTTGTTCATTGCAGAACACTTTATGGGTTTTCATCAAATTAGTTTTCAAAGTATCATTTGTTACTGAGGTTGAGTTTTTGTTTGATAGGTTTTGCAGCAGAGTCAACTCAGGGGTTGTTGGTGACAATCAATTATATGGGTATTACGCATCATCTTTATAGTGGAAGATTGGAGCAGGCCGCACTTGACATGTAAAGCTACTAGAACACTAATTAAGTCTCACATCCTTCATTCTTTCAGTGGAGAAGGTGGGTAATGTTTAATGGTCTTCTTTTGGATTGGCAACCCTAACAGATTCGATTGAAGGTGAGGTTGATTCTGCATCCTACTTTTTTCTTCTCCAACATGGATTAGTTGAAGGTGAGTTTATTTTTTAAAAGTAGAAGAGATTGAAGGGTTTTCTAAACTAATTGAAGACAACTTACATTTTTTCACAGGTTGATGTTACAAAGAATTTGATTAAAGGTTTCCGATTTGTGATTAGGTAATATGGTTTTTATTTTCTGGATTTTTTGTATTTTTGATTGATAAATGGTCAACTAAAATCCTTTAACAAATCTCCTTCATTTTGTTTTAACTGTTTGATAGCAATGCTCATCAAGGCTATGATTTACGACAAAGCTGGTCATGAAAGATGTATCTTTTTTCCTCTTGTTTTTAGTTTTTTTGTTTAGGTTTCCTTAAAAAAAATTCATCCATTAGTCTATCAGTCTCTTCTTTTTTATTAACTTTAAATTTTGAATTTTTTGACACTTTTTCTCCAAATTACAACTAAGAAGAATCATCGTTGGACATTATTGATTTGAAATTTCAATTTATCATGATCAAATTAACATGGAACTTAATTGGATCGGGAACAAGTTAGATTTCAACAAAAAAAAAATAGTAAATTTCATTTTAGTAAATTCCATTTAAGTTTTCCATAAAAATAGTTTTTTTTTAATTTTTTAATTTTTTTAATTATGTATGTAATGTAGTGTTCATGGGGGCAGCAAGCTGATTCTACTGGGAATGGGCTCAAACGAACCTTCCACCACCTGGTCCCATACCAATGCTATCAATGAACACCAATTGGAAATGAGCAAGATGGTTTTAGTAAAGAAGAGGTAATAGTAAATGGCTAATCACAAGAAATAGCAATATACTGTCATTTACATCATTCAAATAGCAGCTTACTTTCATTTCTTTCAATTACAATAACGCATTTACTTTCAAACTTCCTTCTACAATGCTTTAATCACAAGGAATAACTGAATAACCAGTTGCTTTCATTTCTTTTCATTATATCATTGCATTCTTAATCTTTTTTTTTATTTTAAATTATAGCCAATTAAAGCATATACTTCACCTTTTTTTTCATACCAAGTCATTATACCTAAGGCTGTAAAAAGTTATAGTTCACTTGATAAGCTTAGTATTGAAAAACAAGTAACGAGGCTAGGAATTTGGTATAAAAAAGCTTATCATTTGTAGATTCTCATTGCTATTGACTTATGAACTAGAAATCTTGAAAATATATTTTTTTATAGTAGGCTTCAACTGGATGTTTGCTATGCTTTGATGAGCCAATGGACATCAGAGTGTATGATGATCATTAATAGTCATGGCGTTCATATAGCTTACTCCTCCACTGATTCTAGCTTCAACAAGATATGGATAAATAAATTTAAATATATCCCTGTTATTGATAGTAAAAAAGTGCATTTCATTACTTATAAATGACACAATCATGGAAGCTCATCCTTCAATTTGTTTGATTATACTTTTTTACCGATTTTCATATTCACCTTCTTTTCTTGGATAACCAATGGAGCTCTATTTAGTCGAATACATGAATGAACATATGTTTTTAAATATTAATTCTAAAAATATATGATTTATGCTTCAGCATGTGACTTAATGTTTTATTTGAAATTTTAGTCTTGGAACGTGAAATAAAAACAAAATGTTAAGAGGTGACTGCGTGGTAAGTGAATGTAGGAGAGAAATTCTACTATGCATTTGGTTTGAAGAAAAAGCTAGCTACTGTGTCATATATTCATGAATGAGTAAAAAAGAAGAGAATCAATGCATTTTTTAAATATTTTCTTTTGTAGTGTCATCAATATGGCTTCCTTTCATGTGTGATTGTACAAGCTATCCAACTGGTGTTTTGTCGTTTTATACTTGCTTCCATCTTATTTATCTGTTCAACTGGTTGCAAGTGTTTATTTTCGTGGTCTATTATTGGGTTAGATGCAATAATGCTAACTTACTTTTGTTATTTACCTGAACCTGGAACTTCTGGAGGTAAAAAGAGTTCTTGGTTTGATTATGGCAGAATTATAGTTCGAGTTACTCTTCCATAATTCCACTGCTGTAGCTTCCTTCACAGGTCTGGTTAGATTAAAGATGATGATATCGAATAGTATTTGTTTGTCTTTTTTTTTTCACTACTTGTGCATTATAGCATGCTACTTTCATTCCTTTAATCAACATAATTTTAACTCATCTGAAAGCTTTTAAGACCATATATAGTGTATCATTTTTAAATTTCCAAAACTACCCTTCGTGGGCCGTGCTCAGCACGGTCCTTTTGAATTCACTAGTATATATATATAAACCACCTGGTTCATTAACAATGTTTAACCGGCCGGTTCAAGAGAAAACTGGGTTTATCTGGATCGGCTCAATTAGAAAAACATACAGTTCAACTTTTATAAAAACTAGTGGTGAAAAAATGTATCCCAAAGTGGTAATTTCTTAAAAAAACAACTTAAACTTATAGTAATGCTGATATCAGACATCAACAAGCTTTATGGCATGGAAGAGTGAAAAATGAATCGTTTATTTATAATGGAAAACCACTCATCGTTTTCTTTTTGGAGTTGATGTGCGACTTCTTCATGTCATCAAATATTATGTTTTTTATTGTCTAAAGTTTATACTTCTTTTTTCCTTCTTCTTTTTTTGTCCAACATTATAAAGTATGTCTTAATGTCTATCTTTTTTCCGTTCGTCTTTTTTGCTAAATATTAAAGGTAGGTCCTTTATATTTTATAAGGTAGGTCATAATATTTTTGGTATATATTTTGTTGTATGTTTTGGAAATTTAGGTGGGTCAAAGGACCCACCTTACCATAATGTAAACTCATCATTGCATGCATGCACCATGTCATGCTCGGCGCACACCGCCCCACCATGATGGCATACCAAGTAGGTTGAAGTTCTATGACATTTCAATTTTCGATGAGAGAGGAAAGATGTTAACAACTATTTTTGTATTTTTTTTTTTTTTGCTTTTTTTCAATTTTAAAAACTTATCCTATCAAATTCAACTTTTCAAGCATTTTTTTACTCTCATAAACATTTCAATTGCCTTTAAAAAAAAGAATTCAAATATTTTTACATTTTCCAAACCACTATCAATATACATATAGCCTCCAAGTCTTACCACACCATAACCTTTATAATATTTTTGTAAGATCCTATTTCCTATCGTTTCTTATTTCAGGGACGTGGGCCGGAAGACAATTGTGTAAAGGCTTTGGACCTTAAGAAAGTAAAGTTTAGTCCTTGTGGAAGGAAGTGGTGATGGTTAAGAGATTTAACCCTTGATCTGTGTATTGAACTGAAGGGTAGAAAGAGGAAAGTTATAGGTTGGGTTCTTGCATGAAATATGGATTTCTGTTTGAGAAATTTTTTGTCCAGATATCTAGATAATATTGTGGAGCTCTTCAATACATTTTTGTAGATATAAATGTTGGATTAGGTGTCTAAGTCTATAATTATAATTGATATGTACTTGAACTGATAGTAGCAATGTCCTTTTGGGTTGCCTTCAAACCTGACAATTGGATAGGAAATGTCACACCCCAAAACCGGAACGGCGGAAACATTCTGGGGTGGATGACGTCATGTCAAGTATCACAACACATGCATTATAGTAATCAAAATACAACAAAACATTGCATTAATGGTAATAGTTTTACATGGTTTACTTTACAATACATCAAAGTAATACAGACAATAATATAAGTACAGCATGGTACTAAGCTATCTTCATCAACAGCTCCGGGGATGTACCTGTCTAATGCTGACCTGAGAATACAAGTTATTTGAAAAGCGAGTATCAGCATTTTTACAAATGCTGGTGAGTTCATAAGCATTTAGTGACATTTTAATCAAATAACTTTATATATGTGGTAGTTTTCAAGTATACAGTGAAATAGAGTCCTTTCCAGAAAATCCTATATTTTCTAATTAAAAAGCAGTCTTCTACCAAGACTGGTCAGAGTTATGTGGTAAAAAGTAGTTTTCCCTTAAACACTTTCATTTTCAGAATACGGGATTTGCTTTTTAAGAAAGTCGGAGAATATCAGGGAAAATAACATATGCCTCAGCAGTGAGGACTGCTGACTAAGGCGGAAGGAATCATAGACTCCAGGAGTGTATCGAATGAACAACACGCCTGGCTCAGTCTAACAGAAAGAGACACAGACCCCAGACGGTACCAAATGAAAGGTACAGCTAGTAAGGTCTAAAACAGTGAACACAGACCTCAGACAGTATCAACTGAATGATACGTCTAGCAAGGTCTAAAATAGTAAATACAGTGGATACAGTGAATACAATGAAAACAGTGAATACAGACCCTAGACAGAATCAAATGAATGATACGTCTAGCAAGGTCTAAAACAGTGTGACTCCGAGAATGGGTTCCATCATACAGTGTAAATTGCTGGTGAAAAACCATTACCTTAAGGCCATAAATTATAAGGTAACCTGGGATACTCGTAACCATACTAACCGACACTAAAGTACCTGACGCCCTACAAGCGTCTAGAGAATATGACATTTGTCACCCCTCGGCTTGGTAGGCCGTGGACTGTAGCTAGCAGTCAGGGTGCGGGGGTGTCAATCCCGTATAGATCTATACACACAATGTCCGCTCTCCCTACAGGAGACTCTGGTTACCAACTAGACGACGGAGAAGGCCGTGTCCCGAAGATGCATCCCAAATAGTGGGTAGTGTGTTTCCAATACAGTGTTGAACTAGAGGTAGAGGCTCATAACTGAACTGACTAAAGTAAACCTATATGTCTATGCTTGTATACATAATATATAAGTAATGAATCAAACGACCTTCGGATGGACATCCGATCCCACTAGACCACATCTCAACGAAGAAAAGGAAATAGGGCAGACAAGCCTTCCTAAGTCCTTCAATCATTACTTATATGCATCTATACAAGCACATACATACATCTAACTACGCTTGAGTGTGTAACAAGTGGAATCATATCGTGAAGTATAATTCGAATCGTGATGTATAACCGAATCGTGTGGAATAACCGAATCGTGAAGTATAAGCGTACAGTGTGGAATAACCGAATCGTGAAGTATAAGCGTACAGCGTGGAATAACCGGATCGTGAAGTATAAACGCACAGTGTGGAATAACCGAATCGTGAAGTATAAGCGATAATTGGTATAAGTTATCACAAGTATAAGCGAAGTATAGGTAATAACAGGTATAAACGCATCAGAAAGTGAAAGCGTTATCAAGTAGGAACTTTAACTAAGAAGGAATATTAAAACATGGAAGAAAACCTTTACTCTTAAGAAAATCACGACAGGGTATTTTGTTGTAAAATAAGTTTGAAAAACCTTTAGAAATCCTTTGGAAACTTTTCATAAACCAGTTTACAATGAACTTTGATAAAACAACATAAGTAAGAGTTTTGAAACAAGCGAAAACCTTTTAGAAAACCATTTATAGTGTCCTACTTGGTAAAACAGTTTACAGTGTGGTAAATACTTGTGCATGCGGGTTATCAATCACATGTGATTGATTTGATAACTGTCATGTTTAACTTGTATTCCCCCTATAAAACATGTAACAACATTTAAAAGGTTCATTCAGGGGTATGAACTCACCTGGTGTAAGTGGATCCGACGAAGGCGTCGGTTGGGTGCTCGATGTCAAGTAAAGAGTTGGACACACTTAGTGACCTATTTAACATATGATAACATATGTTTACATACAATTAGTATATATAATACTAATTAAACAAGTATACGCACTCTAAGGAGCGGGAAACACTTTGGTTAAGTGTTTGGGGTGTCCCGGGTAACATTTAAGGGCATGAATGACTTAGGAATGGAGTTTACTCTCCAAGAGTAAACTCACCATAGGGTGTTTACGGCCCTGGGACTACTCCCCATGAGTTTACAGCCGTAAACTCATGGTGAGGGTGTTCTAGGGTGTTTAAAAGCCTCATATCAATTGTGGAATTTTGCTAGACTCAAATATCAAAGGTGTATGGGTTTAAAGCATCAAATGGCCCCTTTGAGGAGTTTACGGCCCTAAGCAAGCGATCTTACCGCCGTAAGCTCCTATACACTCTTTCTTTTGGTGTTTTAAGGGCTTAAGTGGTAGAGGGTAAATTCCTAAGCATTTTCCAAGTCAAATGGGGAGTTTAGGGCACCAATTAACCCCTTTGTAGGAGTTTACGGCCCATGTACCCTTCCATGAGGGGTTTACGGCCGTGAACTCCTTATGGAGTTGTTTTAATTGCATTTAAGGTCCCTAGGTTGTTGTTGGTCGTTTCTAGAATTTAATCCAAGGCCATTGGTGTGTTTAAGGGCATTTTTAACACACAAATATGAGTTTATTCCCCATGAAGAGGAGTTTACGGCCCAAGCATGTTCTTGGGCAGTAAACTCATGTTTACTCCCCAAAATGCTAGTTCAAGGTGTTCTAAGTCTGATTCCATAAGCCTACAAGTCATATCTAAGCCTTAGGGACAATTTGGAAGGGTTTTGGGGCTTAAAAACCCCATTAAATGGTGTTCACGGCCCAAGAGTGTTCTTGGGTCGTAAACTCATGATTTTGTCCCTATTTTATGTTTTAAACTCGAATTTGTACGCTAGATAAGTTATACAACGAGTTAGGATAGTTTACCTACTCGTTTGGGGCTCGAAACGGAAAAATTTTGGCTCGGGAAAAAGTTATAGAGAGAGAGTAAAAAGGTGAAAATGGGGTTTACTCTCCCTTATATAGGGGTTGGAGTTGAAGCTCAGTGGAAATCTACCTGATACTGTCGTTTAACGGGGCTTTTGGTCGCACCCGATTTAGTGGTCGTAAAAATAAAAACTAACTTTTTCCAATTAAATGGAAATGTATATTACGAGTTTTTATTTATCTTATCACGACGTTAACGACCTAAAAAAATATAAATAAATAAAACATTTATTTATTTTACGACCTCAAATTAACGTAACTTTTATAAAATGGAATATTCTGTTAACGGTAACGGGGTAATGTAACGGAATAAACTTTGGGTTGTCACAGGAAAACTGTTAGAGAGAGAATAATGATTTATTAATTTATTATTTGCTTAATAAATTAATTTGAAATAAAGATAAATAATTTATTAATGTATTATGTATATAATATATTAACTAGAAATCATATTGTTTAATTAATATTTAATTTGGAATTAATTTTGGGATTAAAGGAATTAATTGAAACTGCAGGGAGTAAAAGTGACAATGTTCAATAGTTGAGCATTGGGCATTCTAGAACCTCCCTAGAGAGGGGGGTGGGGGGACAAACTATTGGGTGTTCCTATGGTTTCCTTGGGCTCTAAGGATGCCTTGGATGCCGTAAGGAGAAAGTTAAGGGATTAGGGTTATCTTGGATACACCTGTCTAATCCAATATATTCCTAACACCTATATACACCCTACTAAAGGTTAAATTCCGGCTAACCCTTGATTCTAAGTGCATTTGGCCGTAATTTTGACCTACACTTCACTCTCTATGTTATTCCTTGGTTGTTTGGTTTGTTTGTGAGCCATCAGAGACGCGACACTTGTGGTGCTTGCTAACGAAGGTCTTTCAAGCAAGGTTTTAGATTGTTATTTCAATATAATAATCAAGGTATGTATTTTAACCTTCATTATGTGAATTTCGATTATAATACATAGAACCTAGGGTTTTCTTCTTTGTATTCAAGTTTGTATGTTCAACTAGTGAAAACCTAGATCCTTAATTTTATGGTTGCATGAACAGATAGGTTTTGTAGTTATGCTCATAACCCATCAGTGGTATCAGAGACTAGGATGTTTTTAGTTGAACTTGATGCAATTGTGATTCGTTCAAAGGATAAGGTAGCAGAATCGTCATTCTGTTCATCGGACTCTTCAAGTTCATATTAGGAACTCGACGAGTTGGCTCAACTCGACGAGTTGGCCAGTCAGATTCCAGATTTTCAATTTTGATAATCTTAGCTTAATTTGGATAATTACATGAATTCGTTTTCTGCCTAAACTTGAATCTTTTAAAAAGATAATTACATATCCTTATCAAAAGTAATGATTTGGTAATTCTGATAAAGATAAAACTAATGGTTAATTTAATTATTAAAACTTTTAACCTAGTATTTTTAAAAAGTTTTAAAAATACCCCATTTGGTTTCAGAATTTAAAATTTAATTCTTCGAATGATAGGTCTCACACTACAACGATTGGACTCAAACAAGAGCTGCGTAATATAGTTAGAACCTAACCTTCTAAAATTATCTAGTCTCAGTAACATGTAACTTAACATATTCACTTACTAGTTAGCTGAAACTGGTGAGAACTCCTAAAAAGCACATAACAAGCGGCATTCGAGCATCGAGTAATCAAATCAAGCATAACCTAATCAGAACATCTTATCATAGAATGATCAGTACTGGCATGCAAGTCTACAAGCTCATACAATAAGCATACAAATGCATCTCTCCTAGCATTCTATCATGCAAATACCAAGCAGATCCTTAGCCTTAACTAGCATGTGATTCACAGATTCACAAATCAAATCATATCAGATAACATGTATGGGTATTTTGGGAAAACTTACTTGAGCTCGTTCGATTGCATGCACCACATCCTTTCTTTTATTAGAAAACCCTTTTCTTTAAAAATATTTCTTTTTAAAAAACTTTACCAAATCCTCAGTTTGAGTTCAGACACACCCGAGAGTATGTACGAATCCCTCAAACTAAGGCTCTGATACCAACTTGTAACATCCCAAAAATACGATCCAAAAATTTCATTTTTCAATTAATAAAACAATATCCCAAAACATCATCATAAATCCCAAATGGGACAAATGTATCAAAACATCCTAAAATATCAGAGTAATCATGAAAATGCGGAACAAAATCGTGTGTGCACTACAATCACCCCACCCTAACTGAGTATAACATGCCCCACCCTAACTCGCATAACGTGCCTCACCCACTGAGCATGATGGGCATCGCCCTAACTCTCACAACGGGTGCCGCCCAAGATACGAACATACAAGTATAACAATTAATGGCATACAGATTACCCATTAGGCCCTTCCCACTAAGAATACAACACATACACATGCAAGATTCATGCAGACTCTAGCTGTAACATCCCAAATTTCGAGTCCAAAAATTTCAATTTTGATATAACGATTTAGTAAACATTTATAAGAAAACATCATCAAGTCATATCATTTCGTAAAACCATAATTTCATGTCTGAAATCATATCACAAAATTAGTAACAATCTCAGAGTACAATCCCAAGAAATCTCATAGTGCGGAAAACCAATGCGTGTGTATGATGTGCAGCTACCGCGCCGGCTCCTTCCCCTTCGCTGAAGAGGTACCTGAAACAAAACTAAAAACTGTAAGCACGAAGCTTAGTAAGTTCCCCCATCGTACCACATACCATACAATCACATAACATACATACTGTCGGGCAATTTTAGGGTGCCCTACCTACCCGGTACGACCATTCTAGGGTGCCGACCTACCTGGTACGACCATTCTGGGGTGTCGACCTACCTGTGTCAAGCCATTTTGGGGGCTGACCTACCCGTGTCAAGCCATTCTGGGGTGCTGACCTACCCATGTCAAGCCGTTCTAGGGTGTTGACCTACCCTTCGGTCCTAACAACTGAACCTTGGGGACTATTCCGCCCCCTACTGCTACTATCACATGTATCATAACATAAATATACTGTCAGGCATATCTGGGGTGTCTGACCTACCCTTCGGTCCTAACGACCGAACTTGGGGACTAATCCCCTCCTACTACCACTATCACATATAACATATCATGCCAGCATATAAACATATCATAACATACTGTTAGACATATCTAGGGTGTCGACCTACCATTCAGTCCTAACAACCGAACTTGGGGTTATTCTTCCCCTACTACCACTATCACATATAACATATCATGCCAGCATATAACAAATCAAGTAGTAGCAAACCTAGATGAATATCACAAAGACAATCATCTAACATACAACTCCTACTGGTAGGCCGACATTGTGGTCATAGACCCACCGCTACTTGGAAGGTAACTCACCTCGTAAGGTTGACTACTGAAATGCTGATCGGGAAATGTCTGACTGCTGCTCCGATAACTCCCCGGCTACAATTCCCATAAAGACACTTAGTCAGAAGCTGATAACTACTCTTAGGGTAAAATGACTATTTTACCCCTGTCCAAAGTTAATATCTGAGTCAAAGTCAACTTCTAGTTGACCTGACTCGCCGAGTTGGGCCGCCAACTCGCCGAGTCCCTATTCTTTCATTTGACCCCCTTCCCGACTCTACTCGTCGAGTTTAGCAAGGACTCGATGATTTCTCCTTCTACAATATCATCGAATGAACCTTCATCCGACTCGCCAAGTTGTATGAACAACTCGTCGAGTTCATCATCATCCTATGAACATGTCCAGTCTGCGACTCACCAAGTTATATGAACAACTCATCGAGTTCATCTTCAATGGTTAGGAGATTGCTTTGGACTCACCGAGTCCTACGATTCCCATGTCCATGGCTAAGTATAATACGTTGGGTCACTCCCTTGGACCCCTATAAAACCCTTATAACACTCAAATGGGTTCCTTTGAACCTCAACAGATTGGGGACTCAGGCCCTGGACTTGCCGAGTTCCAAGAGCAACTCGCCGAGTCGATGTTGTCCAAGTCTTATATCTCAATTTATGATGTACAACACTCATCCAAAAGGTAGATCTGGGCTTCTAAGATCGATCTAGCATGTAATGTTATGAACTTTACGTGCATGCATGGGAGTATAAGCTTAAAGGACCTAAAAATGAGGTCTAAGGGTGCATAGGACTCTCTATGGCTACAAGGTTGGCCACTTTATGCCATGTAGTCCCCTAAGGACCCTGAATCTGGAGTCTCAACCCCCAACCATGCTTGCACTCATGATTGGTCACCAAAAATGGTTCCTAAAAGCCCTAATTCACTTCAAAAAGGGATCTAGAACATGAATGAACAATGTATAAGCTTTATACCTCCAAGGAACTGTAGATGCTGCACAAACTCGAAATCTTCTGGTTTCCTCTTGGCTCCTCAAGCTTTTCCTTCCTTCTTGTGATCATAAACCACCAAAATCACCAAAAAGGACCTTAGATCTCACAAAATGATTAGGGTTTCAGTATGAGGTGTTCTGGGAGCATAAGGGACGATGGGGCTGCAATAAGACGTTTAAATAGGGTGCAATCCCTCGGATTTAGGGTTTCACTCAAACATCACCTACTCGCCGAGTAAGTCTACCGACTCGTCGAGTAGCTCACTTAAAATGTCCGCAGATCCCGACTCTACTCGACGAGTTGGGCCTCCAACTCATCGAGTCCCAGAGAAAAACATAAAAATACTTTGAATCAAATGTGTACCAAGAATTAGGTGCTACACTAGCACCCTAACATAATAAACCATGGGTTGGCATTGGTGCCCCACTAAACATAGTGAGGAAGACTCACCTCAGACTACTGAATCTCACAGATAAATCTCTGGTTGTTGGTCTGCTAATATCCGTACACTATCAACATAAAAATAACATCCAATTAATATTTGGATCCCGATTCACACTAAGAGTCCAAACTAGGGTATAAGACCTTTTTAACCTTTACCTAACGTGGCCCAAGGCCAAGGCCCAAGCCAACTATCCAAAAGGCCCAAATTCCAAAATGATCACCAAAGCCCAAATATGGCCTGATGTTCCAAATTGGGCCCAAATCCCTTCGTGGGCCTTCAACTAAAAGAGTCCAATAAAATAGCATCAGCACAAAAATATAATTCTGATGACCCAACAAAGCCCTAGACTCCTCAGGTCAAACATGGGCCCAATACCGAAAAGCCCAAAATTCCAAAGCCTAATGCTGAATACACGGGGCGTACTCAGCTCGTACGCTTAGCGTACATGCTCTGGGGCTAGTATGTGCAGCACACTAGCTTATACGCCCAGTGAACTCCCCAGTTAGCCACCACACATCATTAAGCACTTAATCCATCCAACCCTTACTCCATACTTTCAGATCTTGTCTCAAAAGATGATTTATCATGTAAAGTTGGCAACTTTACGTGCATGCATGGCTTAATGGGGCTCCAGAGCTTAAAAGAACTTAAAAAATGGTCTTAACACATGCATGATTCCATATCCACCATAAAGTTTGCATTTTTATGTTTAATGGACCCCTAAGATTTCCAGATCTAAAAGTTTAAGCTTCTGAAATGACCATAGCTCACATGGTCCAACCAAAAGGGACCAAAATAACCATAAACAAGCCAAAGAGAAGATATATACAAGCAGTTGACAAGTCATGTACTTTATACCTCAAAAGTTACGAAATAAAGAAGCTAAATCTGGATCTATAAGCTCTTCTACAAAGAATGAATCTTCAATCTTCTTCTACCAATTCAAGATGCACAAGACACACCAAAGTTCTTCACAAAAGCTAAAAAGCACCACACAAAGGCTAAGGGATGAAGTTAGGGTTTTGAGGATATAGAGGCTGGTCTAAAAATGTCCAAGAGGTGGGTTATAGAAGATTAAATAAAGCACAAACCCTAAAAATTAGGGTTTGTCCCAATCCAACGTATACCCAACGTAACCTACGTAGGCCCAATGTACGTGTTCAATGCCCGCGATCTTGATCTAGCTAGTATGCTAAGCGTACTCATAGAGTACGCCCCGCGTACTAGCTAGAGGACCAAAATGCAAGATTTTTTTGTTTAGCAAGGGTTAAAGGGAAAACTTACAAGGTCCAAATGTTACAATGCCTGATTGTGATCATTAAATGTCGTAGGTTCCTTTGATATATCGACCCATTCACGAAAAAATGTTGTATATTATATCAAGGTCCATGATGTAATCATAGACGTTCCATTGTTTGAAGAAAACATTTTGCAAAGATGAAATTAAGAGTGATAGGATCAAGGTTAAAGAATTGAGTTAGGGTTGAAAATATATGAGGAGAAAAAAATTAATTCCAATCTTTTGAGTTTCAAATACAATCTTTGTGGTTAATATTCATAATGAGTTTAACATAATAACCATGCTTTCTGTTAATGTGGTGTAATCAAAAACCGCATTGCGACGTCATTATAACATTTGGAGTGTTGTAGTCAATTAACTATAAGATAAATACAATAAATTGTTAATCACACTAAATGTATATTTATTAATATCAACATATTTATAAAATATTGTAAATATGGCTTAGTATTTATGGTTTAGGTTAAATGCAATTTTTGCTCTTCTTTAGTATTAAACTTTAAACCCTAGGATGTCTCCCTTCCTACCTTTATACTTTTGTGTATCTTAATTTTTAACAATAAAGTTCGGGAGAGGAAATAGGTTCAAAGTTTTGGGCAAGGAACCGGGTTTTAAATATAATCTTACTTCCTTGCAAACATTATTTCTTCTACAACAAAGTCGGACTTCATTGTCCGGTATCACACTCTTCTCAATGAAGATGATTTTTGCCTATAAGATTGTTGTCAAAATCAATCAAATCTGACCGATACCTCCTCAATTTTTGACAAATTATTTTTTAGTAGCTGATGTTGTTGGTGCTTGGCATAGAGATGGTTGGTGGGTGGGGAATCTTATTAGGAAAATAGGGAAAAATTGGTGTATTTTCAGCATCCAATAGAAGAGCTTTTTTCAGTATGAACGAGCTAAGCATTCATCAATATTGGGTTGATGATGTTTGGATTTATGCAAAAAAAAAAAGTTAGATTGTGTTTTTAAATATGTTTTAGGGTTAATGTGACGTTCAGACTTGTCTACTGGTTAAATTAAATAATGCTTATATCAGTACGTATATTGCTATAAGCATTTTAATCTGTTTGTGTATATGCTTGTGTGCATATTTATGTTGGTCATGTTTGGATATGTATTTCTATAATCGTGTTTTTTTGTCTTTGGATTTGTAGTTTGACTAACAATTAGATTTGTAGTTTGACTAACAATTAGGTGTTCTTTAGTTTACCGCCCGTATATGTAGATAGAAACATCATATTTTGTGTGTGTGTATGTATATATATATATATATAGAGAGAGAGAGAGGAGAGAGAGAGAGAAAAAAGATAGGTTCAAATGTTTTCTACAAGTATTGTATGCATATATATGAACTAATGAGAATTTAGTAATAATTTAATCATTAAATTTAAGAATAAGGGTAGCTTAGTCCTTTTACCTTTATAAATCAAAAATAAATCTTGTATATTTGGAAAATCATTAAATGAATTTCATAGACATCCTTTTTTAAATAATTGCTTCGTCTCACTAAACCTAATTTGCTGCTCTTTTCTTTTTTCGACCGGCAACCACAGGAGCAACTCTGGCAGAAAGTGAGGATAAAGAGGAGCATTATTATGGAACCGAAGATGATGAAGTGGCGGACGATATACTGGAGTGGAAACATCAGAATCACCATGCTACTGCTTCTACTCCGGAAGGACTATCATATTCTGATGGAGGATTACGGAGTTCTAGCCCGGTTATGGTCGTGTTCATCGATCCAGACCTGCTCGATTGCTCGATTTTCCTGGAACCACTGTGTGCCCCAATCTACCAAGTAATCAGTACTTTCCCTCTTCGAATTTGAATGTGAACACTATTATGCTCTTGTATTAATCATAACATTTTTTTAGTTGTAGTGTGAGAATGGGCACATAGCATGCTCCTCGTGTTGCACGAAATTGAACCTCAAGTGTCTTTTTTTGTGATGGAGACATCCAATGGCACTGGCGACTAGAAAAGTTTATCTTCTCATCTCTCAATTGCAATAGTTAGAAGTTTGATTCAGGCTCCAAATATGACAATCATTAGGTAACTCTTATCATCTTTTTTCTTGAATTGTTATTCATGGCTTCGAGAGTCAGTATGGTTTGAAACGGATGGAAGTTGCTAATAAATTGAGAGGATAAAAATATGTTCATTTTTTTTATTCATGTCTTCCGATCATGGTTTTGGTTAATTATTTATATGTTGATTATGCATTCTAATAGAATTTTACTGTTGCATTCTGATAGAATTTTACTATTTATATGTTGGAAGAATTTTTAGTTGCTAAGTGTGCATTGCCAAGAGATTTGATCTCAATTTTAGTTTTATTTTTATTTTAAATTTGCAAATATCATTGTTAACAACAAGTATATTTGTTTAACGGGTAATACTAACGAGTAATGTATCTTATTCTTTCAGAATTGCATGGAGAAGGGATTCAAAATTGATCATACAAGAGAAATATTTGGAATCGAGTTCAACAATAAGTATATATGTGTCACACCCCAAAACCAAGAACGGCGGAAACGTTCCGGGGTGGAGGACGTCATGTATAGTATCACAACAGTGTAAAATAGTAAACAAGCAACAACATCATCCATTGCATTATAAGTAAAGTTTTAATACATGTGTTCTTTCATTGTAATAAGACACCAAAAATATATAATCAAAATAAAAGACGAGACTTGTCTGCTCCGTCTTCTCAAAACCTGGTCACCGTACCTGTCTACTGATGACCTGAGAATACAAGTTATTTTGAAAGAGAGTATCAGCTTTAAAGCTGGTGAATTCATAAGTATTTAAGTGTCGTTGTCTTGCTTTGTAAAGCTGTTTTAAAAGTCATGTAAACCTTTAAATGAAAATGTTGATATAAGTATGAAAAGCCCTAGAAAATCCCTTATTTTCTATTAGTTTGAGATGTAGTCTTCTACCAAGACCCGAATGTTTTGTAAGTAAAATGATAGTTTTTCCTTCTATTGACTAGTACTAAAGTACATAGTCTAACTCATCATTTATGTGAAAGTGTCACAAAATAAAGTAAACAGGAAATAGTATATGATAGTCTTCTACCAAGACTTAAGTGTTTTGTAAGTAAAATGATAGTTTTTCCTTCTATTGACTAGTACTAAAGTACTTAGTCTATCTCATCGTTTATGTGAAAGTATCACAAAATAAAGTAAACAGGAAAAAGTATAATCATGTAAGTATTATCCCTAGATTACCAGGATTAACACGACATCGCCGAAGCGAAAGGTATAACCAAATGAACATCCGAAGATTGTGCAATTAACCTTTGTGGCGAACAGTAGGTTCCAGGAATGGTTAGTCCCGTAACTGACTTTACATTGTTGTAGTCGAAGTAAATAACCTAATGAACCTCCGAAGATTGTCCAATTAACCTCTGTAGTGAACAGTAGGTACCAGGAATGGTTAGTCCCGTAACCGTCTCCTAATGTAAGTAATAACAACCCAATGAACATCTGAAGATTGTCCAATTAACCTCTGTGGCGAACAGTAGGTTCCAGGAATGGTTAGTCCCGTAACTGTCTCCTAATATATGTAATAACAACCCAATGAACATCCGAAGATTGTCCAATTAACCTCTGTGGCGAACAGTAGGTTCCAGGAATGGTTAGTCCCGTAACTGACTCTACATCGCGATAAGCGAAATAGATAACCTAATGAACATCCGAAGATCGTCCAATTAACCTCTGTAGCGAACAATAGGCTCCAAGAATGGTTAGTCCCGTAACTGACTCCCATTGAACTGGGATGGGCTGGAATGATTTACTGAAGGTACTAATAAATCATTTTTACGAATCAAGTTTCAAGTATTCATGTAAGTATACACAGGTAGATGTATCCACGTAAAGGTATTCATGTAATGTGTTCATGTAAGCGTATTCATGTATCATGTAAGCATATGTAAAGGTATTCATGTATCAGGTAATGTACTCGTAAAGACTCATGAATGAACTGACTCTTGTGTGATTCCTTGTAATAGGAATATTGTTTGATATCTTCTAACTATCCATATGATAGTTAACTGAAAGGTAATTGGTTGTTCAAGTAGGTTTATACACTCTTACTACTCAAGGGTGTGAGAAACTAAATGACAGATGTAAACTGTAACATTAATACATATATAAGAATATAAGTGTATATGCATAGTTTAGTTCAAGAATGTAAAAATGGTTTTGTAAGACATTTAAGGGTTTTGAACAAAATATAAAAGTGACTTGATGTCATTTTGATAAACATTTCAAAAGTAATACATTTGATAACAAAGTATTTTTAAAGATAGAAAACCATTTCATGCATCACACTTTGTAGTATGTGAAATATGTTGAATGAAAACACAGTTATAAAATACATATAGATGATTTAATAACATGTTGTTTTCTACTTGTAGTCCCCCCCCCCATTAAAGCATTTAAAATCATTTAAAACATTGATTAGGGATATGAACTCACCTGTTGTGGGTGATACGGATGAACCGAAGAGGTAGGACTGCTAGGTGTCAAGTGAAGTCTTGAACACACTTACGATCCTAGTTAACATATAATTTCACATATATGTAACAAATTAGTCTATAAACAACTAATAAACAAGTCAAGACACCCTAGGACATGCTAAACACCTTTATCAAGTGTTATTAGCCTCTAGGAATGCATCTAAGTGTTTGTAGGGGAAGCTATTGTGTGTAGGGCTCAAGGAAAACTCCACCATGAAGTTCACGGCCCTAATAACACTACCAAATGAGTTTACGGCCGTGAACTCATACCTATGTTTCTATTTGAAGTTTGATGCTCTATAAGTCCCTAATAAGCATTTCTACTTAATGGCTTGGTCTATGGAAGAGTTTAGGGCATAATATAACTCCTTTTAGGAGTTTACGGCCCTGGGACCATATTCCCTTGGAGATTACGGCCGTAATCTCCCTTGGGAGGATGTTTATGGTGTTTTCAAGTCCCTAAATTAAGTAGGAACTAAACTAGGCTTTTGTACAAGGCTTAAGAAGAGTTTATGTCACCATTTTATGGTGTTCACGGCCCTAGAACCTTTTGGGTCGTGAACACCTTACTCTTGTTGTTATAAGTGTGTTAGCTAGTCCCAAACTCATTTAGGTACATGCCCAAATTAGTCTCTTGGCTTAAGGAAGGTTTTAAGGGCATTTTGGCACTTAAACATGGAGTTCACTGCCCAAGAACACCCTTGGCCATGAACTCACTTTTCATCCTTGTTTCTAATTGATTTTGGTGTCCTAAATATGTAATGAAGGCTTCTAGTTTGATTTCTAAGGCTTTGAGGGACTTTGGGACACTTTTAGCCCTTAAAATGGAGTTTACTCTCCGCGTGTTCTTGGGCGGTAAACTCCCAAATCTTGGGGTCTTGATCTGATTTTGATGTTTTCTAGTCATATACACACTAGCATACAAGCCTAAGGTAGTTACCTAATATGGGGAAAAGAC
Organism: Lactuca sativa; assembly: GCF_002870075.4. Classification (NCBI taxonomy): domain Eukaryota; kingdom Viridiplantae; phylum Streptophyta; class Magnoliopsida; order Asterales; family Asteraceae; genus Lactuca; species Lactuca sativa. Next base: position 240,079,295 of record NC_056625.2, read on the forward strand.
TAGGTAGCATTTAAGCCACATATAGGAGTTTACTCTCCAAGAACGTTCTTGGGCGGTAAACTCCTGAATCTCACAGATTTGCTATGTAATCTAAGTTATTAAGCAAATTATAAGCATTATAAGACAACTAGAGAAGTGTACTCATGATTTGGGATAAAAACCCGAAGATCCGTGAGAGAGAAAATGGCTTTTCTCTAGTTGGAAATGCGAATAATGAATGAATTTGGTTCAGAATTCTATTTATAGTCCTGAGATATTTTTGGCAGAAAATATTTTTATTCCTGAAATGATCTCTAATATAATAGAGTGTTGGAATAACAGTGTTGCACAAAACCCTAGTGCACCCACTCTCCTGATATTTCCTGAAGTGTGAACCCTAAATTAGTCAAACTTACACGAAAAAGTCTGAAAATTAACAGTGACTGCTATAACTTATATTGAAGTGATATAGTTTGTACAGAATGGAAATTTCGGGTTTTCATGATATGCCAAGATCAAATGGATATTCTGTTAGAATATGTATAACTATATTAAAATGTATAAGGATATTAGTTTGTAAGAATATGTATGAATTTGTGTTTAATTTCAGATATATATTAAAAATTAAAGTATAGACCCAACTTGGATGTATATGAATAATATCTAGAATTCTTAAATCATGTTAATTATCAAAAATATCTGCATTGGAAATATATTTTGCAAGAATAAAATGGAAAATATATTTACTACTTTATGATTGGCATTCTGTCATTCTGACAAAATAAAATCGTATTTATAAATTTGAATTAATTAAAATATTCAAATTTTTAAAAACAAAGGAACTAATTATCCCTAAAAATCCGAATATTTCCTTTTTTTAATATAGGTTAATTGATTAAAATGCCCTTATGCTAAAATTTGTGTGATTATATAGTACATGTTATCATATTGTAATATCATAGACCTTCAGATCAAGACCTTTGATTCTATTCCATCCAGTGGTCCAGATCTGTGCATTCTGGTACACAATAGTTAGTAAAAACACAATAACCTAAGCCTATATATATATATATATATATATATATATATATATATATATATATATGTTTATTTATTCATTTCACATACCTTTTTACACACAATGTCGTATTCAAGATTGATAACGACCTTATGCTATTTCTTTATGTTTTGAAATATTTGGGTCTATAAAAGAGATTTTAGGATGTTTTGAGAAGAAAAAAACATCTCGATGCTTTGTTTCTTTTTTAAAATAATATAATGTTTTAATATGTATTTAAGTTTTTCATTGAATATGAATAAATAAAATCCGTTTGTTTATGTACTGTTAATAAACCAGTTTTTAAGATCCTTACATTTGTGTTAGTGTTCACACAGACCTGTTACCTAGTTAAACCCTAACTTAAGAACTTGCTACTACAACAATTAACTTAGATTTGGTGAATTTGAATATGCTAATGCATCTAGACATTAATATACAAGTCATTATAGCATTTGTACAAATCATACTATCTATTAAACAACTCAATTGTGAATCCATAAATGAACCTCATATAAACTTGATGAATTCCACAACCAGAATATGATTTCGAACATTAATTTGAGCTTAAATTCATCTTAATTTCCTATAAATATAAAACACCATGGATTCACCATTGAAGAGGCTTCAAAATCTCTCCAAACTCCAAAACAAACCACAATAAAGGAGATTTACATGAAGTTTGAGAGTTAGAAGCTAGAAATAACATTAAAAACTTAACAAAATCACCATGCTACAAACAACTTTTAGGTTTTGTTACTACACCAAACCCTAGTTCAAAATTAAGATTAGAAAAGGCTAGGATTTTTACCTCCATTGATTCTAAGTAAAGATTCAAGCTCAATGCTCCTCAAATCTCCCTTTAATTGCCTCTATTATATCTTAAATCTCCATCCTCCATCCTCTGAGCACTTCAAACTCGTCTCTTTCCGAATGGGGAGAAGAGAACTAATTTATGTCCAATTTTTTAATGATTTATCAACTATGGTCTCTCTAGTACCTTCTTTATTATTCGGCGGACCTTTAGACATACACCCCATTCATGAGTCAACTTAACGAGAGAAGAGAAAGAAAATGGATGGAAGTGAGAATAAAGTAAAAGAAATTTGTGTTCCCAAGTTTCAATAAAGGAAAGAAATAGAATGATCACTTTTCCTCCTAACTTTTCTTCCGGTTTGGAAGGATTTGGAGAAAAAGAACAAAATATTTAATTTTCCTCGCACTTCTCTCCAATTCGGGAACACAAAAGACAAATTTCTTTTCCTTTCCTTTTTCTTCTTTTCACTCCTTATTTTATTTTCTCTTCTTTTTTTTCTTTGCTACAACTCGGGAACGAGGTGTTCATACATTTAACACACTTTCAAAACTTTAACTATGGCCTCATGTCTTAAAAGTTATTAACATTTCTAGTCTCAATATGTCAAAACATGGTAAAACCCAAGTTTTACATTTTTGTCTATTTTAACCTCTCTTATAAATTTCTACAAATGACATATTTAACTTATGAATTCCAACTTAAACCACTAAATATCACTAACTATGAACTAACAACAGTTAAATCCAAAAACTTACGTCGAACTCAAATTCTAAGGTTTTGGTAAAAATAGACCATCTATCTCAAACTTCTTTTAACCTCATATTTGGTCTTCTAAGCATCTTTGTTATTTTTAATATTCCCATAAACAAAATTGTTTACTTCCACATTTTATTTTTCATATATATATATATATATATATATATATATATATATATATATATATATATATATAGATATATATATATATATATATATATATATATATATATATATATATACATACATATATACATATATATATATGGAATGCCCAATCTCCATGACTCTTTACCAAAGCTTCATTGTATGACTAAGGGATCGTTTGATAGTTGCTAACTGGGTTTGAAGTTCTGACTGAGTTAACTTATGACTGAAACTTGTTGTTTGATTTTGTATCTGACTTACTGTGCTAAATGACTATATTACCCTCAAACAATATTTTTTATAATAATTCCTTTATGATTTACCATTTAACTTATAACATTTACATTTTTTTTCTATAAAACATTCAACATGAGTAAAAAATTAAAAAAAAATAAAGATATATAACTTTTGTATGGACTATTGATTTGATATACACATGCAATTTTATAATTGATCAAATGATTTCACAACAAGAGAATTACATGGACAAAAATAACAAAAAGGAAATAATTCAAAAACAAAAAACATGAAGAGAATCACTCCTTGTCTGGGATCAACACAAATGAACCCATTGGTTTTCAACTCTCAAGAGCAATGTGAGATTGGGTTGCTTGAGACAGAGGATACTTGTGATTAACATGATCCTTCAATACTCCATTTTTAACATGAGAATACAAGGCTTCAACAGCTATAAACAGATGCTCTCGACTCGATTACCTCTGATGTATCCGACTCTAAAGCATGACATGCATGAATGCAAAAATCAAAATGGTTTTAGATTTTACTAAGGATTACATAGCCTAAATATGACATAAAGAGGCAATAATGATCCTATAGTACATGAATATCAAAATTGGCCATAAGTTATGCAAGGACTCAATTGGAAATTATCTGTACAATGCATCCAACTAACCAATTGGAATATATTTGCACAATACTAACTTTGAAATTATCTATACAATTCATCCAACTCATCAATACATCAATACTCTTGAGTATTCTCTGTCCGACTAGTCTTTTACTTCGCAATAGGTAAGAAGTCAAAATCTTATACAAATTTCATGAATCTCGAATAATGCTAAGTTTATGAAACCCTTTACTAAAATATGTGATGTTAACGGAAAAGAAGCATACCAAGAAGAATGTATATGAGTGTAGGGTCTATTGGATTGCGTCATGGGCTCGGTCCATAGCGTAGTTTGATTGTCGGTTTTGGGCCTGTCCAGCCGTGCATTATTTTGTATTAGGGTTTAGTATATAAGCTGCATGCATGCAGACTTAGATGTTATCGCTTTAATTGTTTTTATTTCACATCGTTTGTAAACCCTAGCTCGCCTCTACAGCGGAAGTTCTTCATCAAGCTCTGTTGAGGCGTGACTCAGTTTTGAATCATAAGCATAAGTTTGATTATGTTCTGTGTTCATACTCATATTAATCTTAAACTGTTTTAGTACTTTTATCGTTCTTGTGAAAGATCTATTCGATCTAAGAGTTGTTGAACTCATCAATTGGTATCAGAGCAGGAGACTGTGTAATTCATACACATCTCTTCTGTTAAAGAATATCTTAGGGTTTTTAATTCCGCATTGATTGATATTTATTGAGCCGTCACTCCTTATTGACGTATCTCATTAAGTGTTGATCTAACCCTAACGATATATTACAAGTCTGATCTTTTACAGGTTTTCGATCAAAAGTATCTTCGATGTCCATGGACGATTCACAAGCCAATCCGATCAATATCTCCAATAGCATAGGGTCTAAAACAAGAATACCGATCTTGTATACACAAGACTATGAACTTTGGACGCATCACTTTGAAGACTACGTGATTGGATCGGAGGACCATGGGTATCTAATCTGGGAAGCAACCACTTCAGGCCCATTCGCTCACTCAAGCACATCAAAGTTTGTTAAAACACAGAAAGAATACAATCAGCTTGTCAATGACGTCAAAGACATTCCTCAGGATGAAAAAGAGAAGTTTCAGTGCAATATCAAAGCTCTACGGATGATAAGGTTTGTGCTGCAATCGGATACGTTTCGTTTAGTGAGTTCTTGTGCTACAACTAAGGAGATCTGGGATAGATTAAAGGAATTATATTCCACAGATGAAGATTTGGAGCACTCTATCCAAACTCTCTTGTTGTCTGAGTTTGGTGATTTTAAGCAAAAGACTGAAGAAAAACTTGTCCAAACTTTTGATCGTTTCAATCATCTTTTGAGTAAGATGATAAAGCATGGAATTGAAAGAAAGGTAATAGAACAAAAGGTCACCTTCATGAACGGTCTCAGACCTGAATGGATGGCTGTTGTGTCAACTGTCAAAGCTCATGAACAGTTCAAGTCTTACTCTCTGGCAAAACTTGTGGGTATTTTAAAATCCCATGAGAATGCCTTATCAAAGGAAACAAATGTGGTCTCGGGTCTGGGTTCTATGGCTCTTGTCTCCAAAGGAAAGAGTTCGGTTAAAGAAGAAGAGGAATTAGATCTTGTAGATTTTGATCTAACCGGCGAAGAATAGGCCATGATGGTGTCAAATCCTAGAAGATTCATTAAGAAGAAATTCCCAGCCAACAAGAACTGAAACTGGCAGGGAAGTTACAATGCCGAAAGGATCAAGAAGGAACCGAAGATGGGGTCAAAGTCCAAAGAGTCAAAGAAGGAAGCTAAAGTTGGAGGAGACTCAGGATTCGATTGTCATTACTATGGAGGCAAAAATCATTTTGCTAAAGACTGCATGCTGAGAAAGAAAGAAGAAAAGACAAACGAAGAAGATGAGGAAGCGAGCCTCCTAAGAAGATTGGAGGAAATAAAGAAAAGAAAGTCGGTTGTTAATAACTATACCATGAATGCTTTGATTGTGCAGGGTTCAAATCACAGTGATGAGTTTGGCGGTGTGGAGGTCTGGTCCACAGATTCTGAGGATGATGAAGTTAGGAAGCCTACTCACGGAAAAGCTATGATGGAAAAAGAAGATCAAGCACCGAGAAGATGCTTTGCAGTGACCGAGGGTGTGTCCTAAATGAGAGGATACACAACTGATGGGGGAGTTGAAGAAGAAAGAGAGCGAGAGGACAGATGTTTTGCTGCCAAGCCTGTTAGTACTCAGATCAACGAATGTGATGAGTTGATCAAAAAGGTACAAAATATTCTTGCTTGTCTAAAAAGACCTGCTAATAATTATGAAAAAGAATTAAATAGTATAAAGTTAAAATTCTCAAGCATAAGTAGCAGTCTCACCCAAACCCGTGTCACGAATTCTAACCTAACTGATCAAATCAGCAGGATTTCTTCAAAGAGCGAGGAACGAAGAATGTGGATCGAGCAGAAGGAAAAGGAATTAATTAGATCTAAAGATGATTCTATTTATTTGCAAAGAGACAATCTTAAACTTCTCAAACAGCGAAATGCTTTTTGTTTAATTGCTAAAAGACTCTATTTGATGAGCCTCAAAAAGCGATTGACTCTAAATCAATTCATGCAAAAGACAACAAAGTTGATAATCTGAAACAAGTTATAGATGATGCTGCTAGAAAGATGGCTGATGATCAATCCAAAGGAAGCGAAAGTGCAGACACAAGCGAACCTTCTGATGACCATCCTACTGTCGAGGGGGAGCGTTCCTCTCCTCATCATGATCAAGGTTCTTCATTCCAGGGGGTGAACTCATTGCCAAGTACAACAAGCTCTACTGAAATTCCGACCAATGAAGGGAATACAAATGCTAGTTCTGAACAGGAATCATTCTTCGAGGGGGAGAACACAGTTGGTGAAGATGACATTTTGTCTGAACTCGAAGAAGAAATCAATGTTGAATTGGATCCTATCAAACAGACCAAAGATCATCCTCAAACTCAAATTATTGGGGAATCCTCAGAAAAGGTTTTAACTCGCTCTCAAATCAAAGCAAAACAGGAGGCTCTATTTTCGAAAGTCGAGTTTTGTATGTTCAATTCATTCATGTCCAAAATTGAACCAAAGACTGTTAATTCAACTCTTGATCATTCAGACTGGGTTCAAGCCATGTAGGATGAGTTAAATGAATTTGAACGAAACAAGGTATGGCGTCTTATTCCAACACCAAAGGATGCTTCGGTTGTCGGTCTCATATGGGTATTCAGAAACAAGATGGACAAAGAAGGGAATGTTATTCGCAAGGCTGGTGGTCAAAGGATATTGTCAGGAAAAGGGAATTGATTATGAAGGTAACAAGCGAAATAGAGAGAACCTATATGAACCGAAATAAACCGAGCGTTCGGTCTATTTCGGGTTCGGTCTATTTCGGGTGAAGTTCGACCGTGAACCGAAATGAACCGAGCGTTCGGTCTATTTCGGGTTCGGTCTATTTCGGGTGAAGTTCGACCGTGAACCGAAATGAACCGAGCGTTCGGTCTATTTCAGGTTCGGTCTTTCTGAACTCATTGTTGTTTTAAGGCATTTCAACTGTATTCTTTTGTAAATCTTTTTATTTTTTTTATTTTATTTTTATTCCTTTCTACTACTAAAATCCCAAAAATAATTTTCTCTTTCGTTCAATTGGTCAATTCTCACAAAAATCCAAAAATATTTTTTATTTTATATATATATATATATATATATATATATATATATATATATATATATATATATATATATATATATATATATATATATATAACGTTTTTATGTTTTTCTAAGTCTGATTCTCGATGGCACAAGCTAAGGCAGGTAAACGGTTTTTGTTAGTTAGGCGTCCCAAGAAGCATGCTGATGTATGTTGACCAAAGCCTCGTGTAACGACCCAATTTTCACGTCCAAAAATTTCGTTTTTAAAACATTACTTTAGAAAACATTAATAATTAAAAACATTGGTTGATCAAACCACATCGCAACGTAAACCATGTCTAAAAGCCAAATCATACAGCTAATCGAAATATCAGAGTATAAATCCCAGAGGAATCTCGTAAGTGCGGAAACCAGTGTGTGTATGATGTGCCGCTACCGCGCCAGCTCCTTCCCCTTCGATGAAGAGGTACCTGGAACCAAAACTGTAAAATGTAAGCACAAAGCTTAGTGAGTTCCCCCATAATACCTCATACCATGCAAGCATATAACATACAACATTTAGCTAGGAGTTACGTGCCTCGCCCATACTCATGAAGATACGGGCCCTGCCCACACTTCGCTAGCCGGGAGATACGGGCCTCGCCTACACTCTACTATCTAGGAGATACGGGCCTAGCCCACACTCCACTCTTGGAGAGATACGGGCCTTGCGCACACTCAACCGCTAACTCATAATATACAAGTATCACACAGACAACAAGTATAGACAACTCTATCATACTGACACATATATCATAATTAACTAAACCAAGAGATACGGGCTCGTCCCACACTCTAGTGCTAACATCTCGTCTACCCGGGTCGGCCTTGGTGCCTTAGACCCGTTCCTACTGGAAGGAAACTCATCTCGAAATAGCTGTTGGTCTGTGTGGGAATTGACTGTCTGCTGCTGCTGCCGCTCCGGAAATCCTCCGGCTATAATTCCCACAAAACACTCAATCAAACACCGCTAACTGACCCTCGGGTAAATTGACCATTTTACCCTTGATCCAGTTAAAAGTCAAAGCCAGAGTCAACTTTCAGTTGACCCGACTCGCCGAGTTGGCTCCCCAACTCGCCAAGTCCTTATCCAATCAATTGTCCTGCAACCCTTCTCTACTCGTCGAGTTGGGCGTTGACTCGACGAGTTCTCCTTCTAAACTGATATCCAAGTCCTTCATCCTACTCGCCGAGTTGTATGAACAACTCGCCGAGTCTGTTCTTGATCTAAAAAGATTGCCTTGAACTCGCCGAGTCAGGGCATTGACTCGCCGAGTTCCTTCATGGGTGAGTTCGGCTACCAACTCACCGAGTCCACCCAGGACTCACTACTCAACTCGACACAACGAAAATAGGACAAACTCGGAGACTCGCGACCAGACTCGCGACCAGACTCGCCGAGTCAGATGAGCAACTTGTCGAGTCTGCTTCATGCAAAAGCCATATACGCGATTTTGCTCGAATCCAGTCCATGCCATTCATAGATTTGGGCTCCTAGGGCCTGGTTTACACGTAAAGTTTCCAACTTTACGTGTAGATCATCACCAATAAAGGTTCTAAGGCTCAAAGTGCGCCAAAAGGGGTAGATCTAGGGCTTGTGTGCAATATGACTCCATAAAGGCAGTAGATCCAAGCTCCAGGGACTGAATAGGGTCTAGATCTAAAGGCTAACAACTTGAATCAACCAACAATGCATAACCAAGCTTGGGACATGGTTCAAGAAGGACTTTAATGGAGTAATAAGCATAGAAACAGAGGGAAAACGAGTTATACCTCAAAGAAATTACTGAGAGAACACGAAGATGCTTGGCTTCCTTCCCTTCCTCTTGATCTACTCCTCTTCCTTCTCAAAATCTTCAAGAAAACACACTAAAAAGCCTCAAACTCACAAGAACAAGGGCTAGAATGTATGGAGAGCTTCTGAGGGTGAAGGGGGCGGAGTTGTGGCGCAAATGGTCGGTTTAAATAGGATGCAAACCCTTGGAAATTAGGGTTTCATCAGACAGCGCGGACTCACCGAGTCCATAATATGGACTCGCCGAGTCGCCAACTTAACTGCGTCCCAAGTCCCGTCTCTACTCGTCGAGTCGGGCCTCCAACTCCCCGAGTCCAAGGCCAATAATACAAAATACTCAGATAAATCTTACATACCAGGAACCAGGTGCTACAAATCTCCCCCACTTATTTTAGACTTCGTCCTCGAAGTCTGCTGCTCAATCCTGAAACAGCTCGGGGTAATGCTCCATCATCTCTTGCACCAGCTCCCAAGTCCACTCTGATCCCTTCCGGTGCTGCCATTGCACCTTCACGAGTTCCACTCGCTTGTTCCTTAAATCCTTCGACTTTCTGTCGAGGATTGCGACTGGGCGCTCAATGTAATTCAGGCTGTCATCAACCTGTATATCCTTTATCGGCACTACTGCTGAATCGTCCACTAGGCACTTCCGCAGCTGAGAAACATGGAAAGTGTTGTGGATCTGGCTGAGCTCGACTGGCAGATCCAGCCTATACGCCACCTTGCCCACCCGGGCTACAACCCTGAACGGTCCGATGAATCTCGGGCCCAACTTGCCCCGCTTCCTGAATCGAATGACGCCTTTCCAAGGCGACACCTTCAGGAGAACCATATCCCCGACTTGGAACTCCAAGTCGGATCGACGCTTGTCGGCGTAACTTTTCTGTCGACTCTGAGCAGTCTGAAGCCTGCTCCGAACCTGCTGGATCCTCTCGGTCGTCTTGAGCACCACCTCGGTCCTCCCCATGACCCTCTGGCCAACCTCCCCCCAGCATATCGGGGTCCCGCACCTCCGACCGTACAACAACTCGAATGGAGGGCGGTCAATACTCGTGTGGTAGCTGTTGTTGTATGAGAACTCCGCCAAGGGAAGGTAGGTATCCCAGCTACCACCAAAATCTAGCACGCATGCCCGCAACATATCCTCCAAAGTCTGGATGGTCCGCTCGCTCTGACCATCCGTCTGCGGGTGAAAGGCGGTGCTAAAATGCAGACGAGTGCCCAACTCCTCATGAAACCTCTTCCAAAACCTAGAAGTGAACCGCACATCTCGATCTGATATCACTGACACTGGCACCCCGTGCCGCGCTACTATCTCCCTGATGTAGATATTGGCCTGCTTTTCGGCCGAGATGCTCTCCTGGATCGGAATAAAATGGGCGCTCTTGGTTAATCGATCCACGATGACCCAAATCGAATCTACTCCACGCGCAGTCCTGGGAAGCTTCGTGATAAAATCCATCGTGATATCTTCCCATTTCCACAGTGGAATATCCAACGGCTGCATCTTACCATGCGGCCTCTGATGTTTGGCCTTGACCTTACTACAGGTCAAGCACCGCTCGACGTACCACGCCACATCCCGCTTCATGCAGGGCCACCAATAGTCTAGGTGAAGATCCCGGTACATCTTCGTCGCCCCTGGATGAATGTAGAATCGGGATTTGTGCGCCTCCTCCATCAAGATCTGGCGCGCGCCTCCATGATACGGCACCCACACCCTACGATGTAGTGTCAACAACCCCCGACTATCATAATCAAAAGAGGTGACTTGAGCCACTATTCGCTCACTCTTCCGATGCTCCTCCTTCATAGCCTCCTGTCGAGCCTCCTGGATCTGCTCCAACAGGGGAGTCACCACAGTCATCCTCATACAAATATCCCTGATCGGCATCGCCTTGCGGCTAAGCGCATCGGCCACCACATTGGCCTTCCCTGGGTGGTAAAGGATCTCACAATCATAATCCTTCACCACGTCTAACCACCGACGCTGCCTCATGTTCAGATTCGGCTGATCCATGAGGTACCTCAAACTCTTGTGGTCCGTGTAGATGGTACATCGAACCCCGTAGAGGTAATGCCGCCAAATCTTGAGGGCAAAAACCACCGCCCCCAACTCCAAATCATGCGTCGGTTAGTTCACTTCGTGAGGCTTGAGCAGCCTCGAAGCGTAGGCAATGACATGCCCCCTCTGCATCAGTACCGCGCCCAACCCTGAAATGGACGCGTCACACTAAACCACAAAATCCTCTACGCCCTCTGGCAGGGCTAAGATTGGCGCCTCGCACAATCTCTATCTCAGTGTCTCAAACGCAGCCTGTTGCTCGGGTCCCCACCAAAAGACTACGGCTTTCTTCGTCAGTCGCGTCAGGGGTACGACTATCTTAGAGAAGTCCTGAATGAATCTCCGATAATAGCCTGCCAATCCCAGGAAACTCTGAATCTCAGATGGAGACTTCGGAACCTCCCATCTCATCACGGCCTCGACCTTGGCCGGATCGACCAGAATCTCGTTCTGGTTAACAAGGTGTCCGAGAAATTGCACCTCGCGCAACCAAAACTCGCACTTGGAGAACTTGGCATACAAGCTCTCCATCCTCAGGGTCTCCAAAACTTCTCTCAGATGCTCCTCATGCTCCTCCTGTGTCTTGGAATAAACCAAGATGTCGTCAATGAAAACTATCACAAACCGATCCAGCATCGGCCTGCACACGCGGTTCATGAGGTCCATGAACGCGGCAGGAGCATTGGTGAGCCCAAGCATCACCACGAACTTGTAGTGGCCATAGCGCGTCCGAAACGCGGTCTTCTGCGTATCCTCCTCTCTGACCCTCAGCTGATGGTATCCCGAACGCAAATCGATCTTGGAAAACCAAGACGCTCCCTGAAGCTGGTCAAAGAGATCATCAATCCTTGGGAGTGGGTAACGGTTCTTCACCGTTACCTTATTCAGCTCCCGATATTCTATGCACATCCGGTGCGACCCATCCTTCTTCTTCACAAACAGGATCGGGGCTCCCCAGGGTGAACTGATCGGACGAATAAATCCCTTGTCTAGCAGCTCCTGCAGTTGCGTAGACAACTCCTGCATCTCGGGAGGAGCCAACCGATACGGTGCCTTGGCTATCGGAGCCGCACCAGGAACGAGGTCAATCGTGAACTCCATCTGTCGCTCCGGAGGTATCCCAGGAAGCTCCTCTGGGAAAACATCTACGAATCTCGAACCACTGGAACCTCGATCACTGTCGCCTTACCCGCCTACCGGGTATCCATCACATACGCGACATATCTTGCGCATACCTGCTGAAGATAGCGTCTAGCCCTCGCTACTAAACATACAGTGGGTCCGCAATGTGGCCTCTCGCCATGAATCACTAACTCTCCCCCACCTGGAGTCCTGACTCGCACTAGCTGCTGTGCACAGTCTATCACCGCCCCATTAGGGCTCAACCAATCCATGCCTATAATCACCTTGTTCCCACGCAACAGAATGGGAACCAAGTCTACCAAGTAGCGCTCCTCAAACAAACGCAATACACAATCCCGAAACACCATTGATGCTCGCATCGATCGATCATCAGCAATCTCTACCTCTAAAGGGCAATCCAATATGCCTGAAGACTCAGGAAACTTCTTGCTAAGCGCAAGGGAAACAAATGATCGGGAGGCACCCGAGTCGAACAACACCTGAATTGGGATGCCGTTCACATGGAACGATCCTAATGCATATATATACACACAGAGCACATATCAATATCATAACATCATAAAATAAAGTAGAGGGAAAGAATCATACCCGTCACCACGTCGGGTGCGGCGCGTGCCTCCTCGGTAGTCAGCTGAAATGCCCGGCTCCTCACCACCGGAGCCTCTGCCTTGCCTTGCCGGCCATCAGTGATCCGCAAGGTCGCTGGAGCTGGCGCCTTTACTGGCGTCGGTGCTGTCAACTGGGGGCAATTGGCCTTCTTGTGTCCCCTCTGGTTGCAGTGAAAACACAACAACTCCGATATCTGAATAGCCGAAAATGGAGTAGTACAATCCCTGCTAAAGTGCCCTGCCTTGCCGCACTTGTAGCAGCCTGCTGATCCCATCCTACATGCTCCCTCATGCGTCCTGCCGCATTTCCGGCAGCGGCCAGGTCCCCCTTGGCCTTTCGGCCTCCCATCTGATCCCCTGGGCTTCTTCCCTGAAGCCCCAACCACCTGCCCCGCCTCTGCTTTCCTCTTCCGAATGTGCTCTAAATCAATCTCCCTTTCCGTTGCCCTGGAAATCATGGACTCCAGGGTAGGGCAAGCTGAAAAGCTAACATGCTCCCGGATGTCAGCTCGTAGCATGTCATGATAACGGGTCCTCCTCATATCCTCATCACCCGCATACTAGGGCACCAGCAAAGCCCTCTCTCGGAACTTGGCAGTGATCTCCGCCACAGTCTCTGTCGTCTGCCTCATATCCAAGAACTCCCTGGCCAGCTGCTGAAGCTCGACAGCTGGCGCAAACTCCGCCCTGAACCTGGTCGCAAAGTCCGACCAGGTCATAGCCTCGACAGCCGAGGCTCCCAATGAGTCCCCCACGGACTCCCACCAATCACTAGCTCGATCTCGTAAACACCCCGCTGCGAACCTCACCTTCGACCCCTCAGGGCAGAAGCTAATCATCTGTGCAGACTCAATGTCTGCAATCCATCGTCTGGCGGTAATGGGGTCTTTCACCCCGTGGAAATCTGGCGCACCACTGCCCTTGAAGTCCTTAAAGGACAGTGTGCGAGATCCCGACTGGCTAGATGCCATGTCGCTCCTGAACGCCCGGAGGCGATCTTCCATCAGCTCGATGATCCCTTCCTTGATCGACCCGAAGATAATGGGGGTCGACTCAAGGATACCCCTGGTGATCTCTGACGCGATGAAGTCGCGTAGTCCCTCATCCACTGGCTCGGAACCTGATCCCGAACCTGAACCCTCTCCTGAACCGCCATCTATCGGCCTCGATCGTAGTACCACCATTCTGCAATACATAAATAACAATCGTTAGTGATACTGATACTTCTTGAGGGATCACAACTACCACAAGTTCCCTGGTTTTATCTTGGCTTTCCTTGGTTCGGGTACGGATCCTCTGCTTTCAGTAGTACGGGCCCATACTACCTTCCACATCTATCCGTACCTTCTTTAAGGGCTGCCTCGACTCCACCAGATCCCTTTCACTACCACTGATCACTGCTATACTCTTCCTAGGCTTGCCCTAGGGAAATCTCTGACTCTACCCTACCCAGTCCTCAGTTGCTGAAGGCCTCCTTGTAATGCCAATTAGCCTTTACCTAAATACCATCACATTTGATGAGGCTCAAATAATCCTTCGAGTAACAGACTCGTCCCTACAACGGTTAGACTCAAACGAGAGCTGCGCAATAGGGTCAAATCCCGCACTCTAAGATTATTCAACCCATATCACATGTGATGTGACGTATTCACCTAATGGCTAAATCCCATCACTCAGAGTCCCACAAGCACAAAGCAAGTAGCATTCGAACTAAGGAAGCAATCTCCAGCAACTCCGCTCCCATAGAGAGAACTGAACTAGCTTATAATGCTAAACTCATACTATCAGGCATAACCCCTAACAGGCTATCCTACTGCTTTCTACTCAATTCTAGCATGAAATTTTCATACACTGAAGCACATAAAGCAGGCACATAAGGCATCACTCCTAGATCCTTAGCCTTATTCTAGCATGCTGTTCTACTGAAACTGATAAACATAACATAAACTTATATGGGTACTTTGGGGAATACTTACTTGAGCTCGGCCGGTTGCGCACATCACACACTTCGTTTCTTCTTAAAATACTTTACTTGACCTTTTAGAAAACGTTTTCTTTTTCAAAATCTTTTGACCCCTCGATTTGAGTTCAGACACCCCCGAAGGTGTGTCCGAATCCCTCAAACCAGGGCTCTGATACCAACTTGTAATGACCCAATTTTCACGTACAAAAATTTCGTTTTTAAAACATTACTTTAGAAAACATTAATAATTAAAAACATTGGTTGATCAAACCACATCACAACGTAAACCATGTCTAAAAGCCAAATCATACATCTAATCGAAATATCAGAGTATAAATCCCAGAGGAATCTCGTATGTGCGGAAACCAGTGTGTGTGTATGATGTGCCGCTACCGCGCCAGCTCCTTCCCCTTCGATGAAGAGGTACCTGGAACCAAAACTCTAAACTGTAAGCACAAAGCTTAGTGAGTTCCCCCATAATACCTCATACCATGCAAGCATATAACATACAACATTCAGCTAAGAGTTACGGGCCTCGCCCATACTCATGAAGATATGGGCCCTGCCCACACTTCACTAGTCGGGAGATACGGGCCTCGCCCACACTCTACTATCTAGGAGATACGGGCCTAGCCCACACTCCACTCTCGGAGTGATACGGGCCTTGCCCACACTCAACCGCTAACTCATAATATACAAGTATCACACAGACAACAAGTATAGACAACTCTATCATACTGACACATATATCATAATTAACTAAACCAAGAGATACGGGCTCGGCCCACACTCTAGTGCTAACATCTCGTCTACACGGGTCGGCCTTGGTGCCTTAGACCCGTTCCTACTGGAAGGAAACTCACCTCGAAATAGCTGTTGGTCTGTGTGGGAATTGACTGTCTGCTGCTGCTGCCGCTCCGGAAATCCTCCGGCTATAATTCCCACAAAACACTCAATCAAACACCGTTAACTGACCCTCGAGTAAATTGACCATTTTACCCTTGATCAAGTTAAAAGTCAAAGCCAGAGTCAACTTTCAGTTGACCCGACTCGCCGAGTTGGCTCCCCAACTCGCCGAGTCCTTATTCAATCAATTGTCCTGCAACCTGTCTCTACTCGTCGAGTTGGGCGTTGACTCGACGAGTTCTCCTTCTAAACTGATATCCAAGTCCTTCATCCTACTCGCCGAGTTGTATGAACAACTCACCGAGTCTGTTCTTGATCTAAGAAGATTGCCTTGAACTCGCCGAGTCAGGGCATTGACTCGCCGAGTTCCTTCATGGGTGAGTTCGGCTACCAACTCACCGAGTCCACCCAGGACTCACTACTCAACTCGACACAACGAAAAGAGGACAAAGTCGGAGACTCGCGACCAGACTCGTCGAGTCAGATGAGCGATTCGTCGAGTCTGCTTCATGCAAAAGCCATATACGCGATTTTGCTCGAATCCAGTCCATGCCATTCATAGATTTGGGCTCCTAGGGCCTGGTTTACACGTAAAGTTTCCAATTTTACGTGTAGATCATCACCAATAAAGCTTCTAAGGCTCAAAGTGCGCCAAAAGGGGTAGACCTAGGGCTTGTGTGCAATATGACTCCATAAAGGCAGTAGATCCAAGCTCCAGGGACTGAATAGGGTCTAGATCTAAAGGCTAACAACTTGAATCAACCAATAATGCACAACCAAGCTTGGGACATTGTTCAAGAAGGACTTTAATGGAGTAATAAGCATAGAAATAGAGGGAAAACGAGTTATACCTCAAAGAAATTATTGAGAGAACATGAAGATGCTTGGCTTCCTTCCCTTCCTCTTGATCTACTCCTCTTCCTTCTCAAAATATTCAAGAAAACACACTAAAAAGCCTCAAACTCACAAGAACAAGGGCTAGAATGTATGGAGAGCTTCTGAGGGTGCAGGGGGCGGAGTTGGGGCGCAAATGGTCGGTTTAAATAGGGTGCAAACCCTTGGAAATTAGGGTTTCATCAGACAGCGCGGACTCGCCGAGTCGCCAACTTAACCGCGTCCCAAGTCCCGTCTCTACTCGGCGAGTCGGGCCTCCAACTCGCCGAGTCCAAGGCCAATAATACAAAATACTCAGATAAATCTTACATACCAGGAACCAGTGTAACGCCCGTAGATCAGGGCTAGTCAATTTAGAGACGATAAGCATAAAAATGACTTTTTGATGGAAGGTTATTTAGAAGGATTAATCTTAACCAAGTTGTAGTATATGTCACAAGGTTTCCGTTCATATAAAGAACGCCAAAATCCGAGTTATAACGAAGAAGTTATGACCCGTCGAAGTTTCACGACAGAACCGGCACGACCTAGCGCGACCCAGCGCGACGTAAATAGTGAATTTAAGGTAGATAAATATCTATCCTTAGTGATCTAAATGAGAATTGAAGATCTCATCGATAGTAATGCAACGATGGAAAGACAGACGAAAACGGACGTCAGACGAAGAAGTTATGAGTTTATAACAGAGTTTTCCTGTCCCGACCTACTAAAAATAATATATAAGTAATATAATTATAATATATTAAAAATAAAGTCAAAATTAGCCAATGGAGTCTAAACGAGAGTTGTAGAGCATAATCTCACCTTCGCGGCGATATAAAGAACGTCGAAAACGGAGTTCGTATGCGAAAGTTATGAATTTCTGAAGATCGGGGCGCGAAACCCCAAAACTGTCAGAGACCACGACGTGGCAAATCTCCTGACACCTCCAGGAGCCCCCCAGATGCAACTTGGGATGACGCATGCAGTGACGACCAAGCCCACGACGTGGAAAAAGGTTGCCACGACGTGGCAAGGGCCAAATTTGCCCTATAAATAGATTTGAAGGGCCAGCCGTTTAGGGTTGCTATTTTCTCTCTTCTCTCTCCCGTTTTACCTCGATTTGCGTTCCAGAAGTACCCCGAAGCCCTGGTATCAACCCCGAGACCCGAAGCAAGTCCCGAAGCCCGAAGATCCCGAGAAGTGCGATTCCCGAGCCGAAGCTCTGCCCGCGAGAAGTTCGATTTTTGTAGAGATCTTCCAGATCTGCTGAGGATTTCTACTTCTGCAAGTAGTAGTGCTGTCTGATCATCTTCTGATCAAGTGAGTGTGTAGTTACTTTCTTCTAACACATAAATATTAAGTATTTGCTATGAAATACATGTTATGTGTATAATATAAAGTTGTTTATATGTGTGAGTGTATAGTCCCTTTCATAACACAATTTCAATACAAGTATTGTGTGAATGTATTAAGTATATGTTTTGGGTGAGTATGTGATCACTTTCTTCTAACATATACATATTAAGTATTTGCTATGAAATACGTGCTATGTGTTTATATATTGTTGTTTATTTGAGATGAGCGTGGAATGGATGTTTTATATAGGTGTTAAATGAGTTAATCTGTGTATGTATTTTATATCTACAAATATGTTGGGTAGAACATGGGTAGATGAATTAGATGACGTGTGATGATAATTAGGTGATGAGAAATAGGTGATGATAATTAGGTGATGAGATATAGGTGATGATAGAAAGGTGAGGATAATTAGGTGATGATAGATAGGTTATGAATTACCAGTCCATGCGATGTTGTGGCTGCGTATTCATGCGATGATAGTCTAACCCTTATTATGAATTACCAGTCCAGGCGATGTTGTGGCTGCGTATTCATGCGATGATAGTCTAACCCTTATTATGAATTACCAGTCCAGGCGATGTTGTGGCTGCGTATTCATGCGATGATAGTCTAACCCTTACTATGAATTACTAGTCCGGGCGATGTTGTGACTACGTATTCATGCGATGATCCTTAGGAAAAAGTCCTTAGGAACAAACATATAAGGAAATGTGATGTAAGGAGATGAGAGGTAAATACGATGTAGGAGATGACCCTTAGGATAATTCCTTAGGGAAGGTACTTAAGAATAAACGAAGATAATGGGGATGGGTAATTGGGTTGATTGTTTGATGATTATATATATATATATATGTGTGTGTGTGTGTGTGTGTGATATAATATTGTGGGTTGAAAACCCTATATGCTCACCAGGCTCCCAAGCCTGACCCACTCAGTTTAATCGTATCACAGGTATCGATATGAAGCTGCTTTGCACTGAGAGATTAAAGGAGATGTAAATCACTAGAGTAAATGAATGTATGTTCTGTTTATGCTTATGTGTCTGTATCGGAACATGACATCCCGAGGTTTTATTATTTAAATGAAAATACATTCTCTTTGAGAAATGTTTTGATATGTTTTTATCATATCTTGTTTTGGGAACAAATTCCGCAACCGTTTTCATTAAATGAATACTCTGATTTATAAAACAAAGCATAAACAAATCGGTCTTTTCTGGCCGTGAAATTGGGGATGTCACAACCAGGCGCTACACCTCGACTGATCTTGAGTGAAGCCTTAATAACATGATTTATACCCATCATGTTTTCCCAATACAGGCTATCATGTTCACTCTAATCTTGAGCTACCTTAATCTACTCAAACTGAGTTTAGAGTTTTCTGCTTGGTCCTTCTTTTCTTTAAAAAGCAGAGGTACATTCGCTTCTTATACCATCTCCATCACCTTTCTCCATTATAATTCGTTTCATCAATATAACCCCTAAGACTCTCAGTTTTAACCACTGAGGTTTACGGTTATACAAAATCTGCGTTCATGATCTTAGTTTCATGCTACTATGTACTAAGTGAAACCCAAAATTCAACACCACTAATGAATTGACGGTGAATTCATAAATTCAAGCTCTTACTTGTCACCTAATGAAATCTCTTTTTCTTTTTGAGTGATCTTTATGAGATTGCCTTTCACCAAGGCTTCTTTAACCCTAAAAGATCCAGTTTAATTTTTTTTTAGATTTCTTTACTTCTCTCGTCACTATAAAGCATTTCACACCTACTTGTTCAACAGATCACAATGATCTCACAAGTACTTCATTCACTTTTGATCTTATGTTAAGTATCGAAATTATGAATTAAAGCAAAAGCCACCCTCTTTAATCTTTAAAAGAAGCCTTTCAAAACTTCTCAACAAGTTATTGATCGTTATTTCATGGGAAACCAAGCAAGCACTTACATGTCTCTCTTGACTTTGAAGGAAGTGATTTTTGCCCAGAATCAATTGTTTTATGTCTGAATACGACATCATAGATAATCCCAAAACACTCGTTTAATTTCTTTATCTTTTACACACTATGCACGGAAATTTTTAATTTTTCCAAATTCTAAGTTTCACACAGATTAATGATTCAAATGTTCAAGGCACACACACTCAAGCGTCATAAGGTGAAACGATTGGGATAAAGAGGTAGCTGACTCAGCAGAAATTCAAACGGTTTGGCGATTTGAAAAAGATAAGTTTTATGAAAAGGCGTGAAAAAGGGAAACGTTTTTTTCTCTCATGCGTCATCTTCGGCATGCCAACTATTCACACATCAACTCAGACGCTATTTTAGAGATAATCCATGATTTCAGCCGGATTCTTCTCTCTCTTCCTTGTACGTATAAAAGGAATTGGAACGGTATTCTCTCAATCTTTATCACTTCCAAAAAGCTCTCAAAGAAACCCGACGATTTTCTGCAACTGTTCATCATCATCTTCAAGCTACTAACATGGCAGATTCCTCATCCGTTCACGATACTTCAGTTCGTCAACCTCTACTCACTATCAAACCCCAACAGAATCTAATCATTGATCTCACCCCGTTCGTATATGAGCCCTATATGATGTATGTGGTTGAGTGTCTCAAATACTCACCACTCGTCGACGCACTGACAAAGGTTGAAGTTGTTCCTATGTCATTCTTATCTCTTGTCTACTCTACTGCATTCTATGACCAGGATAATGAAAGGATTCACTTTGAACTTCACAATGAGAAGATCTCTATCTCCAAGACTCGATTATGTGCCCTAATTGGTCTTTCTCAAGATCCATCTTTGGTAAACCCTGATTCCATTACCACTGGTCAACTATTCACAGTGTTCTATCAGATGGGGTATACCGAAACCCTAACAACTATCACCAAGTTCAAGAAGTCCTGCCTTCCTCCTCAATGGAATGGTATTTTCACGCTATTATTCAAGGGCTTGTCTGAGAGGAGCGCAGGTTCTGACGGTGCCAGCAAGTCATTCATGACGGTGTTGTATGGGTTGTTCAATGGGCTTAACCTTGATTATGGGTCCCTTATTTGGCAGCAGTTGGTTCAAAGCCTAGTTTCTTCATCCAGGCATTCTGAGATTTCATGTGGGAGATTCTGGACCATCATCACCAAATGGGCAATGGATCGTAATCGTTTCCCAATAATGGCGGATTCCTTGCTTTCTTCTATCGCTACTTTTCATACGACAAAAATTATCGTCACTGACCCAACCAAGTTCTCCTTCATTGGACCTATTCCTGAAGCGATGCTCGGTCGTATTTCAGCGTCGAGTAACGTTCTTCAACAGTACATAAATCGTACCTCAGTTGGCCCCAGAGAACTCACACCTGCTATGGTTCGTTCAATTGAAGAGGCTGACAAGCCAGCCAAGAGGGGTAAGAAGCCTGAATCGCAGAAGGAGGGACCAGTCACAAAGCCAACCAAGGGGTAGACCCCCAAAAAGCGACAAACAGATAAAGCTGCTACTTCTTAACCTCAACCCAAATAGCCAAAGAAGCCTGCTAGGAGACTTATTCTTCAATCCTCCAGCGATTCGGATTCAGAATATGTTCCTCCTAAGCAGAAGAACGCTCCACCTTCAGATTCTGAGCATCAAAGTTCTGATGAAGAGGCTTCGGAACGAGGGGACACTCCGCCTCTCTCACCTACTCCAGAAATTCCGGTTAGCTCTTTTCCTCCTTCACCTCCACCTGTTACCATTCCAGTTTCTATTCCTCCCATCTCTCCAATTACCACATCTCAACCCTTCACTACAATTCCTATTCCCACTCCCATTTTCACAGATACCACTTCTACCACTACTACAAAACCTACCTTTACTGATCCCAATCCACCTGTAACCGAACCTCCTTTTACAACCGAACCTACTTTCATAACCGAACCTCCACCTTCTTCAAAACCTTTGTCTCCAACACCATCTACCGAAACAACCCCTATTTTGGGCGGTGAGGACTTGGAATTCGATTCCACATATTTCAGTCCTTATCGAGTGCAGAGCGAGGATGATGACGATGAGCCAATTACCAAACGTCATCTCAAAGCAGTAAATGACAAGCTTGATCAACTGCTTTCCTCTTCTTCCTCTGGTGCCCATTCAGAAGCTGCTTTAAAAGCAGTGTTCTCGTCGGTTGTTGCCGAACACAGTGCTACCCTATCAAATGCAGCCAAGGCTATTGAAGCCTCCTCTTCCCAATGTCAACAAGCTTCTCGTGCTGTCGATGCCTCGACTAAGGAGTGCAAGGAAGCGACCGCAAAAGTCGATAAACTAGTTTCCGACGCTAACTTGTTTCTAGATTCCTTGCAGGCTGTTGCTGCCAAGAATGCTGAAACTGTCAACACTTCAGTCCAGACTCTTAAAAAGACTCTTCAATCTGAGTGTTCGAACCTAGAAACAGCACGCCATGCCATTGAAGAAGCAAATGCATCGCTCCATGCTAAGGTCAACGAACGCTTAACTCAACTGGAAGCAGACTTAGCTATGGAAAATCGGATTATGGACAAGCTTGCCAGACGTACAGCCCAGCTTAAACTGCAAACACACAACCTACGAACTGCTAATGCTGAGATCAATGACCTCAAGTCAGAAAGGGAGGTTATCCGGAGTTCTGCTGGAGATGTTCACTCCATCCTTCTTCATCTTATTGAAGGTCATGATCCCCTTATCACCATCACTGTCAGAAGGCATTTGGCAGACAAGCTCAGACTGGCACTGGATGTTCTCAGCCGTATCGAGGGTGTTCCGGTGACTGGTGTCCAACCGAAACAAGGGGGAGAGAAAGAGTCAAAGCAGCAACCTCCTCCTTCCAGCTCAAAACCAGCTGCTGAACCGAAGGTTAATGAAGCTTCGGTCAGTAACAAAGATAAGAAGAAAAAAGAAGATTGGTGAAGACGACACAGACAATGAAGAAGATGTCTATGTCGATATTCCCGAGAAACCTATCCCAAAGGATAATACTTCTAAAAAACAAACGGAAGAAATCACCGAGAAGCAACGCGCTGAGCTAGAACAGAAGCGAAAGGAGGCGGAGCTCCTTGAAAAGAAAAAGTCTTTGTTTCCTGTATGGACAAAAGAATCGCTTCAGCGGTGTGCAATCGACGATCCAACTGTTCTCTGGCTCGAGCAAATAATGTCCTTTGGCCTTGACAACTCCAAGGATGCACAGTTTGATATGCCAATCACTCGAAAGGCATTCATCTTTCATTGCTTCAACTCGACTGTTGCCATTCCATCTCCGGACCCGAAGGTAGATAGGGATCTTCTGGAGTTCTACTTGGAGTTTGCTCAACCTCAATACCAGACTTGGAGCTCAAAGAAGATAACTACATTCAAGGTAATGAAGCCCTATTCAACAGGGAAATTTGTTAATGTCAAATTTCGGGTGACTCGAGGAACCGAAGGTTCAGTCTACCATTTTTCCCTTGCTGATCTACCGAACCTCAATCCCCATGACTGGATACTCCTCAACAACATTCTTCTGTCGAATCCCCAGGAGTATCAGCCAATAATCGATCATGTCAAGCGTATGCTTGTTTGCTACATACATGAGGTAGCGAAAATGGACCAGGAAATTGCCTCTGTCATACACAAGCGACCAACGATCAAGCCCATGGGCAGAGCTGGCAATGTCAACAACATGATCAAGGGGAAAATTGATTCAACGTATCACACAGTCATGTTCCTCAGAGGCGAAGGTCAAAAATGTATGTTCGCTCTTGTGGACAAACACCTCTTCTCGACGACTTGTGATCATATCTTGGAGATCATTCAAGATATGATCTCTCACCTCTTCTCGACGACTTGCCATTATTCCTCGATTATTCAAAGTTATCAAGACGGTGAGGCCTGCTCAGAAGAAATAATCTCTCGCCTCTTTTGACGCAAAGGGGGAGATTGTAGGGTCTATTGGATTGCGTCATGGGCTCGGTCCATTGCCTAGTTTGATTGTCGTTTTTGGGCCTGTCCAGCCGTGCATTATTTTGTATTAGGGTTTAGTATATAAGGTGCATGCATGCAAACTTAGATGTTATCGCTTTAATTGTTTTTATTTCACATCATTTGTAAACCCTAGCTCGCCTCTACAGCGGAAGTTCTTCATTGAGCTCTGCTGAGGCGTGACTCAGTTTTGAATCATAAGCATAAGTTTGATTCTGTTCTGTGTTCATACTCATATTAATCTTAAACTGTTTTAGTACTTTTATCGTTCTTGTGAAAGATCTATTCGATCTAAGAGTTGTTGAACTCATCAATGAGAAATAACTAAAATGGAAAACAAACCTCTTGATATTCGATTTCCATTGACAGTACTTGTTCATGGATATATGTCCAATTTCAGGAAAAAAAAAAGACAGAAAAAGCTTGATTTCATGTCCGATTTCAGATCATACAAGTGCAGCAAGATGCTAATTTCATATAGGATTTTTGTCAGATTTCATTGTCATCTAATTTCAGAAAAAACTAGGAAAAAAAAAAAAGAACGCAACTTACTATCGAGATGTAGAGGCTGGAAATACGGCGATGGTGGAGGGCATACAAAGCAAGCCGATAGAAGAGGACAATGGAGGGTAGAGGCTTGGCAATTTGCCCTTTGAGCGATGAGAGACAGAGCAAGAGGATGGAGCAAAATGGAGGCGTGTTTTTTTCTAAGGGTTAGAAGCGGGATAAAGCATTTACTCCTGACTAAATCAATATATTGGACCGGGTCAAATATAATTTTCCCTTTATCAAACAGGTTGATTGGACTAAGTCAGCCAAAAGAACTAACCAGACCAGTCAGCTATATATCAAACAAGCCCTAAGTATTTCAATACTTATAGTTGTTGCAACTTTGGGCATTGTGTTTGTTCTTATATATCGGCATCACAGTCTTATATATCTACTCTTTAAACGTCTTGGCCTACTTTAAGATAATGTTGAAGACTCTTTTCAGCTATTACGCTCCTTCCTCTCATAGTCATAGCAGCTGATATGAACTTGGTATGAGCCAAGAACGTTAAGATGATGTTTAAAGAGATTTAACATAATAATAATAATAATAATAACAATAACAATAACAATAATAATAATATCATTATTTGAGAGACACGAACCAAAAGATGATGAATATAGATTACTGGTGACTTCCAACCCCAATCCACTGCCATTTGCCTATTTAACTTGTATTATATTTTTTGTAACATGAACTCCAGGTTATTACTCGAAAACATGATCATCAAAATTAGTCCAAAATACTAAAAACAATAACCTAAATATAATAATAAATATCAGCCAAATTAATTAAAAAATAAGTAAGTTTGATAGCCAAGACTTATCTAGTTAACAAACACGGCCTTTGAGAATTTAAATGTAATCATCATCAACCAATGAGATTGCAAGTCAACACATGTAATTGGAAAATATAGGATTACAGATACAATAACCCGAGTCGAATGTCTTTTAGATCGTCTACACGATATATAATCCATTGTAGCGAATTTATTTATTATCGAATATCATATCATCATACACTCGGATGACATTATTATACCCAAAGGCATTACGAAGTCAAAGCTTCTTTTTATAAGTAAAAATAAAGACAGCTTTCAGATACCCATGAAAAGGTGATCCGCAGATTTATCCCCAATCCTCACGCTTCGTAATTCGTTTCCAGCTCCAATACGTTTTAGCGGTTCCACAGAGACAAATGGGATCAGGATCCGGATCCTGGTCAGCACCTCTTCCATTACATAAATTTTCTCCAACAGCTGTCATAATAACAAATATTGCTAGGTAAGTTTGAAAAGTACATTTAACAACCTCTGAATGAAACCATTCAGATAATCAGGATACAGTCTTTGAACAGTTAAGAACCCTACCTTCTGAGAAGTCAGAACCATTAAGAGACATTTTCCAAAAACGCATACCTCAATGCGAGTTCCGTGAACAAGAAGAATGTCAACACATGCGAGAACTCGCGCCCGGTGCAGGTGCGTTACAGGGTTCCCCTGCACCGGCAAGTAGAGGATAATTGATTGCTATTCAGAATCTTCGTACAATTCATCATCTGAGAGCTCATCGAATGAGCGAATGTCCAATTGGTAGCGTAAAATTCCCCCAATTCCACCAAACCCTCTGCAAAATTGTGATCCTTCTTGCGATTTATTTGTCACAAATTCAAGCGTGCAACCGAATTTTCTATACTCATTAGCAAACCACTCGAGTAAAGACATCTTGTCTTGAACTTCTAATTCGACGTTCGTGGTTGCATCACGGAAGTTTTTTTGATTACCCTCTTGCTCTTTGTTGAAATGCTTTATCATCACTTCACCTGTTGTGGTATTCTTGAGAGTATACCTGTTGATATCAAGATTCTCCCAAACGATGAGTATATCAACAGCACCCATCTCAAGTGTCTTCAAAGTATCATCCACCCCAAACACATACTTCCCAGTATCCTGACTAATCTCCTCAAAATACTTCCCAATCAACCGTTTCTCCTGAATAAACTTAACATTCGCAAGAATCTCAGCAGACAACTCAATCGCTTGATTGAACCCGTTTTCGCCTCCATAAGAAACATCCACAACATTCAAGATCTTAGCCTGAAGACGCGGGTCAAACATATCCGATTGACTAAGCTCCGTTTTGAAGTCCGCGGATCCCGCAAGTATCAGACCCGAAACATTCGGTTGACTAGTCGAAGGGTTTATATAAAACTGCGTCGCCAGCTCAGCAGTTTTCCTCACATAGTTATGTCGTTTCTCCATTCGTAATCGAGCGAATCTCAACGCCGATTGACCTCCTCTCCCGTGTTTTTTGGGTAAATCGACGCTGAATTTGTGGAGCACTTCGCGTGTATTCCCGCTTAAAGTCCCGAAGAGTGTTCCGTTTCCATCCATGACGATGAATCCGAATTTGTCATCGGATTCTAGAAGCTCGTTGAGCGCTTCGGTGTGGAATTTGTTATCGCAGAGATATAAGGAAGCGTTGATAGGGCGGAAGGGTTCGAAATCGATGGTGACTTTTTTTTCTTTTCCGTCGTCGGTGACGATGGTTCCGGTGTAGAGAACGAGGCCGTTTGGAGGGACTTTGTTGTAGAGTTTGAGGCGTTGTTGGGCGGAGGTGATTGCGCCTAAAACGGATTGACGGTTTACGCGGCTTTTGATGTTGGAAGCTGTTCCGAATTCGTCTCCGAGCATTTTTGTGACGCGAGAGACTTGGTCACGTGGTGGCATGATGAGAGAGATCATGCTTGTTCCATTGCCACGTGCTGCTTCCAGTGCTTTGATGAGTTTCTTGATTTTCCATATTTCGATGTTTTTGTCGGTGTCGTGGGTGTCCGCCATTGTTGGGTGAGTGAGAGTGTGTTGTAGTTGTAAAAAAACTACCTGAAAAAAAGTTAATTTATGGGTTAGATGCAAGAATGGCAATGTACTTTCATTGATTTGCTACTTCAGTTTTTTGCATTTTGAAAAATCTATTCAAATCTCGAGTTCTTGAAGATGAAGAATATGAAGGAACTCGGACAACCCACAAGGGCAAAATGGTCATTTTACATAGATTTGAAACCATAAGGGATTATTTGTGTTGTTTCAATTGTAGGGTTAAATGCAAGAAATATCAGTGTACTTTCTTTTTTTTATAATATCATCTTGACTTTAATTTTTTCCTATTTATGAACACACTCTACTTTGAAAATCTATCTAATTATAGCAATGACATCCAAATATAAAGCAATTTTCACTGCTATAATAAGAAATAAACTGAAGATACAATGCTATAAATAGTTTGCAAAGTAAAATGCTACAATAGAAACAAATGAAGATAAGATAATATAATACACTAATAAATGAAAGCACATTGTTACTTCTTGCATTTTATAAATACAAGAATAGTGCATGCCTAAGTTCCCATCAAACTAAAAGTATCCTTAACTACATTCTTAACAAATTTCCTGCTTCCTTATCAACACCATATATATATATATATATATATATATATATATATATATATATATATATATATATATATATATATATATATATATATATATATATATATATATATATATATATATATATATATATATATATATATATGTTCCTCTTATTTTGGCTTAATCTAAAGCTTTATATTCCATAGTAATCCCCAATTTTGCATTAACACATTGTGGTCTCATTAATCAACAGTATAATGCAATACAATTGACAAAAGATATAGCAAAAAGGACAGAACTAAAATATCAGATAATACATGAAGTATAACACATTGTGGTCTCATTAATCAACAGTATAATGCAATACAATTGACAAAAGATATAGCAAAAAGGACAGAACTAAAATATCAGATAATACATGAAGTATAACACATTGTGGTCTCATTAATCAACAGTATAATGCAATACAATTGACAAAAGATATAGCAAAAAGGACAGAACTAAAATATCAGATAATACATGAAGTATCCAAAATTTCAATTGTTCATAAAGCTTAATCTACAAAAGATTCTTCATTAGGCCATGTTTTAACGATTATAGAGAATATATTTCACTCAAAATTAAATCCCACGAAATTATTTGCTAACCATATTAGGAAGAGAAACTGAACTTTTCAAACATGTAATAATAGCTTACATCCATCTCAATACCAGACAAAAACCAGGATTTCTTTTACCATTTTGATACACATCATAAATAAACTTGCTATGTCTTCATATTTACTTCTGGTTGTTAAATGATTTACCTCTTGTCGTTTTGGTTGTGAGGAAAAGTTAAGAATCACATTACACAACCAATTTAAGGGGGTGTTTGGATGTGCTGTAAAAAATTTGCAACTTGAATCACAATGATCAGTTTTATGTGTTCTGTAAAACTGATTTTGGGGTTTAGGACAAAAATAATTATTTGGAGAAGAAATTGGTTATGGAGGTCCTTAAGTTTAGAATTATCAACTATCCTCAACTTTAATCAACTCATTATTGATTTTGATTCATGAAAAGGCAAAGATCACTTTGAAATCGCACATCCAAACAACCCTAAAAAGAGTAGTTTTATATCAATTTACACTTTTGAAAGAACTAGGTTGAATTTCCGGGATCAAAGTTTTTTTTTGACCTACGAACTAACACCAGAAAAACTAAACCTCTAAAAATCGCAAGAAAAACATCAAAAAAACAGATCTCACAAAATTTTGAACCAAAATTAAAAACATGTAGCGCATACTCGATTGTGTTGTTTTCCTCCAAATTACTGGTTTATACATCAAAATTAGAACAAAAATAATAAGATTACGTTCATGCAGACCAACCTGATCAGCAAATTACAGGAACAGCATACACTACACATTCAGATTGACATAAATCTAGCAATACGATCCACATATAATAAAAATTGCTTACGATCGAAGCTAAATAACAAAAAAAAATGATTAACAGAATGATCAAATTCAGTTTTGATAGCGTGGATCACCTGAAGGAGAATTTGCAACGATGATTTTTGCTTTTAGATATCTGAAGGAGGGCGAAATGGATTTATACTCGTTGTAGGTCGATTGTTCGTACAATCGGAATCCCCGATCATCACGACTCTTGATGGATGTTCGAAAATCCATAAATAACCTTGGATTCGGGTTTGATATAAACGTGTCACAAGAATGTAGAACTACAGAAAAATAAATATGCCTGTCTAAGTTCGTATGTTTTCTGTAAAGTATTGATGGACGGTTATCGTGCATTATTAATTGCCTAATTAGTTTTTCTTTAGTCCAAGTAAAAGTTAAAGAATTTTTTATTTTTATATATGAATTTTACAAACTTATGTATTATTTATTTAAAAAAAATTAAATACGAAAGTCTTATTAAAAAGTTTGAATTTATAAGAATATAAAAAAATATTGAATTGTTTAAGTTAAAATGTTCGTTTTTTAATTTAAATAAATAATTTATATAAATAAACAAAAAAATTAATAGGGATTTAACTTAGGAATTTTAAAATTAGAAGATAAGTCTATTAATTAAATTGATATTCATTTGTTATTATATTTATTATAATTATTATATTAAATATTATAAAAAATTTAATAAAATGGGAAAAAAAAACTATAAAATAATATGCTGAAAAAATAATAATTTTAAATAACCACCAAATGACACGTGACAAAATGAATGAGAATATGACATATCAAGAAAAGATTTTTATTTATTATAATATATATATATATATATATATATATATATATATATATATATATATATATTTCATTTTATGGTGAAAACTTTTAAAAAAATGTTTTTTATATCATTTAAAACTTATTTTATTTGCTATGAAAATAATCTTTTGAAAATTCTTAGGACAAAAAATTATTAAAAAAAATGTTTTATGTTTTTTTTGTTGTAAAAGTTTTCAAAGGCCTAAAAAAATGTTTTTTTTATAAAATATACAAATATTTTACAGATAATTGTATATGTCAAACTTACAAAGTTCTTTATTTTTTTCCCTATTTTCACGTGTCAAAACTAAAATATCAAGATTTATTTTGCTATGAAATTGTCTTCGAGAAATTTACAATAAAAACCTTTATTTTGTAGAATTTTATATCGAGAGAAAACACTTTAAGAAATTGTTGTTTCAAATGACAATTTCCTATGTTGAGATGAGTGTGTTGTTCATTTCCCACTTGAATCCTACACAAACCGACTTAATCAACTCCTTTGGATTAAAAACACGAATAACTTTGCACCACGAGATAGATTACTCAAGTCAACCCTATCAAAAAGACCATCTTGACCATAAAGGGCTTTTATAACACGCACGATCAAAAAATCGCCATATACAACAAAACTCTATTCAAATTACTATCTTCTTCCCAATTTTTTTCATAGATTTCTCTTGATGCTTGTTGCTTAAACAATTGTATCTAATCGAACACAGACCATCATACTCTTTAGTTTCAAGTTTTTTTTTAGTTTACGACAGCAATTTTCTTTGGTTAGGGTGTTTTTCTTACATGTTAAAAGAAAATAGGGGGCATGGCCCACCCTAGCCCCTTCATAGTTCCCCTGCGGATATATTTCAAAATATCATTTTTTATAACAGCAATAAATGATTGGACAAATTTGTCAAAATGGTTTTAGTTGAAGTACATAGCTTGAAACATGTTTGATGTTCATTGGACCACAACAAGGACTAAGTTTTTCTGAGATAGGACAATTCATCACATGATTGGACTAAGTTGTCATTGATATCGGTTTCAACTCCAATCCAATATATGACAAACGCGATACAAGTTGCATTCATACGAGACACAAACAAACTAACATATGATACAACTTGGATTAGTGAAGACACTTAACATTTCAAAGAAGAAAAAAAGGAAAAACAAGTGAATATTAGACGATATCAAACTACAACCAATCAGCAAGATTTTTTTTCAAGGTATACAACTTTCAAAGCTAATAACCGAAACCCAAAAGAAACTATGAATATACACGGTATCAGCTTTCAAGAACAGCTAGAAAACCTACAATGAATTTACATATTCATCGACATCATCAACCCCGAAAAAAACAGGAAACAATTTAACGGATGGGAGATGACGTGGCGAAAACCCGACAAATCGAATTAGGAAAATTCATTTACATACGATGATGTTTCTACATGTCACTGTGCCAAGTCATCACTTGCGACACCTACACTTGATTTATCGGCCAATCGAACGTTATATTGTTGATAAACTCTCGCACGGTTCTCGGCCCACCATTGCTCCGCTTGTTTCTCACTAAATCGCTTTCGACTGAATTTTTAAACCGTTAAAGACAGTCATAATATTATTTTTCATTGAGGGTATTTTCGACTTTTTACATAATAGTAGTACTGAGTTTGTCATGCATTGGACCGAGACTAAAACCGATGCCAATAAGAAAAAAATTACATTTTTTTTTGTCGCATCCAAAAAGATGGGACAAGGACTCGCTCTTGATATCTCGTATGTGGAAAAAGACGTAAATACCCTCCTCATCCGCATCATTGATGATAGCCCTAGAAAACTTGTCTGGTCAGGTACAGTCCAGTCCCGTGTAACGGGACCGGACTAGATGGAACTGGAAATGCTTTCCAGGGCTATTTTCAATGATGAGGATGAGAAGGGCATTTACGTCTTTTTCCACATACGAGATATCGAGAGCGAGTCCTTGTCCCACCTTTTTAGGTGAGACGAAAAATTGTAATTTTTGTCTCACTGGCATCAGTTTCAGTTTCAGTCTCAGTCTAATGCATGTCAAACACAGGATAACGGAAATCCTTTAACCTGTTACCCATTTAAAAAAAAAAAAAAAACAATATACTTTTACTGAAAAAATGAAAAGGTAAAATAGCATACCTGAAGCGGACTCGTTTAAGATCTTTAATACCTCCGGGCAAGGATGTAAGCGTAATATAAACACCAGGTTCATCTTGCTCAACCCATTCATCATCACTTCTGCCACCATTTCTTGCTGCTGTTGCTTCTGAAACAGCTGTTTTGTTTATGATGGAACTCGATCCATTTAATACCAACTGAGTGTTTTTATATGCTGGTGTTTGAGTTTGACCATTAGGCTGGTCAACTGAGGAGTTTATTAAGACATCATTGAAAGAAAGATTGGATCCGAAAGAAGTGAAGGAAGGAGATCTTATGTCCCTTGTAGTTCCTACTGGTAGCCTTTCTGCCATGTCTTTCAACTATTTTAACATACAAAAGTAGAAAAAAAATCAGTTGAAAAGTCCAACAGCATAAACTTAATAAAGGGTAAATTACGAAATTGGCAATGTAGGTTTGTTTATTTATGAAAAGTATTGTACTTTCTATTTTTTCTTCCTTTTATATCATTGTACTTTGAAAAATCTACCCAATTATAGCAATGTTTTCACTGCTATAATTGGGAAGATTTTTCAAAGTACAATGATATAATAGGAAGAAATGCAAGTATGATGCTATAATAAACAAATCAATGGAATTATGTTGCTATTTTTTTTGCATTTAACCCTATTGAGGGAAATGAAACATCATGATATTTTAGTATTATAGCATCATACTTCCATTTCTTTTGATTAGAGTATTTCACTTCTAATATTTTTCTTAATAAGGCACTTTGCTTTGAAAATATACCCAGCTATAAAACTGCAGTTTCAATTTTTTTTCTTATTATGTTATTATACTTTAAAGATTTACCCAATTATAGCAATGAAAATTGCTATAATTTATTAATAAGAAATGAAAGTAGGATGCTATAATAAACAAATCAATATAAGTAAGCAACTTTTTTCATGTGGAGGCATTGTGCATTAAACAATCTACCAAATTATAGCTTTATACTTTCAATTTATTTCCTTATTAGGACATCATGCTTTGAAAAATCTACCCAATTTAGTAAGTTTTTGGATGACATTCTTATAATTGGGTAAATTTTTCAAAGTACAATGCTATAATAGAAAGAAATGAGAGAATGATGCTAAAATAAACAAATCAATGAAAGTAAATTGCTATTTCTTGCATTTACTCCCAAGAAAATTCATCAAACAAACAGGAATTGGAAATTGTAAGAGTTTAACAAGATTAATCTTACTTGTGCTGTAAGTGATTTGATGACTTCTTTTGCAGCCTTGCATTTTGAGCTTTCATCCCCTGCAATTGCTATCGCCTCCTTCAGCTGTTTAGAAGTTCTTTCCAGCTCAACCTCTTGAAGTTTGGCTTTTCGGGTTAGACTTTCAACCTGATATCACCAAATCGAATATAACATCCAAGAAAATATCTTCTCCTTTCTTATTTCCATTTACAAATTCATAAAGAAGGAAGAATCAAAATGCTATGTAAATGTTGCACTAAGTGGATGAGTGAGTACATATTAAAAAGCAAAACAAGTAATATACACATACCTGTGCTCTTAGTTTAGTTACTTCTTGATTGAGGTTATCATTTGTCCTTTTAGCATCATCCACAATGATCTTTGGTGAAGATAATCCGGCCAATGTTGGTGTTGGAGTGGTGGACCGAGGCGGGCTGGCCCGCCTTGACACCGGAGAAGTTGCCCGAGACACCATTCTTGAACCAGGGACAGAAGCGGAAAAAAACTTTTTAGAAGACCCAAAAACCGGATTAAAAGATTTAGAAATATTAATCCCTCCCCATTGAGAGCTTCCTGAAGGAATAGGCGAAACACGGCTGCTACTAAATTCTAACTTCTTGTTCCTCTTAGAAGAATAACTTTCCAACGGTTTCATCGCTTCCATAGAAGCAAACCTCGCGAGACGAGGGCGAGATCGTAATTCTGACCTATCATCTTTCTCATTTTGCTCGTTAGGGTTTATACTCGCTCTTCTCACGGAAGACACTGAAGAGGCATCGGTTTCGATAGCTTTTTTCAACTTATTAACACAATTATCACAAACCCGATACGGTTTATTCGGGTTAGGTGCCATGGATGCCCTTAGTGACTTCTTGCTACTACAAGAATGACAAAAAACAAGACCACAATTGTAACAATTATGTCGCTTTCTTTTGAAATTAAACGGAAGGCGACACCCAGAACACATAGACTGATCAACTCCAGACACCCATTTATGAAGACATATAGCTGCAGTAAAATTTGTCCCACAAGCAATCCCTTTCACTTGTTTATCTTTCAAAGCTTCAACTAAAGTCGGGTAATTTCTATCATCTGTATCTCCATGACCTAATCGCCCATTCGCCCCTTTCCCCCATGTGTAAACCTCCGT
This sequence comes from Lactuca sativa, assembly GCF_002870075.4. Taxonomy (NCBI): domain Eukaryota; kingdom Viridiplantae; phylum Streptophyta; class Magnoliopsida; order Asterales; family Asteraceae; genus Lactuca; species Lactuca sativa. Next base: position 240,114,112 of record NC_056625.2, read on the forward strand.
CCTCGAAGTCAAAACCGCAACATGATGGGCCCCACAAGCGATTTCCTCCACAAAAGATTTTAAAAGTTTACCTTCAATACGAGCGGGCAGCTTCCCGTCAGCATTCGGGTTCCCGAGCTGCCCGTAAACCGGACTGCCCATCGCGTAAACATGCCCGGAAGTCGCGAGTGCGAGTGTCATGCTATGCCCACATGCCACCTGGCAAAAATTCGGGTCCACAAGGGCAGCAACACAAGTGGGAACTAGTTTAGTTTCTTTATCCCCGTGCCCTAATCGACCTTTATCCCCATCACCCCATGTAAAAAGCTTCCCGGAAGAACAATTACTAGAACTCGAATTCCCAACCATAATTTCAACAATAGCAGCAGTATGCCACGCACCACAAGCCGCCCTTACGGTTCTCAACCCTTTAAGTGACTCAACTTCTTTAGGTTTCAAAACACTTTTCTTATCCCCGTGTCCTAACACCCCGAAAGTCCCGTCTCCAAAAGTAAAAAGTTGACCCGCGGAGGTCACCACCGCAGTATGCCACGGCCCGCAAGAAATGGAGGACACATGGATACCCTCTAATGACCCGTTTACCCTTTTTGGAACCCAGTGTGAAACTTCATTGTCATGTCCGAGTATCCCAAAATGCCCTTCGCCCCATGTGTAGAGGTCACCGGATAAGGTAACTGCACACGTGTGATACTCACCACATGCCACTAGCTCAATGTTTGTGTTACTAAGGGCATCGATGAGTTTCGGATGTGGGACGTTTGAATCGATACCATGTCCTAAACGACCGCCTAATTCTTCACCCCATGAAAAGATTTCGCCTTGTTTTGTGACTAACGCGGCATGTCGGCCGCCACACGCGATGTTTTGGACATCGAGGACTACTGCGGATTCTAGAGGTTTGGGTAATAAGGAATCGGTTTTGGTACCGGATTTGTGGGGTCCGCAGACGTCTCCGGTGATTTCGCCCCAGATGAAAACGTCGCCCATGGCGTCCCCGTCGTCGTGGCCGGAGCCTTGGCTTGAGGAGCTTACGGCACTTGAGAGGCTTACGCGGAAGGCGTCTACACCCATTCGGTTGAAATGAGTGTGCATGGTGTCGGACCCACCGGATGATGGTGAGTGGAAGGACCCGTTGGAAACGGGAGGGAAGAAGCCTTTGGGTGGGAGTGGGACCTTGTATGGAGCCATATCTGGGAAAGACAATGTCTTTGGAGGGCTTCCAAATGGACTATGGAGACTAAGTTGATCAATGGTTTCCTGAAATGTAACATAATGTGAGGATGGAATGGAATGGAATATGGTCTAATGGAATGGAATGGAATGGAATCATTGCTAACATTACATTATCATGTTTGGTAGGCTTGTAGGAATGGAATGCATCTTTCATGTAAACTGTTAGTGTAGAGTTTAATACTATTCTATGTGGTATTTGAATTTATTATTTACAAAAATAAAAGATTAAAGATAATAAAAGCTCATTAAAACCTTAAAAAAACTATCATTAAACACTATCATGGGTGAATAAGCAAGGTAATGGAACAAGTCATTACACTCCATGATCATGTTTGTTTAGCTTGTAAGAATAAAATAATTTCATATGGATTTTTTGTATAGTATGTAAATACAATGTATAGTTTTAACTCTACACTACATGTTAATTATAATTATTGAAGTTTTTATTTACATAAATGAAGAAGTAAACATATTAAATTTCATTAGAAAGAGAAATAGAAATGTAATCAAAAAAATATTCTTGATTACTTTTAGGAAATAAAATTTATGAATGATTAAAGTCGTAAAATTTCTAAAAAAAAGATGTCTTAAAAGATTATGTAAATAAAAATGGGTTATATTGCAACTTTTCACAAAAATAAAAACACCATTTTGCTAACAAAAGAAAAGGAATGACATCCTTCAAGAATGGTCCATTCCATCAGCCTAGTCAAAAGAAACAGATTTTTTTGATTCGTATAGAATACACCATTCCATTCCTTCTGTGATTCCATCATTCGGATCAAGTGTTGTATGGATAAATGATGTTTATAAAGTATTTGAGGAAAGAAGGAAGAAAAATAAATAAGGGCAAATTTGTAAAAGGTTAGGACTTAATAGGGAACGAGTTTTTCCATTGAGTATTCTTTCTGATTAAATCAAAAAGGAGCTGTACCTTCTGTGAGCTATTTCCACTACCAAAAGGAGAATGTAAAGGGGAGCTTCTTTGTGTGTATGTCCTGGGACTATTAGCTTCAGATGGGATTTCATCACTCCTTGATTCTGTTCTCCAATTTCTCTGATGCCCACGTGATATTAATGCTTTAAGCCCACTAAACCATACTTCAGCTTCATCCTTGTCCTTACATATCTAATTAGCCAAAATGAATTGCAAGAATATAAATAGAAACTCACAAAACCTATTGCTAATTGGCATACAAAATGCTAGCAATAGTGCAAAAAGAATCAATAATCAATTGCAAAAAGAGATGAAAATCCTACCAAATCCAGAGATCTATCGCTGTATATTAGTGAAAACGATTGGTATTCCTTCTCAGGACGTGGATACCTTTGAAAGATTGGCTAAACAACAAAGTGAAATCATAGTAAATATTCATAAGAATGGATATATATATATATATATATATATATATATATATATATATATATATATAACTTAATAAGGTTATAAAAGATGTTACATGGCATTAGTATGCATTGGAATTTTGGAGCTACTCAAGCTGTATGTTTTATACTTTTGAATCAACAAGAAATTGTCTTTGTTTTCAATTGTGATGCCATTTTTTCTTTCTTGAATGAGTTTTTAAGATATTCTCCTCAAATTACAATAACTAATCTTGCACAAATTAAAACTTGCAATGAAATTACTTACAGTTCGCTGCCCTGATACAATTCTGGTGACATGACTTAGTCGAAGGTGTTTTTCCTCTTTCCCAGAAAACCATATCAGAATAGACTCATCCTGAAATAGCACAGAAAAAACAGTATCATTTAAACAGCAAACTATTGATTATTACAGTTAAAAAGAGATTGGTATTGCCTTTTCATTTAAGAACACATGTTCCAGACGTTCACAACATAAACACATATTGTTCCTTTTGCTTAAAAGATAATAGGAAAGAAAAAAAAAATCATGATTTTAAGTGCATTTATTCTATCTCCATAAAAGTTGAAGATACTGAATGAATAAACAATATATACACAGAATGAGGGCACTTGTGTGACTTTTACTCTAAACTCATTAACGAAATACCAAGTAGAATGCATTAAATCAGCCATAGTAGCTAAGGGAGAAACCTAGTCATACTAGGAAAAAAAAGATTTAAGATTTGACAAATGTTGACACAAACATAAAACATATTAAATGGAAACATAATAAAGAAATACATGAACAACGCCTATTGGAGACACTTTGTGAAAGATAAAAGTCAAACTTACATTAGCCAACCTGAAGGGACAAAACTTAGGCTTCCCTCTTCTTCCATATTTGAGAAGATAAGCCCCTTTCTTCAGAGCAGTAATGGCCTGTAGTAAATATCACTCCAGACGTTAAGTTAAAGAGAATTCACCACATTTTCTGCTACAAAAAAGTGGTTGACAAAACATGCATCTAAACATCCACCAGAAAGTAAGAGATATATATAGCCTAACAAGAAGTATTGTCACTTGTTAGGGATATGATGGCAGATGGTATTAGAAAATAGAAAAGGTAAAAGTTGACTTTATCAACCATTACCAGGAGTCAATATTTAACCTGACAATTACAGCTTTCTCTGTTATTGCTAATAGTCACTCGTTGATCTTACAAGAAAGTTACATGCATTATGCATATTAGGAAGGAAGTTGAGAGCTATAGAAACCTCATACTTCACAGAGTATATTAAGGGAAGGGTATGTTCTACACCATTAACGATTGACCAAATTTTGAAGTTGTCCTGCTAGAATATGTCATCTCCTCATTGATCATTGCTCTAAAATTCGTTATTATCTTCTGTTTTATTAAAAGCATACTATAGTAAACATTGTTCCCTAATTTCAAAGGTACTCACCTGCATCAAAGCTATTTGACGAAAGCATAGAGAAATGAAAGATACATAAAGTCCATTATTAAGTAGCATACATTACATTCCAGCTTCTTTGCACTTTGCATTACCCTTGTATTTTCAAAATATGGTCAAATCATTGTGCAGTGAGCAATAATTGTTCAAATAGGCGATAAAAACTCAGCAAGTGATGCAAAGTGATATGATGCTTATAAGTTGTTCATTCTATAACATTAGTGTGGGAAAGTTAAAGCCACACACGATTTGAGATCACATAAACAGCAAGTAATTTACCTGGTGTTTCAAGTGTTAACATATGCCTACGCATTTGATTAGCAAACAATCTTAACTCTACAATAATATCCGGAAGCTCAGACAATGTTGTAATTGATTTACCTGCTCGATGTCCCTTTCAACTTGCCCACCCGTCCTACTAACATCTGAACTCATCCTCTGTCTACAACAACGATATCAAAAAACCACGCAATCCAGACTTACGTACCGGTCTCTACTGTAATAATCAACCTCATTTTTCTTCTTAAAATGCACAAAAGCTCCGAAGTTCGTTCATCAAATTAATCGCAATCTGTAATACAATCCGTAGTTCATTGACCTGAAAAAATTCCGAACGAGCATACACGATTGAAAAACCTTTCAATTGCCCTAATTGTTCGAATTGAAGGATAGGAGTCGTGCTCAAATGGTATCAATCATCAGCTAATTTGAGATGGAATCTTTTTTGCAACTTCGAGGGTTTTGACAGCTCCCTTAGGTCGAGGTTTGTGCGTGATATTGTGTGCTTATGGATGTAATTGAGAGCTCAGATCAGCATGGAAAAAGAGAACCGAAAACCTAGGAAATGGCTGGTTGATCTGGTCACCAGGAGTTAGAACGCAGGAAGAAAGAGAAAGTAGAGAGGAAGAGCCTGGGGGTGGACTTAAAGCAGTGTTAGAAAGGGGGAAAATAGTACTCTTTAGTCATAATCAAGGTTCAATCCATGGATAATACGGATAAAGTTTTGTTTGAATTTTTTTTTTTTTTTGGTTCATTAAACCACTTTTTAAGAGAAGCTAAATAAAATGACCAGATATTCATCGTAAAGGACTCTTGCTTTATACTTTCGGACTCGTAACAAATTAATATTAGCATCTTCTGTATACAAACGTTATGAATTTAATAGTAAAGGACCTCACTATATACTTATCGCATGTGTTTGTTATTCACTATGATTGATATATCAATATACTTAACAGAATTAGGATTCCATTGGACGGATTATAATTAATTAACAATGGTGTCATTTCAAAGATATAGAAAATCTATAAATTGGTTATATATGGATTATAATTGGTTATAAATTGTTAATCACTGATATATCATATGCTTAAGAGAATTAGGATTCTAATCGAGATTATAATCAACTAAAAATGATGTACATTTCAAACATCTAGGAAATCTATAAACTGGTTGAAAAATTAAATATTCTTCTATTTTTTCTTTCTATTATCCTCCTATCTACATAAAATTGTGACAAATGGATTAAATTATTATTAATTTCATTAAATGTGATACATGTCAATATTTGATATGGTAGGAGGATGAGTAGAAAGAAAATATAAAAAGATATTTAATTTCTCAATATGTATGGACGTTTTAATTTCAATATACTAATGTTTTCATCTAGTGACTCAGCTACTGGAATAAGACATAGTCAATGTCTTGTCATTAGTATTGAGTCATCTATTAGGCTAAGGGAGTGGTAACACTCCTAGCACTTTGTCACATAAGCAGGGTCGGTCCATTGGTTTATAATGTCCGGGGCAAGATAATAAAAGAATGCCCTTATTATGTACCGAACAGTCCCAACAAATTTATAATTTCTTTTAAATACAAATATGCAAATAACTTATACTTCAAGAAAATACATATTAATACAAACAAACACAATCCCAGATGCATAAAGTGTTATATAGATAAAATATTTAAATTGATAATGATGTGTGTGTATATAACGAGGTTTTCAGGCTCATGCATTGTGACAGGTGTTCAAGCAACGCTTTTTGTGATGTAGCATTTGAGTTATGTTAAAATGTGTGTCCCAAAATCATAAATAACAAACAAAGATAACAAACCCTCGGGAATCTTTGATGTTGTCTATACTTTCCAATTTTACTATAGTAACAAATAAAGATAACAAACCATCCCCATTATTCCAATGTCTTCCTAATTCTCATCATCATCATATTGCAATGTATTTTGACCCCCGAATTCCCATTTCCACACCCCCTAATTTGGGTATTTTCCAATTTGATTTTGAGATGCTTGTTGTTGGAACAAAATATTTGGAACAATTTGGCTGGTTCTCCTGTAAATACTGTCAAGCAATTCTATACCGCAAGTGAAAACAGGCAAATGAACAAGTCCTGATCTGAAAGTTGTGTATGTTATTAAAGATGACATAGCCTTTGAGAAATCACCTCCAAAACATTGTACACCACCATTTCATCCTGCAAACTTTATGAACATGAAACAGTAAATGGATCATCATTTAAAAACCGAAGTTTCTAAACACAACATAGATGATGATGGTCTCTTATGACATTCTATGATCAGCATCTTCCATGGCAAGCTGTTACGGTTTTCAAAAGAAGGATCTGAGTCACAAAGTTAAAAAAATGAATATAAATTCAATCACCACATAGAAAAACACAAAATCTTTTAAAAAACAAAAATACAATCTCAAAAAGTATTAATTGGATATTATCAACAGTTTAATAAAAATTGAAATTTCAAACTTGTTTCTGGAAAACAACAGATAGAGATGCTTGTCAAAGACATCAAATTTGCAGAACAAATAATAAATTATCTTGAAATTACAATGAAGATACCTAAACAAGCAATATTTACTGTGAGAATTGTCATGAATATTAGTAGATAAAACAAAATTTTACTTGAAATTAGTAGAGTAAAACCAACCACGATCAAATTTGAGCATCCAATTCCATTGTTGACAATGTGTTACACCTTTCTTCCACTAAAGAATAATTCATGTACCTGATTTCACTTGTGTTTTCAATATCGAATACATAAATTACCATTTCAAAGCAAATCAAGAAATCTATCCAAAAAACATTATTTTTGTATAATATTAATCTGGACAGTTACTCCTGTGATTAGCAAAATAATTTTACCCAAAATTTGAAGAGGGATTGTCATTGAAAAAATGTACTCATCCACATCATGTGGAAATGGATTTACGTACTAATCAACAGAACTATAGACAATTAGCTAAATATTGATAACTACATTGTAACGTCCCAAAAATCAAAGGTAAAAATTTCATTTTTAATATAGCTAAAACATCAATACCATTTATTCTAAACCATTCAAATCATCATTAAGTAAAACATTTAGCAGAGTTCATCCTAAAATCATTCATTGCGGAAATCATAGGTGTGTGCACTACGATCAATGTGACAACTCGAAATTTCTACCTGGTACTATTATATAAATCCGTCAAGTCAGACTCGTTTCTACCACTTTTCAGCATGGTTTTGAGTCAATTGAGTGTTCTAAACCTAGCATCTTCGAGTTAGAAGCTTGGATTTGAGTACAACAAGTTCACCCGACACAAAAAGTAGTCAAACACTCCCACCTAAGGAGTGTACGGCCGTACACTTGGGTTTGCGGCCGCACACCCCTCTTCTGGCAGCACAGACACGCCTATAAGATGGAGTCTAGGCCTTCATTCAATCCTTTACACTCTCTTAGTCAAGAAACTCATTTCTCCCAAGTAGCTCCCGATTTTTCAACTAGCTCTTCAAGGGGTAAGTATTTTTATCCTTTGATTTGTTGATTCCTTACCCCATCTAGCATAAATCACTGACTTCATCCATGAAATCATTCCATCTTAGTAGATCTTCAAGTGTTCTTCAGTTTCTCCAAGAACACCTACAAGGTTCTTGGGCTCCAAACACCCCTATACGCTTCTACATCGTAAGTACCCTACTCCTGCATGTTATTAACCATATTTGAGCCTTAGAAAATGTCTAGAACTCGATCTTCAAGGAGTGTGCGGCCGCACACATTCAAGTGGCCGTACACCCCTTATTTTAGTGCTTTAAGGCCTCAAACTCGACTTGTATGCTAGCACATGAGCAAAGGCACTTAGGGGATACAATATATGACCTTAGAAATACGTTTTGAACCATTTTTACTAGGAGTGTGCGGCCGCACACTCCATGGCCACACACATCTGTCCGCACACCCATTAGGCAGCACACCAGGTGGCCGCACACGCCCCTGTACGGTCGTACACCCATTGCAAACGACTTTTGGTGCTTCTAACACTTAAATCTAAGTGTTTTCTAGGCCCTAGGGTGTTTTCCTTTCATTATTAGTTGTTTAAAGACTAATTATATACATATATGTACCAATATATGCTTATTAGGATCCGTTGTGATCGAGTATTCATTTGGCACTCAGCTTCCACACCGACCTTACACTCAAATCCTACGTCAAACTGTGAGTTCATACCCCTACTCTTTTATGGTTTTAAAATGTTTTAAGGGGGAATACAAGCAAAAGTACAAGGAAACTTGTGCTCAAAATATATTATTTTGTCTAAGATAATTATATTTTCAGTATGCTCTTAAAATGGAAAACAGTTTTTACCAAACGACTAAGAAATCAACTCGTAGAAACAGTTTCCAAAAACTAGGGTAACTAACTTGTGAATCATGTAGTAAAACGTGTTATTTTATAAGGGATTCATGCAAATAATAAATAGGATTTTCAGTATTATTACTAGTAAATTTGTTAGTCTAAATGTTGGAGACACGTCCTTGGTAACACTCCCACTGGATTTAAGAGTGTAAGACTAGCACTTGTAACCAGAATCTCTTGTAGGGAGAGCGTGACTGTTGTGTATAGATCTATACGGGACTGACTATCCCGCACCTGAACTGCTAGCTACAGTTAGGTAGCCATGCCTGGGGTGACAAATTCATAAAAGATAATGGCCCCATTACGTGCCATATCAAGTTAATGTATGGTTATGAAACTTGCAACTTAGATAACAAAGATTTACTTTTGTAATAATGAATCAAGTGAACTAACCTCAAAGTAATAACCGATTTGATTACTAGAGGGTATTAGTAATACCTTCAGGATCTAGTTCACCACGTAATTATTAGTTTTATTTATGTAATAAAGCTAAAACCTCTTGTATTCCAGGGAAAATAAGGGATCTTCCCAGCCTTCACCTACTTCTAGTGATAGCCAGGATTACCAATAAGAAACTATGTTTAATCTATATAAGTATGGCAGATACTTATACTTTATGATCTAAATCGAGTAATTCAATAGTTCTCACTTAAGGGAAATGTAGGATTTTCCCGGGGTAATCATCAGTATTTTATAAACATATTGTTTATCATTCAACTAACGAACTTTCATTATTAAATTCATGATTTATGAGTTATTCATAACTAGTATGAATTAAGAAGTCATAGAAGAAATGGATTTAAACATGCTTTTTATAAGAAAATATGAGATTTTCTTGAGGAACACTTTCAAGTGATATCAAAGAGTCATTTTTCTTGAGGCTATATATATATATATATATATATATATATATATATATATATATATCACCGGACAGTATGAGATTTCCAGAAAAGATATAGCATTTTTCAAAAGAATCGAGAACTGTTTTCCCTAAAACAAAATATTTATGAACTCACCAGCTTTATGTTGATACTCTTTGAAAACCTACTTGTATTCTCAGGACTCTAGTAAACAGGTACACCCGAAGTTTCAAGAAGACTGCTTAGCATCGGACAGCGACTCCTGTTGTCTTTTGTATTTCCTCGATGTTAGAATATGTAATGTTTAAAACACTTATGTAAAACTTATACTTACTAATGCAATGGTTGATTGTACTTTGATTACTATAATGCATGTGTTTTGATACTTACATGACGTCATCCACCCCCGAACGTTTCCATCGTTTCGGTTTGGGGGTGTAACAATCAATACGATCCCTTCCTTTCCAAAACGATGATACCCGAAACCATAAACAAAACCTGTAAGCACGAAGCTTAGTGAGTTTCCCAAAGCATACCATACACACAAACCACATATCACATAACCTGTTGCTATAAAAGCTACCTGTATCAAATTTCCTGCTAGTTATAAAAGCTACATATAACACATAAGCCATGCATACAAAAGCCTGTAAGGATGTCGTGGGCTCCCCCTGGGTCTTACACTATTGTGTCATGGGCTACCCCACATGGTCTTAACCTGAGAATGTCATGGGCTACCCCACATGGTCTTATATCTAATTTCCACGGGCTCCTCCCGGGGTCTTCCATGCAAGTATCACAAAGACAACTAGCATAACACATATCACATAAACATATCATATATCACAGAAATATCTACACATAACCCAAATAAACCTGTAAGGATTTCGTGGGCTCCCCCAGGGTCTTACACCATTGTGTCATGGGCTACCCAACATGGTCTTTACCTAAGAATGCCATGGGCTACCCCACATGGTCTTACATCTAATGCCACGGGCTCCCCTCGGGGTCTTCCATGCAATAACACACAATCACATAGCATATCAAATCACAAAATGACTAACATATATACCATAATCACATAATGGTCCGACCTTAGTGCCTTAGACCCAAGGGTAAGGTGAGAAGACTCGCCTCGAATGCAGAAGCTTCCTGAAGAAATCCTTAGTTGCTGCCCCGCCAGCTACCCGAGCTGTCACTACCAATCAATATACCCAAATTAGCAATTGGGCCTCATACCATAATCCTTAATCCACGCATGGGTAAAATGACCATTTTACCCCTGACCCAATATGATCCACAACTAAGGTCCAAACCCAAAACGAAAGCCCAACATTATAATGTCCATAAAACCATCAATGGCCCAATTTTCCAAATTGGGCCCAAACCTTTCTAATGGACCTTACACTAAAGCCTAATATTCTCCTTAGTCAATAATCTGAACCAATTGGCCCACGAAGGCCCACAACAACCTAGTCCAAGAATTGGCCCAAACCAAGGCCCATAAATGTGAAGTAAATTTTTATATTGGGCCACAAGGCCCGATAGGCCCAACTATCAGCAAATCCAGGCCCAAAACCATTAGGGCCTAAAGGTCTGAAGTCCACAAAGGCCCAAGATTCCCTGAGAGCATACGCCCAACGTACCTCTTCTACACGCTTAGCAGACTAAGCAAATTGAATGTACGCGCAGCGTACTACATAGTACGCCCAACATACAAACAACTCATTCACAACATCCATTAAGTGCTTAATACTTGATCCAACAAGTCCAAATCACAGATCTGAGCTATACTTAACGTCTAAACCCATAAAGTCACTAACTTGGTGACTCTGTATGCTCCAAACAAACCCAAACTCCAAAAATGACATTATGCTTTCATAAAAGTGACCCTAACTCAAGCATAATCCCATTAAGACCATCAAGATGGCAACTTTCTGTCTTAGGGACTCAAATAGTATCAAGGGTGGCAACCCCAAGCCTAAAAACGAATTTGAACCATAAAGCTTTAACCTTGGGACCAAAAAAACCAAAACCCAAAAATGGTAGATCCAAGAGATGAATGATCAAGTTCAAAGCTTTATACCTTCATCACGCTGAGAATGAGTCCTAAAAGCCACATCCATAAGCTCCTCCTTAATTCCCATCTTTGCATCAAACTTCATCTTCTTGAAAATGGATTAAACACCTCAGAAATGGACTCCATAAGCTCAAAATGCCACCATGATGGTATAATACGATTTCTAGGGTTTAGAGGGGTGGATGATGAAGATATTAGGGTTAGGTTATGAGATAAGGAGTTTAAATAGGGTCCAAGACCCTAAAATAGGGTTCTGATCTGATTGGAGTACGCCCAACGTATATATGGTACGCCTAACGTACTTCGCAGAACATTCGCGACCATCCTGGTCAGTACGCCCAGCGTACTACCTTCTGTACTAGTACGCCCAAGGTACTCTTTGAGTATGCCCCGTGTACTCGACTAGGCCTAAAAACCACGAAACTTCCGAAGGCCATAACTTCTTCGTTATAAGCCCGATTTCGACGATCCTTATATCCACGGAAAGGTGACGAGAAGCCCTACACTTATAAAAACTCAAACCTTCCTTAAGACCTTCTAAACAAAAATCCATTTTCCACAAAACCCCGAACCGCTACTTCACCGAAATACCCCAAGGCTCCAAAACCTGAACTGAACACCCAAATCACTTCTAATACATCACTCGCACCTGAAAGGACCTAGATCTTACCTTCCTAAGAGTCATAATCCTTATAATGACCAACCTTCGAGCCACCGCCTCAGACTAGGAGTCATTACATACATAAAGGTAGACGAAGACATTCATATGCATACCTGCCACCGTTGAGACTTGAGAATGTTGATTAATAGAGGATGGAAGATGAACTAACCAATCAGAAATCACAAAAGTTATCCCAAACCCCATCGCTTTCAATCACAATAAGATTTTCAAAAAGAATGAATGAATTGATAACTTTAATTAACCCGGGAGAACCTTGCGTTTCTTTAAGATATGAGATCAACGAGACCTTTTTTGAATCGTTTTCCGCAGACATGAATCAATCTCCTTAGACGCCTCGTCTTCTTAAGCTTCAATTATTACTTTTTAGGCATGTTTCTCAGGAGATCAAGAAGTCAGAAGCGTACGGCATACCAAATGTGATTTGCAACTGCTGCCTTCATTTCTTTTACGTCTTTGGGCTTGTGCGTTGCCCTTTTCATAAGGACTTTTCAATGACTGGATCTTTTAGTGGATAAGCCCAAATGACTACACATTACAGGCCTTTTAAATATGATTCCCCATAATGAGTTGATGCCCATTGGCCATGGCCCAGCTCGCCGTGGGCTTGGGTCGGCCCTGCACATAAGTTCTTTAATATCACCTCATTTTTCTCTATTTAGCATCTAATATTAGCATTTGTCAAGGAGTGGTAACACTCCTAGCACTCCACTTTTTTCCTAATTTAATTAAATTACATTACTTTAATACACAAACATTTTTTATGAATGGATATTAAACAAATTTTATTTTTTTAAACCACAACCAATTAATATGATATAAGTTGTATTTTTTAAAACGCACTTCATAACTAATCCAATTACTTCATCTGATTCTCTTTCTTCATTATCCCCAAACCTCCGTTGTAGCTTTTCTTTAAGATATTACTAAACCATTTTACAAAATATGAAAATAAGAAGCATACATCTACATCGAATTTGCTTTGATGATATAAAATCCAAGCATTCATTGATTTTGTTTGTTTCAGATTTTAAAAAGTAAAGTCTTCCATTAAGAAGACTTGCATCTTTCTGTGTTGTGTTTTATCTGTAGGTTGTTCTCTTTCGGTGGAGAAATATACCATCTTGATGAGAGAACCAGGTAAGAGCAAGATTTGGTAAATAAGTTGTAGCACCCGGTTCCTGGTACGTACTCCTTGTGGCTAATATTTTAATTTTATGCATTTTTGCCTTGGACTCGGCGAGTTAAAGGACCAACTCGCCGAGTAGGATCGGGATAAGGCGCGGGGTTTGAACTTTGTACTCGGCGAGTCAGTCCCCAGGCTCGGCGAGTAGACCCTGTTTGGACAAAAATCCTAATCCGGGCATTTGCACCCTATTTAAACGCTCTAATTTGGCCTCCTTAGTCCCTAACACTTCCAAAGAACTGTAAAAAGAAACCCTAGCCCCCATATTGTTCTTGAGAGTGATTTTGGCCTTGTGGAGAAGGTTTGGAGCTTAGAGGAAGGAAGAGGAGGTTGAAGTGTGCAAGGAGGGGAGGTAGATCTGGAATCTACACTGTGAGAAGCTTCCATTCAGGTAGAAAAGTTCTTACCTTGATCACTAGTTCATTAGATCCCCTTTTTGTCCCAAATTAGTGGTTTCAAGCCCTAAAACCTCAAATTCCATGTATTTATTCCTAAAGTTCTGAAAGGACTTCAGATTGGTATCTTATGGACATCCTAGAAGTACAAAGTCTTTGTGGTTGGAGTTATTGAGGTCCCTATTGAGTGTATGACCCTTTAAATAGCTTGGATTTGCCTTCTTGAGCTTATAGGGCCATGCATGCACGTAAAGTTTGCAACTTTACGTGATAAGCATGCCCTAGGAACATAGATCTATGGGTTAGAAGTGTTGCATGTCTCAGTTTTGGTCTGTATGGGAAGTGGGTCGAAGGGACTCGGCGAGTCCCAAAGTGGAACTCGACGAGTTCTATGAGGATGGTCTTAGACTTGGCGAGTTGGATGAACAACTCGGCGAGTCCTATGAAGATTGCCTGGAGCACGCCGAGTTGTTCTTCAAACTCGGCGAGTCATATGAACTTTCTCTGAGTAAGAGGGGTTTAAGTGTTGAAGGTCCAACCCTTCGTATCTACACACGGAATTAGCAGTGTAACGTAGTCCCAAAACCCCAAATCCTCTTACGGGGTGTTCTGGTGAGGATTGGAAGCGAGTAGGAGATCTACTCGTGGAACTCGACGAGTTGTTCTTCAGACTCGGAGAGTCGGATCACGAGTCGGTTCCATAGTCCCGAGTAGTGAGTCAAGGGTGACTCAGTGAGTGGAAAGAGGGACTTGGCGAGAAGGACCGGGTTAGTAAGAGAAGGACTCGGCGAGTCTATGCCACGACTCGGCGAGTCCAGTCAACTGGGAGTTGACCTTGACCAAGGAGTTTGTTGGATTAGTGTCTAAGTCCATAACTATTTTGGTATGTACTTGACCCGATGGTGCATGGTCCTTTTGGGTTGCCTTCACCAAAGCAACTTGATAGGAATAATTATGGAGAGAAAGGATTAAATATGGTTTATTAATATATTATGAGAATAATATATTAAAGGAGAAATCATATTATTTAATTAATATTAGTCAATAATTAATTGGTAATTAGTTTTGTGACTAAAAGAGATTACTTAAACTTAAGGGACTGGAATTGTAATTATAAGATAATTGCAATTGGGCCATGGATTGCCTTGTATTAAGGAGTGGACGGATTATATGGGGAAACCCATAAGGAAATCGTCCGAGGCCTTAAGGAAAGGGATCCATGGGTTGCTTAGGGCTTAAGCATCAAAATTAGGGTTTCCTTGTTGGATAACCCTAATAGCCTAATAGCCTCATATGTATGTATGTATATATATATATATATATATATATATATATATATATATATATATATATATATATATATATATATATGACCCTTATGACCCAAAAACGTGGCTAAGCATCCTTCTAGGGTTTCACACGTTTTAGGGCAACCTCCTTCCTCTCTCCTCCTCATCCTCTTGCTCTTGGTGTATGTGAACCATTAGAGGAGTGACATTTGTGAATCTAAGCTTTCTAAATTCAATACAAGAAGTATTTGGGATTGTTATTGCTACATAACAATCAAGGTAATATCTTAAACCCATTCTTACGTTAATATGATTACTTGTATGCTAGAATTAGGGTTTATAGTCTTGGATAACTTGCATGTACAATAGAGAAACCTAGATCCAAGCATTAGGGTTTGTATAGCACATAGGATGTTCTTATGACAAAACCCATCAGTGGTATCAGAGCCTAGATTGGTTTCTATTGAATTGATGCCTTGTATGTTCAAAAAATTCGTTTTTTGGTTCTGCTTGCTGAACTCGCCGAGTCTCTAGATGAACTCGCCGAGTCCATGCTGACTCGACGATTCCATGCCTGACTCGACGAGTCGGCTGGTCAGAATGAGGGAAAATCGGGATTTCTTGTTGTTTTTGCTTGAGGATACTTGCCTTATCATATTAGATCAATATAAATCCGATTTTTTGATATATATGACTATATTCTTGATCTAATTGAAGATATTTATCAATTAATAAAATATTTGTTTCCTTATGTGATAATTGATTAATTATTTTGATTAAATTGGTAAATTGTTTTGCAAGAAATCATTAAATGAATCAAATATGGATAATTATTTGATTAATTGTTAATTAAGATTATTTGTTATTTGATCCTTGTGTTATGAAAAGTTTCACATTTTCCCCTTTAGGTTTTATAGTTTAAATTTGACCTCAAAAGTTTTGTTGTTTTGAAATTTAAATAGTTGAAACCCTAATGTTTTGAAAAAGGTTTCAAAACTTGCCCTCAAGTTTTGGAATTTAAATTTTGATGTATATTTAAATTCTAAACCCTAATATTTTGAAATGTTTCAAAACTTGCCCTCAAGTTTTGGAATTTAAAAGTTGATTAAAAGTTTAATTAGGATTGTTAAATTCTAAAACCCTAGTTTTGTTTTGAAAAGTTCAAATCACACCCTTATGGTTTTATTAATTAATTAAGGTGTATAATTAAAGGAGGTTTAATAAATCCATAAAAGTTTTGGTTTAAAATTTAATTGAATTAAAGG
The DNA here is from genome assembly GCF_002870075.4 of Lactuca sativa. NCBI lineage: Eukaryota > Viridiplantae > Streptophyta > Magnoliopsida > Asterales > Asteraceae > Lactuca > Lactuca sativa. The sequence goes on from NC_056625.2 coordinate 240,130,649, forward strand.
TATAATTATTAAATTTGACCACCTAGTATTTTGAAAGTGTAAAATACACCCTATACTATATATATATATATATATATATATATATATATATATATATATGTATGTATGAGTAAAAGTCAGTCTTACCGTTAGTAGGCCTCGTTCACGAAGCTAGTCTATAAGGGATGTTTAAGGAAATTACCTATAAAATGGCGATTGAATGGGTATCCACTCTTACCCACCGCACTCTTGACTAGTGGAAGGTCGTTATCCGAATGGGTAGGATAGGATAGAAACCTTCCATTATAAGTATAATGAAGTACAAAAGTAACTAAATGTTTTACAAATTCCCAATCTTAGTTACTTAGGCAAAAAGTGAATTGATGCAATTCCATGAAACTACACTTTGTACCCTTGCGAAAACGTTAGTGGAGCGTGTGTGGTTTACCGACACACTAAATGGTTCTAAGCAAAGGTAGCAAAGGGTGACTCAATGTTTGTCATAGTTCGGTGGAGCGTGCTTGGTTTACCGGCACATCAAATAGGTGACTGTAACATGTGGGGGCACCATGTAGTTAGCATGGTTATTCACACCCGCTTTGTGATCCTCGGCATCCCAGTCACAAACAAGAGGGGCATATCGAGATTTAAACATGCCATTGAAATGTTCAATGAATCTCATAGGATCTAGGAGTTTTCATAGATTTAAAACTTAAATTTCTTTTTTTTTTCGTTTTTTTCATGGTGGAAATTAGTGAATTGTCATTCACTTACCTTCAAATGTTCAGCAATTTGGGTTACGGCATCCCTCTCCCGAGTTGTAGAATATTGCGTTGGGTCCTAGCCTTAGTATCTCATTTGGGTGATTTACTAAGGACTCAATCAATCAACTGACTTGAATTCGTTTTCTCCCGTTTTGTAGATGTCAAAGTTCGACAACTATGGTCTTTCCAAATCCCGTGGAACAAGCTTTCCACATAAAGATGATATTCCACGATTCGATCGAGGAACAAGAAATCATGCTTCACTTCCTCCACCTCCTCCAATTATTCTCCCTAACCCACAAGTTTAAAAGCTTGAAAAGTTCAAGATCACTCAAGCCCTTTTGGCAAGTAAACATAAAGAAGGAAAGCCGGTGTGTGCACACGTCCTAGGGATGAAGTCACACATTGATAGGTTAAGAATGTTGGGATCCGTTGTCTGTGAGGAAATGGCTATTAATTGGGTTCTTCAGTCACTTCCTAACTCATATAGTGAGTTCGTAAGAGAGTACTATATGATGAACGGCGACGTGACCCTTATAGATCTCACCTATATGCTTATTGTTGTTGAATCAGCAATGGTTTGGCGCAACAGAAAAGCAAAGTTGATTGGTGAATCTGCCTTCAAGACCTCTATGGATATAGACAATGGCAACGAAAGACATGCTATGATCGAAAAGTTTGATCATAAGAGAAAGACAATGTCACACCCCAAAACCGGAACGGCGGAAACGTTCGGGGGTGGAGGACGTCATGTCAACTATCACGAGATATGTATATGGTAAGCAAGTAATGAACAACCATTTCATATAGAAAGAAAGTGTTTACAATGTATGTGTTCATAAAACATAGAAGTCATAAACAAATAACAAAACAAGACTTGAAGCTATAATGCTCCATATTCTGAAGTCCCAGCACGAGCACCTGTCTAATAGTCTCCTGAGAATACAAGTTATTTGAAAGAGTTGATCAGCAATTAAGCTGGTGAGTTCATAAGATTTTAGTGATGTGAGTAAGCAGTAAAAATGTGGTTTAAAATGTATATGTAAAGTACTGTAAGCTGTAAGGTGTTGTTTTGTAAAATTTGCTTGTTCCTCAAGAAAATCATATATTTCCTACTTAAAATGGGAGTTGAGTAAAATGACACTACAAGCCTTTCTATGCGTAATACGTGGGTACAAGTTATATATACTTGGAGTAAACAAACAATCGATTATGCGCATCTTCCCTCAACCTACAACCCGACGGGGTACAGTAAGTAAGGCGGATAGCACATATTCCATTGGTTATTAGATCGTTGTCATATATAACCTTTGGGTATTCACTTGTTACTCATGGAGTTATTTGTAATGGTTCCTTTATGTCTAATGGAGAGTTCCTTTTAAGAAAAACTATATTTCTTATAATAAAATATTGACTATGGTGATTACTTTTATAATAGCTTTGTTTATACTGCTATATATAATTTGGTATCGGGTAGATAATAGATTGGGTGACCTCGGTGTAAACCCACATCCAACGGGAACAGGACGTACAACGAATAACACACATCCTATTAGCTGTCGGATATTAGTCTTATATATAAACATGGTGTATAAACTAAGGTATTATAGAGTTAACTCACTTAAAGTCTTTAAAACTGTACTGGCTTAATAAAATGGATTAAGCCCTTAACTGGGAAATCACTATTTTGTATATCCAAAAGTACTGACTTTGAAACGAAAGTTTTGTACTAGAAAAACTGTGCATTGATTTTGTGTCCTATGACCTGATCCATACTTGGTACCCTTATGATGACTTAACGTATACTAAGCATAAATATATATAGGTTCAGGTAGATAATAGATTGTGGGAACTCAGTTCAAGACCCCAATCCAACGAGAACAGGCAGTGAGGCGGAGAACACACATCCTATTAGTTGTCGGAATCTATTAGCATATATGTATCCTGTAGTGTATACATTAAGGAATCATAAGGTTAGCATTATGGTCCTAACCTTTGAAAGTAGCCTTTTACCAGGACTCGATTGTTTGAAAGCAGTCTTCTACCAAGACCCTACTGTTTTGAAAACAGTCTTCTACCAAGACTCTACTGTTATGAAAGCAGTCTTCTACCAAGACTCTATTGTTCCTTTGTCAACTGTAAAGTACATTCTCCCTAGTTTATAACCTATCTCGATTAGAGAATAGATCAACCTTCAAGTGTTACCGACACTTTATGAAAGTAATGGGAGAAATGAGTACCCTGATGTCGTTTATAATGACATACGGAGGTACTATCAACCTAAAAAGATATGTGTGTTTTATTACGATCATAATGTGAAAGCTAGAACCCCTACTAACCCGCTCTCATGTATGGAGATTGAGGGAACCAAACACGACCCGAGCAAATCCATGCAAGCCGTGTAATTCACATTAAAGTTAGATCCTGTCTGCGTGTTGTCATGCTATAGCAAATTTACTTATTTGTTATGTTCTGTTCTGGTATTGTTTGATTCTCTTTACTGTTTGTTCTGTTCTGTTCTGTTCTGGGTGTGCTTCATTGTACTAGAAGTAATGAATAACATTCTCCTAAACTATACCTATAATAGTTTACTAATGTTCTAATTGGACCGATACTGAAAAGACTCATTTATCTACAAAGTTATGCTTATACTTTAAAAATGGAGTTTTGTATAACTATAAAGTAACATAACCTTTAGAAGAGTTTTGAAATGTTTTAACAACTTATAAATAACATAAGTAACATTTTGAAAGAATGTTTAACAACAAATAATTACACAATTATCATTGTGTTCAACTTGTATTCCCCCCCTTAAAACAATTAAAATAGTTAAAAGATTCATTACGGGGTATGAACTCACCTGATGTGGGTGATTCAAACGGGTATGCGCGTACGGATGAGAAGTTCCACGAATAAATTTCCGAGACACAATAAGTCCTAAATGATATTTAAGGACACATAATGACATGAATATAGTGTTTATAAACAACTATATGAAAGGAAACACCTTCCGGGACTAGGAAACACCTTCCGGGACTAGGAAACACCTTAACCAAGTGTTGGAATCACATGTTATTCAACCTAGGAGGGTATAAAGGCACTTAAATGCGTTTACTACCATGAGTTCACGGCCCAAGGGAGTTTACGGCCATAAACTCATGGTTACTCATGGGTTAGTGCAAGTTTGAAGTCTAGGGGGTGATTTAGGGACATTAGCTTTAACCTAGGATGAGAAAGACCACATCTTTTGGCACTTTTGGGGTGTTTACGGCCCAAATGAGTTTACAACCGTAAATTCATGGCCAAATATTCTTATGAGGGTCCTAAAGGTCATAAAGAAGCATTCTAAATTCATGCCTAAGCCCTTGGAAGTGTTTGTTGCATCAAAACACATCTATTTTGAGTTTACGGCCCAAAGACCATTTGGTCATGTGTTTACGGCCGTAAACACTTATGGAAGATGATATTTTGGTTGTTTTGGGTCCTAAACACATCTAGGTAAAGTTCTATACTTGTCTCTTGGGTTATGGAAGGCATTTAGGGCATTTTGGCACACTAAAATGGAGTTCACGGCCCAAGAACTTCCTTGGCCGTGAACTCACTTTTGGTCCTTGTTTTTAATTGCTTTTGATGCCTAAACATGTCAAGGTTTGTCCCATGTTTGGTTTCCAAGGTCTAGGGGTCATTGGACACACTTTGGCCCTTGAAATGGAGTTTACTCCCCAAGGTGTTCTTGGGCGGTAAACTCATAGATCTTGTTGTTTTCCTATGATTCCTAGTGTATTAAGCATATATAGAGCTTTAAAACAACACTAGATAGAAGTACTCACTTTCCGGAACAAAAGTCCGAAGATCCTTGAGAGAGAATTTGGCTTTTCCCTAGTTGGAATTGTAACTAATGAATAATTTGGTTCAGAATTCTATATATAGTCCTGGGATTTTTGGCAGAAAATATTTTATTCCTGGAATGAACTCTAATATCATAGAGTTTTGGAATAACGGAGTTGCACAAAAATCCAAGTGCAACCTCTCTCCTGATATTTCCTTAAGTGTAAATCCTGAATTGCTCAAACTTATCATAAAAGTTTGAAAGTTAGCAGCAACAGACTTGGTTTCTATCGAAGTGGAAATTTTTGGGTTGTCACAGACAATGCCTGAAGTAGTTCCATGTCATGTTCCAAAAGAGTCAATTTGCTTTTATTGCCAAAAGAAAGGGCATTGGAGACGAAGCTGCTCCATTTACCTAAGAGATCTAAGAGATGGGAGAGTCGAAACGTATGGCTCTAATATAGGTAAAATCCATTAACTAACTCTTTTAAGCTTCTATTCTAGATTCTTAATACATAATGTGATAAGATTACAATTGATGTTTTGTAGGATCGAAGAAAAGAAAGGAAGCTTAAGGGAAGAAGTGAGCAGAATCTAACCGTGAAGGAATGGATTTCAATCGCATTTCTCGAAGATTAGATTCTTGAGCTAATACTTAGAGTTAGAATTAGATTGCTAAGAAAGATGTATTAGCATAGTTTTTCAATGAATTGCATTGTAAGGACAAATTTTTTTTTTCCGCAATAAAATAAGTTTTGATTTTATATTATTTATTTATCCTTGCAATGGCGTGTATGAAAAATTGATGTTTTGAATGATTAGCAATAATGGATTTGATTCTTAGTTATGTTATTTGTGGAAATGTCGAGAATTTACCAAATAGGGAGAGTTTCTCATCGCCCAAGTTTCAATTGGACAGAAACTTGGAATCATGCAACTTGGTTGCACGATGAATGAGAAATTTCATATTTGGAAATTAGACTAATTCATTGACAAAGTGTCAAGTGAAGGACTAGGAGATCGAATACACAAAGTTGCGTGTTGATCAAGTCCACCATAAGAGTAACAAAGATATTCGTCATGATTTACTAAAGGTTTAGTAAATATGATTATACTCGTAAGATTAGGTGTAATTATGGATTGATTAAAAAAGTTTAAATCAATAGCAGAACGAATAAGAAGAATCAAGTAGGCAGAAAGATAAAAGTTTCTCCATTCTAAGAAGAAGGGAGAGTACCTTTTATGCTTTATGATGGGTCTTAATGATTAAGAACCATATCTCAATTGATCATATAAGAGAGTCTTAGTACAATTGTATGTCTAAGAAGAGGAATCAAGAATTGAAGAAATGGTTAAATCAAGAAGTCAATCATACTTCGTTCCAAAACAAGTCTTAAAGTTAAGATTGTGACATTGAGTGATAAGTGTTAAGAAGGTTTATAACATTCATAAAATGTGGAAAGTTGTGATGTCTTGGATAAGACAAAGACCAACTAAGACCAATTTATGAAGTGTTTTGATAAAAACTACACTAACTCTTGAATATTTGGTTGTCAAGAAATGTTTATTGACAAAAGAATCTTATATGTCAAGGAGTCAGTGGGAGTCTTAATGCTCTTGAAAGGTTTTAAGAACAAATCAAAATAGACCTTATCGATCATCACTAGCACACTAGTTGAGGTTTACAACCTATCGTGTTGACACTATTTTGTTTCTGTGCCATTCCAATTGAGTTAATTATGCATGTGAGTCCTATGAGTTCTCATTTGAACGCATAAAAGGCAAGACACCTTAATCAATGAAAGGTACATTGATAAGAAAGGGTGAGCTGCTTAACTACTTGGAAGACATGGTGGGCAGCTGTGCTACCATAAGGCAAGAAATCGAGATTAAGAAAGTCCGATCCATATGAGTTTGAATTTGTCGTAAACTTTGGTTTTGACAAATTCACATGGATAGGAACAAATACACCGTTTAAATCTAAGTGTCATAAGATTTCCTTCTTCATGAAAATGATTGTGAGGAAATACTTTCACTAAGAAAGATTTTAAGAAGATAGTGATTGTAAAATTGCATTCTCGAATTCGATTATGGTTACGGTATCCCTTTCCATAATTTGAATTGTGAGGTTTGGCAATTGTTTAGACACACATATGAACTATCTAAGGCAAAGGTGTATAAGTTCAAGAAGCCTTGATAAAAGATTATCAAAGCACTAAGAAACATGAACTTAAGAAATTCAATAAGTATTGTTTTTCTGAAAGTTAAGTTGTTTCCGAATACATGTCAAATCTAGTGGGAGCATAAGTGTTATGTTTATAATAATCATCATGATAGTGGGAGCATAAATGTTATGATTGTATGATTATTAAGGAAAGTATTGCAAGTTGGCAATATTAATTATAGAAAAAAAGAGTCAATATTTGCAAAGTTGTAAGGATGGAATAGTTGTTTTGTTATAATTAAGGGAGAGAATATTATGCTTCATTTCAAATCTAAAGGCTTAGGTTGTGGAATGTTAATAAATTTAGTCAAAGGTATATAGTGTGTTCTTAAAATTTCGATTATGATTACGGCATTCCTTTTCACAATTTGAATTTTGAGAACATAGCAAATAAAATATTATGACAGAAGATTGATGAAGTATCAAATCTTTATGCATCGTGTCCCACACGCTTCGGGTATAGGATTGATTGCAAATGCTATAATATTTGACCATTCTAAAATTTTCCAAATGTCTAGCGCATTTAGAGGGAAAAAGGACGAGAATCGGTTTTGACTAAGATAATTAAACAACTATCAAAGGACAATCCAAAGTTCGCCGAGGATTGGTCGCTTGTAAGTAGTTGGAAGTATAGTACTGGATGGACCATATCGACATTATTATGAATAGATAAGATTCTATTAAGAATGAGTTGTCATATGGAAAATATGGAAACGTGTCCGTATTGGGAATTGAATATTGAAAATCTATGTCTAGATTAGAAACTTTTATGCAAAAGGATGTTCAAAGGAATGTACTTTGAGTGAGAGACATCATATCTAAGGAATTGTATTGTAACAATATCCGATAGAGGACTTTGTAATATAATTGACAATAGTCTTTGTGACTTTGGTGCAGTGATATTACGAAAGGCTCATTGCACAAAATGTTAGAATCTAGCATATTCTATAAGTGGCAAGAATTTGATATTCTTTCACTTATGAAAAAGGATTTGGAGTTGTGAAATGAGTATGATTGGAAATGGATTCAATGTGATCTATTTCACAAAAGTAAGAACCATAGGTAAACATTGTGTGCATACTAGGAGCATGGGACAAGTGTGATAATTCAAGTAAGAAGTTGATTAACCGAAACAACAAATAATGAGTAATCGATATGGTGATAAATAAAAGGTGTTTTATTTATACTCAAAGGTTTGAGGCCATATGGGATTAGTATTATTCTTGTGTTTCACTTTGCATGTTTGACTTCCTGAATAATTTAATTGGTTGAGAACAGTCAAATTATTCGAACGGGCCACAGTCGTTCATATGTTGGAAGTAGGTATGAATAAAGACTGTCGTGAATTGGTGTGTGGATTGTCTAAAAAAGTATTAAACATAAGCAAATGTTTGTTGCAACGTTCATGAGTGCTTAGGAATGTGATTTGAGCATTGGATTAAACCCACGCTCACTTGGATCACTCCATGAATTGTATCACGAGTGATTGGTGAGACGATAACATCTTATATTCTTGAAATCGAGATGTGTGAGTTGTATCTTGCAAATCAGTTGCACATTGATAATATGTAAATGCACCAGTAACTTGGTGTCATAAAACATATTGTTGTGTATGATTCGGTGAGTGAGTGCAGACGAGCATTGAATCAAAGTTTATCCGTTCCTTTTATCCAAAGTAGGATAAAAGCGATATCTTTGGGCCCCTCGATGATTTAGTGATGACAAACGTAAATGTTCGGCCGGGCTAAGGCTAATTTGATTTGTTCAATTAGTCAGTCGTCATAAATCGAAAGTCGAGATATAGTACAAAGAGAATGATTTGAAATCATGTCTCATATGATATCCAGAATGGAGGAATATATGATCCCTTATCTAAAGGACACGCGTATCTGATAGGATCAGAGTTGACAGCGGCTTTGGAAAGCTACGATTGCAGATCAAGATTTGAAGTCATATGCATAATAGTTATTAGACTTATCCAAGTGGGAGACTGTTGGATTAGTGTCTAAGTCCATAACTATTTTGGTATGTACTTGACCCGATGGTGCATGGTCCTTTTGGGTTGCCTTCACCAAAGCAACTTGATAGGATGAATTATGGAGAGAAAGGATTAAATATGATTTATTACTATATTATGAGAATAATATATTAAAGGAGAAATCATATTGTTTAATTAATATTAGTCAATAATTAATTGGTAATTAGTTTTGTGACTAAAAAAGATTAATTAAACTTAAGGGACTGGAATTGTAATTATAAGATAATTGCAATTGGGCCATGGATTGCCTTGTATTAAGGAGTGGACGAATTATATGGGGAAACCCATAAGGAAATCGTCCAAGGCCTTAAGGAAAGGGATCCATGGGTTGCTTAGGGCTTAAGCATCCAAATTAGGGTTTCCTTGTTGGATAACCCTAATAGCCTCATATATATATATATATATATATATATATATATATATATATATATATATATATATATATATATATATGACCCTTATGACCCAAAAACGTGGCTAAGCATCCTTCTAGGGTTTCACACGTTTTAGGGCAGCCTCCTTCCTCTCTCCTCCTCATCCTCTTGCTCTTGGTGTTTGTGAACCATTAGAGGAGTGACATTTGTGACCCTAAGCTTTCTAAAGTCAATACAAGAAGGATTTGGGATTGTTATTGCTACATAACAATCAAGGTAATATCTTAAACCCATTCTTATGTTAATATGATTACTTGTATGCTAGAATTAGGGTTTATAGTATTGGATAACTTGCATGTACAATAGAGAAACCTAGATCCATGCATTAGGGTTTGTATGAGCACATAGGATGTTCTTATGACCAAAACCCATCAGAGTTGACCTTGGACTAGGGATGGGTCAGTCAATTGACCTAAGGATACTTACGAGTGGCTAATCTATGTTTATGGGTTTGTAGCCAGAGGATTACCGGTGCAGCAACCAGACGTCTAGCAGTCGGACTTTCGGTAGCTACTCTTCGAGGTGAGTTTCCTTCCAGTAGTAACGGGTCTAAGGCACCAAGGTTAGCCCGTATAGATGATATGCTAGTGTCGGAGTGTGGGCAGAGCCCGTATCTCATGGTTGAGTTTGATTATGATATATGTCAGTATGATAGATTTGTCTATACTCGTTGTCTGTGTGATACTTGTATGTTATGGATTAATAGCTGAGTGTGGGCGAGGCCCGTATCTCTCTGATAGTGGAGTGTGGGCGAGGCCCGTATCTCTCAGATAGCGGAGTGTGGGCGAGGCCCGTATCTCCCAGATAGCGGAGTGTGGGCGAGGCCCGTATCTCCCAACTAGCAGAGTGTGGGCGAGGCCCGTATCTTCATGAGTGTGGGCAAGGCCCGTATCTCCTAGTTTTTCATTGTATGTTGTATGGTATGAGGTATAATAAGGGAACTCACTAAACTTCGTGCTTACAGTTTTCAGTTTTGGTTTCTGGTAACTCTTCTTCGAAGGGGAAGGAGCTGGTGCGGTAGCGGCCCATCACACACATGCCTCGTTTTCCGCACTATGAGATCTTCATGGGGATTTGTACTCTGACATTATCATGTTTATGAAAATGTTTTCCAGACATGTGATATCTTTTATGAAATGTTATGATCGGTGAACGTTTTTATTTCTAATGCTTTACTAAGTATATGTTTTAAGAATGAAATTTTTGGCTTGTATTTTTGGGATGTTACATAAGTTGATGTCAATTGAGGAATTAGTTGGTCTTTCAAATTAAAAGTGATAGTTTCATTTTATTACTTCTTTTTATAGTTTATTTTAGCATTTTTTTTCATTCATAGTTTAGCTAATTTTCATGCATATTTTCTTTTTTGTTATTTTATGACCATTTCAGGTATTTTCTACTTTCGTGAGCATAATTGCAGATTTTAAGGAGACTAGCAGATTAGGATCTTTGGGAAGCAATTGGACTTGGAGGACAACAAGGACTTTGGGATTGATAGCTATGGAGTGGGCTTGTTGATTATTAGAAGGCTTGGAGGAAACGAACTTTAAATTTGCAAGAAATGGAAGAATATTCGATCGTACAAAGATTATTGACCGGGAGTTGGGGCCTCCCAACTTGTTTAGGGTTTATCAAGCTTTGGCTAATCTTCATGTCTTGAACCCCTTGTTGAGTTTTGTTTTGGCAAAGTTAGCCCTAAATTCCATGCATGGACGTAAAGCTTGCAGCTTTACGTGGTATATAAGCCTTGGAAGGCTAGATCTAGAGTCTGGGGCCTTAGTCTCGCTTAAAAGCGTCTAAATAAGAGAAATGGTTGAAGGGACTTAACAAGTTGGTCAACCAACTCGACGAGTTGGTTAGGGTTTTAATCGACATTCTGGACCCTGTGCAAACTCGATGAGTTGGTGAGATAACTCGGCGAGTTTACTCGAATTTTCCCAATTTTCTGAGAACAGAAGGAACTCGACGAGTCGCATAGATGCACTCGACGAGTTAAGTCAACATAGACTGTTGACTTGAGTGTTGAGTTTTGTTGAATTTTAGAGTTTGGTCAAGTTGTGAACTTTGGAGACCATGGAGGGGTAAAATGGTCTTTCACCCTTTCTGAGATTTAGTAGAGGGGTTAGCTTAACATCTTTAGAGGTGTTAATATAAATTGTTAATAAGAGGTGATTGTGATATATATAGGCGGAGTCTAGATCGACAGTTGAGTGCGAGACATTCTTGCTTTACTTACGAGATGAGTCTTCTTACTATACTTACCTGAGTGGTATTTACTGTGCGACCGGAGGGTCTTATCTGCTTAATAGTTATCATTTTGAACATTTTTTCCTTCATCAGATTATTGAAAATTAAACATAAATAAATGAAATTAGAGGTAATAGGCACTAACTTTGATTCATATGTCATTTTCATTCTTAATAAAAAAACAAAAAAAAAACTTTAAAAATGTAAGTTGAATATTCTATAACAATGAAAAAAATTGCTATGAAAAATAATTTTTTTTTTTTTTATCGATTTTCGACCTATAATAACAACGGAGTTAGAGCTACATAGAACCCTTCAAATGTATAAAATATTTTTTAGTTTTAACTAAAATAATACATTTATGTTTTCAAAATAAACATTATCTAAGTGCAAAGTTTTTGTTTTTATATTTTTATAGATTATTTTTGTAGCAATAAAAAGGTAAGATGGTAAAATTATATTGGATTGTGTAAATTCAAAGGTTGGTTTTACTGTGGTATTTTAGTAATTTAATTTTGAAAAATTATGGACTTAAAAAATGCCATCCGGCAAAACTTAATTTTTTTTGTTAGATAGAAAGATATAAAATAAAATAGAGTTTCACCTTTACATATTTATATCCTATAAATAAAGGTAAAAAATAGGATGAGTTAAAGATGCCTTACTAAAATAGACTTTATGATAAATATATTTTTGAAGAACTAAAGTAACATTTTAGACGGTGAATGGATTAGCATGAAATATCCAACTTAGAGTTTTATATTTATGTGAGACATGATGTTGGAAGTTCGATTCTCTTAAACTACCTATTGTGGTGTTACATATAAAGAATTTTTCCATGAAAATCGTTATGGAAGCTAGGTTTGTCTTGTAAAAAAGCTCGAACTCGAGGTGCTCGTTGAAATAAAAGTTTTGATTGAATGAACGCCACATTGGTTGTAGTGTCTTCAAACAAACCCAATGTTGAGTCAATCGTTATGGAAGTTAGGTCTGTACTGTAAAAAAACTCTTGCGACTAGGCTCCTGCTTAATTAAAGAAGCTCTAAATCAGGGTGCCGATGAAATATTACAAGTGACTTTGCTTAATTCGTTTGGCCGTTTAAAAAAATAGTGAATTGGCTAATAAGAGGGTGTTTGATTTTCCTTTTGAAATGACTTTGCTTAATTCGTTTGGACTTTTGGCTTTTCAAAAAGGAAAATTTTCAGAAAAGTCCTAATATTTCACCATAATTTACGAAAAAGTCCCAAATTAAAATTGGTTTATCAAAAAGTCCCGATTACCGGAAAAAATGACGATTTGACCTTTTTTTCCGGTTTACCGGTTTCAATATTTACTCGGTTTCATTAAAGTCTCATTATTTTACCATAATTTACATTAAAGTCTCATTATTTTACAATAATTTGAGACTTATTCGTAAATTATGGTAAAATAATAGGACTTTATTAAAACCGGGTAAGTAATGAAACAGGTAAACCGAAAAAATAGGGTCAAATTATCATTTTTACTGGTAATTGAAACTTTTTTGTAAACAAATTTTAATTTAAGACTTTTTTGTAAATTAAGATAAAATATTGAGACTTTTTCAAAAATTTCCTTTTAAAAATCAAAAGTTTAAAAGTTCGTTTGATAAATTGAAAAGATTTTTAATAAAAAAAAAAGTGACTTGTAGAAATTTTTGGCTTTTTTGACTTTTAGTTTTTTAGTTTAAAAAAAAAACACTGGCAAACCCTGAGTTACCGAAAGGATTGGACAAAACAAAGCGTTGGTGAGAGCCGGCGAGCCTTTAGCTAGAGAAGCTTAACGACAATGGCGACCATGAAGATAACGATGAACGTTCCTCAAACATTTTTCCAATTCAAAGACTGCAAAGTAACTTTCTGCAAACCCTACCTGTACTCCGATTCCATTTCTCGTAGATTTCTTATACTATGACTGCAATGCAGTAATAAATCCATATCCTATTTGATTATATAGAATAACATGTTAGCTTATGCAGTTCGAACTCAAAATTAATCGGAAAGGAGTATATAACCTAGGATTATACCTACTGAATAATTAGCTCAAATATGTCAACTGCGGGACTGAAACTTCATGCTGATTTGCCCCGCATTTCTATTTGAGATGTAAATTGCTTACGCTGCCACTGCTAAAGTTTTTAGGTCTTAGTGTCATGTTAGAATTAGGGTTCCAAAAGGCAGTGAGCTTGAGAATCTATATGGGAGGAGGACGAAAATTAGTTTGTTTATGGTGGAATCAATGAGAAAAGTCTCTCAATACTTCCTCATTTGTCAAATTGATTATGTTGTGTGAAAATAACTTTATACGTATGAGTTGATGCTGCCATTGTGAGTAGTTATAGCTATGAGTGAAGCAGAATGCATTCAGACATTATGTAATGCTTATTATCCTCTCCAAAACTCCCTCTATTCCATGTAGGAAAAAGAGAGGCATAGGTTGATTGTTAAGGTCAATGCAAACGCAAACCACCTTTAAGTCCATTAAGTCAAAAGAAACAACACCTTAGTCTTGTAATAATGTGAAAAAGTTTTCATCAATTCACTGGATTTTATATCAAGTTCCAAAAATTGAAAAGTCATTAAATTTTGAGGTAAATTGCATATCAGTATCCAAAATGTTTTAATGTATATCAACTGTTACACTGCTTCCTGTCTACAGCATCCTACTATTAAGAGCAACCACATACATGTTCTAAGTTGGCATACATTATCAACTATCAATCTTTTCTCTACAATCCAAAGTCGAGATGCAAGGTAACTTACTATTTTCTTGTGTAAAAATAATAATTGTTTTCACAGATAACCAAGTTATTTAAGTAGTTAAAGTGTTAAACCATAGGTTATAACCTTTTGCTTTACACAGAACAATGGACTCCTGCAACTCCCGTAAGATTCTTGGCTCCTATGTTAGACCACTACTTGCTGTTGAACCAGGTGATCTTCAACTTTTCAAAACCCCTCCAATAAAATCCAGAAATAGCAACGTACTTTCATATGCTATGTATTACTATAATGTATATCATCGTACTTTTATCTCTCTTTTACAACATTTTACTTCTATTTTTTTCTTGTTAAGGCATTGTACTTTCAACAATCTTGAATCTTCCTAATTACAACATTGCACTTTCATTTATTCTTATTAGGACATTATACTTTGAAAATTTTATGCAACTAAAGCAGTGATTTTTTGTTTTTTATTCGATGACACTGATTTGATTGGATAGATTTTCAGATTACAATGCTATAATTGGAATAAATCCATGAAAGTACTTGCTATTTATTGCATTGACTTTTAACTGAAATCAGATTTCAGAAGTTATTTATATAATACATGGCAGGTGTTGAAGCTTCAATATCAGATGAGAATGTGGTAGTTATAAAAAATGCCAATATAGTTGTGGAGTCCCAAGATGATGATAAGATGCAAGTGAGCTCAATGTCTTATACTACTAATTTCTTATGCCGTTTTCATGGATTATATATACGCTGTGCCACCTCACTTATACGAAAAGATAAAGTTCTTTTTTTTTTTTTTGAATTTGGATTATGTCTTAATTTATTCAGACATTTAGTGAGGATATTTGGTGGCAGGTAAAAGTGGAATTATCAGGGAAGGAGACACAAATTGTATTTGATAAGGTTCTCACAAATTTGGCTCGTACAGCACCACCAGTTCCAGGCTTCCGCAGACAAAAAGGAGGTAATGTCTTAATATACAGACAAAATGACTAAATTGCCCTTGTCTTTAAAGTTTCTTTTTTCCAGTCAAGAGTTTTTATTTCTCTCTCTCTCTCTCTCTCTCATATCAAGTCCTTCAAATTCCAATTCCTTCTGGAACATTTTGCAAGCAAAAATCTCTTTTTGTTTAATTTGAATTATCCTCAAGTTATTTTGTGATGTAAAAGTGAAAGCACTGAAATTATTTGGTGAGAATTGAGATTTTAAAGTATTTGGTGCCTAGGTTTCTCCATATACAAACTAATTTTCACTTCTATAATTGCTTAGATTTTTCAAAGTATAATGTCCTAATAATAAGAAAACTGAAACTACAATGCTTTAGTAACAAGAAAAAGTAATAGAAAAAATGAATGTAAGATTCCATAATTTATAATACATAGACAATAGAAAGTATGTTGCTATTTCTTGCATTTGAACCTATTAATTATTGTTTACTTTTCCACTCCATTCTTGTAAGTTTTGTATTTCTAACCTTGTTTTCTCTTTTGCATGTGGATGGTGGCTTTCAGGGAAAACATCCAAGGTAGCATCACATAATCCATATTCCATTTATATTATTAAGGCTTAAAAACACATTTTTATGCAACAACAGTTTTTCATTTTATTGTTAATTTATGCAACAATCACACAAAAAGTGAAATGTTGCTGCATAAAATACGCATTTAACCTTTTTATTACGATATTATGAATTTAGAAAACTTTTTTCAGGTCCCGAAAAGCTTTCTATTGTCAATTATTGGTGAAGACCGTGTTACAAAATTTGTTATTCAAGAAATAGTTACTTCCACTGTGGCTGATTACGTGAAAAAGGCAAGTCATTATTACTATTTTATTTGGTCATTTCTTAGTATTTGGTATGATGGAATTGGTGAAAGAATGGAATGATTCATTCCACAGGAATCGAAAAAAAAGTTGTTTGTTTTTTTTTTTTTTTGATGGAATGGACCACCTTTAAAGGAATGTGATTTCACAGTTTTAGTCAACTTAAAGTTCTGTTTTCTAAAAATAACTATAAATTTGCATTGCTTTTATTATAATTGTATTTGGGTTGGTTTAAAAAATCTACCCAATTATAACATTATAGGACATTATACTTTGATAGATTATTTCAAACTACAATGCTGTAATAGAAAGAAATAAAATTCAAATGTTATAACATACAAATCAATGAAACTACATTGCTATTTCTTGCAGAACAATATTTTGGTAAAGGAAAACAAGATCAACACAATCCAAAGTGCAGAAGAGCTAAAATCATCATTTAACCCTGGGAGTGATTTTGGATTCAGTGCAACATTAGAACTTGAAAAACTAGATACTGAAACAAGTAGTTCAGACACGACTGAAGCATGAAAAGCTCTTAATTCTTGTATGAACCACATACTATTTATCTTACTTGTATTAAGGAATGTCTCTGTTTTCTTTTTAAGATACAATTATGTAAATGAAATGTGAAATGCAAATCATTTTGTTTGTGTGGAAATTAAGATGGTTTTCATTTTATGACTTCCCATTTAGTCATGGATGATAGACTTTAAAATGTATTATAATTTTTTGCAAAAGGGTTATTCTTGTTGGAACATACTAGACTGATATAAGAGCTTATTGTCTTAATGAAGCCTAATCCTTATTGGAATTGAAACTGCAATTGTTGAGATTCAAATTTTTGACCATTTTTGCAAATATATCATCCCAGAACTACTGTGTTATATGGTGGGGCATGGTCAACCTTAATCAAGGGACATTATGATATATCTGTTCATGTTAGCTGTGGGACCGGTTGGTTGATTGCTTTCACCAAAAAAACATGTAATGTAATATGAATGTTGCTTCATGTTTACATCTTGAAAAAGAAAGTAATGATTAGTTTAAATGGAACATTGATTCATATCAATTATCAAACTCGATCTAAAGAGTGGGTTACCACAATGAAAAGGGTCAAGATCAAAAACATATATAAACATACACATTTCATCATTCGTTAGACCTTCTCTATGTGATGAGATTCTAATTGTTGAGGTTTAAAATTTCATAAAAAAAGTTTCTGGGTTCAAAATTCGCATATGAACAAAAGTCCAAAACATAGCTAGAACTTCCCAGTTTACCTAGTGATTTCACCCTTGGGTGGGTTTAATAATAGGTGTTGTATGAATAAAATATTGTTGGGATTAAACAATGTAAAAAACATATTTGAGAAAAAAAAAAACAACACCGATAAAGAAAAGGAAAGAAAGATAAGGAAAAGGAAAGAAAAATAAACAAGGGTAACTTTCTAAAATGTTAATTTCTTAATAACCTTTGTTAAGTCGTTATTTCATTATTAAATAAAACACAACCTCACATATAACTTAAAACCTATCAAGTAAAAAAAGAAACAAATTTCGTCATAAATATATAAAAAAAAAAAAATTAAAAGCTGAAACAAAACTGTATGCTTGTTCCCATCTCTCTACAATTTTAAACAGATAGCTCTATAAACATATTGAGACTCCGAGATGCATAACACAAACGAACAAACATAAACAAACATAAACAGTCAATAAGTTTCATGTAATATAATCTACTACGTTGTGTAGGTGTATATTTAGATAGATAATAACTATCACCACCACCAAACCCATCATCAATGCATGGCAGGGCGAGGTGCACGTGGGCGCACCGGGGTCTTCGAAGGACTTACCCTGCAAGCAAACAATCACACAGATACATGTCAAAACATGAATTTTATCACACTTAACTACTATTATTCTTCTAACAGTAACAACCCCTGAGCTGGACCACACTGTCTGTCTGGCTAGCCCAAAAGCATCATGTGAGATGTAAATCAGGTACTGAGACTGGAGCCCTTTGGAAAAATCTATCCGATTATAGCATTCGACTTTTAATGTTTATTTATTTATTTATTTTATGAAAGTAAAGTATGTTACCTTATCGGCAATGATCCCAATACCGCACCACTACAGTTCAGGGCAGCAATTGCACTCTCGGCCTGTAAATGCAAGAAATAACAATATACTTTCATTTATTTGTTTATTAGTGTTAAATACAAGAAACATCAAAATATTTTTCTTCATTTGTTTATTATTATTAGAGTTGAATGCAAGAAATAGCAATAAACTTTTGTTTGATTTGTTTATTATAACATCCTACTTTCAGTTCTTGCTATTACAACATTGTAATTGGAAAATCTATCGAATTATATTAATGTCATCGAAACACAAAGTAATTTTCACTGAATAACTGGATAAAATTTTCATAGTATAATATCTTTATAAGAAATAAATATAAAAGGGCAATTCTATAATTGGGTAGATTTTTCAAAGTACAATTTGTTAATGAATTCAAAATATATAGCCCAATCAAGTTTGACAAACATATTGCATATTAAAAGCAAAAAAAAAAAAACAAGATAAAAATACTTAAAAAAAGCTCACCATCACAAATTCCACAAATGCAATACGAGAGGAATGATGATAGTCTCCAAGCAACCTCAAGCGATAAACCTATCAAAAGCAAAGTTAATAACATCTTATTAACAATTCATATCACAACAAACTAGTCAAAAATGTTATAAATGTAAAAAAAAAACTATCAAAGTATAAACCTCTCCACAAAGTGATTCAAAAAAGAGTTTGACATCTGCCTGAGTAACCTGCTTAAAACAAAACACAGATCACACAAAAACATTCATCAAATACAAACACACACAAAAAAAAGATAAAACTTTAACTACCTTCTTATCAATGTTAGTACAATAAATAGTCCTTGCACACATTTCCCTTTCATCTTCAGACTAAAACAACATCAAAACTAATAGAGTTAGCACAACTGTGTACAATTGTACATAAATTATTTATTCAAGCTTCACAAGTCAAAAGTCAAAAGTCAAAAGAATCTCACTCGAGGCAGAAAAGTGGGATTCACTGGTGCTATTGCAGTCTTTGAAGGCAAAACCCTAACTGGATAGAAACCAAGCATTGTTCCAGCAAGAGTCAATGCATTCTTTGCACCTTCTGCAAAAACATCAGAGAAACTCGATGTAAATTATGTAATACAAAACATATATATAAGATATTACTTATTAAAGGTATATAAAAAGGTTATATTTGCATACCCTCATCAGTAAACTCAACAAAAGCAAAACGAAGAACAGAATTAGGGTCACCACATACACGGCAATCAACAACCTTTAGTGGAATGAAAATAACCGAATAAGAGGAATAAAAGTTAGACAACTTTGATATATATGAGCAAAATCAAAAGGCTTTAATGGTGGGAGTAACATGTTTAAAACTTACCTGTCCACAATGAATAAAAAGTGCTGCAAGTTGTTCTTCAGTTACCTGTAGTCAAACATCAATAGATTATTAGAAATTATTAGCTTGTAAACTTCAATAAAGTTGATATTATTACATTATGTGATAATATAAATCTTTTTACCTGTTGATCAATGTCGGACACATGAACTGTTCTCTTAATGGCATCTTCTTGTTGTGCCAAGTTAGTTCGGCTATTCATCCTCCTCTTTCCATTGCTAAAATGACCCTTCTTCTAAACATAAAACGATAAAAACCTAGATCAATCAGCAACAGAAATATAGGAAACTGCAAGTGTTGATTGATATCAATCATGAAATGAGTTTAGACAAGCAAGAAGAAATGGAAATGAGGATATGGATAAGAGTATACCCTTCCAGTGTTAATGCCATCGACATTGGCAAAAGCTGTGTGGTTATTTTGGAGTAGGAAATCATTAACAGCGGCATAACCAAAGTGAGTAGCAGGAGATGGTGGTTGTAGTAAAGCCCTATTATAAACGTTCTTGGAGAGTGAAGGGGGAACAAATTCTTCAGCCATAGGATTTAATTTCGACAGGATTTCCTCCAAATCTCTCATATCTTTCTTAAAACCCTCTTCGTGGCCATCGCGATCAGCCCCATTCACTACCAAATGATGCTGATGATGATTCGAGACACCATTTCCATTTATTAAAGTGCCGTTTGTGTTATTAGACGTTATCTTCTTCTCCTGATTTGACCTCGAAATCAAAATCGAAGACTCTGTCTGATCAGCATCCTTTGATTCCACCTGGTTATTCGACACACCGTTCTCAACAATAGCCATGGTATCGATGAACCACCGACTGACACTCGTCTCAAGGAGCTTTTCCCTGCTTATTAATTTTTTTTTTCCTTCTATAGATTTTAGTCCGATCAATATTCGATGATAAACGACACGATCAAAAATCGTAAATTGAAATTGAAGAAGGAAGCTGTAAACATTTATTAAAACTACCTGTTTGGAGAATCTAAAATGGAGTGCTCATCAATTGATCGAAGTGAGCTGAAAGATCGTCAATCGAGATTTTATATATTGCGTATGTAAATCAGATGAAACTAGAACAAAAGTCAGAGGGGAAAGAACCTTGTTCTTCAATAATGCATCACTGTTTCCTTGTTTGAGAAAGAGAGAGAGAGAGAGAGAGAGAGAGGGTGTTCCTACTTCCTAGTATGGTCCGTTTCGGCACTCTAAGGCTTTGATATGGCACAGGGTCCAAGAAGTGTATTTTTATTTTGATTAATGGCGATTAACACATTTTTAGCATTTTTACCAAATTGACAATAATAAATAGGGAAATTCATTAAACTAACTATTATAATATAATTTTTGCTTTTCAAAAACAAATATTTATTCCGGAATATGACATTTCAGAATATTTTTGGTCATTCTGAGTTGGTGTTGGTTGATAATAGACTTGTCCAGAATCTAAAACTCATACATTTCATATTAGAAAATACATTTCAGAGATTAGTTTGGATATACGGACGTTCCCAGACAATATTAGGGTATTTATATTGTCATTTTTGTTGTATAAACTCATAAATCTTTTGGATACTAAACAAAATGAATTCATATAAGGAATTTCTTAGAATACAAGTTTCTAGTTGAGGACAATGACAACGAATCGAGAAATCTATGCAATATATTGCTCCAGATTAGTAAGGGTGACAATTTTGGACCCAACACGAACCCAACCAGAAAATAAACGATTTTGAGTTGAGATTTCTAACCCGTTAACCCGCCTATTTCATGGGTTAGGTTTGGGTTCGCGGGTCGACCCGCCAAATATATAGGATTTTTAAAAAATATTTAATATTTGTTAATTAATTGGTGTTTGCTTGGAGCATGTCCTAGAATGCTAGAATCGATAAATCCAAATCAGTTGTAACGCCCGATTCTCAGATATTGCTTAAATAAGATTTATTGGGTTAAGCTCTACTCGACGAGTTGGTTGACCTACTCGTCGAGTAGCAACTGGATGAGATCGCGTTTTAAGTGACCTACTCGACGAGTCCATGTTGGGACTCGGCGAGTAGGAGCTGGCAGTGGAAACCGTAAATCCCGTGGTTTGCACCTCTATTTAAAGGAGTCTTAGCCTCCTTTGGCCTCTTTGCAGTCTTTGAGAGCCCCTTAAAACCCTAATTCGTGTGTGTGCCTTGGTGTGGTGTTTGAAGCTTGGAAAAGAGAATCTTGGAGGAAGAAGCTAAGAGTGCAAAGGAAATTGAAGCAAGGAAGGAGTGGGAAGCAGGATTTACCTCAGCTAGCATCCTTTGGAGGTATCAAAGTGCCATCCTTACTTCCCTTTTTCCCTTTTGTTGAGTTTCTAGGGCTTTTATGGATTTTCAAGTTGGTATGATGAGATATGGGATAGATCTGAAATTGTAACTTCAGATCTGGACCCTCCTTGGATTCTAGAAGCATAAAGTCACAATATTGGTTGTGATTAAGGTCCCTCTTGAGCATAAAGTTCCATTAAGAACTTAAATTAGGCATTTAGAGCCTTTATAGCCATGCATGCCCGTAAAGTTTGCAACTTTACGTGATAAGCATGCCCTAGAAGCTTGGATCTATGAGTTGGAGTCGTTGCATGGCTCAAAACTAGTCTGTATGGAAAAAGGACTGAATGGACTCGACGAGTCACAAGGTTGACTCGGCGAGTCACATGAAGATGGTGGTGAACTCAAAGAGTTGGATGAACAACTCGGCGAGTTCAATGAAGTTTGCCATAAACTCGACGAGTTGAAGAACAACTCGGCGAGTCGGATGAGTTTTCTCTTGGATATGTATTAGTGTGTATCTGTCGAGTTGCAAGGAGGGAACTCGACGGGTGGCCTTAAAGTTTGATCGAAAATCAAAGGAAACTCGATGAGTTGGAATGTACTTCAGGGTACTCGACGAGTTAAGGTCAACATGGACTGTTGACTTTGACTGAGGACTTTGACTTTGACCAGGGGTTGACTAGTGGGTTATGGAGTACCTTATAAGGTTAAGGACTTATGAGTATGATGTACTATGATAATAGGTGGTAGAGCCTGTGTCAAGGGATCCGAGAGCTGGAGTTTACCCTTTGTGTCGACATTTGCAAGGTGAGTTATCCTCACTATATCGATAGGGTCTACGGCACCAAGGTCGGCCCTTTAGTTGTTATTGTTATGGTATGCTACATGTGGTTATGATCTGTTAGATCGGAATCAGGGTAGACAGTATGTTATGCTCTTATGATCCGCAGGGATTGGTATGTTAGTGACCTGCTAGGTCGGTACTCTAGTTACAGGAGAATTCTATAAATGATGATCAGTGTGACAGATGTGTTTGATGTTTGTATATGCCTGTATATGATAGTATGCGCACATGGTTATTTGCTTGTGGTTGGGTTGAGGCGGTCCTGCTTTGTGCTGAAGGCCAACATACCCTATGAGCGGTCCGAGGAGACTGTAGGCCCACGTGGCAGACCAATCATGCCGAAGGCTCGGGATAGATTCAGACAGACTGTAGGCCCGGTCGGGCGGTCCAGTCAGGCCGATAGCCCAGTATTCATGTTGATTGATTGATTATTACTAATATGGTATTGTCAGTGTGGTATTGGTATTTTGGGGGTAGCTCACTAAGCCATCGGGCTTACAGTTTTCAGTTTATTGTTTCAGGTACTTCAGGAGATCATGGGAAGGTAAAGGCGTGACTGTACCGCTCCTCATCCTTATGTTATGATTTTGGGACACTCTTATGGAAAATGATTTGAAAACATTTTGTAAACAATGCTATTTGATTTTTATTTATGTTTGAAAAAGTTTAAATTTGGCGTAAAATTTATGGATGTTACAAGTTGGTATCAGAGCCTTAGTTTGAGTGAATTGGAGGAACACTCGTGTGAATCCAGTCTCAAATCAAGGAGATTTTCGGAAAATAAGTTTTATAATGGTTTTCAAAATAAAGGATGGAGGATGCAGAGGGTACGATCAGCCGGAGCCTGTAAGTAAACCCCAAAATACCATGCAGTTATTTGATATTCTGATATGTTAGAACAGCATGCTAGTGCTAGGATAGAGATCTTCAAGAATCACATGATAAATTTGCTTGATTGCATGATGCGCATTAGCCTAGGGTTCCTTGTATGTGGAATTGACATCATAACTGCAGATGTTTAGTGTATGCCTCACGGCTGTGCATAATAAAGATCTTATAGCCTGAGAATGTTGATTAAGCCCTCGGGTAGGATTGGATATTCGAAAGTCTATTGGGTCCAGCGTTATATGCAGCTAGCATGCACTAGCGCTGCAGGGGATGATGGAAGTTTCATGGATATGTGAGTCGTGATAAGTGGTGAGACTAGATGCGAGATATTTAGTATTCCCCTAGAAATGAGGGTTGAGCGCATTTCCTATGTTGATGATATTATTATGGTGTTGTGGTGACACTTGAGACAAATATGGGTAGGTGTGGAAGGTAGTATGGGCCCGTACTACTGAAAGCACATGACCCATACGCGTAGCAAGGAAATCACAACCCCTAGGGTTTTGGGTTTTGGTCTCCCGACATTATGTTATTTATCTGATGATTTGTGTATATATATATATATATATATATATATATATATATATATATATATATATATATATATATATTTCAGTATGGTGGTGACTAGACGTCTTGCTTCGGGATCAGGATCAGGATCGGGGTCGGGAGACGGAGGGTTGGAGGTGCCGGTAGCACCTGAGCCCGTGGTTCAGATAGGGATCGAGGAGTTGGATACCAGGATCCAGGAGATCAT
Source organism: Lactuca sativa (assembly GCF_002870075.4). Classification (NCBI taxonomy): domain Eukaryota; kingdom Viridiplantae; phylum Streptophyta; class Magnoliopsida; order Asterales; family Asteraceae; genus Lactuca; species Lactuca sativa. Next base: position 240,155,027 of record NC_056625.2, read on the forward strand.
GCACGACGAGATTGTTGCTGCGTTCCGAGCGCAACTGCCAGAGATGTTTGGGTCGATTAAGACCGCGATAGTTGAGTACTTTGATGAGCGATATGCAGCTCTAGCAGAGACAGCTACCACTGCAGCCACTTCGGCTGTAACCGCGGCAGGGGTTGGAGGAGGAGCCAGCAGGGCTTTCCAGTACCGGGACTTTGATAATATGAAGCCCCCGACGTTTGATGGTACACAAGATGCGATTAGGGCTATGAGGTGGTTATCTGACGTGGAGGGTTGTTTCTTCACGTGCTCATGCCCTGCTAACCAAAGGGTCAGGTGTGCCCTGAACCTGCTGAGGCTTGGGCAAAGGACTGGTGGAGGCTGACGGCTGGGTCGTATACTGATGATCAGCGGGCTGCTGTTACTTGGGAGCAGTTCAGAGATATGTTCCGCACCCGCTACATTCCATGCGTTGAGCGGGAGCGGCTTGTGCAGGAGTTTTTGACGTTGAGACAGGATGGGGAGTATGTGATGGAGATTACCCATATGTTCACGGAGAAGGCTATGTTTTGCCCAGAGTTTGCTTCAGAGCAGTCTTAGATACTCGTTATCTGAGTATGCTCAAGACCGATATTCGACAGTTTGTGTCTACACATCGATGTGATACTCTCCTAGATCTTAGGAAGCCGCGAGGCGGCGTGAGTTGGAGATAGAGCTGCAGTTGAAGGAGCAGCATCAGGCACCGACACAGTCTCAGTCGGCACCTAAGCGGTCTAAGACCGCTGATACACGGTTTGGGGGTCAGCAGAGCCACACTTGTGGAAAGTTTGGCAGGGTTCATTCGGGAGTTTGTCGAGCAGGAGGTGGGTGCCACAAATGTGGCAAGGAGGGGCACTATGCCAAGGACTGCCGTCAGTCTGCCCCTCCAGTAGATATGAGGATTTGTTACCATTGTAACCAGGTTGGTCATGTGATGATTCCGCGCCCGCTATTGTGAGGATTAGAGATGGGAGGTCGGTCAAGGTGGAGCCTCCGAAGGCCCAGGGTCGCGCTTTCCAACTCACGGACGAGGAGACCAAGTCATCACCAGATGTGGTTGCTGGTACATTTCTATTCTCTATCTTAGTTATTGTATTTGTGTTATGCTTATTGTTTGCACCTGTGATTAGGTACGTTTTTAGTGAATTCTTTGCCCGCTTTGGTATTATTTGACTCGGGGGCGAATCGGTCGTTTGTATCTCAGACCTTCTCTAGAGAGTTCAGTGTGCCGATAGATGATCTTGAGTGTCTGTTGCGAGTTTTGATCGCCAACGAGCACGGGGTTTCTGCTTCTTTGGTCTACCGGGGATGCAATTTGGAGATTTTTGGGGTGTCCTTCCCGATAGATTTGATTCTTATCCCCATGGGGGAAGTGTGCGTGATTGTAGGGATGGATTAGCTTAGCCGTTTTGGCGCCATGATCGACTGTGAGGGACAGCGGGTGGTGGTTCAAACCCCAAGCAGGGGAGAACTTATAGTATATGGTGAGGGCACCAGGTTGGGATCATGGTTTTGTTCGGCAGCCAGGGCTTGACAGTATATTCAGCACGGGTGTGCCAGTTATTTGGCGTATGTGGTAGATACGCGGGTTAGAGAGCAACTCTCAGTTTCTGAGGTCCCGGTGGTGAGGGAGTTTGCTGATGTGTTTCCGGAGGAGTTACCCGGAGTGCCTCCGGAGAGGCAGGTTGAGTTCAGGATTGACCTAGTGCTAGGTGTGGCCCCTATCGCCAAGGCGTCGTACCGACTGGCACCGCCTGAGATGCAGGAGTTGTCATCTCAGTTGCAAGAACTGATGGGTAAGCAGTTTATTCGTTCGAGTAGTTCACCCTGGGGAACACTGATCCTTTTCGTCAGGAAGAAGGACGGTTCACACAGGATGTGCATTGACTATAGGGAGCTAAACAAGTTAACGGTGAAGAACCGTTATCCAATCCCGAGGATAGATGATCTTTTCGATCAGTTGCAGGGTGCATCTTGGTTTTCCAAGATTGATTTGAGATCAGGATATCACCAGGTCAGGGTGAGGGAGGAGGACGTGGAGAAGACCGTGTTTCAGACTCGTTATGGTCATTACGAGTTTGTGGTGATGCCGTTTGGGCTCACCAACGCACCAACGGTGTTCATGGATATGATGAACCGAGTCTGCAGACCGATGCTCGATCGGTCGGTCATTGTGTTCATAGATGATATCTTGGTGTATTCCAAGACTCGGGAGCAGCATGAGGAGCATCTTAGGGAGCTGCTGGAGGTTCTGAGGCGAGAATGGATGTATGCCAAGTTCTCGAAATGCGATTTTTGGTTATGAGAGGTATAGTTCCTCGGACATCTCGTTAATCAGGAGGGGATTTTAGTTGACCTGACCAAGGTGGAGGCGGTAATGCAGTGGAAGACTCCAAAATCTCCCTCAGACATCAGGAGTTTCTTGGGTTTAGCAGGGTATTATCGGAGATTCATTTGTGATTTCTCCAAGATTGCCGTACCCCTCACTTCTCTAACGAGGAAGGGGTGGATTTCTGGTGGGGCCCTGAGTAGCAGGGGGCATTTGAGACCCTTCGGCGATGTTTATGCGAGGCGCCGATGTTGACACTCCCCGAGGGAGTTGAGGATTTTGTGGTATTTTTTGATGCATCCATCATAGGCTTGGAGCAGTCCTCATGCAGAAGGGACGAGTGATAGCCTACGCATCGCGACAGCTGAAGCCGCATGAGACGAGATACCCTACGCACGATCTTGAGTTGGGAGCGGTAGTTTTCGCTCTCAAGATTTGGAGGCACTATCTGTACGGGGTTTGTTGTACTATATACACGGATCACAAGAGTTTGAGATATATCATGGTTCAGCCGAACCTGAACATGAGGCAGCGCAAGTTGCTGGATGTAGTCAAGGACTATGATTGTGAGATCATTTACCATCCTGGTAAAGTGAACATGGTTGCGGATGCTCTGAGCCGTAAGTCACCTGGGTCCTCGACCCCAGCCAGGTGTATGAAGATAGCGGTGGATTCCTCGCTGGTGGGATTTGGTCAGGGATGCTCAGATTGAGGGCATGAGACCAGAGAACTGGAAGTTGGAAAGGATTAAGGGCGAAAGCGCCCGGTTTGTTCAGGATAGCTGCAGGTTGTTGACCCGTTACAATCAGGTTTGGGTTCTGATGTCCGGAAGGGTCCGACAGACAGTGATGGAGGAGGAGGCTCATAAGTCTCGTTTTTCAATTCATCCGGGAGCCACCAAGATGTACCGTGATCTGAGTTCGAGTTATTGGTGGCCTGGAATGAAGCAATATATCACTTGGTTTGTTGAGAGGTGCTTGACCTGTAGGATGGTCAAGGCCTAGCATGAGAGTCCGCATGGTAAGCTACAGCCTCTGGAGATTCCCATGTGGAAATGGGAACAGATCGCGATGGATTTCATCACGAGTTGCCGAAAACGGCAAGGGGGTTCGATGCTATATGATTCATCGTGGATCGATTGACCAAGAGTGCCCATTTTCTAGCCATACGGGAGAGTTCGTCGGCAGAGAAGTTGGCCAACTTGTATGTCAGAGAGATTGTCTCTCGCCATGGGGTTCCAGTTTCTATCGTATCCGATCGAGATGTCAGGTTTACTTCCCGTTTTTGGCAGAAGTTCCACGAGGAACTAGGTACGAGACTACATTTTAGCACAGCATTCCATCCGCAGATTGATCGGCAGAGTGAGCGGACCATTCAGACCCTAGAGGATATGTTGAGGGCGTGCGTCATCGATTTTGGTGGGAGTTGGGATTCCCACCTACCGCTTGCAGAATTCGCCTACAACAACAACTATCATTCCAGTATCGACGCCCCGCCTTTTGAGCTGTTGTATGGGCGGAGGTGCAGGACCCCAGTCTGCTGGGGTGAGGTTGGGCATAGGGTGATGGGTCAGACTGAGGTAGTTCTGCAAACTACCGAGATGTTACGACAGATTAGACAGCGACTACAGATCGCTCAAAGCCGGCAGAAAAGCTATGCCGACCGACGCCGATCTGAGCTGGAATTTCAGGTGGGTGACATGATTCTTTTCAAGGTCTCACCCTAGAAGGGTGTGATCCGCTTCAGGAAGAGGAGAAAATTGGGTCCCCGTTACATTGGGTCGTTCAGGATTGTTGCCAGGGTTGGCAGGGTGGCTTATAGGCTAGAGCTTCCGGAGGAGCTTAGCCAGATCTACATCACATTTAATGTTTCGCAATTGCGAAAATGCATTATGGACCAGGAGGTAGTGGTATCGTTGGATGCCATTCAGGTCGATGAGCGCCTGAACTATGTGGAGAGGCTTGTAGCTATTTTGGAAAGGAAGAAGAAGATTCTGCGGAACAAGGAAATACCTTTAGTAAAGGTACAGTGGATACATCAGAAGGGATCAGAGTGGACATGGGAGCCGGAGGCGGAGATGCACGAGCATTACCCGACATTGTTTATTCCAGCGGACTTCAAGGACGAAGTCTAGTTCAAATGGGGGAGAGTTGTAACGCCAAATTCTCAGGTATTGCTTAAATAAGATTTTTTGGGTTAAGCTCTACTCGACGAGTTGGTTGACCTACTTGTCGAGTAGCATCTGGATGAGATCGCGTTTTAAGTGACCTACTCGACGAGTCCATGTTGGGACTCGGCGAGTAGGAGCTAGCAGTGGAAACCGTAAATCCCGTGGTTTGCACCTCTATTTAAAGGAGTCTTAGCCTCCTTTGGCCTCTTTGCAGTCTTTGAGAGCCCCTTAAAACCCTAATTCGTGTGTGTGCCTTGGTATGGTGTTTGAAGCTTGGAAAAGAGAATCTTGGAGGAAGAAGCTAAGAGTGCAAAGGAAATTGAAGCAAGGAAGGAGTGGGAAGCAGGATTTACCTCAGCTAGCATCCTTTGGAGGTATCAAAGTGCCATCCCTACTTCCCTTTTTCCCTTTTGTTGAGTTTCTAGGGTTTTTTTTATGGATTTTCAAGTTGGTATGATGAGCTATGGGATAGATCTGAAGTTGTAACTTCAGATCTGGACCCTCCTTGGATTCTAGAAGCATAAAGTCACAGTCTTGGTTGTGATTAAGGTCCCTCTTGAGCATAAAGTTCCATTAAGAACTTAAATTAGGCATTTAGAGCCTTTATAGCCATGCATGCACGTAAAGTTTGCAACTTTACGTGATAAGCATGCCCTAGAAGCTTGGATCTATGAGTTGGAGCCGTTGCATGGCTCAAAACTAGTCTGTAGGGAAAAAGGACTGAATGGACTTGGCGAGTCACAAGGTTGACTCGGCGAGTGATATGTGCATATTTAGTGTGTATTTAGTAGAGTTTTTTTATTCATATATTAGCTAAATTATCGCATATTATGGACAAAAGGTACTTAAAAGTGTTAAATTATGTTTTTCAGTCCAAAGATGAAGCTCGGAAGCAAAAGGAAGCAAGAGAAGCGGTTAGGAGCTCGAGAGTGGAATGAAGAAGGAAAAACACTAAAAAAAGCTTCTACTCGTCGAGTCAGATAGCTACTCGACGAGTCCGGTCGAGGAATCAGAAGGATAATGACTCAGGATCCCAGATAGTTATCGCAATACGGGGAATGTGAGAGGGACTCGACGAGTCGGATCGCTTATTTATAGATAATTCCACAGATCGATGGGAGGGAGTTCTGGGACGATTCAGAAGTATCTTGCTACGATTGAGAAGCTTGAAAAACCCTAGAAGACGACGAAGGAAGCTAGAATTCAATTCCGGAGAGTAATTAAGGCAAAATTTCATCATCCCATTTATTCTTTTGTTTATTCATTATGACTAAGCAATTTAACTTTGATTGTTTGCTGTTATTTACTTTAATTATGAGCTAAAACCTTTAGACTTCTGTTTGGGGATACAAAGTTGACAATATGGTTTGATTGATTGGTAGGATTAATTCTAAGTTGGTGAATTTTTGTTATTTTAGCTTGCTAAAGAACCTTGTGTGTGAATAATAATTAATTTTCTGTTAATAGGAAGATAATTGATTAGCATGAACATATATTGATTATTGTCCTCATATGATATATTGTGACCACATAGTTATATGTCTAGGATTAATGAATATGAAACTAGAATTAATAAGAAAATTGAGTAAATTCATGTGCAAGCTTGTAAGATGACTATCAAACAAGAGGTTAATTAAAAAGACTAAATTAATTAACTATTGCAAGTCTAACTTAACCCGAATAATTAATCTAGTAAATATAATTAAATTAGACAACTGGCCACTGTTTGAGTTAGTTTATTTGCTAAGGATTAGGGTAGTGAACATGAACCTAATCACTTGAATCGGTAACCAACGAAAGGATTAATCCATTGCACTATTACCTTGAAAATCAACCATAGAGTTAACCTAGTTGAACTAAACAGAAGTTCCTTTCCAATTATTGAATCTAGTTAAATCGTTATTTTCTAGCTTAAATTAGTAATAATTAGTAAGTTTCTATTCTTGTAAAACTAGAGAACAACCCCTGCTTTTTAATTAACTTAGATTAAATTAGTTTTTAGTTTAATTTGCCGTTCCCTGTGTTCGATACCCTGCTTATTTAGCTATACCACAATTGATAGGTTCACTGCCTTTTGTGTGTTATTTGATAATTAAAAGTAGGTTTAAAACTAGTGGGTTTTACACACATCAGCGAGTCACATGAAGATGGTGGTGAACTCAAAGAGTTGGATGAACAACTCGGCGAGTTCGATGAAGTTTGCCATAAACTCGACGAGTTGAAGCACAACTCGGCGAGTCGGATGAGTTTTCTCTTGGATATGTATGAGTGTGTATTCGTCGAGTTGCAAGGAGGGAAATCGACGGGTGGCCTTAAAGTTTGATCAAAAATCAAAGGAAACTCGACGAGTCACTCCGATGACTCGGCGAGTTGGAATGTACTTCAGGGAACTCGGCGAGTAGCTAAGGGTACTCGACGAGTTAAGGTTAACATGGACTGTTGACTTTGACTGAGGACTTTGACTTTGACCAGGGGTTGACTAGTGGGTTATGGAGTACCTTATAAGGTTAAGGACTTATGAGTATGATGTACAATGATAATAGGTGGTGGAGCCTGTGTCAAGGGATCCGAGAGTTGGAGTTTACCCTTCGTGTCGACATCTGCAAGGTGAGTTATCCTCACTATATCGATAGGGTCTACAGCACCAAGGCCAACCCTTTAGTTGTTATTATTATGGTATGCTACATGTGGTTATGATCTGTTAGATCGGAATCAGGGTAGACAGTATGTTATGCTCTTATGATCCGCAGGGATTGGTATGTTAGTGACCTGCTAGGCCGGTACTCTAGTTATAGGAGAATTCTATAACTGATGATCAGTGTGACAGATGTGTTTGATGTTTGTATATGCCTGTATATGATAGTATGCGCACATGGTTATTTGCTTGTGGTTGTCCTGCTTTGTGCTGAAGGCCAACATACCCCATGAGCGGTCCGAGGAGACTGTAGGCCCACGTGGCGGACCAGTCATGCCGAAGGCTCGGGATAGATTCAGACAGACTGTAGGCCCGGTCGGGCGGTCCAGTCAGGCCGATGGCCCAGTATGCATGTTGATTGATTGATTATTACTAATATGGTATTGTCAGTGTGGTATTGGTATTTTGGGGGTAGCTCACTAAGCCCTCGGGCTTACAGTTTTCAGTTTATTGTTTCAGGTACTTCAGGAGATCATGGGAAGGAGAAGGTGTGACCGTACCGCTCATAATGCTTATGTTATGATTTTGGGACATTCTGATGGAAAATGATTTGAAACCATTTTGTAAACAATGCTATTTGGTTTTTATTTATTTTTGAAAAAGTTTAAATTTGGCGTAAAATTTATGGATGTTACATCAGTATCACCCTTTTGTAGTTCATAGTTCACCCTTCCTTTGTCTTGTCATCACTAACTCACCCCCTTTATCTTGTTGGATACTCGGAACCGGCGCCGGCAAACATGAGCTCCATCATTGCCATGAGACGTTTTAGTAATTTTTCACTTTTGTCACGAATATTGCTCCATATCTAGTGTATATGCTTAAATGATGTTTAGTAATTAATTTTAGAGAAATGTATAATCCATATACTTTATTATTTGAAAAGTTAACCCGAAATGACCCGTCGACCCTCTAACTTGAAACAGATCCACTAACCCGAAACGACCCGCAAACTCGAGAACTTATATAATTAAACAAGTTATTTGGGTCGGGTTCAGATTGATGTTTTCAACCCGTGAACCCATGACCCGCCAACCTGAATACATATATGGGTTGGATTGGGTTGATGTATTTTGACCCGCCAACCTGTTACCCGTGAACCCAAACCCAACCCAATTGTCACCCTTACAGACTAGACGTGCTTTGGTGTAGATATAAACTTTTTATAAGTTGATTACGTTAGTTGCTTCCAAGTCTAGGTTACACACTAATCAAATATGTCTGTCTTTTCAATGTCCTGGATCAAACATAGTAATACATATTATTGACGATAGCAACGCCAAATATTTTCTTAGTTTTGTTAGTAGTATGCCTCTTAACATATTACAATTATTTTTTATTAATTATTTATTGAAAATGGTATTAATCGATTTCTAAGGGGAAATCCTATTTGTGGTAATGGGTCTTCTAGTGCTAGAAGTGACCAAATTTGTAATTTATTACCTATGACATTGAATCATGTTCCTTCTTACAATGGACCTATAGAAAAAGTGATTTTAGGTATCAAGGTAAGGTTGTTGTTGATGTTGCTCTAACATTTGATGTTGATGAATCTACAAATGATCAGGCAAAAAAAATTTAAGGTTATGTTCTTAAATTAATAAACTAATAAAAAAATGATTTATATAAATAAATCTTCAAGGATTGATCATATCATTAGTTGTATGAAATTTAGAAAGTTAGAAGTGTAAATAGCAAAACTTAAAAAGTTAAGTGACCAAAAGCGCAAATTTGGCAAAGTATGTTTGAGCAAGGATTGACTCAACTAATGGAAGTGACTACAAAAGTTATGTAATAGATGGAGAGGTACTTAGGATGTCTATTCTTAAAAAAAAGTCACATATATTGGAAGAATGGACTATTTTGGACAAAAATGTGAAATTTGGGGGACTAAATGTGAAAAAGAGGGAAATAAGATGAACACTCTCCTCGCTTCTCTTCCAGATACGGGTGAAGCATTCTAGAGAGCTTCTAATGATGATTCTTCTTCTACCTTTCATATAGGGTATGATTCAAGTGGTGAATTAAGCAACCAAGCAAATGAGAGAAGGATTCAAGGCTTGCAAGGTAAAAATCTCCTCCCTACTTAGCTTAAAATTCGAATTTGATGAAGGGGATGAACCCCAATGTCGAAATCAGTTTGATTCATTGATTAGGGTTTTGGATTCTAACCTCCCTTGAGTTGTTTTGATGATCTCAATCTCAATCTGTAACATCCCAAAATACGACCCAAAATTTTTTGTTTAATCATTACTAAAATCATTAGATCAATACCATAAAATAAAACCCATACGTCAATATATCAAAACCATAACAAAGTGTCACGAGAAAACGGTATCAAGACTGTATCAAATCATATCTATGGAAAGCTAAATCAACTCCCAGGACAAAAACTGAAGGTGTGGTGTGTGCGATGCCATCATCCCGAGCTCTTCCCTTTACTTGCGGAAGTACCTGAAACCAAAACTAAAACTGTAAGCACGAAGCTTAGTGAGCTCCCCCAAACTACCACATACCATACAATAACATATAAACACATACTAGTCCTTTCCCACTGCATCGGACCGAAGTCCAGAAACTGCATCGGACCGAAGTCTGGAACTAACCAGGTCCTTGCCCTCTGCATCAGACCGAAGTCCGGAAACTGCATTGGACCGAAGTCCGGAACTGATTGCATTGGACCGAAGTCCAAAACTATCTGAGGCCTTGCCCCCTGCATCGGACCGAGGTCTGGAAACTGCATCGGACCGAAGTCCGGAACTAACTGACTGAACATAGCATAACATAACATAGCAAATAGCATAAACACAGATACTGCATACTGCATCGGACCAGGGTCCGGAACACATAACACAAAACATGCTTGAATCACAAAGACATCAAGCAATCTAACTACTGCATCGGACCGAGGTCCGGGACTGACTGCTAACTAGACGAGCCATCATTGTGGCCGTAGACCCATTCCTATTGGAAGGAAACTCACCTCGTGATGCTGACTGCTGAACTCATGAATGAGAAATCCCTGACTGCTGCTCCGGCTGCTTCCCAGCTATCATGGGAAATAAAATACTAAATCAGAATAAGGATTCTCCTATGGGTAAAATGACCATTTTACCCCCGCTATGGCATGGGTCACAACATGGCCCAAAACCCTCAATTCCTTCTAAGTCCATCCATGGCCCCACTATAGGCCTGCTAATGGCCCAATTTTCTATATTGGGCCTAGAACCCCTTTATTGGGCCTTACTCAAGCCCAACACTAAATCCTTGGTCCTTAGCAACTGAATTTTGATGGGCGATTAAGGCCCAAGGACCCTAAGCCTGAAACCCAGCCCACACCGAGGCCCAAAACACTTGAAGCCCAAACTGGCAGCGTATGTCACACCCCCAAACCAAGGATGGCGGAAACGTCCGGGGGTGGAGGACTTCATGTATAGTACCACAACAACGTGTATAATAGTGCTCAAAGTAAATACAACCATCATAAATATAATTGAAAAAGTTACTCCAAAGTATATGTTTACATGATTCAAATCAATTACATTATGATACAAAATGAATTGTTTAACGATTTCTCGTCCCATCCTCAAAACGCTGTTGATTTCCTGTTACACTGAATTCCTGAGAATACAAGTAGTTTTGAAATGTGTCAACACAAAGGTTGGTGAGTTCATAAGCTTTTGACAGTAAGAGTTTGAAAATCGATCTTTGTAAAGAGATGTATGTTACCAAGAAAAATCCAATATTTTCCTTATAAAAGTTATGTGGTCCTAAATACCAGCACCGAAAATGAACAAGTATTTTGTCATACTTAAAGATATAAATGTGGTTTTAAATTGGCGTAAAACCCCTTTTTGATTTGAGAAAAATCCCGTAATGAATGATGAGTAGTCTTAAATACCAAGACTGAAAATATACCATAATATCTATAATTATTGATATAAAAAGTGATTTTAAATCGACATAAAACCCATTTTGATTTATGAAAATCCCCGTAAACTTTATGTTGTTAAATCCCTATGTGAGCCGCTATAACCATACTAATGACTGAATGAACCTGCCACGACGTTTCTCATGCGTCGCGAAACTGAAATGACACTTGTCACCATAGACCTGCCGGTCTAGCTGTTGCATGCAACTCAGGTGTGGGGTGTCAAACCCAATATATATCTGTACACAACTATCACGTTCTCCCTCCAGGAGACTCTGATTATAACTACCAGGAATTTAGATCCCGCACTCGGACGTACGGAAAGAGATTGTCTCACAATTTAGGTTAACAAGTTTACGTGTGGTGTGCGTGAGTGTGAAACCTTTTTCTGTGGGAATAAAACCTTCCGAAATGTGTTTGTTGTGTTAATGGAAACATAAACCATACCTATTATAGTTTATCCAAAACGTTTGTAATGTATAAGAACTCTTTTATGAAAACACATTTGTGTTATGAATCCATAAGCTATGCTTATTATAGCTTAATATACGTGTTCTAAATGAATGAATATTCTTATCATGAATGATTAGGTTTCGGTTTATGATGATAAACTAACAAGGAAACACATTCAATATTTAGAACTTATTGTTATACACTTTGCTCAACATAATACAAAGTGTTATGAAAGTTATAAGCTGTTAACTAATTATTAACCTTTCTGTGTTGTTTTAGAAAAGTCGTAGAAAAATCATACCAAGTCAAAAACTAAATCCGTAAATTCTGATAGCTCCCAAAATGTGTCTAGTTTACTCATAATTTTTATCATGATTTTTAATGACCTCCAACTTGGGTGAAAAAGTCCATAATCACAGACTGGTCCGAATTGGTGTTTAAAATGATAGGCAGTTTTGTAAAAATCACCATAAATTGTAGAAGAATCGTATGGAGATGTTCAAGTAGTAATTTTAAAGCTAAGAACTGGAATTAATGCACCTAAAATAGTTTTGAAAACAAAGATGTTTAAGTTGCCCAAAACAGTCCATGAATGGAGTCAAACTTTTCTGATGAAAGCTGTTAGAAAAGTTTAGATATGTTCTTGGTGTTTTAACTTGTATTCCCCCCCCCCCCCCCCCTAAAAACTTAAGAAAACATGAAAATATAGGGGTATGAACTCACCTTATGTGATTTCAGAAGATGAGTGTTGGAGATGAGAAGTGTTCAACTCAAGAACACTTGAAGATTGCTTGAAGATTCAAGAATCTAGCACAATTTATGATGGAAATTTGTTTAAGAATCAATGATTTGAGTACAAGGAAATGTATTAATCATGAGAAAGGTGATAAATCTTACCACAATTGAGAGAAAACTTGATGATCAGCCCTTGAATCTCGAATTTGAGGGAGAGAATTTTAGAGAAAAGTGGGTTTGATCTTTGGTAGAAACGAGAGAAGTGAGTGAGAATGAGGAGAGAGAGAGAGAGAGAGTTGTTCCAGCTCTAAAACGTGGGAGAGGCTGAAAATTGAGTGGGAAAGGACTATGAAGTGACTAGGGATGGTGGGGAGGTGTGTGGGTTAGTCTTGGAGTGGGTGTGGTGGTTGCTTGTGTCATAAATCAAAGATAAGTCAACACTCCACCTTAAATATTCACCCACTAGATTTTATTCTTAAATAAATATTTTCATTAAAAAATGATTAAATTATGAATATTTAGGGTCTTATATGTTAAAATATGATTTCTGGAGAAAATCCCACGTTAAAATAATTAAAAACGGGCTTAAAACGGAGAAATGATCGAAAACCCGGTGAAAATGGTGAAATCCGAAGTCGAGAGGGGGCCTCGGTCTCAGCAGCTTTAGAACCGGAGGGAGGGCTTGGTCGCTGAAGTGAATCCGAAGGGAAGGGACTGCGGTCCGAAGAGAAGCTCACTGCGGGGGGGCCTTGGTTCCGGATTCGGTGCTGCGGCTCGCTGGCTGCGGTCGGCTTGCTGCGGCTCGCTGACTGCGGTTTCCTTAGCTGTGGCTACGGATGGCTACTCATGGGGACTCCGGTCCTCCCCCTTTGACCTCGGTTCTAGAAGGGTATGGCCCCTATAGAGAGGCTTCGGCCCTAAGAGGCTTATTTCCAATGAATCTTCCCTTTTCGAGTGGTTTTTCACCAAGTCGAGTGTCGAAATGCCCCAAAAGCGCATAAAAAGTTTGAGAGAGATTTGGAGAGATTTTACAATCTTGGAGAGATTTCTCATACAAAGAGAGATTTGGGAGATATTTCACATATGGAGAGAGATTTGGGAGAGATTTCACATATGGAGAGAGATTTGGGAGAGATTCCACATTCTTGGAGAGATTTCTCATACAAAAAGAGATTTGAGAGAGATTTCACATTCTTGGAGAGGTTTCTCATACAAAGAGAGATTTGGGAGAGATTTCACATATGGAGAGAGATTTGGTAGAGATTCTACATTCTTGGAGAGATTTCTCATACAAAGAGAGATTTCACATTCTTGGAGAGGTTTCTCATACAAAGAGATAAAGTGAAAACGATGGAGAGAGGTTTCATGTGTGACAATTGTGAGTGTCCGGCTTCGCAACGCAGGGTCCGTAAGCCTCATTATGTCATGTTTAAGGATCTTACACACTCCCAATGAGTATGCAACAATGTTTTATTGGTTTGGTTCGTTACTTTCCACAGTTTTAGGTTAAGGAAATCTAGATGTACGAAATTTCGATTTATGATCTCTCCTTAGAATAGCGAGTTGTTTAGTAATTACATAACATAATCCCTAGTACACGAGGGTTAGTTGAGTCGATCGGTTTGACTTGTTGACTTTAGTTGACTTTGACTTGACCGGAAATTGACAGTTGTCACATCATCCCCCCGTTAGAGGGAATTTCGTCCCGAAATTTGAATTTAGGCAAGGAGTAGGCATGAATAATCGAGCCAAGAAGTGGGGATACTTCCTAATCGACTGATTCTTTAGCTCCCAAGTAAATCCAGGTCCTTGGTTAGTATTCGAGTGAACCTTCACTAATGGGAAGCTGCGTTGCTTCGTCCGCTTGACCTCTCGGTCCATGGTCACTACGGTTCTTCCACGAAGGTGAGGCTCTTGTGAAAATCGATCTTGTCGAGGGGGATTACAAGAGTCTCGTCAGATAGATACTTCTGCAAGTTCGAGACGTGTCGGGTAGAATGTACTTTACCAAGCTCGCGGTGGTAGATTGAAGTTGCGAGTTTACAAGGCTGATTCTGACAAGAATCTTGAAGGGCCTAATTCCTGGGTTTTATCTTTCCACGCTTTCCGAAGCGTACTAAGCCTTCCCAAAGTGAGGCTTCCAGAGGAATTTGGTATCTTACTCTGAGGTTCTAAAGGTTTCTCCCTCTTGCTTCTCTTCCCAGAAAAGGGTTGCTCCCTTCAGGGTCAAAGTTGTAAGGGGTTCCGTAATTTGCGAGAAGTTCTAAAGGAACTAAGACGGTAGGTCAGCGAGGCCCAGAATTTCGGTGTATTCCCATCGATGCCTTTGGTGTTGACAATTTCTCAACGGTTTTAATTAATGGAAAGGGTCCTCACGAATTTCCACATCGATAATAGTGTGTCTTAGGAATTTGACTCTTCAATTCCAAAACTCGTATCTATAGAACTTCAGGTAAGGTTTCTCTGATCGTATTGTTTCCGCGGTTTGTTGTAGCTGCTCTTTTTGGTTTTCTTCTTACTATTAGGGTAGATAAGCAAGTCATTTTCAAGGACAATGATGAAATGATCCCAATAATAATGGCATACCCTATTCATTAAGTTCCTAAAGACTGCGAGCGGGTTGGTCCTATCCGAGGGGTATCACTACGGACTTGCAGCGTCCGCATCGAATTTGGAGGATTGTCCTCGGACATCCTTCTCCAATACTCGCGACTGGTGATATTCGGATCTCAGGTCCAATTCCTGAAGGGTACCTCGTTCCTTGCGGTTGGTCGACCTATTTGTCTATGTGAGGCAGATAGTAATGGTTTCTATTGGAGATATTGTCGGGGCCTCTGAAATCGATGGATCTACGAGCGATTTGACTTTCTATTTGAAGAACAATACTGGAGCTCTCCATGGTGAGGATCTTGGTTCTTCAATTTCATTGTTGAGTAGTTCGACAGGTTTGTCCTGACAGTTCTTGCAGCTCGGTAGGAAGCATGTGGGTTTGGTTTACGCGACTAGGCCTTTTTAGATGGTAAGACATTCACTCGTCCTCCTGGGCAACCTTGGCCCGAAGTTCATGGTAGGAATCGTACCTGGTCCATCTATCATTAACTTGCGCATATAGGTCATATATGCTTAAGATTGGCAAGACAGTTGGGTGGGTGACTCTGCCCCAAGTCCACAACCAGACATGGAACAGGAAATAGGGCGGAAGCACACATCCAATGTCCTTAGAATCTTAATTATACATTATCCTCGCATATATACGTAGTAGTGGTAGACTAACCGTATCCGTCCCAAGCTTCTGTGCTTGAACCTTGTCTGCTGTATGCGCGACATTTCCGAAGGGTCTCCTGTAAATACTTGTGATAAGGTTTCAGAAAGTATAACACTCCTCTAGTGCGCGTTTTGGAGTTTCACAGCGAGAGATGACCCGGAGGTCCGTGCTGGATGTTTATGAGGGATGAAAGTTTCGATATTCGGAGGGTTAGGTGAAGGGCCCTTTTGTAGTTGTTAAATTGGGAAGATGAGGACTATACTAATCGAAATTGAATGGTGACAACCGAATCTTTTTAGATAACATGTGTTTCGATAACTAGTAATGATACTTGATATCATGATCCCTGACAGGTCTCCCTACGATCGAGCGGTATATGAACGTCGTATGTAATTTGATGTTGGTGAAATCGTCGAGTGGGTGGCCCCACTCACTTCCTACTACTAGACATGGAATAGGAGTCAGGATGGAATTATTTGTTTCAAGACTTTAGTATTTTTATTATAATTAACCCTGATGTATGTACAAAGTCATCACATCTTACATACAATGGTCCTAAGGTCATATATGAATGTCTTTGGTTTGATTTGAATGAGAGAGTATTTTAACTACTTTTAGAAAGACGGTGATTTTAGCAAACATATCAAATTCATTACAAACATATGGTACTTAAATGTTTTTGTCAATGGAAACATTACAAAAGTCCTAATATGGTTCCTTGTTACCCTTGCTGGTTCGTTTGTCACACTCCTCTGGCTCCCCCGTCATTCCTCTCAGTTGGACAATTTCTCTTGAAGTGTCCTGTTTTGCCACATAGGAAGCACACTGGAATTACTTTGGTATTGGGGATTGAAGCGAAGTACTGAGTCGGGGCCCTACAGAAACGGACGGTATGCCCTTTCCTGTCGCAGTTTTTCCAGTGCATCTCCCGGCAATCCCCATCGTGATGGAAGCCACATTGGTTACACTTTGGGAGTGATCCCTTATATGGTATGGCCAGCGTTTGGGTAGTAGACCCCGTGGCTAATGCCGAGGCATGTGTCGTGAATGCTGTTGTAATTGTAGGGGTGGCCATGGGTTGTTGTCCTTTAGTGGATCTTTGAGATTGGTTGTGCTCCTTTTTGTTCCAAAACTTCCGCTTCTTTTTCGTAGGTTTGTGGCCTGAGGTATTTTCATTGACGGACACCCGTTGGTGTTCCTGATTGTTACCACAATCTGTATTGTCAGTACCGCTTCCATTTCTGCTGGCGTTGTTAGGATTGAATTGCGCCATGACGGCTGTCACGGCTGCCGTGACTGCAGCCTGAAAAGTAGCAGAGTCTATCTGCAGGGTTGGCGCCTTGCTAGTTGTTTGGTTGCCTTTTGGTGAAGACATAGCTTTGTTTCACGATGAAAAACGACTTCGTTAGCGGAAATGATTATCTCAAGTGCATCCTTATGATTTATATTCACACATATAAATTTTTGCACATTACTGTACTATTTCTAGTGTTTCTGCTAACGTTCCTGAGATGGAGTTATGGCAGTGGGTAGGAGTAGGTTTCATATGGGTGTTAAGCTTTACTCATCTTAGAATCATGTTTGTCCGAACACACTTGGCCAAGGAGTTTTTATGGGACCCGGTGTATTAGTGCCTGAACGATCGCACTCCATAGGTCTATGAAGAAGGAACTTCTCAACAAAATGTTTAAAGGTGAGACGATAATGAGGTTTTAGAATGGCTATACATCGCGAGTTTTCTAACTAAGTTTATCTTATATCGATTTGTAACATATTTCTGTTGTTGAGGGTGTTTTGAAAACAATTCATAATGAGATTCTTTATATGGTAAACTCATGAATTTTTAGTAGTTCAGTATCCAAGTGAAACCTTGTAACTTGACCCACGCTAGGTCCTTATTATGACCAATTGATGTATGCTTAGTGGTATGATTAAGACTTAATAGACCTTCGAGTCTGTTAGGTATGTCCTAAGCCCATCTTGTTAATATGACTCTAGTAATTCTGGTTTCGGCGAAATTTTTTGACCTAGATGTAGGTTTACCTCACATCCGTGCATGGAAAAGTTTTGATAGCAACTGGATCTCTCGTTTAGTATGACCGCTTAAATTACAGTTTCGTGCTTACGCCTAGAATAGAGTAGCACCAACGCATACTCACGAACCTAATTCACAAGGTCTCGTGAGCGGTATGAACTCTACCTACGACGATCTGTCCCTTGCGATGCCTGAGGCAAAGTCGATGCACCTTGCAGCTTTGTCAATCGATGCTTGGTTTCAATCCTCCTCTCTTTGAATGCCGTGTGTCTATCCTGTTGCTCTCTTGCCTCTGCCCGAGTGGCGATAAGGTCCTAAATAGAGAGTTGGTCTCCGAAATAGTAGTCTCCTTCCGAGTCTCGGGTACGTGAGACAGTAGGGTCTGTAGTAGCGCGCAGTTTCCGAACTCGGGTTGTAGTCTACCTGTTTTAATCCCCGATGTTCGCGATCTGCCGGGTCTTCGCCGGGAGGGCTCTGTCAGTCGGTCCCCCGTGGTTGAGGTCATAGCACCCTCGTTGATCTCCCCATGGTGGTTGTTGTCATTGCTATCGACATTCAACCCTCGATCGTGATTGCCCAACGGGGCACAGGTTCGATGTAGTCGAAACGGTTCGCGGAAACCCTTGCTATGCATGGAGGATTGATTACCTCTGGTTCCACTTCTGATTCTCCTCATAACCATTCATCATTTCTCGGGTTCGGATTGGGAAAGTAGGGGTCGTCCGGTAAGTAGGATCTTACTATATTGTACGTGCGAGAATAGGAGTGGAAGAGATAATTACTAGGCGTCTAACTCTATAATTAATTACTTATAGGGGTGATCCTTATTAGTTACTTCTATAATGACATAGTGCATACTAATTACATATAACAAGATATGATAGACCTTCGAATAAGCGACCCTAACTCTAAATCCCCAATCCAACGAGAACAGGAAGTAAAGCAAAGATCCTCATATTCTAAGTCTATGACGTCCTGGATACATATAATTTTAATGTATCCACTAAGTAGTTATTGGCCTATTGATAAAAATCTATTTAGTTCTCAGATAAGCACTTATAATAATACAAAATACTCCCATAGTATTTTAAACCCATGTTTTGTTCTAATGTTCTCGTTGTGGTAGTGTTGGTAAGTTTTTAGACTTGTTGCCATAGCACAACCATTCTTGGGCATGTGCTAATCACTCCTCGGACCAGCATAGTTGATCAGGCTATGCCACTCCCAAGACTGACCATACATCCCCGAGCTTACCTGTGATATCCAACAATCATTACTTTTGTTTTGTTCTAGAATGATGCTGACCTTAGTATGTATGCATGCATGTATACTTTTAATAGGAAATTATTTATTTCTAAAAGTATAATTGTTTTGAAACTTTAAATCAAAGACTTTAGTACCAATTCATTTATAGTTTGTATATCTTATGTGGTTCGATATACTTAGTTTACTATAAACAATGCTCTGATACCAATCTGTCACACCCCCAAACCAAGGATGGCGGAAACGTCCGGGGGTGGAGGACTTCATGTATAGTACCACAACAACGTGTATAATAGTGCTCAAAGTAAATACAACCATCATAAATATAATTGAAAAAGTTACACCAAAGTATATGTTTACATGATTCAAATCAATTACATTATGATACAAAATGAATTGTTTAACGATTTCTCGTCCCATCCTCAAAACGCTGTTGATTTCCTGTTACACTGAATTCCTGAGAATACAAGTAGTTTTGAAATGTGTCAACACAAAGGTTGGTGAGTTCATAAGCTTTTGACAGTAAGAGTTTGAAAATCGATCTTTGTAAAGAGATGTATGTTACCAAGAAAAATCCAATATTTTCCTTATAAAAGTTATGTGGTCCTAAATACCAGCACCGAAAATGAACAAGTATTTTGTCATACTTAAAGATATAAATGTGGTTTTAAATTGGCGTAAAACCCCTTTTTGATTTGAGAAAAATCCCGTAATGAATGATGAGTAGTCTTAAATACCAAGACTGAAAATATACCATAATATCTATAATTATTGATATAAAAAGTGATTTTAAATCGACATAAAACCCATTTTGATTTATGAAAATCCCCGTAAACTTTATGTTGTTAAATCCCTATGTGAGCCGCTATAACCATACTAATGACTGAATGAACCTGCCACGACGTTTCTCATGCGTCGCGAAACTGAAATGACACTTGTCACCATAGACCTGCCGGTCTAGCTGTTGCATGCAACTCAGGTGTGGGGTGTCAAACCCAATATATATCTGTACACAACTATCACGTTCTCCCTCCAGGAGACTCTGATTATAACTACCAGGAATTTAGATCCCGCACTCGGACGTACGGAAAGAGATTGTCTCACAATTTAGGTTAACAAGTTTACGTGTGGTGTGCGTGAGTGTGAAACCTTTTTCTGTGGGAATAAAACCTTCCGAAATGTGTTTGTTGTGTTAATGGAAACATAAACCATACCTATTATAGTTTATCCAAAACGTTTGTAATGTATAAGAACTCTTTTATGAAAACACATTTGTGTTATGAATCCATAAGCTATGCTTATTATAGCTTAATATACGTGTTCTAAATGAATGAATATTCTTATCATGAATGATTAGGTTTCGGTTTATGATGATAAACTAACAAGGAAACACATTCAATATTTAGAACTTATTGTTATACACTTTGCTCAACATAATACAAAGTGTTATGAAAGTTATAAGCTGTTAACTAATTATTAACCTTTCTGTGTTGTTTTAGAAAAGTCGTAGAAAAATCATACCAAGTCAAAAACTAAATCCGTAAATTCTGATAGCTCCCAAAATGTGTCTAGTTTACTCATAATTTTTATCATGATTTTTAATGACCTCCAACTTGGGTGAAAAAGTCCATAATCACAGACTGGTCCGAATTGGTGTTTAAAATGATAGGCAGTTTTGTAAAAATCACCATAAATTGTAGAAGAATCGTATGGAGATGTTCAAGTAGTAATTTTAAAGCTAAGAACTGGAATTAATGCACCTAAAATAGTTTTGAAAACAAAGATGTTTAAGTTGCCCAAAACAGTCCATGAATGGAGTCAAACTTTTCTGATGAAAGCTGTTAGAAAAGTTTAGATATGTTCTTGGTGTTTTAACTTGTATTCCCCCCCCCCCCCTAAAAACTTAAGAAAACATGAAAATATAGGGGTATGAACTCACCTTATGTGATTTCAGAAGATGAGTGTTGGAGATGAGAAGTGTTCAACTCAAGAACACTTGAAGATTGCTTGAAGATTCAAGAATCTAGCACAATTTATGATGGAAATTTGTTTAAGAATCAATGATTTGAGTACAAGGAAATGTATTAATCATGAGAAAGGTGATAAATCTTACCACAATTGAGAGAAAACTTGATGATCAGCCCTTGAATCTCGAATTTGAGGGAGAGAATTTTAGAGAAAAGTGGGTTTGATCTTTGGTAGAAACGAGAGAAGTGAGTGAGAATGAGGAGAGAGAGAGAGAGTTGTTCCAGCTCTAAAACGTGGGAGAGGCTGAAAATTGAGTGGGAGAGGACTATGAAGTGACTAGGGATGGTGGGGAGGTGTGTGGGATAGTCTTGGAGTGGGTGTGGTGGTTGCTTGTGTCATAAATCAAAGATAAGTCAACACTCCACATTAAATATTCACCCACTAGATTTTATTCTTAAATAAATATTTTCATAAAAAAATGATTAAATTATGAATATTTAGGGTCTTATATGTTAAAATATGATTTCTGGAGAAAATCCCACGTTAAAATAATTAAAAACGGGCTTAAAACGGAGAAATGATCGAAAACCGGGTGAAAAATGGTGAAATCCGAAGTCGGGAGGGGGCCTCGGTCTCAGCAGCTTTAGAACCGGAGGGAGGGCTTGGTCGCTGAGGTGAATCCGAACGGAAGGGACTGCGGTCCGAAGAGAAGCTCTCTGCGGGGGGGGGGGGGGGGGGGGGGCTTGGTTTCGGATTCGGCGCCGCGGCTCGCTGGCTGCGATCGGCTTGCTGCAGCTCGCTGACTACGGTCTCCTTGGCTGCGGCTTCGGATGGCTACTCAAGGGGACTCCGGTCCTCCCCCTTTAACCTCGGTTCTAGAAGGGTATGGCCCCTATAGAGAGGCTTCGGCCCTAAGATGCTTATTTCCAATGAATCTTCCCTTTTTGAGTGGTTTTTCACCAAGTCGAGTGTCGGAATGCCCCAAAAGCGCATAAAAAGTTTGAGAGAGATTTTGGAGAGATTTTACAATCTTGGAGAGATTTCTCATACAAAGAGAGATTTGGGAGAGATTTCACATATGGAGAGAGATTTGGGAGAGATTCCACATTCTTGGAGAGATTTCTCATACAAAGAGAGATTTGGGAGAGATTTCACATATGGAGAGAGATTTGGGAGAGATTCCACATTCTTGGAGAGATTTCTCATGTAAAGAGAGATTTAGGAGAGATTTCACATTCTTGGAGAGGTTTCTCATACAAAGAGATAGAGTGAAAACGATGGAGAGAGGTTTCATGTGTGACAATTGTGAGTGTACGGCTTCGCAACGCAAGGTCCGCAAGCCCCATTATGTCATTTTTATGGATCTTACACACTCCCAATGAGTATGCAACAATGTTTTATCGGTTTGGTTCGTTACTTTCCACAGTTTTAGGTTAAGGAAATCTAAATGTACGAACTTTCAATTTATGATCCCTCCTTAGAATAGCGAGTTGTTTAGTAATTACATAACGTAATCCCTAGTACACGAGGGTTAGTTGAGTCGATCGGTTTGACTTGTTGACTTTAGTTGACTTTGACTTGACTGGAAATCGACGGTTGTCATAGCGTACACCAAGGTACGCTGAGCGTACTTCGCTGTTGGCTTGTACGCGTACGCCCATCGTACGACTCTGTTAAGCCAAAATCTCATTAAGTGCTTAATAATCCGATCCAGAAGCTGCAAATCCAGATCCTAAGCTTATTCCATGTCTTAAGCCATAAAGTTGCTTACTTGATGGCTTACAAGTCTCATAAAGGCTCAAACTTCCATAAATAACATTCTACTTCCATGTAGCTAACTAGATCTCATGCATGGTTCCATATAAGCCACAAAGATTGAAACTTTATTGCTAGGAAGATGTTTCTGAGCCTTAAGGATGGCAACCCAAGCTCCAAATCCGACTTACAAGATGAAGACCTAACCTTTGGACCTAAAAAGGTCCAAACTTGCATAAACTAGATCTAGAAGGAAAGAGTCTGAATCTAGGACAATGCAGGAGCATGTCCTCAAGAGTCTGAATCGTCCTCTCGCTCTGCCCGTCCGTCTAAGGGTGGAAAACAGTGCTGAAATGGAGACGAGTACCCATCTCATCATGAAACCGCTTATAGAATCTGGAAGTAAAACAGACATCTCGGTCTAACACCAATGAAACAGGCACTCCATGCTGTGCCTATCACACCCCGAAACCGAAGGCGGAAATGTTCCGGGGCGGAGGACGTCATGTAATATCGCAACCAATGTACATAGTAAGCATAGTAAACACAACCATTACATTACATAAAAGTATTACATTTGTTTGAAATCAAAGTGTTACAAGTGTTATATGAACAAAAGTTAAAACGAGTCTTCTATACGCTCCGTCTTCTCCAAAAGATCGCAGGGTACCTGTCTAATGTGGACCTGAGAATACAAGCAGTTTGAAAATCAGCATAAAGCTGGTGAGCTCATAAGCGGTTTGTTTCTGAAAATGAACAAGTTTCCTTTGGTTTTCTGTAAAAGTTATGAATCCAAGAAAATCCCATATTTTCTTAAAAGTAAAGTTTAGTTTTCCATTTGTTACACAGTTTGGTTAAGAGTAGTTATATTATCCTAGGAAAAACCCTTATTTTCCAAAAAGTCGTGGTT
This sequence comes from Lactuca sativa, assembly GCF_002870075.4. NCBI lineage: Eukaryota > Viridiplantae > Streptophyta > Magnoliopsida > Asterales > Asteraceae > Lactuca > Lactuca sativa. The sequence goes on from NC_056625.2 coordinate 240,178,551, forward strand.
GGTTATCGATCCGAAATGAAGTGTACAAGTATCTACCATACTTAATGTGTTTGTGTGAAGTTTCATGAAAGTCTGTTGTCCTTGAGAAATACATTAGTCTTAACACGTATATAAAACTAATACGTAAGTAGAAAAGTTTTCATAATCCTAATTGCGAGTTCCATAACCATACTACAGACTAGATAAGGCTCGGAACGGGGCCAATATCTTTTTATGACTTTTGTCACCCTTGAACCTTTCGGTTCGGCTGTAGCTAGCAGCTAGGTGCGGGGTAGTCAATCCCATATAGATCTATACACTCAAGTCACGCTCTCCCTCCAGGAGATTCTGGTTACAGGGATAGTCCTCCACTCTCGAATCTAGGGGAAGTGTTACAAAGGACGTGTCTCCAATCTTAAGATTAATGAATTTGAAATTGAAATTACTAATATGAAAAATTCTGTTTTATTAATCCTTTACTCTCGTATCTAGGGGGAGTACTATCAAATCCTTCACTCTCGTATCTAGGGGGAGTGTTATCAAGGACGAGTCTAAAGTTCTAAGTTTTAATGTTTTTAGTCCTTCACTCTCGTATCTAGGGGGAATGTTATCAAGGACGGTTCTAATACTCTAAAGTTCATACTTTTAACAGTAATAATGTGGAAAGTCATTGGTGAAATGTAAAATATAACATTTAATAATAAGTTTCACATACAGTTTGAATACTAACTCTACAAGTTAAACGGTTGATTGATAAGATTTCCAGTGTTAAAAACATATGGAATATAAAACATTTCAAATGAAATAATAAGTTTGAGTACAATAATTTCTTGTACTTTTGCTTGTATTCCCCCTGAAAACATTGAAAAACACGAAAAAATGAGTAGGGGTATGAACCCACCAATCGAGGAATGTGTCGGTTTGGATGCTAAACGTCAGTTCGGGGATTTAAAACGCGCGAGGTTCCTATGTAATATGAAGAGATACATATTTTTATCTAATTAGACCCTGAACCACTAATCAAATATGAATAAACACTTCGAGACGCGAAAACACTTCATTACAAGTGTTTGGAGTGACCCGGGTGGCATCTATGGATGTGCACGACCTAGATATGGAGTTTGATCTTCAAGAGTAAACTCCTAACGGAGTTTTCGGCCCAAAGACCATCTCCCCATGAGTTTACAGCCGTAAACTCATGGTGGGGTGTTCTAGGATGCTTAATGGTCTTATAACTCTTGTGGGGTATTGCTAGGCTTAGTTTTAAGGCATTGGAAGGGGACTTGAACAACATAAGGACCATTTGAGGAGTTTATGGCAGTAAACTAGTAGTTTACGACCGTAAACTCTCTTGTACCGATTCTTATTGTGTTTTGGTGGTCCTAGGTCAATCACAAGTGTTTCTAGTCCAAAGTACAAGCTATAGGATGAAGTTAGGGCACCATTTGACCATGTTATAGGAGTTTACGGCCCATGAATCTTTCCTTGGGGGGTTTACGGCCGTGAACTCCTAAGGGAGTGGTTGTTATCAATTTTAAGGTCCCTAACACATTTTTGGTTGCTTCTAGACATTAATCCAAGGCTTAGGAGGTGTTTAAGGGGCAATCTAACACCTTAAAAGGAGTTTATGGTATATGAATGAGAGTTTATGGTCCAAGCATGTTCTTGGACCGTAAACTCATGTTTACTCCTCAAATCATGAGTTTTTGGTGTTCCAAGTCCGGTCTTGTAAGCCCCTAAGTCATATCTAAGCTCTAAAGGTGGTTTGAAAGGGTTTTGGGGCTTCAAAACCCCTTTAAGGGAGTTCTCGGTTTTGGGAGATGTTCCCAAACCGTAAACACAAGTTTTTGATGGTTTTGGGTAGTTTAAACATAGATTTGCATGCTAAACAAGCTTAAAAACATGCTAGGATAGATTACTTACCAATTTGGAGCTTGAAATGGATGATTTTGGCTCAAACTCGAGTTTTAGAGAGAGAGTAGAGAGAGAAAGTTGTGAGGTGGTGGTAAAAAGGTAAATTGAAGTTCACTCATCCTTTATATAAGGCTTGAGTTTGTGGCTCGGTGGAAATCAACCTGATACTGACGTTAGACGGGGCTTTTGGTCGTACCCGATTTAATTGTTTTAACCCGACGTGGTCGTAACTAAAAATTTTCCAAATAGTAATTTGGGGCGTTTTCATGTTTTTCTAACGGGCTTGGATACTTACGAGGTCATAATAAAATTCTTAAATTACATGACTTAATCCAAAAATGTAATCGGAACAATTTGCTAAAGACGAGTTTTATGGACAGAAACGAGTTACGGCGATGAAACAAACTTCGGGTTGTCACATTATCCCCTCGTTAGAGGGAATTTCGTCCCGAAATTCAAACTTTAGATACAAATCATGGATTTGGAAAGAGATACAGATACTTCTGTTTCATCGGATTTTCACGCTCCCAAGAGAACTCGGGTCCTCGCATGGCATTTCAGCGAACCTTCGCTATCGGGATATGGCTTTGTTTCGTACGTTTAATCTATCGATCTATGATTTTGATTGGTTCTCCCATGAGGTTCATATTTTCGTTGGTTTCGGTCCCATCAAAGGGATTACTAGGGTTTCATCGGATAAGCACTACTTAAGAATGGAGGTGTGGAATACCGGATGGATGCTGCTAAGTTCTGAAAGTAGTCGGAGTTTGTAAGCTACGGGATCGATCCTAACGAGGATTTCGAAAGGTCCTACGTTCCTCGGGTTATGTTTTTACGTGCTTTCCAAAGCGTATCATGCCTTTCTGGGGCTAGACTTTCAACAAAACACGGTCTTCAACAAAAGAGTACACCTTTCTGTGTCGGAGTGGTTAGGGGTTTGACGATCTTGAAAAAGTTTTGAGTGAATCTACGATAATAGTCGGCGAGACCCAAGAATTGACAGATTTCTGTAGGTGTCTTCGGTGCCGACTAACTCTCTATCACCTGAATCTTGGACAGGTCCACGTGTATGCCTTCCTCGCTTACCACGTGACCAGGGAAAGTGGTTAGACCGAAGGGCATCACTACGATGTTGTAGTGATCATAGCGAGTCCTAAATGCCGTCTTGGAAACATCATTCTCGTGAACTCGTATCTGATGGTACTCAGACCTGAGGTCTATCTTCGCGAAGTATTTGGCTCCCTGAAGTTGATCGAAAAGGTTGTCTATTCGAGGAAGAGGATATCGGTTCTTGATGGTCAATTTGTTCAACTCACGGTAGTCGATATACATTCGAAAGGAACAAACAATACCGGGGATCCTCAAGGTGAGGAACTCGGTCTGATGAACGCTTTGTGGAGTAGCTCATTAAGCTGACTGGATAACTCCTGCATTTCTGCTGGAACTAAGTGATATGGGGACTTGGCTACCGGGGGGGGGGGGGGGGAGCTCCAGGGATTAGGTCGAAAGGCATCGGGAAAATTGCAGACTTCAGGGATGCTCTCGAGGTCTTTAACTTCCTGTTTCTCGTTTACCACATGGGCTAGGAATGCATGGCACTCCTTTCGCAGAAGCTTTTGGGATTTGATGTATGAAATGAGGCGAAGGTTGGAATTAAGTTTATCGTCGTAGATTGTGAGAGTCTGACCAGAGGGAAGATTAAGACGGATGGATTTTTCATAACAAAGGATATCTGCATGATTGGGACTTGACCAATCCATGCCAATGATAACATCAAAGTTCTTTATTGAACAACCGGCATAAGATCGATGGGAAAAGAATGATCACCGAGGGTAAGGGTACAACCTATGAATATATCGCTAGCGTGCTCTTTCTCATTGTTAGTCATCTCGATGGTAGACATTTCGGTAACTAATGGAGGACTAAGATTAAGATGATGTTTGAATGAATAGATAACAGATTCTCTTTCAACAATATAATCGAAAAGGATTGCAAGTATAAGGGCTGTCGAGGAGGAATATACCTGTGGCAACGGTGGGATCGGCGACTGCCTCATCTTGTCCCATAGCTAGGACACTTCCAGTATTGCCAGCTGTTGCCGCTTTGGGGCAGTTCCTCTTAAAATTCCCGACTTCACCGCAACCGTAGTAGGCCTGACTGATACCCGCTCCAGAAGCTTGATTGGTTGATTGGGTTGGTGTCTTGCAATTTTTCGCAGTGTGACCCTTTTTGCCACAGCTGTTACAAAACACCTCTCGACATGGGCTGGAAGTGAGGTGATGATAGTTGCACTTGTTACACATAGGGAGGGTACCAGCATACCTACTGGTAGGTGTTTGAGCTGTGGATCCGATGGCAGAAACAGCAGCAGGGATAGTAGCAGCGTGGACTGCCAGAATTTGCTGCTTCTTCAAGGACTCCTGCGAAGGCTGACTTTTATTCTTCTTCCAAAATTTTCTTTTCTCACCACTCCTCTCCGTCGGCTCAGGAGTGGTGGCTGCTTCCTCTAGGTCATCGCTATGGTCAATCAGGGTTTGCGCTAGGCATTTGGCGCTGTCGTAGGTGTCTGGCTTTGTAGCCAAGACATTACCCTTGGTTGGTTGGGTCAACCCTTAGATAAATCTCTCAATCTTAAATCTCTCAATCTTTTTACTCTCCGGGGTAACCATTCCCGGACAGAGTAGCGCCAAGTCATCGAATCTGGAAGTGTAAGCGGCGATATCGGAACCCTCCATCTTCAGGTTCCAGAGTTCATGCTCTAGCTTCTGCATTTCGCCCCGAGGGCAGTACTCCACAAGCAGAAGTTCCTTCATGGCCTCCCAACCCATAGCATTGGCTACAGGTAGGGTTAAGGATTTAACTCGGCCATTCCACCAAGTCAGGGCTTTATCGGTGAAAGTGCAGGCGGCGAACTTCACCTTATCCGATTCAGAGCAGGCACAGATTTCGAAAATAGATTCGATTTTCTCGAACCATCGAGTTAGGGCAACGACACCTCCAGTGCCATCGAAAGATGTGGGTTTCGCGTTCATAAAGTCTTTATAGGAACACTCCTTCCGGTGTCCCTGGCCACCGTCCTGGTTTTGAGATTGGGTACCACCTCCTGGACCACCGGGGCCACTGGGTTCATTTGAGACATGGCGGCTGCCACTGCGGCAGTAACAGCTGCCTGGAACATTACGGGATCAAATTGGGGAGGAGGTGGTGGCGGAGGGTTGTTGTTCTTTGAGCTGGGTCTCTTTCTTGGAGGCATCTTGATCTAAAAAGATCAGGAAAGAGAGGATGGTAAGTCCTCTAAATTGAATCAAGAGATATGATACAAGGGATATCTCATTATGACAAATATAGAATTTATTAAGCGATAAAGTAGGAAAGACCTATCAAAGCAGATAAACTATCACTAATGGAATGATTGAGGAGCAACACTGGAATGAGGATTTCAATAACGAAGTTGGCTCTAGAAATACTCCCATTGTATTTCATGTTTCGCTGCGACGACGGCTCGTTATTTGGGTATTGGGTAAGTTTTAGGCATGCTGGACACCACAATCACTCCCAAGCACATGTTGGCCGTGTCTCGAATGAATATAGTTGATCATGCTATATTGACCCTAGACACGACTACATAACTGCCCAGGTTTAACCGCAGTGTACAACACCCATTTACTTATGTTTTGTTCTACTCGAGGTTACGGGTTACGGCGATTAGGTATACTTGTATACTTGTATACTTTTGAAAAATACTTATATTTTAAAGTATACTTTTAGTTCGGAGCACTTTAACCCCTTAGTGTTTATAGTCTTATACCAAACAAGGTTTGGTATACTAGTTCACTATAAACAAGGGCTCTGATACCAATCTGTCACACTCAGAAACCGAAGGCGGAAATGTTCCGGGGCGGAGGACGTCATGTAATATCGCAACCAATGTACATAGTAAGCATAGTAAACACAACCATTACATTACATAGAAGTATTACATTTGTTTGAAATCAAAGTGTTACAAGTGTTATATGAACAAAAGTTAAAACGAGTCTTCTATACGCTCCGTCTTCTCCAAAAGATCGCAGGGTACCTGTCTAATGTGGACCTGAGAATACAAGCAGTTTGAAAATCAACATAAAGCTGGTGAGTTCATAAGCAGTTTGTTTCTGAAAATGAACAAGTTTCCTTTGGTTTTCTGTAAAAGTTATGAATCCAAGAAAATCCCATATTTTCTTAAAAGTAAAGTTTAGTTTTCCATTTGTTACACAGTTTGGTTAAGAGTAGTTATGTTATCCCAGGAAAAACCCTTATTTTCCTTAAAGTCGTGGTTGGTTATCAATCTGAAATGAAGTGTACAAGTATCTACCATACTTAATGTGTTTGTGTGAAGTTTCATGAAAGTCTGTTGTCCTTGAGAAATACATTAGTCTTAACACGTATATAAAACTAATAAGTAAGTAGAAAAGTTTTCATAATCCTAATTGCGAGTTCCATAACCATACTACAGACTAGATAAGGCTCGGAACGGGGCCAATATCTTTTTATGACTTTTGTCACCCTTGAACCTTTCGGTTCGGTTGTAGCTAGCAGCCAGGTGCGGGGTAGTCAATCCCGTATAGATCTATACACTCAAGTCACGCTCTCCCTCCAGGAGATTCTGGTTACAGGGATAGTCCTCCACTCTCGAATCTAGGGGAAGTGTTACAAAGGACGTGTCTCCAATCTTAAGATTAATGAATTTGAAACTGAAATTACTAATATGAAAAATTCTGTTTTATTAATCCTTTACTCTCGTATCTAGGGGGAGTACTATCAAATCCTTCACTCTCTTATCTAGGGGGAGTGTTATCAAGGACGAGTCTAAAGTTCTAAGTTTTAATGTTTTTAGTCCTTCACTCTCGTATCTAGGGGGAATGTTATCAAGGACGGTTCTAATACTCTAAAGTTCATACTTTTAACAGTAATAATGTGGAAAGTCATTGGTGAAATGTAAAATATAACATTTAATAATAAGTTTCACATACGGTTTGAATACTAACTCTACAAGTTAAACGGTTGATTGATAAGATTTCCAGTGTTAAAAACATATGGAATATAAAACATTTCAAATGAAATAATAAGTTTGAGTACAAGAATTTCTTGTACTTTTGCTTGTATTCCCCCTGAAAACATTGAAAAACACGAAAAAATGAGTAGGGGTATGAACCCACCAATCGAGGAATGTGTCGGTTTGGATGCTAAACGTCAGTTTGGGGCTTTAAAACACGCGAGGTTCCTATGTAATATGAAGAGATACATATTTTTATCTAATTAGACCCTGAACCACTAATCAAATATGAATAAACACTTCGAGACGCGAAAACACTTCATTACAAGTGTTTGGAGTGACCCGGGTGGCATCTATGGATGTGCACGACCTAGATATGGAGTTTGATCTTCAAGAGTAAACTCCTAACGGAGTTTTCGGCCCAAAGACCATCTCCCCATGAGTTTACAGCCGTAAACTCATGGTGGGGTGTTCTAGGATGCTTAATGGTCTTATAACTCTTGTGGGGTATTGCTAGGCTTAGTTTTAAGGCATTGGAAGGGGACTTGAACAACATAAGGACCATTTGAGGAGTTTATGGCAGTAAACTAGTAGTTTACGGCCGTAAAATCTCTTGTACCGATTCTTATTGTGTTTTGGTGGTCCTAGGTCAATCACAAGTGTTTCTAGTCCAAAGTACAAGCTATAGGATGAAGTTAGGGCACCATTTGACCATGTTATAGGAGTTTACGGCCCATGAATCTTTCCTTGGGGGGTTTACGGCCGTGAACTCCTAAGGGAGAGGTTGTTATCAAGTTTAAGGACCCTAACACATTTTTGGTTTCTTCTAGACATTAATCCAAGGCTTAGGAGGTGTTTAAGGGGCAATCTAACACCTTAAAAGTAGTTTATGGTCTATGAATGAGGGTTTACGGTCCAAGCATGTTCTTGGACCGTAAACTCATGTTTACTCCTCAAATCATGAGTTTTTGGTGTTCCAAGTCCGGTCTTATAAGCCCCTAAGTCATATCTAAGCTCTAAAGGTGGTTTGGAAGGGTTTTGGGGCTTCAAACCCCCTTTAAGGGAGTTCATGGTTTTGGGAGATGTTCCCAAACCGTAAACACAAGTTTTTGATGGTTTTGGGTAGTTTAAACATAGATTTGCATGCTAAACAAGCTTAGAAACATGCTAGGATAGATTACTTACCAATTTGGAGCTTGAAATGGATGATTTTGGCTCAAACTCGAGTTTTAGAGAGAGAGTAGAGAGAGAAAGTTGTGAGGTGGTGGTAAAAAGGTAAATTGAAGTTCACTCATCCTTTACATAAGGCTTGAGTTTGTGGCTCGGTGGAAATCTACCCGATACTGACGTTAGACGGGGCTTTTGGTCGTACCCGATTTAATTGTTGTAACCTGACGTGGTCGTAACTAAAATTTTTCCAAATAATAATTTGGGGCGTTTTCATGTTTTTCTAACGGGTTTGGATACTTACGAGGTCATAATAAAAGTCTTAAATTACATGACTTAATCCAAAAATGTAATCAGAACAATTTGCTAAAGACGAGTTTTATGGACGGAAACGAGTTACGGCGATGCAACAAACTTCGGGTTGTCACAGTGCAACCCTACTGGAAATAGCGCCTCGCTCTCGCTGCTGAACACAGAACTGGTCCACGCTATGGCCTCTCACCCTGAATCACTAACTCTCCCCCACTGGGAGTGCGAACCCTCACTAACTGCAGCTCACAATCTATCACCGCCCCGTTGGGGCTCAGCCAATCCATGCCTATTATGACCTTATTCCCTCGCAGGGGAATAGGGACCAAGTCCACTCGAAAATGCTCATTGAATAACTATAGAGAACATCCTCTGTGTACTCTCGCCACCCTAACGGTCCTGTCAGCTGCTATCTCAACCTCAAGTGGACAATCTAGCTCCCCTGGAGCTCTGCTAAACCTCTTGCTAAGCGCAAGAGAGACGAATGATCGGGTAGCCCCCAAATCAAACAATATTGTGGCTGAAATGCCGTTCATTGAGAACGAACCAATACAAAATATATAACCATAAGAAACAATCAATAATAAATGCAGAGATAAGGGAAGAATACATACCTGTCACCACGTCAAGAGTTGCTCACGCCTCCTCTGCTGTCAGCTGAAAAGCCCTACTCTTCGCCACTGGCATCTCAGCTCGGCCCTGGCGGCCGTCTGTAATCCGCAAAGTAGCAGGGGCAGGTGCTAACACCTTCCCTGCTGTCGCTAAACTCGGATACTAGGACTTCTTATGTCCCCTCTAATTGTAATGGAAGCAAATTAGATCGGTCGCCGCGGTGGTGGTAGTAGTAGCTATACAATCTCTTCTCATATGCCCAGTCCGACCGCACTTATAGCAGCCGACACTCCCTGCCTTGCACGCCCCATCGTGTAACCTCCCACACTTGCCACATTGACCGTGGCTCTACTGACTCCTAGATCCGTGATCTGAAACTTTGGGCTTTTTGCCCGAACTCCCTGTACCCAAAGCCGCCTCCGACTTCCTCTTCCTCTCCATCTCAAGGTCAATCTATCTCTCTCGTGCCCTAGCAATTATGTCATCCAACATTTTATAGCTGGATCGACTCACAAACTGGCGGATGTCACTCCGTAGCATCTCATGATAACATGCCTTCTTCATTTCCTCATCAGCTGCGTACTTAGAAACGAGAAGCACCCTCTCCCTAAACTTGGTGGTAATCTCCGCCATTGTCTCTGTAGTCTAGGTGAGATCCTGAAACTCCCTGGCTAAATGTTGCACCTCAATAACCGGTGCGAACTCAGCTTTGAACCTGGCAGTAAAGTCAGCCTAGGTCATAGCATCCAAAGCTGAGTCATCTCCAATGACATGTCCGACCTCCTCCCATCAATTATGTGCCCTGTCCTTCAGAAGACAGGACGCCAATCTGACCTTGTCCCCCTCGGGACACCTGCTCGTGCGGAAAGCATTGGCCACATCCGCCAACCATCTAGTACTCGCTATGGGGTCCCGCGCCCCGTGATAATCTGGAGCTCCACATGCCCGGAACTCCCTGAATGTAAGCGTGCATGACCCCATCATGGCCGCCACCTCAACACGAAATGTGCCTAGTCTCTCCTCCATCAACTCTAGTATACCCTCCTTGATCGAACCAAAGATCACTGGAGTCTGCTCAAGAATGATACGGGTCACCTCTGAAGTGAAAAACTCTCTAGTCTGCTCATCTAGATGCTCGGCTCCTGAGCCTGATCCTGATCCCTCTCCGACACCTGAACTGCCGGCTGCTGGCCTAGGTCGGAAAACCACCATTCTGAAAACATATCATAGCTAACGTCAGTACACTGGAATATCTTAAGGGACCACTGCTACTACAAGCTTCCCGGTCTCATCTCAACTTTCCTTGATTCGAGTACGGATCCTCTACTTTCAGTAGTACGGGCCCCTACTACCTTCCACATCTATCCGTACTTTCCTCAAGAATTGCCTTGACTCCACCAAGTCACTCTACTGCTACTGACTTCTGCTACTCACATCCTAAGCTTGCCCTAGGGAAACCTTTGACTCCACCCAAACTAGTCCTCAGCTGCTGAAGGTCTCCTTGTAATGCCAATTAGCCACTACCTGAACACCATCACATGCAATGAGGCTCAAATAATCCTTCGAGTAAAAGACTCGTCCCTAAAACGGTTAGACTCAAACGAGAGATGCGCAATAGGGTCAAATCCGACACTCTGAGATTATTCAACCCTGACCACATGTGACGTGATGTATTCACCTAATGGCTAACTCCCATCACTCAGAGTCCCACAAAGCACAAAGCAAACAACATTCGGATAAAGGAAACTTACTCATGCAAACTATTCTCATAAGAAGAAACTATACTAGCATATAATGCTAAGTTCATACTATCAGGCATAACCTACACATGCTATCTTACTACTGTCTACTCACTACTAGCATGTGATTCTCATCAAGCTGAAACACATAAAGCAGGCACATAAGGCATCCCCCTAGATCCTTAGTCCTATACTAGCATGCTGTTCTACTGAAACTGAAACTGAACTGATCTGGAACTGAAACTGAAACTGAACTGATCTGGAACTGAAACTGAAACTGATAACATAAACTTGTATGGGTAATTTGGGAGTACTTACTTGATCTCGGCTGATCGCACGCACCACACCTTTTTCTCTTTATCAAGACTCTTTTTCTTTCTAAGTTCTTTTCAAAAAAATCCTTTTTCGAAAATGTTTTTCCTTTGAAAATCTTTTACCCCTGCTATGGCATGGGTCACAACATGGCCCAAAACCCTTAATTCCTTCTAAGTCCATCTATGGCTCCACTATAGGCCTACTAATGACCCAATTTGCTATATTGGGCCTAGAACCCCTTTATTGGGCCTTACTCAAGCCCAACACTAAATCCTTGGTCCTTAGCAACTGAATTATGATGGGCCGTTAAGGCCCAAGGACCCTAAGCCTGAAACCCAGCCCACACCGAGGCCCAAAACACTCGAAGCCCAAACTGGCAGCGTACGCGGGGCGTACACCAAGGTACGCTGAGCGTACTTGGCTGTTGGCTTGTACGCGACGCGTACCTCCTTGTACGCCCAACGTACATCTCTGTTAAGCCAAAATCTCATTAAGTGCTTAATAATCCGATCCAGAAGCTACAAATCCAGATCCTAAGCTTATTCCATGTCTTAAGCCATAAAGTTGCTTACTTGATAGCTTACAAGTCTCATAAAGGCTTAAACTTCCATAAATAACATTCTACTTCCATGTAGCTAACTAGATCTCATGCATGGTTCCATATAAGCCACAAAGATTGAAACTTTATTGCTAGGAAGATGTTTCTGAGCCTTAAGGATGGCAACCCAAGCTCCAAATCCGACTTACAAGATGAAGACCTAACCTTTGGACCTAAAAAGGTCCAAACTTCCATAAACTAGATCTAGAAGGAAAGAGGAAGAAAGTTCAGAACTTTATACCTTCCTTTGATGACCAAGAGGGTGCTAAGTCCAGATCTCTGAGCTCAAGCTTCTTCTCCAACTTCTTCCCTTCTTTCTTCACTACTTCCTTTCCTTGAAACACTCACAAAAGCTTCTTCACACACAAAGAGAGGATAATAATGAATTAGGGTTTTCTTGAGAGTGTGACAACCCGATATTTCAACTCTATGTAATGACCTAAAAAGTCAAGTATTGTAACCACTTTTGTGATAATGAAATTAACTTCGAAAATAAAATGTCCAAAAAGTTTCTATTTAATTACCTACTATGTTTGATGTCATTAAACCGTGATCGTACGTAAAAAGAACGCCCAAATCCGACTTTGTATATTGAAGTTATGATTTTTCCAAGTTCGGTTTAGCGACAGACAGCTAAAAACTCGAATCGGAGATCGAGCGACTTTTGGCCGGAATGACCTAAACGAGAATCGAAGGTCTCGGCAATGGTATTTCAGCGGTAAAAAGTCTGGCAAAAACAGACGTCAGATAAAGAAGTTATGAATTTCTAACGAAATTTTCTTAACACGACCTTTTAAAAATAAATAATAAAAATAATTTCAAAATTTGCCGACGGAATCTAAACGAAAGTTGTAGAGCGTAGTCTCATCTACGCGTGGATATAAATAACATCGAAAACGGAGTTCGTATGAAGAAGATATGAATTTTAGAAGTTTATTAAATAAATAAAATATAAATTTTATTATTTAACCTTGGTATTATCCGAAGGCGAGTCATCAGATAGGGCCGAGTTACGCCCAACGTAAGCTCGTACGCCCAGCGTACTCAAGGCCTGGGCCTCGGATCATCCACATCTCGCCCTATGCGAGGCTATGCCCCGTCCCATCCGGAGTCCGAAGCAGTCGAGGATGCGCTCATGCGTGACGCACGCGTACGCCCAGCGTACCCGCGTACGCCCAGCGTACCGAGGCGGTTCCCACCCCCTATAAAAGGGATGCAAGGGTTCTGAAGAAAAGGGCCATTCTCTCTCATTTCTCTTGCGTTGTTGCCTCGTTTTTCGTGCCCGTGCTAACCCGAAGCCCCAGTCACTTTGCTCAAGTCCCGAAGGTCGTTTGTACTCCCGAGATTCCCGAGAATCCCGAGAAAATCCGCTTTCCCGAGAAGAAATTCTGCCCGGTTTTCATCTCGCCTTTCTTCGATCTTTCAAGTAAGTTCATACCCCTTAATTAACCTTTAAAATATTTTATAAATCACATATGATTCTGTTGAATAAAAGTGTATAATAAAACTTTATATAACACACAACAATAATCGTGTGTTTTACTTGTATTCCCCCCATTGAAAGCATATAAAAGGATTTATAGAATATTTAAAAGGTTAATTAAGGGGTATGAACTCACTTGAAAGATTGAAGAAAGGCGAGATGAAAACCGGGCAAAATTTCTTCTCGGGAAAGCGGATTTCTCGGGATTCTCGGGAATCTCGGGAGTACAAACGACTTTCGGGACTTGAGCAAAGTGACCGGGGCTTCGGGTTAGCACGGGCACAGAAAACGAGGCAACAACGCAAGAGAAATGAGAGAGAATGGCCCTTTTCTTCGGAACCCTCGCATCCCTTTTATAGGGGGTGGGAACCGCCTCAGTACGCTGGGCGTACGTGTGCGTCACGCATGAGCGCATCCTCGACTGCTTCGGACTCCGGATGGGACGGGGCATAGCCTCGCATAGGGCGAGACGTGGACGATCCGAGGCCTAGGCCTTGAGTACGCTGGGCGTAACTCGACCCTATGATGACTCGCCTTCGGATAATACCAAGGTTAAATAATAAAATTTATATTTTATTTATTTAATAAACTTCTAAAATTCATATCTTCTTCATACGAACTCCGTTTTCGATGTTCTTTATATCCACGCGTAGGTGAGACTACGCTCTACAACTTTCATTTAGATTTCGTCGGCAAATTTTGAAATTATTTTTATTATTTATTTTTAAAAGGTCGCATTAAGAAAATTTCGTTAGAAATTTATAACTTCTTTATCTGACGTCTGTTTTTGCCAGACTTTTTACCGCTGAAATACCATTGTCGAGACCTTCGATTCTCGTTTAGGTCATTCCGGCCAAAAGTCGCTCGATCTCCGATTCGAGTTTTTAGCTGTCTGTCGCTAAGCCGAACTTGGAAAAATCATAACTTCAATATACGAAGTCAGATTTGGGCGTTCTTTTTACGTACGATCACGGTTTAATGACATCAAACATAGTAGGTAATTAAATAGAAACTTTTTGGACATTTTATTTTCGAAGTTAATTTCATTATCACAAAAGTGGTTACAATACTTGACTTTTTAGGTCATTACATAGAGTTGAAATATCGGGTTGTCACATCATCCCCCCGTTAGAGGGAATTTCCTCCCGAAATTTAAAGTAGTAAAGATACTAGTGAATCAGAGAAAAAGATGAGGGTACTTTTGTTTCATCTGATCTTCGCGTTCCCATATGAATTCAGGTCCTCGCTTGGCGTTCCAGCGAAGCTTCACGATGGGTATGTGACTTTGTTTCGTTTGTTTGACCTTTCGGTCCATGATTTCTACCAGTTCTTCCACAAAGTTGAGGCTCTCATTGATCTCGATCTCGTCGAGTGGAATAACAAGAGTCTCATCGGACAGACACTTTTTCAAGTTCGAGACATAGAAGGTTGGATGTATGTTACTAAGTTCACGCGGTAGATTAAGCTTGTAAGCCACAGGGCCGATTCTGGCAAGAATCTCGAAAGGCCCTACGTATCTTGGATTTAGTTTTCCACGCTTTCCAAAGCGTATTAAGCCCTTCCACGGTGAGACCTTCAATAAAACATGGTCTCCTACCTGGAATTCCAAAGGTTTCCTCCTTTGGTCAGCGTAGCTTTTCTGTCGGTCTCTAGAGGCTTTCAACCGTTCACGAATTTGAACGATCTTCTCTGTCGTTTATCGTATGATTTCTGGACCAGTGAGAGTGCTTTCAGGAACTCGTCCTTTAGCTAACTGGGTGTCGCCAACTTCAGTCTAGCACAGAGGGGACCTGCACTTTCGACCATAGAGGGCTTCAAACGGAGCAGCCTTTATGCTTGTATGATAACTATTGTTGTATGAAAATTCGACAAGGGGTAAATGGATATCCCATGCCTTTCCAAAATCAATCACACAGGCTCTCAGCATATCTTCCAAAGTTTGTATCGTTCTCTTACTTTGCCCGTCTGTTTGTGGGTGGTAGGCTGTACTCATGTCTAGCCTAGTCCCCAGGGAACTTTGTAGTGACTGCCAAAATCTTGAAGTGAATCTACTATCTCTATCGGAGATAATGGATATCGGAACACCATGCAGTCGCACTATTTCCCTTAAATAAGTTCTTGTAAGCTTTTCCATCTTGTCAGTCTCCTTGATTGGTAGGAAATGCGCGGATTTGGTCAATCTGTCGAGGATGACCCATATGGTATCGAGTCCACTCGTCGTCTTGGGTAACTTGGTTACGAAGTCCATAGTAATCTGTTCCCATTTCCATTTCGGTATCTCCGGCTGTTGCAGTAATCCTGACGGTTTCTGATACTCGGCCTTAACCTTAGCGCAAGTAAGGCATTTACTTATGAAGGTAGCAATTTCTGCTTTCATGTTAGGCCACCAGTACAATTTCTTAAGATTCAGATACATTTTATCTGAACCTAGGTGAACAGAATATCTCGTGTTGTGTGCTTCGGTCATGACTACGTCTCTGAAACCACCGTGTTTCGGTGTCCAGATTCGACCCATGAGATAATACGCTCCGCCACCCTTGATTTCTAGATTCTTTTCCATTCCTCTCAGGGATTCACCCGCCACATTTTCAGGTTGTAACGCTTCCAGTTGAGCCTCCTTAATTTGTGTGGATAAGTGGGAATGGATAGTCATAGTCAGAGATTTGACTCTCCGCCCAGTGTATTCTTTTCGACTGAGGGCGTCAGCTACCACGTTGGCCTTTCCAGGATAATAACGAATTTCACATTCGTAGTCATTGAGTAACTCGGCCCATCGTCGTTGTCGCATGTTGAGCTCCTTCTGATCAAAAATGTGTTGAAGGCTCTTATGATCGGTGAAAATAGTACTCTTTGTTCCGTACAAGTAGAGTCTCCAGATCTTCAAAGCAAATACCACTGCTCCTAACTCAAGATCGTGTCTTAAGCTGTCGGGAGGCATAAGCAATAACCTTCCCTCTCTGCATAAGAACACAAACAAGTCCTTGGTTTGATGCATCGCAATACACTACAAAATCTTCTATCCCTTCGGGAAGGGATAGTATCGGTGCGGTGCACAAGGCCTGTTTCAGTGTTTGGAATGCCTTCTCTTGTTTCGCTTCCCAGTCAAAGGCCACACCTTTCTGGGTTAATGTAGTAAGAGGTTTCGCAATGCTAGAGAAGTTCTTTATGAATCTGCGATAGTAGCCAGCGAGACCTAGAAATTGACGAATCTCTGTAGGTGTCTTTGGTGCCGACCAGTTCTCAATGGCCTTAATTTTAGAGGGGTCCACGTGTATCCCCTTCTCGCTAACAACGTGGCCCAAAAATTCGACTCTTCGAATCCAAAATTCGCATTTAGAGAACTTCGCATAGAGCTTCTCCGATCGCAATGTTTCTAAGACTTTTCATAGGTACTGACTATGCTCTTCCTTACTTTGGGAGTAGATAAGTATATCATCGATGAAGACGATGACGAACTGATCTAAGTAAGGACGGCATACCCTATTCATTAGGTCCATAAATATTGCTGGTGCGTTGGTTAATCCGAACGGCATCACTACAAATTCATAGTGTCCATAACAAGTTCGGAAGGCTGTCTTGGGAATATCCTCCTCTAGTACTCGTAATTGGTGATATCCGGATCGTAGATCTATTTTTGAGAAGTAGTTTGCTCCTTGAAGTTGATCAAATAGGTCGTCAATGCGGGGTAGAGGATAACGATTTTTGACAGTAAGTTTTTTTAGTTCTCTGTAGTCAATGCACATGCGGAATGATCCGTCTTTCTTCTTCACAAACAAGATTGGTGCTCCCCAAGGTGAGAAACTTGGTCTAATGAATCCTTTTTGATGGAGTTCGTTAAGCTGACTGGAAAGTTCTTGCGTCTCGGCTGGTGCCAGACGATAGGGCGATTTCGCTACTGGGGTAGCCCCTGGAACTAAGTCGATTCTGAACTCGACTTGGCGTTGTGGCGGTAATCCCAGTAGTTCTTCTGGGAAGATATCGGGAAAGTCGCGTACTACTGGAATGCTCTTAATATCCTTTACTTCCTGACTCGTATCGACGATGTGTGCAAGAAATGCATGATAATCCTTTCGCAAACAGTTTCGAGCTTGGATGCATGAAATGATGCGAAGGTTTGTACTTGATTTGTCGCCGTAAATCACTAATGTTTGGTTGTTAGGAAGACTAAGATGAACTGCTTTCTCAAAGCACATGATGTTGGCGCGAAGAAGACTTAACCAATCCATGCCGACTATGACGTCAAAACTTTTAATTTGGACTGGCATGAGGTTGATTGGGAAAGAATGACCGTCTAAAGTTAACGTACAGTCCATGTATATGCAGTTAGTGTTTTCCATTTTTCCATTTGCCATCTCTACAGTGAATGATTTTTCTAACTTGCTAGGTTTATGTTTAAGTAAGTGAATAAAGTTTTGACTTACGAAGCTTCTCTCCGCTCCACTATCGAATAATATGCATGCATATGAATTATCGAGAAGGAACGTACCAACAACTACAGTCGGATCAGCTACGACTTCATCGTGGCCTATAGCCAAAACTCGTCCCACCCCGCCGGTATTTGCTGCCTTTGGGCAGTTTCTCTTGTAGTGGCCCACCTCGCCACAACCGTAGCAAGTTTGGCCTACACCCGCGTTGGGAACTTGAGTGATCGGGTTTGCGGGATCCTTGCAGAAACGGACAGTGTGTCCCTTTCTGTTGCAGTTGGAGCACTGCATTTCCCGACAAGGTCCATGATGGTGATAAGTGCATTCGGTGCACTTTGGAAGGTTACCCCCATAAGGCTTTGTTGGGTAGGGATTTGTAGGAACGGTAGTAGGTACAGTAGCAGCATTCACTGAAACCAGTTGTTGTTTCTTCGCGGATTCTTGGGAAGACCCACCCTTCCCTTAATTCCATACTCTCTTCATGTTATTGTTGTTGTTGTTTTCCTTTTGTGGTTCTGATGTAGAAACCGTTGAGTTCTGATGACTTCCGTAATCAACAAGAGATTGTGCCAGTTCCTTGGCACTTTCAAAAGTGTCAGGTTTTGAAGCTAACACGCTTGACTGAATTTGGGGCGACAGTCCCCAAATGTATCTCTCTATTCTCTTGCTCTTAGGAGCAATCATATCTAGGCAAAGGATTGCCAGATCGTAGAATCTGTTGGTATAAGTTGCTATGTCGGTACCAATCATTCCAAGAGTCCAGAGTTCGTGCTCGAGTTTTTGAATCTCTCCTCGTGGACAGTATTCTCTCATCGGCATGATTTTTAAGCTCTCCCAGCTTATGGAATTTGCCACTATCAGGGTAAGTACCTTAACGTGGCCATTCCACCAAGTTAAAGCTCTATCAGTAAGTGTGAAGGTTGCAAACTTGACTTTGCTATGCTCGGGACAGGAGTAGATTTCAAAGACTGATTCTGTCCTTTCGATCCACTGCCTCAGAGTCATCACACCACCAGTTCCATTAAACATCCGGGGTTTGGCATTAGTAAAGTCCTTATAGGTGCATTCTCGGGATTGCCCATGACTCTCGCCATGGTTGGATGGATGTGTGCCAGTTCCCGAGCCAATAGTAACCGGGTTATTGATCTGTGACATGGCAGCTGCTACAGCTGCGGTGAATGCTGCTTGGAACATGACAACATCAAATTGAGGAGGTGGAGGTGGTGGTGGTATAGGTGCTTCCCCACCGTTGTTTCGTCTTGGGTTCCTATGCGGAGGCATCCTTCAACTATAGGTTGAAAAGATAAAGATAAGAATTCCATAGCATAGAAACTGTATGTGTCTCATGAACTAAATTGCTATAGCCCAACAACAGATGATAGTACGAGTCTCAAAATAGAAGAATGAAAGTTATTTGTAAGACTGAAAATATGAAACAAGCATTTGGTTTTTCCATAACTTTTTAAGGATTGAATGAAATACTCCACGTAGTAACAATAGTGTCACTTATATTAATATAATAGTTGATACAATGATCACGAAAATTTGACCCCTATAAGGGTCTCCGATTACAAAGTTTAAGAAATTTAAAAACTTTTAGCCGAGGTCCTAACTTATAACAAAATTTGAGATTTTGGCAAGCACTACTTGCGACGTAGGTTGCGCTTGGAGCTTGACTTCACATCCGATTGCTTCGATTCCATTAGACGCCTATCAAAGGCGGCTGGTTGTTCCCTCAATTTGGCGAGGGCTGCAATCATTTGTGCTTGGAATGCCTCGGTTTGGAGTTGGGCATTGTCCTGAATTCTGTCCAGCCTACGGATGTCAGAAGTGTGAACCTGTACTTCCACGTTGACTTCCCGAATCCGGCTAGCTTGAACTCCGGATCGGTAGGACTGATTGACTAGTTTGCCCACCATTACTGGGAGTGCCCGATCAGCCGAACCTCCGCCGTGGACATCGTAGAAGTCTCGGCACATGCCGTAGGGAGGGCGTAGGTTTTGTTGTTGGCTCCAATGGTGGAGCCAACAAGTGATAACATTATATATTTTGAATTGAAAAATGTTGTTATACATATATAACAAGTGATAACATTATATATTTTGAATTGAAAAATGTTGTTATATATGTATAAATTAAACACTCTGCTAAGATTGCATGTATATGTGTCCAACTTAGACACTATGAAAATTTATACTTTCATAACAAGTGATTCATTTTCTAGGGATTTCTAAACAAACGAGACACACTTTTAGAAAGCTATAATAGGTATAGTTTTACGAGAACATTACTAACTTTTACATACTAGAAACACGATTTTCAAGAAGTCACTTTCACATACAAGAACAAACGAACATTTTAACACGTAAATATGTTTTTATACTAAGTTTTGTGAGACATTAACTTCACGTACGTTCGAGTACACATTTCAAGTCCTGTATTATATACCAAAATCCATTGGAGGGGGAGCCTGGTGTTTGTGTATAGATCTATACGGGCTTGACAACCCCAAGCCCTGACTGTTAGCTACAGTCCACCATTTGGGGTGACAAACGTCAGAAAATTCCAACGCCTGAAGAACGTTGTGTATAGGCAATCCGAGTCAATAGCATGGTTATAAAACTCACATGGGGTATTAAAAATACATTGATTTACGAGGTTTTTCAAACATATTGGATATTTTATACGTACATACATTTTCTAGAAACAAACATTAGTCTTGATAGAAGGCTACATTTATGCTAGTAGAAAATACGGGATTTTCTAGGAACAAACAAACAAAAACAAAACATTTCATTTCATATGAACATTGTCATTTAATACTTATGAAACTCACCAGCTTAAATGCTGATCTACTCTTTCAAAACTACTTGTATGTCCCAGGGATTCAGTAATTACAGGTAACAAACAGCTTTTGAAGAAGGGACGTTGCGTCGTCAGTTTAAATTCATATTTTGGCATCATATTGTAATTGGTTTTGAACATGTACCTTTTAACAATGTAAACTTTCAATTATATATATGATGGTTGTATTGCTTTCTTTACTATGTATTCATTTGTTATGCTACCACATGAAGTCATCCGCCCCCGAACGTTTCCGCCATTCTGGTTTGGGGGTGTGACAGAGAGTAAGGAGGCTAATGGGGAAATAGGGAAGGAGGCTATAATGGGGTTTATATAGCCTTAAACCCCTAAAATTAGGGTTTTTCCTCTGTCCGCGTACGCTGGGCGTACCATATGGTACGCTGCGCGTACGCTTCCCCAACCCCCCCCCCCCCCCCCCCCCCCCCCCCCGCGCGCGCGCGCGCTCGCTTCATTTAATCATTACGCCCAGCGTACAACGGGTTACGCCCCACGTACGGCTTATGGGCAGGCTATGACTCGGCCCAAAACAAAAGGCCCACTCCAATATACAATTCTATTATAGCCCTAAATAAAACTTGAGTATTTAAATAAATTATACTTCGGAAGACGATCGTTACACAATCCAATCATCTCATTCATGGATTTGAGGATTTAGGTGAAAACCCTCACCCTTAGAAATTCAAATTAGGGATTTCATGTTTATATGTTAGATTGGAATGGATTCAATGACCTAGATGTTGTTTGAAGCTAGTGAATCCTAGTGGAATGCTCAAACACATATATGATGGTAGAATCATGTATAAGATTGGATTGAAATGGTTTTGGGGACAATATGATGAAACCAATTGAGTCCTTTGTAGTTGAGAGATTGATGGGTAAAGGAAGTTCATAATTAGGAGTGGATACTCTTGGAATGATTTGAAATCAAAACATAAGGTGTTACTTGATTCCAAGATTAATATATGGAGTAATTAGTATAAGGGTATTTTGGGAAATGTAGAGATAACTATATGTTGATTGACATATAAGAAGTGAATGACATTCATGAACATGAATTAACACTCTAGATATGTTATTGGAAAATTAACACGAAGGATTGCTAGTGAAGTTCTAGCTCTAATGATTGTTTTGACCCAAGGGTAATTTGGGAACATGGAACGAATTTGAGGATTCCATAGTTGGATGAAGTACTTGCAATGAGATAAATTGTGGTTTTATGTACTTAACAACACCCAATGATGTATTAGATGATTTGGGAATAAGTCATATTGGTTCAACAGTATTTTTGGGCAACTTGAGCTCTTAACCCTTTCATTTCCGTATCTGTATAAATTATGAACACAACACTTTGATAGAGGGATTTTTGGGGGTGTTTGGGCTACTACGACACGCGGCCCGCACACAGACATCAGTTTTCTCAGCTCGACCAAAAATTTTGAATTTTAGTATTTTCTTCATAACTTTTGCATACGGACTCGGATTTACGCGCGGTTTTCGCCTACATTCATATTTTTGCATGAGGAATGATTTGAAACAATAATATCTAGTAATTGTGTAATGACCCAATTTTTAGAAAATTTTCAAACTTTTAATTTCACAAATACCATCCATAGGAAGTACAAAAATCCCAATACATATCCATATTATTTTTGAATTCAGAATACAAAAAAGCTAATTGTGAAAACACTGGAGAATGCACGCCATGTCATCAAGCTGGGCCCTTGCCCGTATCAACAGAAGTACCTGAAACATTCAATAAAACTGTAAGGACAAGCTTAGTGAGTTTCCCAATCACACAAATCATATAAACACATAATATCATGCTCATACATATACATACAAAGTTGCCATGGACTCCCTCTGAAATCCAATACACATGCTCAAAGCATATCCTCGAGCATCTGAATCGTCCGCTCACTCTGACCGTTGGTCTGGGGGTGGTAAGCAGTGCTGAAATGCAGTTGAGTTCCCAAATCCTCATGGAACTTCCTCCAAAACTTGGAGGTGAAACAAACATCACGGTCCAAGACCATAGATACTGGCACCCCGTGCCTAACCATTACTTCTCGCACATCAATATCTGCTAATTTCTTGATGGAGATACTCTCGTAGATCAGAATAAAATGAGCACTCTTGGTAAACCTGTCCAAAATAACCCAAATGGAATCCACACCTCGAGCCGTCCTAGGTAGCCTCGTGATAAAATCCATAGAAATCTCTTCCCATTTGCACATGGGAATATGTAGCGGCTGCATCTTGCTGTGAGGCCTCTGATGCTCAGTCTTGACCTTCTTGTAGGTCAAATACTGCTCGACAAACCACACAACCTCCCGCTTCATGCAGGTCCACCAATAACTCAATATCAAGTCTCGATACATCTTTGTAGCCCCCGGATGGATAGAAAATTTGGACTTGTGTGCCTCCTCCAAGATTCTTTGCCTCACACCCCCGGACGTCAGAACCCAAACTCTGCCACACTGAGTCAATAACCCTCGACCATCTCGAATAAACAGTGGGATCTGCCCCTAAATCTGCTCGATCTTCCAGTTCTCTCTTTTTAAACCCTCCATATGTGCCCTGTTAATCATATCCAATAAAGGTGAAATCACTGTCATCCTCAAGGAAATATCTCGAATCGGAGCACTTGCCGTCTACGGCTCAAAGCATCGACCACCACATTGGCCTTCCCAGGATGGTACAATATCTCATAGTCATAATCATTTACTACATCGAACCATCTCTTCTGTCGCATATTCAGATTCTTTTGATCCATCAAATACTTCAAACTCTTGTGATAAGTGAAAACAGTGCATTAGACCCCATACAAATAATGTCTCCAAATCTTGAGGGCAAACACCACCGCCCCCAATTCCAAGTCATGAGTAGGGTAATTTGCCTTGTGGGGCTTCAACTGTCTTGAAGCATAAGCAATCACGTGCCCCCTCTGCATCAGAACCACTCCTAATCCCAATATAGAAGCGTCACAATACACTACAATGTCCTCCAATCCCTCGGGTAGTGCTAGAACCGGGGCCTCACATAATTTCTGCCTCAAGGAAAACCAAGATGCACCCTGAAGCTAGTCGAACAAATCATCGATCCTCAGAAGTGGATAACGGTTCTTCACCATTAGCTTGTTCAGCTCACGATAATCAATACACATCCTGTGTGACCCATTCTTCTTTTTAACGAACAAGATCGGTGCTCTCCACGGGGAAATGCTCGGATGAATAAATCCTTGGTCTAGCAGCTCCTGAAGCTGCGTAGACAACTCCTGTATCTCAGGCAGAGCTAGAAGATATGGTTCCTTGGCTATCGGAGCTGCACCAAGCACTAAATCAATAGAAAACTCTACTTGCCTCAACGAAGGCACCCCTGGCAACTCTTCAGGACATACATCAGGAAAATCTCGCTCAATCAGAACACTGCTCAACTCTGGTGTGGCCTCAACCCTCGTGTCTAAAACATAAGCCAAGAACCCATGACAACCCTGCTAAGAAGTCTCCTAGCCCTCGCAGCCAAACATAGAGCTGGCCCACGTGAGGCTCTATCTCCATGAATATCCAGTTCTCCCCCACTTGGGGTTCGAACTCTCACCAACTGTTTCTCGCAGTCTATCATGGCCCCAACCAATTCATCCCGATGATCACCTTCAATCCCTACAAAGGAATTGAAAGCAAATCGATAGAAAACCTCTCCCCGAACACATTTAGAATGCTCCTCCAATATACCCTCGCAACACTCACGGTGTTGTCATCCGCAATCTCCACCTCAAGTGGGGAATCCAAGGTCCCTGGATCATCCCGAAACTTCTTGATGGGCACAAGAGATACAAATGATTAGATAGCCACCAAATAAAAAAAGAACATGATCGGGTAAGTCATTGACTAAGAAGGTCCCTATGCAAGATCATAATAGCATAAGCATGACAAAAAGAATAAATAAGACATAAATAGATCACATACCAGTAACAATGTATGGCACTGCTCAGGCCTCCTCAGTAGTCAGATGAAATGCATGGCTCTTCACCGTAGGAGCCTTCGCCTTGATTAGGCAATCATCTGTAATCCTCATCATGGCAGGCGCAGGCGCCGCCACCGCTCCTCCTCCCCTAACCAACCTCAGACTATCGGACTTTTTACCTTGTAACATATACTACAACTTAGTTAATTCCTTCAAAATAATCTTCCATCAAAAAGTCATTTTTGACGCTTATTGTCCTTAAATTAAATAGCCCTAATCTACGGGTGTTACAATAACGGTGGTTGCTTAGAACATTTATATCCAATCAGAGGTATGTATGCCCATAAAAGGAATTCACTTTCTTTGATTTTATAAAGAATAATCTAAATCGATTTATAAACCTCATAAAAACACTAGATTCAATGCACTTCCTTCAAGTTTAGAGTGGGAAGTATGATTGAAAATAGGTATTTAAGCATAAAAAGGTTTGGAGTACCTTCATGAACATGTCAGCCCTCCTATAATTCACATATATTTCAAAAGTAACAACATCCTTCTTAATAAATCCTTCCATTTCAAATTAAGCAAAACTCTAAAACTATAGAATTGAGAAATAAGAGGGTTTTCAGGTTTTTTCCTGTTTACAAGGTAATTTGAATGTGTTTGTTTGTAGTGGAAGATTTTTTTTTTTTTTTTTTATATTTTTCATTCTCTCAAATGTTCTTGAGCTATTTTTCATCATATGATATCTTATGTATTTTTGTGTGTTTAGGTTTAAACATGGAGATGTAAAGATAGAGGAATGGGAAAACCATCAAAAAGAAAAAAGGATATTCTTTAAAAATGACGACAAATTTTTCAAGAATGATGACGAAATTCTTCAATAATGAAGACAAATTATTAAAGAATGTACTAAATATCATAACTTTTTGTAAATTCTTCAAAAATGATGATAGATTCTTGACAAATGTAGTATAAAAGGTTGTGTATATTCTTTAAAATGTTGTATATTTTTCTTTTTTATGTTATTTATTCTCTTTCTTAACCATTCTTTCTAATTCTTTCCCATTTTTGTAAAATCTGATATAAAGAATACAAAGAATGCACCTATTCTTACAGAATACTCTTTCCTTTGTGAAATTCTGATTTTTTTTTAATTACTTTTTACATTATTCTCAAATAAATTTGTAAAATTTGCAATTAAAATTATTGTTATTTTGATGCAACTTGTTATTATTGTAATATTTATACAAATGTATTATTTAAGAATGTCAATTCTCAATCAATCACAAGATTGCAGTTAGACTCTTTAAGAATGAAAGACCTATACGTGTTCATGACTATATCATCTGAAACATCGTTCTAATTTTTTTTAACACAATGGTTTTGAAAAAAAAATAGAATCGTAACTCCCTAAATAATAGCATCTTCCTTTCTTGGTGATGAATAAAAATGTCTATAATGCCCTTATATGCAAAATTTTCCTAATAAAAACATTATTAATATGTGATGTATGACATAGTAACTATGGTAGACCATCACAATCTTAGCCATTAAGAATTATAATCCAATGGTCCAAATCTAGTCATACAGTCACACAATAATTGTAATTCATATTTAATCATAACCCTATATATATATATATATATATATATATATATATATATATATATATATATATATATATATATATATATATATATATATATATATATATATATATATATATATATATAGAAGTGGGTTCGTGTACAAATGAGATTAAGAAGTGAAAATGATAAGAACCAATAGCAAATAAGCATGTGTATAATAGTAGTTATTTTTTTATTTCACACGTAATTTGTTGTTTTTTATAATTTTTTTATTTAAAAGGTTATAAATGTAATGTATCCATGTAGTTATCTTTTAAGAATTTAACCATCGGTTAAGGTTGATTAGTGGGTTTTCAATTTGATGTAACCGTTTATTCTTAATTGATCGAAGATCTTCGTTTTTGTTATTTCAAAATTTATTCTGAGTTTTTCTTTTGAGTTTTCTCTACTAATAGATTATGTATTCAAACATTATTCAACATAATGTTTACGTTTAAAGCTTTGTTAGATGCGAAAGTTAACAGGAATAGGCTAAGTTCGCATTCAAAAGTCATGAAGAAATTTCCAATTGCATCACAGAAAATGGTTACCAGGAAGAAGGATTATTTAGATGAGAATGTGGATAAAGTTGATTTTATGGTTAATTCTCGTGATCATCCTATCGAAATAGATGATGATGAAGTATCAGAAGAAAAAGAATTTCGATCTGGTGAAGTTAAGAAGGAGAGTAAGTTATTTTGTTTTGTTGTTAATGTTTTTCAAAATGACATTTTTAGGATTTTTTTTCGGTTTGATTTTGTTCTGCTTGTATGTTTAGATAATGAGAGTCCAATTGAGATTAATTCCAGTAATTCTATGAAGAAGACATTTGACATTTCATCTAGTAATTCTTGGAAGAAGAAAAAGCCAAGGAATAATGTTTATCAGTATGTGTATAGTTCAATGAAAAAGAGAAAACGTGGTTCGATTAAACTCAAAATCATCTGATACAGATGGTTAGTTATCCTAATTTTGTTATTCTTTAAATTAATTATTAATTTAGATTTTAATATTTTTTTGTTATACATAATTTAGATTATTTAAGTGATTCTGATTTTGAGGTTCAGAGCATTACAAGGAACAGGAAGTTGGTTAACATAAGTGATAAAAAATTTAGTAAAAGAATTGTCTATGAACATGGTAAACTTAACTATAATGTTATTTATTTATTTTGTTGTGTATTTATTGATTTTGTTATATTAATTTTTTTATATTATTTTAAAAGGTTTATATATTGATTATTTTGTTGTAGACTTTTCTAGTGATTCTGATTTTGAGGATGGTACCAGTAATAGTGTGAAGAGGGTGGATAAGATAGCTGATAAGAAAGTTAAAAAAAATGGAGTTGAATTGTGCTAAAATAAAATCATTGTATTCTTGTGTTTCTCTTCATTCTATATATGGTGTTGTGAATTCAATGAATCATAATCAAAAACATTGTGTGAGGAGTTTGGGGTTTTGATCATTGCTAGACATGAAGACTCAAAGTATTTTAGCAAAATTATGTTATTTTGTTGTTGATTCTTTTGATCCTTTAGAGATGGTTATTACAACTGAGGTTTCTAATATTTTGGTTACAAGGGAAGATGTTAATAGGGTGTTAGGTTTGCTATGGGGGTTGATCAGTTAAATAGTGTTGATGTAAGAGGTAATGAGGAATGGTATGAGATATGGAAAGATCAATTCAAGAAGCCGTTGTCTTTAATTACTCCAAATGATATTGTGTACAAGATAATAGAACGTTGTGAAACAGATATGGTGTTTGTTGCTAATTTTATTATTCTTGTTTGTACATGTTTTGGATCATGTAACAAACAAGGTGCCTGCAATTTGAAGCTTCTACCGTACTTGTCTCAGTCATATAAGTTAAATGATATAAGTTAAATGAGTTTGATTGGTGTACATATGTATTAAATTGTGTAAAAGAGGAAAAGTTGATTTGGAGCAGAAGTGATATTAAGACTTTCTTCAATGGTTTGATTATGCTCCAGATAAATTTGTTGAACACAAAAAAAACCATCCGTTTTAACTTTTTTGACAAAGTTCAAGAAATCATTCCAACTTTCAAGCTTGTTTAGACCAACGTCTAATGGAGCAAATGAGACTAAAGAGTATGCAAATGTTCTGTCAACATCATAACCAAACGAACTTAAGATGGTATGAAATACCTCTGTAGAGAAAGTTTCAACGTCGATGAAGTCTATATAGTCAATGATTCCTCCAAAGTAATCTCGATTTGGGTAGTAGAGGAAACTACCTCCATGGTTTAGCATGATTGAGAAGTACTTTTTGTTTTCCCATCCTGAATGAAGGTTGAAAATAAGAGTATATAAGTTTTAATATTATAAGATTTTAACAATAAGGAACATACCATATAGGTCGTAAAGATCAAGATAAGCTGAGGAGTTGCGAACTTCCTAAATCGACGATTCTGAAGCCATCACTGGAAATTGTAGTTTTGTTTAAGTTTATTATGATGTTGAGGAGGAATATATAACGATTAGTAGTGGAGGTAATTAATTTTCTATCATCATTTGCTTCAAGAACTATTGTAGCCTAATTCAGCGGTCGTAGGTTTAAGTAATAATGTTATCTATACATGCAAGATGATAATGCTTATCTTGTTATAATTTGAATTTTTTTTTTTGGTTTTGAAAAACGAATCGGTATATGTTTCTTTTTATTTTGAAGTTGATTTTTTTTTTTTTTTTTTTTTTTTTTTTTTTTATACAATGATTAGATCATAGTCTTGTTATTATTTACCATTTTTACATTATATTTTAAGTAAATTTTAATTTTTATTTGTTTTTTCATTTTTTTAAATATAAAATGTATATTTAATATTAGTTGAATAGGTTTTTATATGAAAGGATTGTTTGTATTTATTGAAATTAAGTCGATTTGACTTCTGTAATTATAAGTGTTTATATTTTTTTTTAATTATTAATTCTATATAGATTTAAGTAATAATAGAAAGATTTTATGAGGTAATAAAGTATCATATATTATATTGTTTAATGTATATATTTAATTAAAGGAGATTAATTTGTGAAAGAGTTGTTGATTAATTGAGCTATTGTTAACATATTTCCTAGGTGATATGCCGCATATATATGTGTAAAGTTTTTTTTTTTTTTTTTTTTTTTCATAAATATTAATTTTATTGGAATAGTAATTTTTCATTATTAAAGATTTATGTAATATTAAAGAATTATGGATTATTAAAGAATTCAATTTTTTTTAATATATTGTTATTTTTTTCAAAAAGTAATTATGCAATATTAAGGAAGAACGGAATGTTTGTAGTTTTAAACGGGTGTATGAACAGATTCACACATCACCGACGATCATAATAGAAAGGATAAAAGCTATGACGTTTACTTGGTGTAAACATAGAACTCCATGCAAAATGGTGGATTGGAGAGTTTGGAATTTATGCCCTTTTCTTTGTCTGTAATTTTTGTTTTCGATTGTCTTGTACTTTTTTTCCCACATTAGCTTGATGTGGTTTCTTTATTAATATATTTGCCGATTTCCAAAAAATTAAATATATATTGCATTATTTCATTCGCATTAGATTTAATCTTTTTAAGTAAAATGATAGTGAATGTTTAGTTTATGATTTGAAATAGTCTTTAACATATATTCCGGAAGATTTGCGGCATATATATGTGTAAAATTTTTTGAAATAGTCTTAACATATATTTCGATTATATCTAAAATTGTAATGTCGTTTGAAGCACTTTTTATTTGTGCTTTGTATTATTTTTTCTTATAATAAATTCATATATGGTTTTATATATGAAAGTGAAACTGTAAAATATTACATTATTCATAATTAATATTAAAATAAACTTCAGAATCGGTTCAAGCTTTTAATACTAAGAGTTTTAATATAGAAAAACTAAGCACATACAAAACTAAAATTATAATATAAGTTACTGTTGTTTTTTGAAAGGCTTAAGAACATTTGAAGGATTTATTGGGGAATTTCTTAGATCATGGTTGACTAATTGCTTGCATCCTTTGCATGTGCGTTTTGGTTTAAGTGATTTAGCTATTGCTTTTTCTGCTGCACTTTTGATTCGATTCCTCTTTCCACTTCGTTTTGTTTTTATCCCACTTGGTATTTTGATTTTCACATCAGTTGAAATTGGAACTCCAATGATATTTTCAACAACATCTTTTATTGGAATTGAACTTGATCTAGAAGCAACATCCTTTCCACAAGTTTCACTTAATTGTTGAAGAGAGTTCACCAATTCTTGTAATTTTTCTTTGTCATGAATAACCGATTCAATGCATTTCTCATAAAAAGAAGTAGCATCCTGCAAGAGATTTGAAATTTTTGTACTGCACACTCTCCATTTTCGGTTTATCTTTTGAAAACCAATATCAAATATGTTCTTTCTCCATCTATCCAGGATGTATTTTTCAGGTATCATGCTAATGTCATAATCTATAAAAACTCTAAAAGCATGACTACAAAGGATTCCAAAAAATGTGAAATGCAAACATTCACATTCAATTGTTTCATCTTTTGCATCAAAAGAAACCTGAAAAGATAATAATAAAATGTAATTACAGTAATATTATTATAAAGTCAAACTATTGTTTAATTAAAATAATCATTAAGTAGCATATTTCCATACCTTAAATTCTGGTCATTTGCCTGACTTGATTGTAGACAATTATGCATTGTTGATGGCCATTAATCAAAACATAATTTTTTTGAAATCACTGATAGAATGCCTTTTTTATTTGTTTCTGCACTTTAAGGAATGCTTCTCGTGTGTATACCAATGATGCATGTGTCACACCCCAAAATCGGAACGGCGGAAACGTTCTGGGGTGGATGACGTCATGTCAAGTATCACAACACATGCATTATAGTAATAAAAGTACAACAAAACATTGCATTAATAGTAATAGTTTTACATAGTTTACATTACAATATATCAAAGTAATACAAGTAAATAATATAGGTGCAGCTTGGTACTAAACTGTCTTCGTCAGAAGCTCCGGGGATGTACCAGTCTAATGCTGACTTGAGAATACAAGTTATTTGAAAAGCGAGTATCAACATTTTTACAAATGTTGGTGAGTTCATAAGTATTTAGTGTCATTTTATTCAAATAACTTTAATAAAAGTGGTAGTTTTAGAGTATCTAATATATTAGAGTCTTTTCCAGAAAATCCTATATTTTCTTTAATAAATGCAGTCTTCTACCAAGACTGGACACAGTTATGTGGTAAAAAGTAGTTTTCCCTTAATCGCTATCATTATCAAAATACAAAATTTGATTATTAAAGAAAGCAAGAGAAATCAGGGAAAATAACATATGCCTCAGTAGTGAAGACTGCTGACTAAGGCAAAAGGACTCATAGACTCCAGGAGAGTATCGAACAAACGACACGCCTGGCTCAGTCTAACACAGGGAGACACAGACCCCAGATGGTACCAAATGAAAGGTACGGCTAACAAGGTTTAAAAACAGAGACTACAGACCCCAGACAATATCAAATGAAAGACACAACTAGTAAGGTATAAAACAAGGAAAACAGACCCCAGACAGTATCAAATAAAAGATACAGCTAGCAAGGTCTAAAAACAGTGTGACTCTGAGAGTGGGTTTTCAGCATACAGTGTAAAGTACAGTGTAAAATACAGTGTGAAATACCATTACCTTAAGGCCCTGAATTATAAGGTAACTTGGGATACTCGTAACCATACTAACCGACACTAGAGTACCTGACGCCCTGCAAGCGTCTATAAAATGTGACATTTGTCACCCCTTGGCTTGGTAGGTCGTGGACTGTAGCTAGCAGTCAGGGTGCGGGGGTGTCAATCCCGTATAGATCTATACACACAATGTCCGCTCTCCCTACAGGAGACTCTGGTTACCAACTAGACGACGGAGAATGCCGTGTCCCGAAGATGCATCCCAAATAGTGGGTAGTGGGTTTCCAATATAAGTGTTGAACTAGACGTAGAGACTCATAACTGAATTGACTAATGCAAACCTATATGTCTATGCTTGTATACATAATATATAACTAATGAATCAAACGACCTTCGGACGGACACCCGATCCCACCAGACCACATCTCAACGAAGAAAAGGAAATAGGGCGGACAAGCCTTCCTAAGTCCTTCAATCATTATTTATATGCACCTATACAAGCACAAGCATACATCTAACTACGTCTGAGTGTGTAACAAGCGGAAACGTATCGTGAAGTATAACCGAATCGTGATGTATAAACGTATAGTATGGAATAACCGAATCGTGATGTATAAACGTACAGTGTGGAATAGCCGAATCGTGATGTATAAACATACAATATGGAATAACCGAATCGTGAAGTATAAGTGTTACCAAATATAAGTGTATCACGAAGTAGAAGCGACAACAAGTGAAGTAAGAGCGTCTAATAGGCATAAGCGACTACAAGTATAAGCGAAATGGAGGCAATAACAAGTATAAACGCATCACGAAGTGAAAGCGTTATCAAGTAGGAGTTCAAACTAAGAGGGAGTATCAAAACATGGAAGAAAACCTTTATAATTGAGAAAATCACAACTTGGTGTTCTTTGGTAAAATAAGTTTGAAAACCTTTAGAAATTCTTTGGAAACTTTTAATAAACCAGTTTAAAATGAAATTTGATAAAACAACATACGTAAGAGTTTTGAACAAATGAAAACCTTTTGGAAATCTATTTATAGTATCCTACTTGGTAAAACAGTTTACAGTGTGGTAAATCCTTGTGCGTGCGGGTTATCAATCACATGTGATTGATATGATAACCGGCATGTTTAACTTGTATTCCCCCCTATAAAACATGTAAACACATTTAAAAGGTTCATTCAGGGGTATGAACTCACCTGATGTAAGTGGATCCGACGAAGGTGCCGGTTGGGTGCCCGGTGTCAAGTAAAGACTTGGACACACTTAGTGACCTATTTAACATATGATAACATATGTTCACATACAATTAGTACATTTAATACTAATTGAACAAGTATACGCACTCTAAGGAGCGGAAAACACTTTGGTTAAGTGTTTGGGGTGTCCCGGGTAACATCTAAGGGTGTGAATGGCTTAGGAATGGAGTTTACTCTCCAAGAGTAAACTCTCCATATAGTGTTTACGGCCCCGGGACAACTCCCCATGAGTTTACGACCGTAAACTCATGGTGAGGGGTTCTAGGATGTTTAAAGGCCTTATATTGATCGTGGAATTTTGCTAGGTTCAAATCTAAAATGTATGAATGGTTTTAAGTCATTTAAAGGGACCAAATGGGAGTTTACGGCCCATGAACCACCCCTATGGGAGTTCACGGCCGTGAACTCCTACCCCTTGATTTTATGGAAGTTTAAGGCCCTTATTTTAATCCTAGTGATTTATAATCAAGTATAAGGCCATTTGGGGGGATTAAAACTACCATTTGACATGGTTTGGAGGTGTTTACGGCCTAAGCATGTGCTTGAGCCATAAACTCCTTTTTACCCCTCATTTCATTGTGCTTAATTGCTCCAAACCCGAAATAGCAAGTCCCTAATTTATGTCTGAAGCCTAAGGGTGGTTTGGGAGTGTTTGGAACTTGTTTTAACAAGTTTAGATGGTGTTTACGGACTAAGCATGTGCTTGGGCCGTAAAACCTCTTTTATGCCTTAAAATTTGTTGTTTTATGGTGCAAGCACTCCTAGGCTAAATCCCTAATTAGTTTCCAACCTCAAGGATGAGTTTAAAGGCAAGTTTGACATCATTTTAGGGGTTTACGGCCCTAGAGTGTTCTTGGGCCGTAAACTCCTTTTTCCTTGCCTTCTTGGACAATTTTTGAGCTATATTGACATGCAATGGGTTGTAAAACAAGCTAGGGTACAAGAACTTACGATTTGGAGGCGGAAACTTGCGGTTTTGAGACGAAATCGGGCTTTATGAGAGAGAGTATAGAGAGAGAGTGTAAAAGGGGTGGAATGAAGTCCATTCCCCCTTATATATGGGTTGGTGTTGGAGCTCAATGGGATTCTACCCGATACTGCCGTTAAACGGGGCTTTTGGTCGCGCCCGATTTAGTGGTCGTAGTAAAATTAACTTTTTCCAAATTAATATGGAAATGTAACTTAAGTGATTTTACTTTATTTTATTACGACGAATAACAACATAGAATATAAATAAATAAAACGTTTATTTATTTTACGACCTCAAATTAACGGAACTTTTATAAAATGGAATATTCCGTTAACGGTAATGGGGTAATGTAACGGAATAAACTTTGGGTTGTCACATCATCCCCCCGTTAGAGGGAATTTCATCTCGAAATTCAGGTCTAGGCAAGGTAGTAGGTATGAATGACCGAGTAGAGGCAGGAGGGTACTTCCTATTCTGTTTGTCCTCGCATTCCCAAGTGAACTTTGGTCTGTGTTTGTCATTCCAACAAACCTTCACCTACGGGATGCGGATTCCGTCTCGTGTAGTTAGCGAGTTCCGACTGGTGTATCTACGAGGTTAGGGTTCTCAATGGTTTCTATCAAGATGAGTGGGATACGAAGAGTGACGTCGGGTAAACACATATCAAGTCTAAGAAGTGGATCGATCTGGTGTGAAACTTTGTGGAATATCCGAAAGTAGTAGTGGTCTGAAGAGGGTTGGACCAAATCTCCGTGAGGATTCTCAAATGGTCCTAAGCTCTCGGAAGGGTAGAGCTTTTCAGTAATTAGAACATAGTGTACTTCTATGGCAAGATCACCACTGGCGTGATCGCCATTCCGAAGTTCCTAACGTTCTCTCTCATACTGGTAGTGTAGTCCTTCAGGTTGGTTCTTAGGAAGCTTGGGTTGTCTTTGGTTTCGTGTTTCCTGTCAATTGGATTTTAGAGGCTTTCTAGATCATCGGATGGGTTGTGTGTCTACGGTATCTTTTTGTGGTAGAGTGGCTATCTCAATCCTGTGCAAAATGAACTTGCACGAATGAATCTTGAGATATTCCCAACGGAAACCCTCAGGGTCGAGGAAATAGGGTTTCACTAGACGAGTGTTGGACTATCTCCGGAGGTGGTTCTACTATTTCTGCGTGAGGTAGTATTCGTGGAACACCTAATAGTCCAATGAATCTCTAAGACTCCGGTTTATTCCAGTGTGGAAAGCGCATGCTCCTGCATAACCCCTCGACTAACACCAAGGCTGGTGTTAAGTCTATAATCTCTTCGGGATCTGGGTCATGAGGCTTAACGCAACTACTTTCGCACTTTGATCAAATATTCTTGGCTGCGGAGGTTATCCTGTGGTTCTCGGTATTCTAGTGTTTACTTCGGAGAATGAAGTCTATTGTCCACAGGGCGAC
Organism: Lactuca sativa; assembly: GCF_002870075.4. Lineage (NCBI taxonomy): Eukaryota > Viridiplantae > Streptophyta > Magnoliopsida > Asterales > Asteraceae > Lactuca > Lactuca sativa. The sequence goes on from NC_056625.2 coordinate 240,213,929, forward strand.
GACGATTTCCTCCATGCGAGAGGGTGGAGATCCTAGGCACTACTCGTCGGTAACAGGTGGACGAAGTGCCTGAGTAGTGCGAGCATCTACTGCAACTACTCTTCCGAAGGTTCTAAGTTTTCTTGGTCTAGGTCAAATCTAGTGAGTATAGGGTTCCATTACTCGGAACTTTAATCTCTTTACTAACTGTGGGTGTTAGTTACTATGTGGGCTTAACCGGTATGACTCTAGCTCTTATTTTAGGGAATAAGATGAGGGTCTTACTATGAGGTTCGTGGTAGAGCTCATACTTGGCTTAACCACCAATACTTGGTGTATGCAAACCGTATATAATTGAGGTCGGCAGGATGTTCCATTGTGCGACTCCACCCCAGACCCACAACCCAACGAGGAATAGGGAGTAGGGAGGAAACACACATCTTAAATCTTTTTTATCTCAATTATATACCACCTTTACGCCTATACCTGGTTATAGTGGTCATTCCTATGAGTTCTATTCTCTGGGTTCACGAACCTAGTGTGCGAGGTGCGAAGGGTCTTTCTGGGGGATCTACGAAGTGTGATTCGGATGGTTATTGTCTTCTGGAGTATCTTGCAGAGTCTTTCGCTTCAGATTCCATATGACTAAGAGAGGTCGGTCAACAGCGCGCGGTACCCTTCTCCGGGTACTTCGGAAAGTTTGAGGTAAGAGGGACGACTGACGGATCGCATTAGGTTTGTTTATTTGTATTATGTTTAGGTTCGGAGGAACCTTTATTTGCCGACATGGCTACGGAGAAAGTTCTTTTTACACAACACTAGGGATGTACACATGGTTGCACTAGGTCAAACCATGATCGATAGAGTCGTCGAAGTTGGCATACCTCGACAGGATATAAAATGAAGATCGATAGAGTCATGCGCCGATCAGGCACACAAGTTCTAGGCGTCTAGGGTTTCGTCCTGTGTATCACTGCCGCGGATACTTGGACCGATAGAGTCGACGTGGAACTATAAAGTGTTTCTGAGTAGAGTATCTTTTCATGAATGGATTCTCACGAGGCATTTCTATAATCGCCTAACATATACTAGTCATGTATAATTAAGGTAGGGAGGACTGTTTACTGAGCGACTCCGCTCTAAATCCACAACCAAACGAGGAACAGGAAATGAGGCGACATTCACTCACTCTAGGTCTATCCATCTTAACTATACATGGCCGTAACGCATACGTTTATCCATTATAGTTTTACCTAATGAATTTTAAATTTTATAACAGTGCTGCGACTTTCACCTTAATGGGGAAGTATTTACATTTGAATTAGCCTTTTAATATTTTGTGTTAGTTATCTGAGATTGAGAGACGTACCAAAAATCTACCGGGTTCCTTGATGCTTCTCCTTAAGCAGTAGAGTTAGGCTCCTCCTGTGTCTTTGTTGTTTCCTTCAGTTGGGCAATCCCTTTTGAAGTGTCCAATCTCACCACATAGACGACAAACTGGGTCGATCGTCACATTGGTGATTGATGCAATACGATCCACCGGGGTTCTGCATACGCGAGCAGTATGCCCCTTCATGTGGCACCTAGCACAATAGAGTTCCCGACAGCCACCATGATGGTGGTAACTGCACTTGCTGCAGTGGGGAAGGTTTCCTAGGTATGGTCTTCTTGAAGTCAGGAGGGAAGGATTGACAGGGGTATTGACTGCCTCAGCTCGTTGCCTTTCGGAAGGTCCTTGAGCCGAGGTACCTCCCTCCTCGATCTTGAGTTTTCTCTTTAGTGGATTCGGTTGAGGTTCTTGGGTGGCTGGGTATGCAGGTGTTGGTTGTTGATGTCCATTGCTAGGATCGGAATTCCCAACAGGGCCCTTGCTAACATTGGCGTTGTTAGCATTCAGGTGAGCCATGACAGCTGTTACGGCTGCCGAGACTTCAGCTTGGAACGTAGCTTCATCGAATAAGAGAGGAGGTTTCTTGCTTGTGGACTGGTTACGCTTCTTCGGAGGCATGGTTTGCTTACACGGAAGGAATACATGATAATGAGAGACGACGGCTAACCCTGGACATATCTATCCAGACTGTATTAGGCATAAATTTTCCCGTACCTCGGATGTTGGTTGTCTGAGTGTCGACCTACATCCCTATGATGTAGTCCTGGTAATCAAAGTAGGAGTGTGAGTATCGGAAAAGGCCATAAGATGCGAGTCGTTCCTACTACGTTACCTTTATACTGGGAAACGTTTCACTCTCCAGCCTGTAAAGATTTGAGAACAGTTCGGAATAAAACTGCGGAAAGAGAGGCTTATGAAGGATTATGGCTAAATATTCTCAATAGAGGTGCGGGGATCCGCTCTAATCGTGTAACTGGCAACGGGAAACGACGATTTACCTAACACATAGCGTGAGTAGTGTAACCACTAACTCACTAAATTGTATTATTTTATGGGTGTATTAGCGTGACAAACACGAGGAGAAGACAATTCTCGGGTTCCATGTACTGGCTCCCTCTGTCTGCCTCGTATCTTTGACTGAAATCGGTGTGGGTTTCCTTCGGGTAGTTACCTAGGGTTCTTTTCTCATGAAGACACATTGAATTTCTACTCCACCTTACTCCCGAATCCGACTCCGGGTGTCATCACTTCATGATGGATGACTGGAAATTTCGGAAGTTTAGGCGAATTTCTCACCGATGTCCCTAAAAAGATATAAGTACTTGGTGAATTCAATAGTCTCAACCCAGTTCATTTATTTCCGAACAGGAAATCTTCTCAATGAACCTCTTCTGGGTCTGCATCATCTCTTCTGTCAAGCACTGAAGTGGATAGGGTTGTCTACAGGGTTCGTGCGAGAATGGAAATGTCTAAAGAATCCTAAGAGATTATTAACATTTCACTAGGTGATCCATATCGAGTCATGCTACAATTACACAGGGTATACAAATCATATATAGATTAGATCCGATAGGCCTTCGAATATATGATACTACTCTATATCCACATCCTAACAAGGAAAAGGAAGTAGACCGAAACCACACATTCTTAGCCTATGGGATCCTTATTATATATAACCTCGGAAGTATACCCTCTGTAGTTGTAGGTATATCAATAAGGATCTTTTTAGTTCTCACACAAGGTTGGTTATGGATTCTAAAATACCCCTATGGTATTTTAATTTCTTGTTTGCTTTCTTATCTTCTGAACATGATTCTGGGATTAGTGTGAGTCTTTTAGTGTTCCAAAATACTCCTATAGTATTTTAACTTTATGTTTGGCTCTAGCATTCCTAGTTGGTAAGTTTCAGACCTGTTGCACACCACTATCACTCCCAAGCACATGTTCATCGCATCTCGAATAAATGTAGTTGATCAGGTTACATTTATTCCAGCTTACGATTACATAAGTGCCCAGGTTTGACGGCAATGCTCAACATCCGAAGACTTTTATTATCGTTCTTCTTGTGATACTTGTGTTCGAGTGTTTAGATTCTAGATGTTCTAACTCTTTGGTAAAATATGGTTATATTTTAAAGTATAATTCTTGGTCAGAGTGTTTAATCCATTTTGTATTTATAGGCTGTATATCTTTTATGAATTGATATACTTAGCAAACTATAAACAATGCTCTGATACCAATCTGTCACACCCCAAAACCGGAACGGCGGAAACGTTCTAGGGTGGATGACGTCATGTCAAGTATCACAACACATGCATTATAGTAATCAAAGTACAACAAAACATTGCATTAATATTAATAGTTTTACATGGTTTACATTAAAATATATCAAAGTAATACAAGTAAATAATATAGGTGCAACTTGGTACTAAACTGTATTCGTCAGAAGCTCCGGGGATGTACCTGTCTAATGCTGACCTGAGAATACAAGTTATTTGAAAAGCGAGTATCAGCATTTTTACAAATGCTAGTGAGTTCATAAGTGTTTAGTGTCATTTTATTCAAATAACTTTAATAAAAGTGGTACTTTTAGAGTATCCAATAAATTAGAGTCTTTTCCAGAAAATCCTATATTTTCTTTAATAAATGCAGTCTTCTACCAAGACTGGACGGAGTCATGTGGTAAAAAGTAGTTTTCCCTTAATCGCTATCATTATCAAAATACAAAATTTGATTATTAAAGAAAGCAAGAGAAATCAGGGAAAATAACATATGCCTCAGCAGTGAAGACTGCTGACTAAGGCAAAAGGACTCATAGAGTCCAGGAGAGTATCGAACAAACGACACGCCTGGCTCAGTCTAACACAGGGAGACACAGACCCCAGACGGTACCAAATGAAAGGTACGGCTAACAAGGTCTAAAAACAGAGACTACAGACCCCAGACAATATCAACTGAAAGACACAACTAGTAAGGTATAAAACAAGGAAAACAGACCCCAGACAGTATCTAATAAAAGATACAGCTAGCAAGGTCTAAAAACAGTGTGACTCTGAGAGTGGTTTTTCAGCATACAGTGTAAAGTACAGTGTAAAATACAGTGTGAAATACCATTACCTTAAGGCCATGAATTATAAGGTAACTTGGGATACTCGTAACCATACTAACCGACACTAGAGTACCTGACGCCCTGCAAGCGTCTATAAAATGTGACATTTGTCACCCCTTGGCTTGGTAGGCCGTGAACTGTAGCTAGCAGTCAGGGTGCGGGGTGTCAATCCCGTATAGATCTATACACACAATGTCCGCTCTCCCTACAGGAGACTCTGGTTACCAACTAGACGACGGAGAATGCCGTGTCCCGAAGATGCATCCCAAATAGTGGGTAGTGGGTTTCCAATATAAGTGTTGAACTAGAGGTAGAGACTCATAACTGAACTGACTAATGCAAACTTATATGTCTATGCTTGTATACATAATATATAACTAATGAATCAAACGACCTTCGGACGGACACCCGATCCCACCAGACCACATCTCAACGAAGAAAAGGAAATAGGGCGGACAAGCCTTCCTAAGTCCTTCAATCATTATTTATATGCACCTATACAAGCACATGCATACATCTAACTACGTCTGAGTGTGTAGCAAGCGAAACGTATCGTGAAGTATAACCGAATCGTGATGTATAAACGTATAGTATGGAATAACCGAATCGTGATGTATAAACGTACAGTGTGGAATAGCCGAATCGTGATGTATAAACATACAATATGGAATAACCGAATCGTGAAGTATAAGTGTTACCAAATATAAGTGTATCACGAAGTAGAAGCGACAACAAGTGAAGTAAGAGCGTCTAATAGGCATAAGCGACTACAAGTATAAGCGAAATGGAGGAAATAACAAGTATAAACGCATCACGAAGTGAAAGCGTTATCAAGTAGGAGTTCAAACTAAGAGGGAGTATCAAAACATGGAAGAAAACCTTTATAATTGAGAAAATCACAACTTGGTGTTCTTTGGTAAAATAAGTTTGAAAACCTTTAGAAATTCTTTGGAAACTTTTAATAAACCAGTTTAAAATGAAATTTGATAAAACAGCATAAGTAAGAGTTTTGAACAAATGAAAACCTTTTGGAAATCTATTTATAGTATCCTACTTGGTAAAACAGTTTATAGTGTGGTAAATCCTTGTGCATGCGGGTTATCAATCACATGTGATTGATATGATAACCGGCATGTTTAACTTGTATTCCCCCTATAAAACATGTAAACACATTTAAAAGGTTCATTCAGGGGTATGAACTCACCTGATGTAAGTGGATCCGACGAAGGTGCCGGTTGGGTGCCCGGTGTCAAGTAAAGACTTGGACACACTTAGTGACCTATTTAACATATGATAACATATGTTCACATACAATTAGTACATTTAATACTAATTTAACAAGTATACGCACTCTAGGGAGCGGAAAACACTTTGGTTAAGTGTTTGGGGTGTCCCGGGTAACATCTAAGGGTGTGAATGGCTTAGGAATGGAGTTTACTCTCCAAGAGTAAACTCTCCATATAGTGTTTACGGCCCTGGGACAACTCCCCATGAGTTTACAGCCGTAAACTCATGGTGAGGGGTTCTAGGATGTTTAAAGGCCTTATATTGATCGTGGAATTTTGCTGGTTCCAAATCTAAAATGTATGAATGGGTTTAAGTCATTTAAAGGGACCAAATGGGAGTTTACGGCCCATGAACCACCCCTATGGGAGTTCACAGCCGCGAACTCCTACCCCTTGATTTTATGGAAGTTTAAGGCCCTTGTTTTAATCCTAGTGATTTATAATCAAGTATAAGGCCATTTGGGGGGATTAAAACTACCATTTGACATGGTTTGGAGGTGTTTACGGCCTAAGCATGTGCTTGGGCCGTAAACTCCTTTTTACCCCTCATTTCATTGTGCTTAATTGCTCCAAACCCGAAATAGCAAGTCCCTAATTTATGTCTTAAGCCTAAGGGTGGTTTGGGAGTGTTTGGAACTTGTTTTAACAAGTTTAGAGGGTGTTTACGGCCTAAGCATGTGCTTGGGCCGTAAAACCTCTTTTATGCCTTAAAATTTGTTGTTTTATGGTGCAAACACTCCTAGGCTAAATCCCTAATTAGTTTCCAACCTCAAGGATGAGTTTAAAGGCAAGTTTGGCATCATTTTAGGGGTTTACGGCCCTAGAGTGTTCTTGGGCCATAAACTCCTTACTCCTTGCCTTCTTGGATGATTTTTGAGCTATAATGGCATGCAATGGGTCGTAAAACAAGCTAGGGTACAAGAACTTACGATTTGGAGGCGGAAACTCGCGGTTTTGAGACGAAATCGGGCTTTATGAGAGAGGGTATAGAGAGAGTGTGTAAAAGGGGTGGAATGAAGTCCATTCCCCCTTATATATGGGTTGGTGTTGGAGCTCAGTGAGATTCTACCCGATACTGCCGTTAAACGGGGCTTTTGGTCGCGCCCGATTTAGTGGTCGTAATAAAATTAACTTTTTCCAAATTAATATGGAAATGTAACTTAAGTGATTTTACTTTATTTTATTACGATGAATAACCACATAGAATATAAATAAATAAAACATTTATTTATTTTACGACCTCAAATTAACGGAACTTTTATAAAATGGAATATTCCGTTAACGGTAACGGGGTAATATAACGGAATAAACTTTGGGTTGTCACAGCATGCTTTTCAATTTTCAAATTTTCATGTGGAAATAACAGTTGTGGAGAAGTATCTCTTGATGCAATATCTAATCTTTTTTGCTCATGACGTTGCTTTAAAAGTGCAGTGTCAAAATTGAACATAAAATCCACAAGTAAGTTGGTTGGACTTGAGAAAACATTGAAAAATGAATTTGAACTTTCAAATCGAGATGTAGTCTTCATAAGTCCACACATTTGTATATCTCTGAAATAGGAGGGAATCCATTTGTCTCTCTTGTTAAACATATCAGCTAACCATTTATTATCCTTCAAATGAAATTCATGCAACATCAAATCCCATTTGTTCTCAAATTCTGATGGTTCAATATTCATATTCCAAACTAGTTGATTTATGCGTTTCTTGAAATCTGAATTTGAAACTACATCAGGTTCAATCTGTCATGTAAAATTTGTTTTTATTAGTATATTTTCATAAGCTATTTTTAATTCAATAAATTAATCTATTTGTTACCTTTGATGGCATTTTTGACATTATGTGCCACATACATAATCTATGAGTACATCATTAAAACACCTTTGCTATGGAAGAAGATAATGCTGCATCCATATCTGACATAATCATTGTTGGTTTCTTCTTATGTGATGACAAAAAAGCTTCTAATAACCAAGTGTATGATTCAATTGTTTCATCTGATATTAGTCATGCTCCAACATTGATTGTCTTTTCATGGTTGTTTATAGCAGTGAAAGGAACAAATATCATATTGTACCTGAAAATATTTGTAAAATGTATCCCTTATTGTATAATGTAATGTAATAAATATAAATTTTACCTGTTTGTTCTATAAGTTGCATCCATTGATATAACATCAGAAAACTTGGAGTAGTTTTCTTTTCCTGTTTCATCAACCCAAAACATAGCATTTAGCACATCATCATCCAACTTATATTCAAAATGGAAATTTTGATAATTATCTATGCGAATTATCAACTGGTCTACAACATATTGAGCATCATTTGGTCCAACAATATTGGTATAATCTCTCCAAAAAAATTTTGAAATCATTCTTTATTGCTGGAAAATTATCATATCCTCCCTTTAATGACGCTCTTATCTTGTGTGCTTTTGTGGCACCAATGTTGATAGTTGAAGCTTTAACAATTAGTTCCTGATCAAAAATACTAAGACGATGATGCGGAGAGCAGATGCTTTCTTCATTAAATTCTGTAAGTTGATGGTTATGTGCTTCTTTAAATGCATATACAGTGATTGTAATTGTTGCAGCATTTCTATCAAAACCAATCATAGCCATACATCCTGTGACTTTAGAATTTGATTTCCTTTCCTGTTTTTTCAGTCTTTTGGATGTAAGAGTATCAATGGTTTTTTTTTTTTTGGATTTCCATATCTGTTGCATCTTACTTGTTTTTTCCTTAGACTGTGGTCACCATATGAGGTTGTTGTTCCTAATCTAATTCCAAAACCAACTGCTTTTGCATAATTTCTATACATTTCAATTCCTTCATTTACACTTGACACAATTTGTCTTTTTTTAGGAATCAAATCTGTAGCAACATGTGGAATGTACAGATCATCTTGATTTATATAAGATGTTCCTGTCCAATATTCAAAAAGCTTAATATTGAATTATAGTAAATATGTTTATAATTATTTATTTAATATAAAGTATGTAAACATGCCTTTATCCTTTTCCTTTGCTGTCGAACTTGTAGGTCCTTTAGAAGGTTGAATGTAAGATTCAGTTTCTTCATTTAAAGAATTATTAGTAATGTTGAATATAGTTTAGTAATGTAAGTCAAATTTAAATAATGAATAATAACATCAGAAATATACTTCTTATAATTTATTAAAACTTGCCTTTATCACCATCGTTGCATGTTAATTTTGAAGGTCCAGTAGTTAAAACATTGTATGAGTCTTCCGATTCATGATTTCCTGTCCAATATTCAGAAAGATTAATATTGAAATAAGTATGTATATGTATATGTAAACATGCGATTATGTTTTTTTTTGTGGATCCTGAACTTCCTTTTGAAGGTTGAATGCAGGTTTCAGTAACATTGTTAAAAGAAATTTATTGAATTTTTAATATAGTGTAGTAATGTTAGTGAAATCTAAATTCTAAATATTAAAATCACAAATATAGTAATTATAATGACTGAAAACTTGCCTTTAGCACCATCGTTTAATGTTGATATTGAAGTTCCGATAGTTAAATCATTGGAAGATTCAATTGCTTTATCAATTAAATAAGTAGAACAAATCTGTTGATATTCTTTAGTAGACATCTCTTCAATTTGATATCGTAATGAAATCAATCAATGATTTAATGCAGATGATTTCGTCGATCATAATCAGACTGAAGAAGTTAATTTGAAATTAATATGTCAGTTTTTGTTTGCGGTTATTAATATGAACAACTTATTCAATCACGTTTTTATGTTAATTAGTTTCTTACCCTTTATTAATAATTTTAAGTAAACAAATGAAAAAAACATGAATAGTGATGTGGCATTATCTGATTCGTTCCTGTATTTTCACATATTGTTTGCATTTTTGCATGTACCTTCCCCTATATATATATATATATATATATATATATATATATATATATATATATATATATATATATATATATATATATATATATATATATATATATATATATATATATATATATATATATATATATATATATATATATATCCTAATAAATAAAAAATATCTGTTTGCCATATGTCATATTCTTATTCAATTTGTCACATGTAATTTTATGGTTATTTTAAATTAATTTTTATTCCACATGACATTTTATGGTTTTTTTCTATTTTATTAATTACCAATATTATTTAAATCTAATAATAAATTCATATCAATTTCATTAATGAATTTTCCTTCTAATTTCAAAATTATTAAATTAAAGTTTCATTAATTTTCTTTAGTTATTTATCTAAATTATTTATTTAAATTGAAAAGAGAAAAAAAACACTTCAATTTTTATAATTCAATATTTTTCTTACCTTTCTTATAAATTCAAACTTCTCAAATATTTTGAATTTTTATTTAAATTTTCTTTTAAATCATATCCATGTAATATCATCTGAAACACTGTTCTAATTTTTTAACACATATGGTTTTGAAAAAAAAATAGAATCGTAACTCCCTAAATAATAGCATCTTCTTTTCTTGGTGATGAATAAAAATGTCTATAATGCCCTTATATGCAAAATTTTCCTAATAAAAGCATTATTAATATGTGATGTATGACATAGTAACTATGGTAGACCATCACAATCTTAGCCATTAAGAATTATAATCAAATGGTCCAAATCTATCACACAATAATTGTAATTCATATTTAATCCTAACCTAACCCTATATATATATATATATATATATATATATATATATATATATATATATATATATATATAGAGAGAGAGAGAGAGAGAGAGAGAGAGTTAGGTTCAAATGTTTTCAACAAATATTGTGTGCCTAAATGCACCAATGAGAATTCAAGAAATAATAAATAATTAAATAAATCAATAAAGGGTATTTTGGACCTTTTGTACTTTTAATTAAGGAAATCATTTAATTGAAATCCTACAATTATGGAAATAAAGTAAATATATTTGACCTAATACCCTTATACAACATATCACATATGCCTCCTCCAACGATGATCGTCTGCATCGAACGGCCAATCTGTTTCCACCTAGGGCTTGTGTTCCTCTTTGCATCCTTTCTCCAATCGAAATAGCTCCTCCCCCTCCACAATCTTTACTTGCTAGCTTCCATTTTTGATGAATCGATTCAATCAAATCAGGACTTCAGCGACATCAGGTAGGAGCGATTTGGCAGCAAGGATCGACGGAAGGAAAAGAAAGGTTGGAGGATAGATTGTTCGGAAAAGAGGTGGCGGTGTTGCATCCATGGCCAACAGGTGATCTTCTTCTTCATATTATTTTGATTTGAATCCATGTAAATTTGGATGTTTGGGTTTTCCTGAAAAAATTTATGATAATGGATGAGATATAACTCATGGTTGTTTGGGGTTGTTTCTTGAATTCAAGAAACTGAATTGGTAAGACTATCACTAATTTTTTTTTGAAGAAACTGAAGAAGCACACCACGTGTTTGATAAAATGCATAGTTGATATTCTCTTAGTTTTGGCCAACTCAGGTGTGTGTGTGTGTGTTTCAACTGATCAAAATTTTCTTTTTTCCACCATTAACATATGCGGTTAACAGTGTCTGTCTCCTTTGCAGCTACATGTTTCAATGGGTCACAGTTTCGTCCATTGATACCCTTGTTAGAAGCCATGCCAAAGGAACTTGGTGCTAGCCTGCATGATATGCTTAATCTGATCACAGGTAATTTCTTGAAACAATTCTGCCATGGCCTCCATGTGTTCGATAAAATGCCTCAATGAAAAAATAGTTAAAAATCTTTAATGTTTTTACTTCAATTTGTTCCTTATTCTTTTCAGAACTATATAACTTAATTTAGATTGGGTTGGATGCCATTTTCATAACAATAGGTTGATGCTAGTTCCTTATTCTGTCAGAATTTGCAGTTAAATACATTGAGCATATCGAGAAGAAACACAGGGAACCCGAAGAATGTTAGTTCCTTATTCTGTCAGAATAGGTTGATGCTAGTTCCTTATTTTGTTTGTTGGGTATATTCTTGATAATACAAATTCTTAAAGAATATTCTTGCAGAATAGTTTATTTTGTAAGAATATTACTTGTTGTATTCTGATAGAATTGTAGTTAATTATTTGTATGTTTAATGTGCAGGTTTTACAAGTGTATCACTACAAATTACTTGGCAATGAATTTCTGGTAGAAATGGCTTCAAGAATGGCTTGAAGACCTGATGGGAAAGGGTTGAAGAATGAATTAAAGAATGATCACACTCATTTTTTAAGAATGTTGTTATTTTTTAAGAATTATACTTGTTATTCTTTCAGAATGTTTGTTATTATTCAATGAATCACAATCATACAATGTAATTTTTTGATATATTATTAGTTCAAGAATCGATTTTGTGTATTCTTTCAGAATGTATTTACTAGTTTATGTTTGGCATTCTACCATTCTGACAGAATAAAATCAAAAAATACATTTACTAGTTTATGGTTGACATTTTATCATTCTGACAGAATAAACTCGGATTTTTAAATTTGAATTAATTTAAAATATTCAGATTTTTAAAAAATAAATGAATTAATCATCCCTAAAAATCCGAAAATTTCCTTTTTTAATATAGGTTAATTGACTAAAATGCCCTTATGCTGAAATTTGTGTGATTATATGGTGCATGCTATCATATTCTACTACCATAGACCCTCAAATCATGACATTTGATTATATTCCATCCGATGGTCCAGATCTGTGCATTCTGGCACATATATATATATATATATATATATATATATATATATATATATATATATATATATATATATATATATATATATATATATATATATATATATATATATATATATATATATATACTTTCAGAAAAATAACAAAAATTTGATGTGTTTTCTATAATACAAAGAAAACAAGGATTATCATTTATCAAAGTGCAAAACCTGGTTAATGCCGACAGCTCGGGAGTATTATTTGTGTAGCTTGAATTGATGAACAAATTTGACGGACCAATCACCTTGGTTTCTCACCTTCTCTATCTTCTCGCCAGCATAGTGACGAGTCTCCGGCTATGCAGTTATCGCGGTCAAAATTTCAATAGCGGTCACATGCCGCTATTTGAGATCGCGGTTATTGCGGTGGTATAGCGGTGATATAACGGTTTTTTAATATTACGTATAATTTATAATTTTATATTATATTTATATAAAAGTTATATATATATATATATATATATATATATATATATATATATATATATATATATTTGAGTATTAATACTATAAGTCTATATAGAATTAATATCATAAACCTAAAAAATCATATAAAAACATAACATAATATTCTATTATGGTAATATGGAAACTAGGTAGTGTCAAAGTGTCAAATAGAGCTTAATTGTATTGTTCGTGTTCAATATCGTATTAGTAGGTCATGGTTGATATAAAGAGTTAAGTCCCAAGTCGTAGCCTCATAGGTGTGGTTTGATTTACAAAAAGCATTAATGGAGTCCGACCATAGCAGTTCAAGTTGTCGTGAGTACAGAAAGAGATGAGAAAGAGAGTTGTCGGTAGACGTAGTTGCTTTGAATGCTTTTAGTTATGTTAGTTGTTTGGGCATTTTAAAATGAAAGTGTAGTGAGATCATTAAAACTAGTTTTTCATTGACAAAGTAACCAAATGACCCAAAATGTGAACGAAAATGGAAACGCTATAGCGGTTATTGAAATAGCGGTGAATAGCGCCGCTAATAGTGGTATCGCGAAATGAAAATGCTAAGTTGAAAATAGCGGTTCCTGACCTCCGCAAAACGCTATAGCGCCGCTATAGCGCGCAACTGATAGCTTAGGTCTCCGGTGACGAGTCCCCTAGCGAGCGCCAGGGGTGGTGTTCTCTTCATGTTAGCGAGCGTAAGGACCCGGTAGCGAGCCCCCACTCCGTTCTGCCTTATTATAGCACGACCCAAATATAATTCAGTATATCTCTTTTTGCAATCCTCAACTTCCCAGCTATTGTTTCATAGAATGAAATACCCGTTCCTTGTAAATCAAAACCCCTTTTCTCCACATCATTTCGCCACCTTATTACAAAAATGTTTGAAATCAAAATCTTTAACACCATGCAAGCAAATCCATGCCCTCATCTTAACTTCAGGCGTTGACATGAATTCTCTTTCTCTACATTCAAAGTTGGTAGGTGTTTATGCAAACTGTGGTTGTTTCACTTCCGCTCATTCCATGTTTCAAATCACTGAAAACCTTAATGTTTTTGCTTACAATTGGATGATTTCGGCTTTGACATTCAATGGGTTTTTCAAAGAAGCTATAAACTACTTCTCTTTACTTCAACAATCAAAAAATCTTGTTCCTAATAGCTACACTTTTCAGTTCCTATTGAAATGTTGCGTCGGTTTGAGTGATCCAAACAAGGGTAAAGAGGTTCATTGTGTGACATACAAATTCGGGCATCACGCCAATTCATCTGTCGTCAACTCCTTGATCGAAATGTACTGCAAATGTGACTCCCTACTTTACGCCCGCCAACTGTTCGATAAAATGCCTCAACCAGACATCATTTCTTGGACGAACATGATTTCTGCCTATTCCAATTCCGGGCAACTCCAAGAATCACAATCACTATTCAACAAGATGATATTAACAGGATTAGAACCTAACGAATTCACATGGAATGCATTGATAACCGGATATGCTAGAATCGGAGACTGTGATGGAGCATTCACCTCATTCTCTAAAATGACCAAAACCGGTTTGATTCCTGATGTGGTTACATGGAACACCATGATTTCTGGCTTTGTTCAAAGTCAACAAACCATCAAAGCCATGGAATTATTCAACCAAATGTTGGTAGCCAAAGTCAAACCCAATCCTATAACCATCACCGGAATCCTCCCTGCAATCACATCCATGGGCTCGGTGAATTCCGGGAGAGAAATCCATAGCCAAATCTTTAAAACAAATATGCATACAAATCCTTTCATTTCAAGTGCCCTAATTGACATGTATTCCAAATGTGGGTGTGTCAAATTAGCAAGAAAAGTGTTTGACACCACAAGCTCCAAGAACATTGCTTCATGGAATGCAATGATTGGATGCTATGGGAAACACGGGATTATCGATTCAGCTATTGAACTATTCCACAAAATGGAAGAAGAAGGAGTTGACCCGAATCAAATCACATTGACTTGTGTTCTTGCTTCGTGTAGCCATGGTGGATATGTGGACAAAGGTTTGGCGATCTTTATGCGGGTCAAAGAAAGTCAAAAGGTCAAGATTAGGGATGAACATTACGGTTGTGTTGTGGATATGCTTTGTAGGTCAGGGAAGATGGAAATGGCGTATGATTTGATGCAGGAATTGGGTGTCGGAATCACTGATTCCATGGTTGGGGCTTTGTTGAATGGGTGTGTGGTGTATGATAGGGGAGATTTGGCTAAAAAGATGAGTGAGGAGGTGGTGAAGAGGCCAGGAGGGTTTGTTGGTTTGTGTAATGTTTATGCTGGTGAAGGAGAATGGGAAAAAGCTGAGAGGTTAAGAGAAGTTATGAAGGTGCATGGGGTGAAAAAGGAACATGGGTTTAGTTATTTGTTTGATAATATGTAAATTTTGATATTTATATAAGGTGGAAATGAAATTTGTTTCCATATTGGCATTTTTTTTTTATCAAGTTCATTCATACAGAAATAGATATATAAGTTAATTTGGGCCGAATATTTGAGTTGCGCTTTTTCAAATTCATGTTGGGTTTAAACAATTTATAAAAATTAGAGATTAATATTTCTCCATAAAACATAGATTCTTCTTAGTATTGTTGAGCGTGATTTCGATTAATGTGATGTTGATGATCACCTCAAAGTTAAAATTATGGTAACCTAACTCCAAGGCTATGCCTTAAATTGGTGGGAAATCTTGAAGAAACAACATCGCGTGGAAGGAAGATCTAAGTCTAGAACTTACAAGAAAATGCAAAAGGTTCCCTAAAGTAAGTTTTTACCTTAATACCTTTTATAAGTTTTTCGAGCATCATTACTTGTTCCGAAAAATTTTGTATGTAAAAGAGTTTATCAACAAATATGAGATCATGAGATGAGATGCAACTAAAGGAGAACAAGTGATCGTGAGATTTTCGGGTCTTCTCCCATGTGGTTAGTTTGCTAACTTATTGGATGCATAACAATGTGTATCGATTGACCTTAAAAGTAAAGAAGAAACAAAGACCAAGGCAAAGGTATTAGGGATCGAGCTACTAACACAAAAATCGTTCCACCATCCATAACCAAGGCCAACCCCACCATGGGCCTCAGTAATGGTGACACTAGGATACCCGATGTTACAAATGCTAAAGGTTTATGTTTGAATAAATCCAATGTGACCATTGCTAAAGAAGAAGAAATCACCCTTAATAAGATCATAATGACCCAAACAACAATATATATGAACATGAGGATTGTTGGAACTAATGTGGAATGAACAAAGAAATAATGGTGTGTTGTTATTATGTGTATCTATGAGGTCACACACTTAATAACATAAAAGGGAACATATGAATAATAAATATTTATAGAATATGTATTTTATTAGTTATCAACTTAAATAAATAAAAATAAAAGAGTTTATTTGTTATTTATTCATCAAGTGATAACCGGTTAGTTGTAATTAATTAAATAAAAGGTTTATTACTTAATTAAAGGCTTTGTTAATCAGTAATTAATAAGTTTTAGTTTTGGGCTTTTATTTAGTTGATGAGAAAAAGTTTTATAGAATCCCAAGTTATCATTAAATAAAAAATGGTCATCTTATCTACTTTCGAAAATCTATATATCTATATATCTATATGTATATTATAATATAGATCATTTTTTTTCACCATATTCATTTTAAACGTCTGCAACTATTCACTTTTCAATAATTAACTACTATAATTCAAAAGTTTTATAACTTCACACACTTAATTATTATATATGACACTTAATTGGTTAATAATTTAAGATAGCATATATATAGTTGACATAGGTAGATGAGGTTGCTAGAGTTTGGAAAACAACATAGAGGAAGAGATGACTTGAAAAAATACAAATTGTACTTTTGGGATGCATTTATTTACATTGAACGAAGAATCATATAGATAAAATGTTTTAAAAATCAGTTTTTTAGTTGAACTAATATGGTGACATATTTTCGGTTCAACAAGTTCAAACATCGGTTGTAACACCCGAAATCTAGAAGGCTAATTATGGAAAAGAAAACCTCTTTTTGAAAGGTCGAGTCGTCGAGTTTAAGGTATAAACTCGACGAGTAGGAATTTTAAGTCACACAAATTTTCAAAGATCAACTCGAAGAGTTGGAAGGACCAACTCGACCAGTTGGTCGCTGTTTGAGAAACCCTAAATTCAGGGTTTTGCACCCTATTTAAACAACTTAAGCTCTAGGGTTTGGCCTCATTTCCAGCCTCCATCATCCAAAACCTTAACCTCAAAACCCTAAGGCCATTTTTTTAGTGTCGTGAGTTCATAAGGAGCATTTGTTGGTGATTCTTGAAGGAGACTTGAAGAGGGAAGAACCTAGCTTGGAGGAGTGACTCTAGATCCAGAAACCCTTCATCAAGAGCTGTATCTTTTAGGTATAAAGTTGTCACCTTGACCTATAGCTTACTAGATCTCTTTCTTGAAGTTTTAGCTTGAGTTTTGGGGCTTTGATCAAAAAGGTCTGAAGAGAAGGGGTTTCCAGGGGTGAATGGGATAGATCTAACCCATATATGGCTTATAGAGGCTTAAAGTTGCAAACTTTAATGGCCTCCATGTCCTATTCATGCAATATGTCCATTGTGAAGCAAAAAATCGACATTTGAGGATGTTTCTAGCATGCATGAACATAAAGTTGGAAACTTTATGTGGTTTGCTCACCTTGGGACATCAGATATGTATGTTGGTGGGTTGTATTAGGAGTTTAGGGGCTCAATGGATCAAGACCACCTTTAAAGAAACTAGGGTTTTAGTTTTTAGCTTAGTAGATGGCTCTTGAGGGTAAAGTTGGAAACTTTACCCTTCTAGACATCATAAGGGAAAGGACCTGAGATTTGGAGCTATCGGATTCGAAATAAATAGCTTAATGCATTAAGCATGGTTAACAGACCGAAGAACTCGACGAGTTCACAAAGGAACTTGGCGAGTTGAAGCGAGAAGGTCCCGATTCTGTTGAAGGAACTCGACGAGTCCACAGGGGAACTCGACGAGTTGATTTTGATGAAGTGATAATCGAGTTAAAAGAATCAAATCAGAGTAATATCAATATGAAATGAACACGAAGAGTAAATATAATCTTGTTTCAGCTCAATTATACTTTCAACAGTTTTACAGAGAGTAAAATAGACAAGTTTTGTAAGGACTCTTATCTAACTCTAAGTAATGTCCCTATTTATAGGAGACGTGAAAGCATACAAATTTTTTTTAAGGCATAGACATTAAGCTTAGTACAAAAGACACCTTAGTAAATACATTACAAATTATACGAAGGGTACATCAAACAGACTTCGACTCATTACAATACAACTTCGACCCTTACAATCTCCCCCTTTGTAATAAATTCGAATTCTCTCAGTTTATGAGAATTTGTATAACAAACATCATCACCCTTCGAATTTCAGTGTACCAAGAAATAATCTTCTTTAGCTCCTTCTTGTCCCCTTCATTATTCTTCTTGCAGTTCTTCATACGAACAATAAAGTTCGTATACTCGGACATTGTGTACCTTTCAACTTCGCAAGCTTGGAACAAAAATCTTTTGGCTTTCCCACTTTTATCTTTTCCAGCGAAGACCATTCCAAATGGATTTAAGCATATTTCCCCATCTGCATACTTCTTCAATTATGATTGAGACTTTGTCGGTTTAATGGGAGCTTTCACTTCTAATCCCTTCGCAATTTCTAACTCCACATCAGTAAGAGCCAAACATTCATAGTAATTTTCCAAAAGTATCTTGATGTGAGCAACTCTAAGTCGAAAAACTTCAGGATCAGTTTCTCGAAGATATGAAGCATTTTTATCTTTTAAGAGCAACGCAACTTGTATAAAACCATACAAGTTCATCAATGGAAAGTCAGCCACAGTAAAATCACAAGCTTGACCATTTGCCCTTGTCACATGGAATCGAAGATTCTGCACCATGTTCTCGAATAACATATCCTTCTTTATGCTTATTACCTTCTTTATCTTCACCAAAGACCAAACCTCTTCTGGAGCTTTCCCAAGAACAGCAAGAAATCGAATTTTCATATAAGTGTACTCCTCTTCATTCTTGAACTTCTCAACAATCTTAAATTGAGGCATTATGAACATCATCTCGTTTACTGGAAAGTCAAGTTGGCTTGAATTTGTGTTTGTAACCACATAGCTTTGTTTAGGCTTCTTTTCGAAAGCATACATGTGATTATAAGCCACTTTTGCTTCAATGGTCTCATAATTATAACGTTTGTCTGGATCTCCTTTATCCATTCCTGGAGGATCACTTGCACGTTGGCTCATTATACTTTGAATTATTCTTAGCTTCTCAATTTCTGCTTTAGCTTCAGCTTTCTTTTCTTCTTTTGATTTTTTCACTGAAATTGATTTCCTTTTGTCTTTTATTGCTGAAGTATCAACCACATCCTTTGTTTTCGAAGCACCACTCTGGCCAGTAGATGAACCAATTACAATCCCTTTTGAAATTGGCTTTGTAATTGGCATCGAAGTCACAACAGTTGAAGTAACTACCCAGCAGAAGAAATGATCAGCTTTGTTGATGGATGTTTCAAAGGAAAAATTTTGCCAACAACCTTAACATCTTCATGCGAAGCTTCACCACTAGCCTTTGCATCACCAACCTTCCTCTCTCCCCCTTGCACCCCTGTGCGAACAGGTGGGGCATCCGTTGGTATAAGATTTGATATCTTGGATAAGTGAGCCAATTGCTTATGTAGAACAGCTTCAAACTGATAAAATTTATGAGATAGGAACTTCGGGGTAATAATTGAAGATGAAGCAGGCATGACCACAGAGTCTTTTAATTCCTTTAATAATGAAAGAACCTCTACAAACTTTTGACTATCACTTGTAGAAAGTTGAGTAATTTAAGGACTCAAACTTTCGTACAACTTGACATACTTTGTGACAGCATCACAAATAATATTCAACTTCGTATGTAGAGCTGCATAGTCTTTTTGAACACTAGCAACCTATTTTACCATATCGTCATGAAGCTCTTGAAGCTTAAAATTTACATCTTCTCTAACCTTTTTCACATCAAGAACAAATAACATATGTCTTTCTTTTTGAACATGTGTCAATTTCTTTATTGCCCCCACAAACTTCGAATTGAGAGAGTTCACTCTTAACTCAGTTGTTTGATCAGAATGATCCACCTTCTCTAAAATTCTTGACTTTGTGTCTTTAAGCATGCCCGACACTTTACTAACCATTCGAGCTTCAAATGCTTTCATCAAACCATCAAGTTCCAAACTGGAAACATAACTACTTCCCCCATATCTGCTTGAGACTGAATAATAGAATTCATATTTTTATTCAGAATTTTAAACTGCTTCATTGACATGAGCATATGGTCAGGAAAGTTTTCTTCTTCCTCATCAAATTGTAAGGCTTCGAAAGTTCCTCCAAAACCTCCTTCTTCATTCTCATATTCTTCCATGGTTTTTGGTGGATCAGTTGATTGGGATGAGAAAATAGTGGAGAAAGGTTGATTGATAATGTTTTCAAAAGTAGGTGACTCAGTGGATGAAGTAGTAGGTATGATATATGGAGGTAAAGAAACAAAAGCACTAGTGACGATTTCGATAGGAAGAACAACAAGAGTACCTTGGGAAGATTTTGGTGCTTCTTGATGAAAATCTACTTTACCCATGTTGACATTTACATCCGTATCAGATACGTGTGTAGTGATGTCTGAAGTTTGTACCTCCTCATGAAATGACTTGGCAGATGAATCTGAGGGTGGTATGATTGTAGTCTTCTCAGGATATGAAGTTTCGATGATCAGATTGGCTTTGGGAGTTTCAGGTACTTCTTCTTCTTCAGAAGATGTCGCCGGTCTAACAAACTGTCTTTTCTTAGTCTTCTTCTTCTTCTTAGAAATCGTTTTGGCCATGTCTTCAGCTCTTCTTTTCTTAGATGAAGGAGAAACAGGAGCTGGAACTTCATGTATAAGAACTCCCTGATGAGTAATGGGAGGTTTTCGAACCACACTTGAAGTTGGAGATCTTTGCGAACCACTATACTTCTTCTTAAGTCTTCGAAAAACACCAGAATTTGATAGAATAGTGACTAAAGTTGGTTCATCAACATGTACAACTGGCTTGACCAAAACATTCGAAACTTGGTCATCTGGCTTCACCGGTTTCTTAGGAGACTTTGTGTTCTTCGGTTCTTGAACTGTTTGCTCAGGATTAATTGTGACATTCTTCTTTGATTGTCTGGATTTCTTTGAAGGACCTGCGACTTATTTGGTCAATAACTTCCCAGTTTCAATGCTAGGATCAACATTATTCATATATTCCACTAACACATAATTTGTTGGATCAATATGATTTAACATTGCATCAAGAATTCTTGCAATGTGTGTAAATATCTCAGCATCATCAGAAACCTCCTTAGGAAAGTGATATTTCATGAATTCTGCAGTTTCCTCATCAGCAAACACTTGAATCCCTTCTTTATCATAGAAATATCGAAGAATAAGACTCCAATACCTTGCACACGAAATACCTTGCACAACATTCGTGTTTTCTACACTCTTCTGAAATTCCTTCCACAGCTATGTAGAGTAGTCCATACTAGTACATACCTGCAACCATGGTATACACTTCCATCCTTCCTTTATCAAGACCAACACTGTGACCAGTCAAGCAGCGTAAGAAGATTCCAAATAGAAAATTCCAGATATTCGGAAGACCAGACTTCTTAAAATTACTTATCTTGGTGAGTGGGGGTTGATGACCCATCTCATTAAACATATGATTAATTTGGGCAAAAGAAAGAGCAGTAAATGGTGGTGAGTTAGGAATTTCTATAATCTGACAGAACAATTTCTTCGTCAAACGAACCTTCTTGTCACTCACCAGATTAAATGTAATGACATCTAGGGCTTTGCTATATGTTGCAGTGGATCCTGCTAGTGAAAGCCGAGATACAGGAACTGCAAAAGAGTTAAACATGGCTGTTGAAAGAACACAACTTTTGAGAGCAACCACCAACATCTTCAAATCATCAGGATAGAATGATACGTCTTCTTCGACTTGATAGTTGGTTCCTTGGATCTTCATGATCGGTTAAGAAGTAATGTCTTCTGTGGTTTGGGATGGTGCATCAACATCAACATGAGTAGCCATGATTAGGGTTTTGAAAGCTTCTGAAGAACAAATTGATTTTGCAAGAGAATTTGGGAATATTTCTTTTGAAAGCGTAAACTAATAAATAACCCTCGAATCCCCTTTTATATGTAACCCTGAAGTTTGAATTTGAAGCGGGATATGCATTTAATGAAATCCAACGTGGAACCTTGAAACTCGCACCATACGCCAATAAAGTAGCCATGCGTGAAAAAGTAACTGTCACTTCTCCTTGGAAACCGGAAGGAATGTGTCACACCCCAAACCGAATTGGCGGAAACATTCGGGGGTGGAGGACATCGTGTACAGTATCATAACAAATCATAATAGTAAAAACAAGCAACAACATCCATTTCATTAATATAATAGTTAAATGCATGTGTGTTCTTTTGTAAGGTTTAAATGACACCAAAAATGTATAATCAAAAAAATAATGACGAGTCTTGAATCCACTCCATCCTTCAAAAGTTTCATGGGTGTACCTGTCTTACTGGTTCCCTGAGAATATAAGTTATTTTGAAAGAGAGTATCAGCATAAAATGTTGGTGAGTTCATAAGTATTTAGTGTCATTTAGTAGTTAAAAACCTCGAAATGTTGGTATTAACACCTTGAAAAGTTTGTAAAGTTTTCCCAGAAAATCCCATATTTCCTGCTTATAAATAAAGTAGCCTTTTACCCGAGGCCCGACTGTTTTTCATGTTTGTTTTTGTATAAAAAAAGTGATTGTTGAGTCTAGTTGTGTTGCGTCTTAGGCCTTCTATATTTTTGTATTCGGATTGGGCCTGTCCATCCGTGTCTATCTAGATTAGTTTCGTTGTTATCTAGATTAGCTATTAGGGTTATAGTATATATATGCATGCATGTATGCGTATATTAACAACGGTGATTAATTACGTAGATTCTTGTAACCCTAAAACACCTCTACAAATTGAAGTTCTTTATCGAGCTTTTCTGAGGTGTTGTCACTTTAATCATACGACATATTCAGTGCTATTCTTGTGTTCTTTATTACGTTCTTATTTAATATCCTGCTTAGAATCATACGATCCTAAAAGAACTTTGTTCTATCAATTGGTATCAGAGCAGGAGATTGTGTGATCAATACACATTACTTCTGTATTCATAATACTTTAGGGTTTCCGCTTTTATCGTATAAATAGAGCCGTCATCTTCATATCGACAACAACTCTGTTTTTTTGATAAAACTCTAAACTCAAGTTTATAGGTTTGATTCTAGCAGCTCACCATGTCTCACGATGATTCGCATACAAACCCCATAAACATCTCAAATAGCATCGGATCAACAACCAGAGTACCCATACTCTATACTCAAGACTACGAAGTATGGGCTCATCACTTTGAAGATTACGTGGTTGGATCTGAAGACAATGGCTATCTCATCTGGGAAGTTATCACTCGTGGACCGTTTGTACATTCGGGAACTAACACGACTGTTAAGACGCAAAAGGATTACAACAAGCTGGTGATGGATGTTGAGAAGATGCCCCAGGATGAGAAAGACAAACTCTTGTGTAATGTTAAAGCCATGCGAATGATAAGATTCGCTTTGCAATCTGATACCTTTCGGCTAGTAGGTTCATGCACAACTGCGAAAGAGTACTGGGATAGGTTGAAGGAACTTTACTCAACTGATGAAGACCTAGAACACTCCATTCAAACTCTGTTGCTGTCAGAATTTGGAGTTTTCAAACAGAAACTTGAAGAGAAGCTTGTACAGACCTTTGATCGTTTCAATCATCTCCTCAGTAAGATGATCAAGCATGGGATAGAAAGAAAACTGATCAAGCAGAAAGTAACGTTCATGAATGGACTAAGACTAGAATGGATGGTTGTGGTTTCCACTGTGAAGGCACATGAACAGTTCAAATCGTACTCGCTGGCGAAACTAGTAGGAATATTAAAGTCTCGTGAAAGCGTTGTTACCAAGGAAGCAAAAGTGATCTCTGGTGTGGGATCGTTGGCTCTTGTTTCAAAAGGAAAAAGCACTGCATAAGAAGAAGAAGAGACAGACATGTCAGAATGCGACCTTACAAGTGAGGAGTATGCCTTGATGGCCATAAATCCAAAGAAATTTGCAAGGAGAAAATTTCCAGTCAGCAAGAACCGAAACTGGCAGGGAAGTTATAGTTCTGAAAAGATGAAGGATGAACCGAAAGTCTCATCTCAAAAGGATGAAGATAAAAAGGAGAGCAAGCTTGCAGGAGACTCTGGATACGACTGCAACTATTGTCACGGCAAGAACCATTTTGCCAAAGATTGCATGTTGAGAAAGATGGCTGAGAAAAGAGAGGGTGAAGATGACGAGGCTTATTATATGCGAAAATTAGAAGAAGTAAAGAAGAAAAAGGCATCCAACAGCTCGATGAATGGCTTAATAGTACAGGAGAATGCAAGGGAAGATGAGTTTGGAGGCGTAGAAGTCTGGTCAACCGACTCGGAAGATGAGGAGGTAAGAAGGCCCACTCATGGAAAGGCATATGTGGCAAAGAATGAAGGTTCAGGTGGAAAATGCTTTATCGTCACTGCTGGTCCATCAACCGAAAATGCAGATGCGGAACCGAACCTGACAGATAACAAGTGCTTTGCAGCCAAGCCGGTGAGTGAGAAGATCAACGACTGCGATCGTTTGATCAAGAAGGTACATTCAATTCTTGAGTCTCTTAAAATCTCAAAAACTGAATATCAAGAAGAATTAAATGAATTAAATTTTAAATATTCTAACCTAAGTACTGGCCTCATGCAAACCCGCTTAGCAAATTCTAACCTAATTGACCAACTCGGCAAGGTGTCTTCAAAAAGTGATGAAAGAAGAATGTGGATTGAGCAGAAGGAAGCAGAGTTAGTTACAACTAGGGATGAATGTATTTATTTGCAAAGAGACAATTTCAAGTTATTAAAACAAAGAAATGTTTTCTGTTTAATTGTGAAACGTCTTTATACTAACATTGCTCAATTACATTTAAACTGTGAAATTGGCAAGAAAATTCATAAAATGATTTTGCCCTTTCTCGAATTTAAGGAAGATGAAGTTATAGCAGAATGTGAATCAGAGGTGTCCTCTGAAGAGACATCAAGTTCGTATAGGCTAGGTTTGGATAAGATAGAAACCTTCATTGATTCTAAAGAACATAAGAGTATGTTGAAAAAGATCTTAGATGAAAATGATAGGCAAAAGATTAAAACTGAAACTATACAAACATTTGATCTATAAAATGCCAAAATTGTTCAAGATAATAAAATAAACTTAGATAATTCGTCTGAATTTGATGCGGAAAGCGAGATGAGTGAAATCTTCGTAGAAGATGAAGTTGATTGCTCGAAGTTTATGAACCATGAAACCGAGAATGAAAAACCCCTTATATCAGAAAACTCTGTTGAGTTTGCCCGACTGTCAAAAGAACAGAAACCAAAACTCAAGGAAAAGGCCGTCAGACTGTGCCAAATTAGGTTTATGCTGTGATAGGGGTCACACAAAGGCAAACGGCAGAATTAAGAATCTTAGTTGACGAAGATACGCTGATGGATGTGAAGACTATTTCTGGTCTGCTCCTATTGACAATGCAGATGAAACTGAGGGACTATCTGATAAAACCACATGGAGAGTCAAAGGTAGATACATACCAGAGCCCATCAATAAACCCTCCAGTTTCGATATTCCAAGCACAAGTGGAACCAAAGATGTTCCTGAGGAACCAGTAGTTGAACCTGATGTTCCAATCAAAACGGAAGAACCGAAAGCTCAAACTAAGAAGAGTACAGAATCTAAAAAGAAAGGAAACACAACTGCAACTCAGAAGGAGAAACCAAAGTCCAGCTTCAACATTCACAAATCTCAGAAGGAACTAGCTGAACAGAAACGCTTGAGAAGTCAAAGATATGCCTCGAATCTGAATGAAAGGAAAAAGCATTGGAATTCTCAAAATCACAACTATGAGCCTTTCAGGAAAGGATCCATGGACAAGGGAAAGGAAAAGTTGAAGGAAAATTTAAGTCCAAATTCCTGCTATTCCAAATCCTAGAACCGAAAGTTATGTCTCGGTCCTCAACCTAGATTCAGCTCACAACCTAGATTCGGTCCTCAATCTAGATTCGGCTCACAATCCAGATTCGGTCCCAATCCTAGTAATGGATCCCCTAAATCCCAATCTGAAACAAATTCTTTAAAGAACATCAAAGGGAATGGAAAGCTGGTTTCAGATTCTAAGAAGGAAAATAAGAAATCCTCTACTAAACCTAGGAATCAAATGAAAAATCCTAAACTATCAAAAACAACCCCAATTGATACACTAAATTTTAAAGAAGATAAAACAAAAATCAAGGTGTATACCATTAAAAGAAAAGATCAAACCACTCTCATTAAACGAACCTTTTTGGTTAATGTTTCAGCAGTTATTCCTTTCTCTGTGAAAAGCTCACCAGGACCCAAGAAACTTTGGGTTCCTAAATCTGCTTGAATTTGCAGGTGATCAGTGACGAGCAGTTTGACGATGAATGGTATATAGACAGTGGCTGCTCGTGTCACATGACAGGAAGAAAGGAGGAGCTAAGAGAGTTTCGGTCCCTGAAAGATGGTGGGTCTGTGAAGTTTGGAAACAATTCCTATAGAACAATTAAAGGATATGGCATGATAACTAATGGAGACTTCTTGATCAGAAAGGTGGCTTATGTAGAAGGATTGCAACACAATCTCATCAGCGTGTAACAATTAGTTGTAGGTACTGGTTTGAAGGTATCATTCGATGATGAATGGTCTGAGATAGTGGAAAAACAATCCAAGAAGGTACTGCTGAAATCTACACGAAAGGGAGAGATGTACCCTCTGAATCTTAACCCAATTCGAGGGACGCCAGCTATCTTTCTGCTGTCAAAGGCAAACACCGATGAAAGCTGGTTATGGCATTGACGTCTATCACACCTAAATTTCAAAGACATTAACAAATTAGTAATTGGTGATCACGTTCGAGGCCTTCCACTTCTCAAATTCGAAAAGGAGCATTTATGTGCAGCATGTGAGATGGGTAAACAGAGCAGAAAAAGCCACCCTACACGCATCAATACTAAGATAGTGGAAGCGCTTGAACTGTTGCACATTGATTTATGTGGACCTTCTGCTATAGAGAGTATCGATAGAAGTAAGTACATTCTTGTTATTGTAGATGATTTTTCTCGCTTCACTTGGGTTTTCTTTCTTAAGCATAAATCACATGCTACTCCAAAGCTGAAGGCTTTCATCAAGCAAATAGAAGTACAACTAAAGAAAACAGTCAGAAACATCAGAAGTGACAATGGTCTGGAATTCAAGAACAAGGATTTTGAGGACTTTTTGGCTGACAAGGGGATAACTCATAATTTATCATCCCCTTACACACCACAGCAGAATGGGATTGTTGAAAGACGAAACCGCTCGTTATGTGAAGTAGCCAGAACCATGTTAAGTTTCGCCTCCCTTCCTTTATACTTCTGGGCTGATGCAATTGCCGCTGCGTGCTATACTCAGAATCGGTCCTTGCTCAACAAGAGATTCTCAATAACTCCTAATGAGATCATCAACAATGGGAAGCCGAATGTCAAATTTTTCCATATCTTCGGTTCAAGGTGCTTTATTTTTAATTCTAAAGAGAACCGAAATAAGTTCGATGTTAAAGCCGATGAGGGCATATTTCTGGGTTACTCTCTGTCATCAAAAGCATACAGGGTGTTGAATACACGTTCCAAAACGATTGAAGAGACTTATTATGTCACCTTCGATGACAATTATATGCAGAAGGTTCAAAGGACCGAAAGTGACTTAGGAGACATATTCCCAGAATCTGGACAGGTCTCAGTTCCTATATCCAACTTGTTTGAGGAATACATTCGGCTATTCGATGAACCTGAAAAAGCAATTCACTCAGAAGCAACGACATCAGATAACAAACTCGATAATCTCCAGAAGATCATAGACGACGCTACTAAAGAGATAGAAAGCGAACCACCGAGTTCTGACACATCAACAGACTCTCCAGACAACGATTCAACGTTCCATGGGGAGAGCTCTACAACCTCACAGACAAGTGGAGCTTCTGGTGAGGGGGAGAATCTAATTTCAAATACTACCTCTACAGGTTCGACTGAAAGGGCAAACACTGATCCAAAACAGCAAAGTGACAGTCAACTCGAGGGGGAGAAACCTACTTCCACCAGAAATGCAGACTCTGTTACCAACAGAGATTTCACTTCGCCAGTCGAGGGGGAGAAGGAGAAAGAAATTGATAGTTCTACTGACGAAGGTGAGGTTGATATGTCAAATGTTGACATGGAAGTAAAAGCTGAATTGAATCCAGAATATGATCCAAGCTATCCTCCATTAGTAAAATGGACAAAAGACCATCCCAAAGAGCAGATTATTGGTGAAACCTCAGAAAGTGTTCTTACTCGATCTCAACTGAAGGCGAAACAAAATGCAGTATTCTCTAAAGTGGAATTTTGTATGTTCAATTCGTTTATTTCCAAAATTGAGCTGAAAATTGTAAATGTTGCACTTGATCATTCAGAATGGGTTCAAGCAATGCAGGATGAGCTCCATGAGTTTGAACGCAACAGATTTTGGAGGTTGATTCCTACACCGAAAGATGCTTCTGTTGTCGGGCTGAAATGGGTGTTTAGAAATAAGCTGGACAACGAAGGAAATGTCATTTGTATCAAGGCTCGGTTGGTTGTCAAAGGATATTGTCAAGAAGAAGGGATAGATTATGAAGAAACCTTTGCTCCAATGGCAAGGTTAGAATCTGTCAGAATCTTTCTTGCATATGCTACTCACAAGAACTTCGAAGTTTTCCAAATGGATGTCAAATGTGCTTTCTTAAATGGAGAATTAGAAGAAACCGTTTATGTTGAGCAACCGCCTGGTTTTGTGAATGAAAAATACCCAGATCACTGCTATGTGCTAGATAAAGCTGTCTATGGGCTAAAACAAGCACCGAGAGCCTGGTATGAAACGCTAACTCGCTTCTTGAAACTGTCAAAATTTAAACAAGGTTCGGTTGACCCAACCTTCTTTCGTAAGAAGGAAGGCGAACATTTAATGATTGTTCAGATTTATGTTGATGATATCATCTTCGGCTCCACGAATCCTAGCTTAACAACTGAATTCAGGAAGTTGATGGAGACTAAATTTGAAATGAGCACAATGGGTCCAATTAAATTTTTCCTTGGTTTGAATATAAGACAGGGACCAGAAGGTATCTTTATAAACCAGGAAGCATACACCAAGAACTTATTGACAAAATTTGGAATGAAGGGTGAGTCAAAAGTGAAGGTTCCTATGGCATTTGGCACTAAGCTAACCCCATCTTTGGAGAAATCTGTTGTAGATATAACACTTTATCGTCAAATGATCGGGTCACTTATGTATCTAACAGCTAGTATACCAGATATTATGTTTGTTGTTTGTTACTGTGCCAGGTTTCAAGCCAATCCAAGAGAACCTCACATGCTTGCCGTGAAGAAAATTTTTCGATATCTGAAGAAAACTTCATCTCTCGGTCTCTGGTATCCTTCAAGATCTGGATTCTTCATTCAAGCCTTCTCTGATGTTGATCTAGGAGGATGTGGACTGGACAGAAAAAGTACTATAGGTGGATGCCAATTTCTTGATGGGAAACTTGTTAGTTGGCAGTCCAAGAAACAGACCTGTGTTTCGTTATCAACAGCTGAAGCTGAATATATTACTGCAGCATCGTGCACGTCCCAAGTGGTGTGGATTCAAAGTCAACTAAAAGATTATGGGCTAAGTATGAAGAAAACTCCTCTCTACTGCGATTCTGAAAGTGCAATTAGGATTTGTCATAATCCAGTGCAACACTCAAAAACCAAGCGTATTGCACTTCGGTATGATTTCATTAAGGATCATGTAGAAGACGGGAATGTGGAAGTACACTTTGTACGATCTGCTGATCAATTGGCTGACATCTTCACTAAAGCCTTACCAGAAGCAACCTTTAACAAAATCTTACATGGCTTAGGCATGATGGAAGGAGAGTCGGTACCGAATCCTTAAAATTCTCATTAAAATAAGACAACTGAAATGGACAGACCGCTCGGTCTATGTCGGCTCTAGACTTTTAGGGAACCGAAATGGACAGATCGCTCGGTCTATCTTGGCTCCGTAATTTTCTGGAACTGAAATGTACCAAACTCTCGGTCCATTTCGCTTCACTTATTTAAAATAAGGTTTCGGTTGTATATTCTGTACATATCTCTCTTTTGATTTGAACTTAAATAATTTATCTTTCTGTTTTTATTCTTTTTCAGAAAATATCAAAAGTTCCAAAAATATTTTATCCTTCTGTTTTTATTCTTTTTCAGAAAATATCAAAAATTCCAAAAATATTTTATTTTTCTTATTTTTTTTTTTTTGACTAGTATGATTGTCTGTTTGGTTTGTTTGGTGAGTCTCTTTACTTCTCATAGGTGACATAAATACCCATATGATCGACTGTGGATCTAAAGGAGGTAAGATTCAATTTCACAACGAACTAGTTAAGGGTCCCTAGAAGCATGCTGCTGCATGTTGTCTTAAGCCTTTACGATCTTGAGCGAGCCTTAATGATTCGATAAACACCAATCGTTTCTTCCAAAACAGGCTAATTTATATTCTCGGTCTAGAGCTACCTTACTCTTCTCATATGAGTAAAGAGTTTTTCTGCTATGTCATGATTATCTAGCAGAAGGTACATTCGGTTCTTTAGCCACCTCCTTATATTCTCCATCTACTTTCGGTTCACCAACGTAACCCTTGAGACTCTCGGTCTTTACCACTGATGTTTATGGTTACACAACATCTGTGTTTGTGATCTTAGATACGTTTACCACGTGCTGAGTGAAACCCAATATCCAACACCAAAAATGAATTGACGGTGAATTATAAATTCAAGAACTTACTGGTTACCTGAAGAAATCTCTCTTTTTATTTCTGTGTGATCTTTTATGAAATTGTCTACAACCAAGGCATTTCTTCCCAAAGAGATCCAGTTTAATTGTTTTGAGATTTCTGATTTCACTATAGTCACTAAAATAATACAACCCACCTACCTGTTCTACAGACCACATCGGTCTCACAGGTACTTCTTCCAACGTTCGGTTTTATGTTGAAACTCGAAGTTCGGTTGAAGATAAGCTACCGTAAAACTATGATCAAAAAGAAGCCTTTCAATGTTTATTTACAAACAGTTGATCATATTTTTCGGGAAACCACACAAACACTTCAAGTCTCTCTTGACTTTGAAGGAAGTGATTATTGCCCGGAATCCTCTGCTTTATGTCTAACTATAAGACATCACTCACATCCCATACACATTTGATTTATTTCTTTATCATTGTCACTCTTATGCACGAAAATTTTAATTTTCCAACATTCTAGTTACTGTTTGGTTTGAGTTTTGGGTTATTAATTGTAACCAAACGAGGGGCTACTGTGGAAGTTTAAATGCCGATTGAAGATAAGATTAAGGCGCGTGAATTTGAACGGTTTCTAAAGCCATGCGTGTTGACACATATTTGGGAATAACCACCCTGTCACATCGCGATTTTTCAGGCGACGTTTAGTGATCTCATCATAATCATCACGATTTTCTCTCTCCAGGCAATGGTATATAAAGGGTTGAACATCTTATTTGTCTTTTACCAGCATTCAATTCTCTCAAACTTACCAACATTCAAGTCTCTCAAACGACGAGTAAACAGTGTTCATCATCTTCTTCATTCATCAATGGCGACTTCCTCTTCAGTACATGAACACACAACATCATCATCCTTGCTTACCATAAGACCCAACCAAAATATGATCATTGAACTTAATCCGTTCTTATATGATTCATATATGTTGCAGGTTGTGGAATGTTTAAAATATTCCCCCTTGGTTTTAGCCCTAACCCAGGTTGAAGCAGTCCCAATGTCGATATTATCACAGGTTTATTCCATGGCGACTTATAACAAAAACAAAGATCGTATCTACTTCACCATTCATGACAAGAAGGCCTTCGTTTCAAAGTTGAAGTTTTGTTCGATTTTAAATCTTGCAGTCGATTCCTCTGTTATCTCGCCAGACTTCATTACTACATCTCAGCTATTTTCGATGATGTATGAAATGGGGTATACTGATGTGCTGACTACCATCACCAAAGTGAAGAAATCATGTTTACCATTTTAGTGGAATGGCTTGCTCACTCTACTGATTAAGGGTTTGGCTGAACGATGTGGTGGTTCCGATACTACAAGCAAGGGTTTTCTCGCCATTCTTTACGGCCTTTACAATGGGATCAATCTTGATTATGGCTCGATAATCTAGTCTCAGGTGGTGCAAAGTCTCAATACTTCGACAAGGCACTCTGAAGTTTCGTGTGGGCGATTTTGGACCCTAATTACAAGAAAGGCTATTAACTCTTTGGAGATTCCGATCATGCAGGATGCTCTACTCGCTTCTATTGCCACATTCCATACGAAGAAGATTATTCTTTCTGATCCGCTCAAGTTTTCTCATTATGGAATGATTCCTGAAACCATGTATCGTGGTGTTGCAGAACAGAACAATGTCTTGGCTGACTATAAGAAACTTCCTCCTATCGGACTGAGAGTTCTGTCTCCAGAGCAGCAAGCAACTTTGGATGCACTAGAAAAACCTACCAACAGAGGAAAGAGGGTTTCAAAGAAAGAGGATCCTGAGGAATGTAAGTCCAAGTCCTCTAAACGCAAGTCAGGTGAAGAAGATACTTCTCAACCAAAACCGAAGAAGATAAAGAAGATGGCTCGCAGAACTAAAGGGAACACTCCTCCGAGCACAAATAATGCAGATGAGCAAAGTGAGGAAGAAGAGGTTCGTCATGTCTCACCCCGAGAGCCTACTCCTCCACGATCTCCTGCTCCACCAGAATCTCCAAAACACAATAGAGTTCCAACTCCAACCCAATCACCGAAAAAGATTGTTCCACTTTCTGTTCCCATTGTTACTACACCTCTTACCACTCCAGCAACAACTTTGCCAACCTCACCACCAATTACTTCTGTTCCTATTTCTACTGTATCCCTATCCTCTCCTCTTATAACCGAATCCACAACCACTACCGTTCCCAAATCAACCGTAGAAGTCAATGTATCTGATACAGGGGCTACTACTGCGACCACAACTCCAATAACACCAAACTTCCTTCACCAAACCAATCCACTGATTCTGGTGCTACTCTTGGGGGAGACGACGAGGAATTTGACTCAATCTACTATAGTCCTTATCGACTTCAATCCAATGATGAGAATGATGCTCCTGTTTCAAGTAAACAAATACAAGGCATTCATGAGAAGTTGGATCGTTTGCTTGCCGAAAGCAAAGCCTATGGTGGTGTTGTTCTTAAAGCATTTTTGGAGACAGCCATTGAGCAGTATACTCAAGCAATTGACAATTCTACGAAGGTAGTTAATGAGTCTACTTCCACCTGTAAGCAGGCCACCAAAGAAGTTTCTGAGATTGTTCATACAACTCAGATTTTTCTTGAGTCATTAAAGTCTCATGCTGACACTCATGCAGCTCACTATCAATCCTCCGTGGACTCCTTTTCTAACTCTCTTCACAATGAAACTACTAAGTATGAGGTTGTCTGATCTGACCTTAAAACAGAAACCACTTCTTTCTTACACTCAGTGGATTCTCGTTTTAATGCTCTGGGTGCTAATCTGGCAACAGAGGGTGCCTTGAAGGAGGATTTGGCTAAAAAGCAAGCCACCATTGATGTTCAGCAGGTGCAGCTGGCCCAGGTAGAGAGAGAAATTTCTTTGTTGAAAGTTCAAAGGGCTGTTTATAAAAGTTGTGCAAGAGATGTGAAGGACATGCTGACTACTCTGCTTGAAGCGCATGATCCAATCTTAACTCTGACTATTCGGAATCATCTTCAATCCAAACTCCTTCCTGCCATTGCAATTTTAATTTAATGAAAGGTGTTTCGGAGGGGGTTGTACCTCCAAAACAAGGGGGAGAGAGTAGTGCTTGACGAAAACCTGTTGTGAAGACAGAAGATGAAGAACCGAAAGCCATAACAGAACCGAAGGTTAATTTAGCTTCGGGTTCTGGTTCTCAATCAAAGCAGAAAGGTATCAATGATGAAAGTGAGAGTGATGTTGAAGAAACTATAGCCGATGCTCTTGTACGAAAGAAAAGAAACAGAGAGCTTGATGAAACAATGAAAGTGGTTAATGAAGCAGAGGAACAGGAAAAGAAAACCAAGGAAGAAGAGGATGTCTTGCAATGCAAGAAGGCTTTGTTTCCTGAGTGGAAAAGAGACACACTTATCAATCAAGCTATTGAATTTCCTTCTGTTTATTGGTTGGAACCAGTTGCTTCGTTTGATTGTGATAACTCTAAAGACTCGCAGTTCGATATGCCTATTACCAGAAAAGCGTTTATGTTTCACTGCTTTGAGCCGACTGTCGAGTTTCCACATCCACATCCAAAGGTTGACAGAGAATTGATTGATTTTTACTTGAAGTATGGTCAACCGCAGTACTTAACTTGGAGTGCTCAGAAGATTGTAAAAGTTAAGGTACTGAAACCTTCACCTGCTGGGAGATTCATAAATGTCAATTTCAAAATCACTCGTGGTTCAGCAAACACGGTGTCTGTAATCTCTCTAGCAGATCTTCCTAATCTCAATCTTCATGACTGGATTCTCCTATACAACATTCTGCTCTCTGATCCTAGGGAGTATGAGCCGATTTTAGATCATCTTAAGAGAATGTTGGCTTCCTATATCCATGAGTTAGCAACTATGGACCAGGAAATAGCAAAGGTGATGAATAAGAAGTCGACTGTGAAGCCGACGCCTAAACAGGGTGATGTAAACATGATGAAGTTGGGACAGATAGATTCAGCAAATCTAACTGTTATGTTCACGAAAGGAGAAGGACTCAGGTTTCTGTTTGCTCTGGCTGATAAGCATCTGTTTTCAATGGACTGTTTGGAGCACATCATCAATATCATACACCGATGCAAGCAGAACTCAGCGGCTGATAAGAAGAACTTTACTGACATGCTTCGTTGGTATATTACTTTTCGTCATCATATGATAGCAGTTATACTGAAGGTGTTCAAGACTGTGAAGAAGCCTTCTGCTGTTAAAAAGGAATGAGTTTTTGGCTCCAAAGACGCAAAGGGGGACATTGTTGAGTCCAGTTGTGTTGCGTCTTAGGCCTTCTATATTTTTGTATCCGGATTGGGCCTGTCCATCCGTGTCTATCTAGATTAGTTTCGTTGTTATCTAGATTAGCTATTAGGGTTATAGTATATATATGCATGCATGTATGCGTATATTAACAAAGGTGATTAATTACGTAGATTCTTGTAACCCTAAAACACCTCTACAGATTGAAGTTCTTTATCGAGCTCTTCTGAGGTGTTGTCACTTTAATCATACGACATATTCAATGCTATTCTTGTGTTCTTTATTACGTTCTTATGTAATATCCTGCTTAGAATCATACGATCCTAAAAGAACTTTGTTCTATCAGTGATGTTTGCATATGTACTTGTAATAGTAGGGAAAATAGGGTAGTACTTCGTTACTGTGTAAAAGTATGTTTTCTCCCATTTATTGCTATCGTCTATTAGGAAAATAGAATGTTCTATCTCAGCGGTGACACTACTGACTATGGAATGATAAAAATGAAGACTCCAGGTCGTAATAAATGTACCATACTCCTTGGTGAGTCTTATTGCCTTTAATTTCTATTTGGTTAATTAAAGTTTAGATGTGAATTAGTTTGTAACCATGCTGATTGACGACTGAATACCTGACGACCTTCTGACGTCATAAAATAGTGAGATGACATTTTGTCACCCCTTGGTCTTACCGATTTGGACTGTAGCTAGCAGTCGGGGCGTGGAAGTGTCTGTCCCGTATAGATCTATACACATGATGTTCGCTCTCCCTCCAGGAGACTCTGGTTACAATGTGATACAACCATGTATTCTTGTATCATGAAGTAGTATTTCACATCTTTGTTATCATTTTCTAGTGTTTGTATAGTATGTTATAATGTATTGAATGTTCTCTCTGTACTAGTGTATAGTATGTTGTCTTGTATAGTATAGTGTATGTTCTCTTAGTTTCTCATCACAGTATGTTCTTTCTATTTCTCATAATAGTAAGTTTGTATTGACTCATAAATTGACTGACTCTTGTATGTTTCATTGTACTAGAAATAGTGAGTAGTAATCTCTTAAACTATACCTATTATAGTTTACTAGTAATGTTGTTTGAATGGCTAGGTGTGTATTGAATTGAAATAAAAGTTTTTATATCCATATACATACACGTAATATATAACAAATGTTCAAACGACACTCAGACAAACAACTGAATACTCTATGTCCACAACCAAACAAGGAACAAGAAATGAAGCGAGTTATCAGTCCTAAGTCCTTTCAACCTTACTTATATAACTATACCTATATAGATATGATTTTGACAATATTTATAAGTTTAAAAGGAGTTTGAATAAATAGTTTTAGCATGAAAAGAATTTGATAAAGATGTTTTGAAATAGACGTTTGATAACACAGTTTGAAAATATAAGATATATATCTGTTCGTTCTAGTTATTAATCACATGTGATTGATGTAATAACTACAATGTTTCAACCTGTATTCCCCCCACCCCCCCCCCCATAAAAGCATTCAAAATCATTTAAAAGGTAGATTAAGGGGTATGAACTCACCTGTAGTGAGTGGTTCGGATGAAAGAGTGGTACAGGATGCTAAGTGTAAGGTGAAGACTTGAGCACACACGGATCCTATTCAGCATATAATGACACATATATGAATAAAATTAGTGTTTATACAACTAATCAGATAAGGGAAACACCTTAGGGACTAGGGTACACTTGAATGGAAAGGTAAAAATCATAAAGGATTGTGTATAAGGTGAGTTTACGGCCACACTTGGAGTTCACGTCCAAAGGTGTTTTCGGCCATAAAATCATGGTGAAAAGTGTCAATAGGGGTGTTTTAAGGTCTGACAAACAACAAGGAAGGGTTCTAGCCTCAAGTCCAAGCCTTAGGAATAGTTTAAGGCACATATGCACCTCAAACTAGGGTTTACGGCCAAGGGAGATGCTCTTGGCTGTAAACACCTCTTGTTCTTGGGAATGGACGATTTCAAAGTGTTTAGCATGTGATTCAACTAGGTATTGAGTATGGGGAAGTAATACTTACAATATAGGAGCTTAAAAGGGTGATTTTTGGACCAAAACACAAATGTGTTCTTGAAGATCTAACCCCAAAAGATGAAGTTAGTGGATTGAATCCAAGGGTAATGCTAGATAAGAGATGTATCAACTAGACAAGGGGGTAAAACACTTACATTTTTGGAAGAAAAGTGAAGATTCTTGATGATAGTTGAGAGTAAAACCCGATTTTCTAGGCTTGGAAATGGTAAAAGTGTTGAAAAAATGGCTAAGTATCATATATATAGGGGGAGTTCTCGGCCAACCAAGAGTTTATGGCCAGCCTTGAGTTTACGGCCGTAAACTCTAGTTTATGACCGTAAACTCCAATCCTTGGAGTTTTCCGGCTTTATGCAGTGTACTGAACTCTAGAATATACTTCTTATCATTCCTTATGGTGGGTAGTAGGCTTAGAATGCTCAAACATACTCTAAACAGCGCTAGTTTACGGCCGTAAACTCCAATCCTTGGAGTTTTCTGGCTTTATGCAGTGTATTGAACTCTAGAATATACTTCTTATCATTCCTTATGGTGGGTACTAGGCTTAGAATGCTCAAACAGACTCTAAACAATGCTAAAGTTAGCAGAAACAAGTCTGACTTTGACTAAATTGAATGGTTGTACAT
The DNA here is from genome assembly GCF_002870075.4 of Lactuca sativa. Taxonomy (NCBI): domain Eukaryota; kingdom Viridiplantae; phylum Streptophyta; class Magnoliopsida; order Asterales; family Asteraceae; genus Lactuca; species Lactuca sativa. The sequence continues at coordinate 240,251,971 of NC_056625.2, forward strand.
GATAGGAATTTTGGGTTGTCACAGAATGCAAGATGTCACATCAAATAGCCTGTTTATTTCTCCCAATAGAATTTTAATCATCACCAACCTTCGGATGGAGGTAAGGCTCTTTCACTTTTCAGATTTAAAGCGAAGTCATGTGCCAGACTTTCGAAATCATAAGCCTGAGTTGGTATTACTCAGAACCTCAAGGATTTCGTGAGTACAGTGTGCCAAAGAAAAAGATAAGAATCAAATAATTTTTTTGGATTTGTGATGTCAAAAACATTTTGACACGAAAGCAGTTAAACCCCAGGCAAATGTTACTTTGTTAATTATCAAGAGAGATAATCAACTGCTTGTGTGTTTTCCCGTGAATTACAATCGAAAACTTAACGGAAAATTTCGAAGGGCTTCTTTTCCAAGGCTTTGTGGGTGATGTACACGATTTCGTTACATATCATCCAAAACATAAGGTGGGTAATTGTACCAGAAATCACTTGTTTGATCAGTGTAATCAGTGACAAATATGTTGTCAATTGATTTGAAAGTGACATAGAAATCAAATGAAACTCACACGGAAATCATATTCATGAAAAGAAGTTGGGATGGATCTTGTTGGGTAACAAACATCGTGGATTTCGATAGTTTGATAAAGACCACTCATAAGAAATAAATATCATTTGGAGTTTTGAATGTAGGTATCGAAACAAATGTTTTGTTAAATTCTGGAACAAAGTTCCCTGTCAATTCCTTACAAAGTTAAGATTTCGGGTTTCACTTTTGTCACGGCCTCATGATGTCAGATCATAAACACAGAGGTTTGATATGTCTAAGTCTTCAGCTGGTTTAATCAAAGACCTCTTGGACATATGTCTTCGTGTGTGATCATGTAAGAACTTTTGGATGAAAAAGATTGGTTTAAGAAACAACTTGTACCTCTGTTATTTCGGACAAAACAGTAAACTCTTAACTCATGTGAGAAGAGTCAAGTAGCTCTGACTTGGGAAGAAATTTTCATATGAAATATTTCATTAAGGCTTTCGTTAAACACACATAGAGTGAATAAAGGCTTTGGTCGACATGCAACAGCATGCTTCTAGGGACACCTTAACTAGTACATAGGTTTCAAAATATTTACATGACCCTAGAACTGCAAGCATTGACCAGTAAGATTCATCTTTGATATCTGAAATGAAACACTAAAACAGAACAAAACCAAACAAAATATTTTTGTGATATTTGATTTTTCGAAAATAAAAGATAAAACAAATAAAAATCTTTTTGTTGTATTTGTATTTTTCGAAAAGAAATGACAAAACAAATGAAAAATCTTTTTGTTGTTTTTGTGTTTTTTGAAAAGAAATGACAAAACAAATGAAAAATCTTTTTGTTGTTTTTGTGTTTTTCGAAAAGAAATGACAAAACAAATGAAAATCTATTTGTTGTTTTTGTGTTTTTCGAAAAGAAAGACAAATTAACGAAAACTTTTAGAAGATACCAGACATACAAAATTTTCATTTCCTATTTACGAAAACGAAGCATGTCGAAGCGTTGACGATGAACAGTAACCTTTGACTTTGACAACTGTTCAATTTTTGCTATTCTTTCGAAACAAGCTCCCTTTCAACCATTCCAAGTCCTTCTAAAATTCTCACAAATGATTTTTCATCTAATGGTTTTGTGAAAATATTAGCCAATTGATCACTAGTTTTCACAAAATGCACTTCAATATTACCATTCTCTACATGATATTTTATGAAATGGTAACGAAGAGCAATATGCTTGGTCTTCGAATGTTGCATAGGATTATGACAAATACGAATTGCACTTTGAGAATCACAATATAACGAAATTTTCTTCATATTTATTGCATAATCACGCAATTGACTTTGAATCCAAATTATTTGTGATGTGCAAGCTGCAACAGCAACATGTTCTGCTTCACCAATCAAAATTGAAACACATGTTTGCTTCTTCGATTGTCAGCTTTCCCGTCAAGTAATTGACATCCTCCACTTGTACTTTTTCGATCAAGATTGCAACCTCTCAAATCAGCATCTGAGAAAGCTTGAATAAAGAAACCTGTTTTCGAAGGATACCACAATCCTAACGAAATCGAGCCTTTGAGATAACGAAAAATATTCTTGACTACAGTGAGATGTGGTTCTCATTGATTTGATTAGTACCTAGCACAATTACAAACTGAAAACATGATATCAAGTCTACTTGCTGTGAGATAAAGTAATGAACCTATCATGCTTCTGTAAAGAGTTAAGTCAACAACAGGTTTATCTAACGAAGGTGTAAGCCTTATTCCAGTTGCCATTGGTACTCGTAATTTTGTGCTATTTGTCAATCCAAACTTTTCAAGCAGATTCTCCGTATATTTTTCTTGATTGATAAAAATTCCTTCTCTACTTTGATGAATATTTAGACCAAGAAAATTATTAATTTTTCACATCATACTCATCAATTTGCTTTTCATCGGATTTTCGAATTCATTAGACAAAGCAGGGTTAGTAGAGCCAAAACTAATATCATCGACATAAATTGAACAAGCATAAGATGATTCCCAACTTTCTTTCGAAATAATGTGGGGTCAACTGATCCTTGTTTAAATTTCGATTGTTTTAAGAAAGAGGTAAGAGTTGCATACCCGGCTCTTGGTGCTTGTTTTAGCCCATATACTGCCTTATCTAATATATAACAATAATCAGGATGATCTTTGTTAATAAAACCTGGGGGTTGTTCCACATACACAGTTTCTTCGAGTTCTCCATTCAAAAATGCACACTTCACATCCATTTGATAGACATCTAAATCTTTGTGAGTTGCATAAGCCATAAATATACGAACAGCCTCGAGTCTTGCGACAGGGGTGAAAGTTTCTTCATAGTCTATTTCTTCTTCTTGTGAGTAACCTTTTACAACAAACCTAGCTTTGTTTCGAATAATGTTTCCATCTTTATTGGTTTTATTTTTGAAAATCCATTTTAACCCGACAATCGAAATATTTTCAAGTTTAGGAATTAATCTCCAAACCTTGTTTAGTTCAAACTCAGCCAATTCAGATTGCATTGCAACAACCCAATCAGAGTGTTCCATTGCATCCTTAACTGTCTTTGGTTCGATTTTCGAAATGAAACATTGAACATACAATATTCTTGATGATTATTCAGTACCTCATTCTTTGCACGAAGCTGAGCTCCTGTTAAAACTCCATCTTGTGGATTCCTAATAACTTGTTCTTTCGGATGATCCTTTGTCCATTTTTCGAGTGGCGGATATGCTGGATCAAAATCCAAATGTGCATCTTCGTATAAATCTTCATTTTCTGAACGTGCAACAGAAAGATTATCATTAATTTCGTGAAATTCATCATTTTGATCCAAGAAGCTTTATCCTTGGGACTAGGACGTCCCAAGTTAATATATCTTTAGATCTGGAACCTTGGAGGGTCCTCATGGCATAAAGGTGTCATCTTTATGGCCATGAGAACCCCATGTATGAAATAAACCCCATTTTTGGTCCTTTGAGCATAAAATTCCCCTACATGTACGTAAAGTTCATGACTTTACGTTTTATATCGACCTAAGGAGCCCAGATCCTATCTTTTGGATAAGATTTGTACATCAGAAATTGAGTTATGGACTTATACAATAGTCGACTCGACGAATCGTTCTTGGGACTCGATGAGTCCAAGGCCATATCCCAACCAATGAAGATGGACTCGACGAGTTGTTCATACAACTCGGCAAGTCACGGACTAGACACGTTCATATGGCGAAGATAAACTCGACGACTTCAAGGAGGAACTTGACAAGTGAGTTGAAGATTATCCCGATGATATGATTAAAGGAGAACTTGTCGAGTTCTTGCTAAACTCGATGGGTTGATTCAGGTTGGGGGACATATGAAGGAATAGGGAGTCGGCGAGTTAGCGGGCCAACTCGGCGAGTCGAGTCAACTAGAAGTTAACTTTACCAGGATATTGACTTTGTCCAGGGGTAAAATAGTCATTTTACCCTAAGACCAGTTACCAGTTTGTGACTAAGTGTCTTTATGGAAATTATAGTCGGAGAGTCGCCGGAGCAGCAGACAGAGATTTCTTACCGAAAGTTGCAGCAGTAAGTCACACGAGGTGAGTTTCCTCCAGCAGGAACGAGTCTAAGGCACCAAGACCAACCCATTTAAATAGTAGAGTATGCCAGGGTAAGCCCGATACCGGGGCTGGCCCGATGTAGTTTATATGTTTTCGGACTTCGGTCCAATGCCGTGACGGTCCTGAGAAGTAGTTATGTATGCTTGATGTCTTTGTGATTCATGCATGTTTATGTGTTATATGTTTCGGACTCCGGTCCGATGTCGGGCAAGCCTGATACAGTATATGTGACAATCGTCGATTCCCGATCAAGTCAAAGCCAGCCAAAGTCAACCGGTCAACTCATCTAACCCTTGTATATTAGGGCTTACACTATGTTACTATTGTATAAATCACTATTTAGATAAGAAGTCATCACTTGGAAAGTTTATTCGTTTAGAAATTCTAAACCCTAATAGGGGTAAGTGATGAAACTACTCGATAAAACATTATTCTATACCATTCGGGGGCATCTATCATAACGAAGCTTAACGGGGTGTACGAACCTTGCATTGCAAAGCTAAACACCCAAAAAGGTCACAAACAAAGTCTCTCTCAACCTCTCCTAAATCTCTCTAAGTGTGTGAAATCTCTCCCAAATCTCTCTATGTATGTGAAATCTCTCCCAAATCTCTCCATGTATGTGAAATCTCTCCCAAATCTCTCCATGTATGTGAAATCTCTCCTAAATATCTCTATGTATGTGAAATCTCTCCCAAATCTCTCCATGTATGTGAAATCTCTCCCAAATCTCTCCATGTATGTGAAATCTCTCCCATATCTCTCTCAAAATCTCTCTCAACTTTTTATAGTCATCTGAGTCATCTCGACCTTTATCTTAGCCAAAAACTAAGCAAAACGGAGAGTTAACGCGAAACACAACCTCTTAGAGCCAAACCCTCTTAGGACCGAACCTCCCTAAGAGGAGAGACCCTAAGGAGTCAAAGCCCCCAAAGGAGCCGAAACCCCCTAAGGAGCCGAAGCCCCCTAAGGAGCCGAAACCCCCTGAGGAGCCAAACACCCTTGGAACCGAGCCTGTCAAGAACCGAGCCTTGCTAGAGCCGAAACTCGCATAAGCCAGAACCGAGCCTCACCTCCGCCTTCCCCCCCCCCACCCCCCCACCCACCTTCCCCTTCGCTCCTTCTCAAGCCGCTGCGAGACTGCTCAGACCGAGCTCTCCTCTCAGTTCCAATACACCAACCGAACCTCTCTCTCGGTTCCTCTCCAACGACCGAACCGTCCTCTTGGCTCCCACCTTCTTTCGGTTCTAAGCCCAGGGACTGAACCTCCGGCCCAGACTTTGGATTTTCGCCTGTTTTTCCTGGTTTTTGACCATTTTCGCATTTTAAGCCCGTTTTTCGTGATTTTAACACGGGATTTTCACCCAAACTTATATTTTAACACATAAGACCCCATATTTCCATAATTAAAACACATTTTTATGGGAATCTTTTCTTATGAATAAAATATATTGGATAAGTTATGTGGGTGGAGTGTTGACTTATCCTTTGTACAAGAACACAAGCAACCTCCCACACTTACTCCAAGGCCATACCCAACAACTATTCCCCCATACCTGCTCAATCATTGTCCTTTTTTCCACCATTATTCCAGTCATACTCTTGAACAAAAGCTGGAAATCCTCATCTCTCTTCCCACTTCATTCATTCTCCACTAAAGATCTAAATTTCGAGATTCCAAGGCTGATTTTCAAGTTCTTCATCTACTTTTGGTAAGTAAAATCATTCTTCATATGATTATTCCACCTCTCTCTACTCCATTCATAAATTTCTTACACAAACTTCATCATATTTGTGTTAGAACTTCGAATCTTCAAGCAAACTTCTAAGTGTTCTTGAGTTGAACACTTCCGTTCTTCAACATCCATCCACTGAAATCACTCAAGGTGAGTTCATACCCCCACATTTTCCTGTTTTCTTCAAGTTTTAGGGGGAGAATACAAGTTAAATCACCAACGACATAACTAAACTCAAACAACAGCTTTCAACAGAAAACTTAATGTTCATTCACGATCTGTTTTGAACATCTTAAACATTTTAGTTTTCAAAACTGTATTAGGTGAAAGTAATTCAGGTTTATAAATTTAAAATGACTACTTGCACATGTCCATACAATTTTTCTACAATTTATGGTGATTTTTACAAAACTGCATATCACTGTAGCTACGAATTTGGACTAGTATGTGAATATGAACATTTTCACACCAGTTAAGGACTTCTAAAAATCATAATAAAATTAGTGAGCAAACTAGACACATTTTCTAAATTCTTTGAGTTTACGGATCTAGTTTTCGATTTCCTATGAATTTTCTATGATTTTCCTAAATCAATGCAGAAATGGTAAAAACAAGTTCACATATTACAACTTCATTAACACTTTGTAACTTGTTGAGCAAAGTGTAAAACCTTGATGCCTTCATATTTTGCATGAGTTTTCTGTTTGGATACATTTGGGTTACAGAAAAATGCTCACTAAATTGTAAGAATTCTTTATCATTACAATCAATGCATTTTTAAGCATGGAAAACATAGAAAGTGAATACTACACACTACCAACGTTTGGATAAACTATAATAGGTATAGTTTATGTTACGTATACAATACAAAAGAATACATTTCTACAAAAGGGGTTTTCACTATCACATTACGTAAATCTGTTAATGAATAAATTTGTGAGACATTCACTTCACGCTACTTCCAAGTAGCGCAACAAATGTCCTTTAATTATAACCAGAATCCCTCGTAGGGAGAACGTGATAGTTGTGTATCGAACTATATTGGGTTTGACAAACCCACACCTTAGCTGCATGCAACAGCTAGACCGGAAGGACTGGCGTGACAAATGTCATTGACATTCCGACGACTAAAGAACGTCGTATATAAGGCCAACTAAGTCATAGCATGGTTATAATAACTGCGAAAACCTGAAATTTCCATTCTGTACAACATATCAATGAAGTCAGAACAGTTACTGTTAATTTTCAGACTATTTGGGATAAGTTTGAGTATTTTATGATTAACACTTTAGGAGATGCCAGGAGAGGGGATGCTCTAGGGTTTATTGTGCAACAATAACATTTCATACTACAAGAAATTGGAAATTTACGACCCAAACATGGAGTTTGCGGTCCTAAACCCCAAGGGGTATATACATATGGTCCTTAGCCATATTTATTCATTTGTTCCATTTCCAACTAGAGAAAAACCTGATTCTCTCTCAAGGATCTTCGGCCTTTCATCCCAAATAGTGAGTGCTTCTATCTAAGAGTATAATAGGGCTTGTTATATGTCTAAACACCAAGAAATCACAAGAAAACAACAATATCAAAGAGTTTACGGCCCAAGAACACCTTGGACCGTAAACCCTTCTTTAAGGGCCAAAAGTGTGCCCTAGTCCCTTCCTTTCCTTGTGAAACTAGCCTAGAATCGTACCTTAATGTGTGTAGGACTTGAAAGCACAAAAATACCATGTCCATGAGAGATTACGGCCGCAAACCCTAAGGGAATTGGTCTTAGGGCCGTGAACTCCTCAAAGGAGGTAAAGGGTGCCCTAATCTCTTCCAAGGACTAAACCATCAAGTAGAAATACTTCTAAGGGACATGTAAGGCTTCAAAACATCAAATGATCAAAATCTTAGGAGATTACGGCCGTAAACTCAAGGTTTTACGACCATAAACTCATTGTGTTATGGTCCTTGGGGAGTAAACTCAAGAAAGGGGTTCTTTGGAACCCTAAACCCAATATCTATATCCTACAACAACTTAGATGCAATCCTTAAGACTTATAACACTTATATAAGGTGTTTAGCATGTTCTAGGATGTCTTAACATTGTCAATTAGTTGTTTAAAGACTAATTGGATACATATATGTGTGATTATATGTTAACTAGGATCTTTGAGTGTGTACAAGTCTTCACTTGACACTTAGAAATCCTACATCATTCAGTTCATCCAAACCACCACCTACAGGTGAGTTCATACCCCTTAATCAATGTTTTAAATGATTTTAAATGCTTTAATGGGGGGGGGGGGGGGAATACAAGTAGAAAACAACATGCTATAGAATCAATCATATGTGATTCATAACTGTGTTTTCATCCAACTGATTTCACATGCTTCAAATGTGATGCATGAAATGGTTTCTATCTTAAAAATACTTTGTTATCAAATGTATTACTTTTGAAATGTTTATTAAAATTACATCAAGTCATTGTTATTTATTGTTCAAAACTCTTAAATGTCTTACAAAACCATTTTCGTCTTCTTGATCAAAACTATATCTATACACTTATGTTCTTATATATATGTATTGATATGATAGCTTTCATCCTTCATTCAGTTCCCACACTCTTGTGTAGCAAGGGTGTATAAACCTTCTTGGACATCATTTACCTTCCAGTAAACTATTATAGGGATAGTTAGGGGATACAAAATAGTATTCCTATTACAAGGAATTACACCAAAGTCAGTTCATTCATGAGTTTATACTAAATGCTATATGAAGAGATACACTTACATGGATACTTGTACCTAGATACTATATGATTAGATACTATTACATATCATACGTGTAGTTTAGTTCTGTCTATCCTAGTACAAAAGGATATCATACGGGACTAACCATTCCGGCACCCACCTGTTAGCAACAGAGGTAATGAACATCTACGGATGCCTACGGTTAATACTTATATTAGGGGTACCTTTACGGGACTAACCATTCCTACACCCTGTTGTTAGCTACATATGATAATGAACATCTACGGACGTTCAAGGTTAATACTTTTTGGCGGTCGCGATGTCGTGTTTATCCTAATACAAAAGGATAATACTTATATGGCTATATTTTCCCTGTTACCTTTATTTTGTAATACATTCACATAAACGATGAGGTAGACTATATATTGTTAATAGTAGTCATAAAAGGGAAAACCCATCTTTGTTACTTTCAAAACATTCGGGTCTTGGTAGAAGACTACTTTTATACTAGTAGGAAATATGGGATTTTTTAGGGTTTCCATACTTATATCAGATGTTCATTCAAAGATTTACATGGCATTCATAACAGCTTTCCAAAACAGAGTAATGACACTTAAATACTTATGAATTCACTAGCTTTATGCTGATCTACTCTTTCAAAATAACTTGTATTCTCAGGTCACCAGTAGACAGGTACGATGACCAGGTTTTGAGAAGACGGAGCACAGACAAGACTCATCTTTTATTTTGATTACATATTTTGGTGTCTTATTAAAATGAAAGAACACACATGTATTAAAACTTTACTTTTAATGCAATGGATGATGTTGTTTCTTGTTTACTACTTTACACTGTTATGATACTTCACATGACGTCCTCCACCCGTGAACGTTTCCGCCGTTTCTTGGTTTTGGGGTGTGACAAATTGGTATCAGAGCATTGTTTATAGTGAATATAGTATATCAACCCATAAAAGATATACTAACTATAAATACATTGGGATTAAAACACTCTGACTAAGAGTTTATACTTTTAAATAATAAAATATTTAAGTAAGTATACGTGCCTGCATTCATACTAAAATCGGTGTCACAACGACAAGAAGAAAAGTATTACGATTGTTGAATAGCACAAGTGAGCCTTGGGATATATGGTCAGTCTTGGGAGTGGCATAGCCTGATCAACTATTCTGGTCCAAGGAGTGATTAGCATATGCCCAAGAATGGTTGTGATGTGGCAACAAGTCTAAAAACTTACCAACACAACTACAAAGAAATACCATAGGGGTATTTGGTCTTACTGTAATTACTTATTTGAGAACTAAATAGATTTTTATTAATATGCCAATAGTTGTTTAGTGGATACACTAAAGTTATATGTACTAGGATGTCATAGACTTAGAATCTGTGAAATCTTTGCCTTATGTGCTGTCCTCGTTGGGTTGGGGGTTAAGATTAGGGTCACTTATTCGAAGGTCTATCCTATCCTAACTACATATAACTGGTATGCACTAAATAAGTATTGAAGCAACTGATAAAGATCATCTTATAATTATCTTAGTTAGTTCGTCTATTTAGTTATTTCTTATATCCATCTTCTCACGTAGATATCATGGCTGGATTTCACCACGGCGACCCGCACTTCCCAAACTAAGGAAATGTTGGATGGCTAGAGGAAGAACTGGAAGATGATCACCAAATCCCTTTGGATGATCACCATGCCGAAGGCTTCTTTGATAGTTCTGACTCGGATCCTGAAGTCAACAACCTACCTCCAGCTGCTCAAAACCCAATCCTGAACCCCCGTCCCGCATTTCAAGGACCCACACCCCTGTGGGCCACAAACTTGAATACATGGAGCCAGGAACAGGGTCAACCTATCCCCTACAACGGAGACAGAAGCTTCTACAACCTCACTGAGGGAGGTTCTGCTAACAGGGTCCTACCCATCATGGTTCGTAGGATTTCTCGGAACACGATATTGGGTCAATCAACTATCAATCGAGTCTTGGAGATTGACGCCAACTCTTGCGTTAACATTGTCCGCATTGGCCAACTAGAGTCTGTTCAGGAAAGGACTCTGGTCCACAATGCAGCTCTACAGAGAGAACTTGATGAAACCCAAGCTAAAGTTAGGGAACTTCGAGCTCAACAAGTGAGAGCTGACAGGCGTATAAGGGACGTAGAACGCCTACTGTCGGGATCAAGAACTCATGCTAGTAGTTCTCATCGCCGATAGAATCTCATCGACTTCTCTTTTGGATATAACCTAGTTTATGTAAAAACTTTGGTTTAATTTCCTATCCTTGTAAATCTTAGACCCGTTAGGTCTTGATCTAGTCATAGTTCTGTCAAAATTTTCTCATCTTGGTTGATGTAAGGCCTACTTCTAGGCCATTTTTCCCAAACTTATTACATCTGTAATTCCAGTATTATTGACAGATATCTAATCATATGGAAGTTATTATCCAAATGTTATCATCTTCATTCAATCATACTATTCATTGTGTTGTTGGACTATGGAGAGTTAGTCCATGAGTCACTCTCATTATTCATTTATTCTTATCCATGTTTTCATCTTTTAATCGTATAGTTAAAAGATACTGCCATGCAGAAATCCAAGGCGTAACCCTAGTAACGAAACACCGATACCACCACCTCCTCCACCACCTCAACCTCCTCAACCACCTCCTCCTTTCGACGCCACTATGTTCCAGGCAGCTTTCACAGCAGCCGTAGCAGCTGTTGTATCCGCTGTCAATACTCCTGCCCCTAGTGGATAGGGAACAGGTGCACATCCTTCCAACCATGGCGAGAGCCATGGGCATCCCCGAGAATGCACCTACAAGGATTTTACGAATGCTAAACCCCGGAACTTCAATGGAACTGGTGGGGTTATGGTTTTAAGGCAATGGATTGAAATCTGCGCCTACCCGCTACTTGTACCTTTTCTGACAGAGCACTAACTTGGTGGAATGGCCATGTTAAGTCTCTGACTATAGTGGTGGCAAATTCTATCAGCTGGGAAAACTTGAAAGCCATGCTGATGAGAGAGTACTGTCCTCGAGGGGAAATACAAAAACTCGAACATGAACTCTAGGGTCTGGAAATGGTTGGTTCCGACATATCAACCTATACGAATAGGTTCTATGATCTGGCAATCTTATGCCCTGATATGGTTGCTCTCGAGAGCAAGAAAATAGAGAGATATATCTAGGGACTGTCGCCCCAGATCCAGTCAAGTGTGTTAGCATCCAAGCCTATTACTTTTGATAGTGCCAAGGAGCTGGCACAATCTCTCATAGATCACGTGAAACACCAGAACCCAAAAATCCCTACACCCCAGCCACAAAAGGGAAACAACGTCGACAACAAGAAGAAGGGGTGGAACAAGAGAAAAAGAGGAGCTTCGCAAGAATCCTCAAATAGACAACAACTTGTGGCGATCAATGCTGCCACGGTAACCCCTGTTGTCCCTGCAAACCTATTACCAACAAAAGCATATGTCGGTAATCTTCCTAGGTGCAACAAATGCAACTTCCATCACCATGGACCTTGCAAAGAAATGTAGTGCTCTAACTGCGACAGGAAGGGGCATACTGCCCGTTTCTGCAAGACTCCAGCAGCGCCGACCACCCAAGTTCCTAACGCCGGTGTGGGCCAAGCTTGCTACGGTTGTGGCGAGGTAGGCCACTACAAGAGGAACTGCCCTAAGGCGGGGATGGCTGGCGGAGTAGGAAGAGTTATGGCCATGGGACACGAGGAAGCAGTAGCTGATCCTACGATAGTTACTGGTACGTTTCTCCTCGATAACTCATATGCTTGCATACTTTTCGACAGTGGAGTGGAGAAGAGTTTTGTAAACCATAAATTTGCACACCTACTTAAACAAAAACCTCGTGCCTTAGATAAATCATTCATTGTAGAGATGGCAAACGGGAAAATGGAAAGTACTAACTGCATATACGTAGGTTGTACTCTAACTTTAGATGGCCATACTTTCAAGATAGACCTCATGCCGGTCCCAATTAAATGTTTCAACGTTATCATCGGCATGGATTGGTTGAGTCTTCTTCACGCCGACATCATGTGCTTTGAGAAAGCAGTTCGTCTTAACCTTCCTAACAACGAAACCTTAATTATCTACGGTGACAAAGCGAGTACGAGCCATCGCATCATCTCGAGCATCCAAGCTCATAAATGCTTACGAAAGGAATATCATGCATTCCTCGCACACGTCATCGATACGAGTCAAGAAGTAAAGGACATTCAGAACATCCCAGAGGTGCGCGAATTTCCTGACATCTTTCCAGAGGAACTCCCACGATTACCACCACAACGCCAAGTCGAGTTCAGAATCGACTTAGTGTTAGGGGCTACTTCCGTAGCAAGGTCTCCTTATCGTCTGGCATCGGCAGAGATGTAGGAACTTTCCAGTCAACTTAACAAACTTCTCAAGAAGGGATTCATTAGGCCAAGCTTCTCACCATGGGGAGCACCGGTCTTGTTCGTCAAGAAGAAAGATGGATCGTTTCGCATGTGCATCGACTACAGGGAAATCAACAAGCTTACCATTAAAAATCGTTATCCCTTGCCCCGCATTGACGATTTATTTGATCAACTTCAAGGAGCCAACTACTTCTCGAAGACAAATCTACGATCTGGATATCACCAACTACGAGTGTTAGAGGAGGATGTTCCCAAGACAACCTTCCGAACTCGTTATGGATACTACAAGTTTGTAGTAATGCCATTCGGATTAACTAACGTGCCCGCAGTATTCATGGATCTGATGAATAGGGTGTGTCGTCCTTACTTGGATCAGTTCGTCATCGTCTTCATTGATGACATACTCATTTACTCTCGAAGTAAGGAGGAACATAGTCAACATCTCCGCAGAGTATTGGAAACATTACGATCGGAGAAGCTCTATGCGAAGTTCTCTAAGTGCGAATTTTGGATCCGACGAGTCGAATTCTTGGGCCACGTTGTTAGCAAAGAGGGAATACACGTGGACCCTTCCAAAATCAAGGCCATTGAGAACTGGTCAGCACCAAAGACACCTACATAAATTCTTCAATTTCTAGGTCTCGCTGGCTACTATCGCAGGTTCATTCAGAACTTCTCCCTCATAGCGAAACCTCTTACAACACTGACCCAGAAAGGCGTGGCCTTTGACTGGGAAGAGAGACAGGAGAGAGCATTCCAAATGCTCAAGCGAGACTTGTGCACCGCACCAATACTATCCCTCCCTGAAGGGATAGAAGACTTCATTGTCTATTGTGATGCATCAAATCAAGGACTCGGATGTGTTCTGATGCAGCGAGGTAAAGTCATCGCCTATGCCTCGAGACAGCTGAAGATACATGAGGTTAACTACACCACCCACGATCTTGAACTAGGAGCAGTTGTGTTTGCTCTGAAGATCTGGAGACACTACATGTATGGTACAAAAAGAACGATCTTTACAGACCACAAAAGTCTACAACACATTTTCGACCAGAAGGAGCTCAACATGAGACAACGACGGTGGGTCGAGCTACTCAGTGATGCGAAATTCGTTATCATCAGGGTAAAGCCAACGTAGTAGCTGACACCCTAAGTCGGAAGGAACACTCTGGTCGTAGAGTCAAATCTTTGACTCTAACTATCCATTCACACTTGTCCACGCAAATTAAGGAGGCTCAGCTCGACGCTTTGAAACCTGAAAATGTGGCAGGTGAATCCCTGAGAGGGATGGATAAGAACTTGGAAGTCAAGGGTGGCGGAGCCTTATACCTCATGGATCGGATCTGGACACCAAAACACGGTGGCATCAGAGACCTGGTCATGACCGAGGCACACAACACTCGTTATTCTGTCCACCCAGGTTCAGATAAGATGTATCTGGATCTTAAAAAGTTATACTGGTGGCCTAACATGAAAGCAAATATTGCTACCTTCGTAAGTAAATGCCTTACTTGCGCGAAGGTAAAGGTCGAATACCAGAAACCCTCCGGTCTTCTACAGCAACCACCAGAATGGAAGTGGGAGCGGATCACTATGGACTTCATAACCAAGTTGCCCAAGACAACGGGTGGACTTGATACCATATGGGTCATCGTCGACAAATTGACAAAGTCTGCACATTTCCTACCCATCAAAGAAACTGACAAAATGGAGAAACTTACGCGAACCTACATAAAGGAGATTGTACGGCTGCACGGTGTTCCCATATCCATTATCTCAAATAGAGATAGTAGATTCACTTCAAGGTTCTCGCACTCGCTACAAAGTTCCCTAGGAACTAGGCTGGACATGAGTACAGCCTACCATCCACAGACCGACAGACAAAGTGAGAGAACAATCCAAACCTTAGAAGATATGTTGCGAGCCTGTGTGATTGACTTTGGGAAAGTTTGGGATACTCATTTACCCCTTGTCGAATTTTCCTACAACAACAGTTATCACACGAGCATAAAGGCAGCTCCTTTCGAAGCCCTTTATGGCCGAAAGTGCAGATCCCCTCTGTGCTGGGCTGAGGTGGGTGATACCCAGTTAGCTAAGGGACGAGTTCCCGAAAGCACTCTCATGGGTCCGGAGATCATTCGGGAAACGACAGAGAAAATCGTTCAAATTCGTGAACGATTTAAAGCCTCTAGAGACCGACAGAAAAGCTACGCTGACAAGCGTAGGAAACCATTAGAATTCCAGGTGGGCGATCGAGTTCTACTGAAGGTCTCACCCTGGAAGGGCTTGATATGCTTCGGAAAGCGTGGGAAGCTCAATCCAAGATACATAGGGCCTTTCGAGATTCTTTCCCGAATCGGCCCCGTAGCTTACAAACTCAATCTACCGCGCGAACTTAGTAACGTACATTCTACCTTCCATGTCTCAAACTTGAAAAAGTGTCTATCCGACGAGACTCTTGTTATCCCACTTGACGAGATCGAGATCAACGAGAGTCTCAACTTTATGGAAGAACCAGTAGAGATCATGGACCGAGAGGTCAAGCAAACAAAGCAGAGCCGTATCCCGATAGTGAAGGTTCGCTGGAACGCCAAGCGAGGACCTGAATACACTTGGGAACGAGAGGATCAGATGAAACTGAAATATCCTCATCTTTTTGCTTAGTTATTTGTAACTACTTATTTGCTTAAATTCTAATTTCGGGATGAAATTCCTTCTAACGGGGGGATGATGTGACAACCTGAAATTTCCATTCTGTACAACATATCAAGTCAATAGAAGTCAGAACAGTTACTGTTAATTTTCAGACTATTTGGGATAGGTTTGAGTATTTTATGATTAACACTTTAGGAGATGCTAAGAGAGGGGATGCTCTAGGGTTTATTGTGCAACAATAACATTTCATACTACAAGAAATTGGAAATTTACGACCCAAACATGGAGTTTGCGGTCCTAAACCCCAAGGGGTATCTATATGGTCCTTAGCCATATTTATTCATTTGTTCTATTTCCAACTAGAGAAAAACCCGATTCTCTCTCAAGGATCTTCGGCCTTTCGTCCCGAATTGTGAGTGCTTCTATCTAAGAGTATAATAGGGCTTGTTATATGTCTAAACACCAAGAAATCACAAGAAAACAACAATATCAAAGAGTTTACGGCCCAAGAACACCTTGGACCGTAAACCCTTCTTTAAGGGCCAAAAGTGTGCCCTAGTCCCTTCCTTTCCTTGTGAAACTAGCCTAGAATCGTACCTTAATGTGTGTAGGACTTGAAAGCACAAAAATACCATGTCCATGAGAGATTACGGCCGCAAACCCTAAGGGAATTGGTCTTAGGGCCGTGAACTTCTCAAAGGAGGTAAAGGGTGCCCTAATCTCTTCCAAGGACTAAACCATCAAGTAGAAATACTTCTAAGGGACATGTAAGGCTTCAAAACATCAAATGATCAAAAGCTTAGGAGATTACGACCGTAAACTCAAGGTCTTACGACCATAAACTCATTGTGTTATGGTCCTTGGGGAGTAAACTCAAGAACGGGGTTCTTTGGAACCCTAAACCCAATATCTATGTCCTACAACAACTTAGATGCAATCCTTAAGACTTATAACACTTATATAAGGTGTTTAGCATGTTCTAGGATGTCTTAACATTGTCAATTAGTTGTTTAAAGACTAATTGGATACATATATGTGTGATTATATGTTAACTAGGATCTTTGAGTGTGTACAAGTCTTCACTTGACACTTAGCAATCCTACACCGTTCAGTTCATCCAAACCACCATCTACAGGTGAGTTCACACCCCTTAATCAATGTTTTAAATGATTTTAAATGCTTTAATGGGGGGGGGGATACAAGTAGAAAACAACATGCTATAGAATCAATCATATGTGATTCATAACTGTGTTTTCATCCAACTGATTTCACATGCTTCAAAATGTGATGCATGAAATGGTTTCTATCTTAAAAATACTTTGTTATCAAATGTATTACTTTTGAAATGTTTATTAAAATTACATCAAGTCATTGTTATTTATTGTTCAAAACTCTTAAATGTCTTACAAAACCATTTTCGTCTTCTTGATCAAAACTATATCTATACACTTATGTTCTTATATATATGTATTGATATGATAGCTTTCATCCTTCATTCAGTTCCCACACTCTTGTGTAGCAAGGGTGTATAAACCTTCTTGGACATCATTTACCTTCCAGTAAACTATTATAGGGATAGTTAGGGGATACAAAATAGTATTCCTATTACAAGGAATTACACCACAGTCAGTTCATTCATGAGTTTATACTAAATGCTATATGAAGAGATACACTTACATGGATACTTGTACCTAGATACTATATGATTAGATACTATTACATATCATACGTGTAGTTTAGTTCTGTCTATCCTAGTACAAAAGGATATCATACGGGACTAACCATTCCGGCACCCACCTGTTAGCAACAGAGGTAATGAACATCTACGGATGCCTACGGTTAATACTTATATTAGGGGTACCTTTATGGGACTAACCATTCCTACACCCTGTTGTTAGCTACATATGATAATGAACATCTACGGACGTTCAAGGTTAATACTTTTTGGCGGTCGCGATGTCGTGTTTATCCTAATACAAAAGGATAATACTTATATGGCTATATTTTCCCTGTTACCTTTATTTTGTAATACATTCACATAAACGATGAGGTAGACTATATATTGTTAATAGTAGTCATAAAAGGGAAAACCCATCTTTGTTACTTTCAAAACATTCGGGTCTTGGTAGAAGACTACTTTCCAAAACAGAGTAATGACACTTAAATACTTATGAATTCACCAACTTTATGCTGATCTACTCTTTCAAAATAACTTGTATTCTCTGGTCACCAGTAGACAGGTACGATGACCAGGTTTTGAGAAGACAGAGCACAAACAAGACTCGTCTTTTATTTTGATTACATATTTTGGTGTCTTATTACAATGAAAGAACACACATGTATTAAAACTTTACTTTTAATGCAATGGATGATGTTGTTGCTTGTTTACTACTTTACACTGTTATGATACTTCACATGACGTCCTCTACCCTTGAACGTTTCTGCCGTTTCTTGGTTTTGGGGTGTGACAATAACTCACATGGGGTATTAACAAACATAAGATTTATGGGATTTCCATTTAAACTAACAAGTTTATGCCTATTTAAATTTGCATGATTCATATTATAAATGGAAAAATATTAACATACTATTAGTCTCGACATTTTAGACTAAAATACATTTTTGAGAGAAAATATGGGATTTTCTGGAACAAACACTACTTATACAAGAAAGGATTTCAACGTTCATTCTAAAATCTTATGAACTCTCCAACTTAATTGTTGACATTTTTTTAAAACTACTTGTATTCTCAGTGAATCCGTAAAACAGGTAACAACGGCTTTTGAGGATGGAAAGCTAAGGCGTCAAACATTGTACTTTGTCAACATAATGTAATTGATTTAGAAACATGTAAACCTATACTATGATGTAACTTTTTCAATTATATTTATTTTGGTTGTTTGTACTTTGAGCACTATTATACTTGTTATGATACTACACATGAAGTCCTCCACCCGGGGATGTTTCTGCCATCCTTGGTTTGGGGGTGTGACAGTATATGTGATTATGTTATATGTTATGTGTTTCGGGGTAAGCCTGATGTATGTAGGTCATATTGTTGTGTATTATGTATTTCGGGGTATGCTCGATGTATGATAGTTTATGTGTTATATGTTATTTGTTCTGGGATTCGATTCGATGTCGGGGCAAGCCCGATGCAGATTATGTGATTATGTTATGTATGTGCCGAGGTAAGCCTGATGTCGGGGTGAGCCCGATGCCCGGTGCGGCCGGATGCTGGGGTGAGCCCGATACTGGACAGGAGTCCGATGCCGGGATTCGTCTCGATGCAGTTGGAAGCAGTCCCAGAGTTATGTTATTTGTTATATGTGTTTTGTATGGTATGTGGTAGTTTGGGGGAGCTCACTAAGCTTTGTGCTTACAGTTTCAGTTTTGGTTTCAGGTATTTCAGCTAGCAAAGGGAAGGGCTCGAGTTGATGACATGGTACACACCACATTCTATTAGCCTGGGAGTTTACTTTGATATTTTATATGAGACTGTGATATGTTGACAAATTTATGAGAATTTGAGATACACGTTCTGTGATTTTATACTATGGTGATGATATATATGTTTATTAAATGATTTTGAAAACGAAATTTTTGGCTGGTATTTTTGGGACGTTACAGGTTGCCCTTGGAGCTTTTGGGCCTTAGGGCCCATTAGTTTGGTGCTTGTTGGGCCTTAGTGGGCCTAGTTAGTTTGGGCCATATTTGGGCCTTGGATGATTATTTTGGAATTTGGGATTTTTGGGCCTTTGGATTGAGCCAAGTTAGGGATAGGGTAAAGAGGTCTTCTTACCTTAGTTCGGAATATTAGTGTGAGTCGGGATCTGATTATTAATTGAATGATTATTTTATGATTGATAACACATGGATTTTAGCGAACCAACATCCAGAGATTTATCTGTGAGATTCGACATTGTGAGGTGAGTTTCCTCACCATGTTTAGCGGGTCTAAGACACCAATGTCGGCCCATGATCAGTTATGCTAGGATACTAGATGTCTATGTGACTCTTGTATGTGTATGTGCTTATGTGATTTATATGTTGGGTGGGGTCATTTATGCGAGTTTGGGCGGGGCCCGTTACACTCATTTGGGAGGGGCCCGTTATATGCTTATTTATGTATGGTATGTGGTATGTTTGGGAATCTCACTAAAATTTGTGCTTACGGTTTTCAGTTTATATTTCAGGTACTTCTGGTTCCAAAGGGAAGAACCCAAGATAATTGCAGAGCACACACCATCTCTTTCCACACTTTGTGATTTACTCTGATATGATATGACTATTGATACATTTGTTTTATTTGGATTTTTATGATGATGTTTTTAGGATATTAGTTTTTATTAATTTAAAAATGAAATTGTTGGGTCTTATTTTTGGGACGTTACAAAATGCAATAAAAATATCAAAACAAGAATACTCTTAAGAGTCTCTTTGTGGGAGGTGATGTGTATTTTATATTATTCATTTGGTGTTTTTAAGAGTTATACCATAATATATTAAACATTGGGAGGAGTTTCTTTTTGTGTATGAATCACTTCCCTTTGTTTTCATATATTTATTTACTTTTATAATTAGTCAGCTATTTTCTTATATTTAAGTAAGTTATAGCATACTTTTTATTTACATAAATTATTTGGATAATCTAGCTAATGTGTTGTAGGTAGAAAAATTTGCAGTGTAATTTATGTGTTAGAATGACATACTGTAAATTTTTTAGTTTTAAACTATTATAATATTACTTGGTCGACTATTTGTTAAAAAAATGTATATAAACTTCGTTATTTTCATATAAATTAGACGTACATTGTTTGTTGTGTATAAATAGATTTTTATTGTAAAACGTAGACTTATATATGTTATTAAAAATATGGTTAGTATTATAAAATGTTTTATAATCTTGGATATTTTCTATTAAACTTACCATTTTTTAGCAACGTGCAGACATTTACATAGGCGTGTTCAACATGGAGTGTTTTAGAGCGTTTGAGAGCTTCTAATTTCTAGTGTTTGACAAAACGCTCCGCTTTGAACAAAAAAGTCTCGTTTGACACTACAAGCTTCTAGCATTTAGTTTAATCAAAACGCTCCAAATCAAAATGTTACTTCATGTAGCGTTTAACAACACGTTACAAACTACCCGCTATCAGCTAGTTTTGATGAACATGTCCATAATATTATATAAACCCTAAACATATACCAAAACCCTAAAAAGGGCCTCCCATCTATGTAAGTCTTGGTCGACTTCAAGGACAAGTCAAAAACTTGTTGACTGCTTTATATGTTGGAAGTCTTACGATTCACATTCTTATTTTATGTATCAACCTTGAAAATTGTATGCTCTTAACAATCAAATCTCCAAATTCAGGTAGCATTGTAAAACATCATATATCATTTTGAATTCAATAAAAAAAACATGGCTATTTTTGCGGTTTGCTATTTTTAGGGGAAATGACTTATTAGGGTAATTAACTGTTGCTCTTGTACTCAACTGGTCACTTTTTTTTTTTTTTTTTTTTTTTTTTTTTTTTTTGTATCTCATTTACCATTGAACTTGTTGTAGGTGTTCACAGAAACTATTGAAACCGGCTATTGAAGGTTTCTGGCAATTTCTTATCTCTGGCGACTCTCTGGTCGTCTTCTCCGGCGAGCCTCCGGCAAAAATGAGATTTTTGACGGATCCTTGGGTCTCGGTTTGATGACTTATAGCAGTAGCATGCAACAGGAGGTGGTAATGGTGGTTTACCGGCGGCAAAAGGGAGGTGACAGGTGGGTTTCGGTGATGGACGGAGGAGGTGGCAGGTGGCTTGCTGTCTGCGTCCCTTCTTCCTTTTTCTGGCAGCAAATCGACAGGAGGGAGAGAGGGGAGGGTGGAGAAAGCTAAGCAGCAACACCGGCGGTGGATGCCGCTTGGATGGCAGTCGAGAAAAGTGCGCCGGAAAAACTCGTTTTTGCCGGAGGCTCGCTGGAGAAGACGACCAAAGAGTCGCTGAAGATAAGAAATTGCCGGAAACCTTCAATAGCCGGTTTCAATGGTTTCTGGGAACACCTACAACAAGTTCAATGGTAAATGAGATACAAAAAAAGGAAAGTGACCAATTGAATACAAGGACAATAGTTAATTATCTTAATAAGATATTTCCCCCTATTTTTATAATAAAAGCTACTTTTATTTCATAAATTATGTTTTTGGTTTATTATTCGATTAATTAATTAATTATTTGTTTAATATAAAAATGTAATTTGAAATATTTTTTTTCAAAGCATATATTGTATCGAAATTAGATTTTTCTATATTTAATTTAACAATATTGCATAAAAACCATGGGCGAGAACACAACGACTCGTGTGGAAACGCTACATGCGTTTTGAAATGGTCACGGGCCATTGAAATCGACCAAATAAAACTGAGACTGTGAAAGGCGAGAGTGCCGCCGGACTTCAACAACTACAACCTGTCCGATTGGCAACTCCTTCGGATCCGCCATGGCTTCTGCGATGAGAATCGTTATTGGTCTACTTACACTTGTCACTATCGGAATGATTGCCGGTAATTTTCTCATTAATTCCTTAAAAACAGCTTAATGTCTATGATGATCAAAAAAATTCTCTACGATTACCCGATGCTTTGCTAAATAATTGCTATTATGCTTAAAAAGGTAGCTTAAGCTTCTTCTAAATTCTGTGTATATTGTGAATTTTTTCAAGGTTTGTTTCGATTTTAGTTTGTTGTTACCAAGGGTTAAGTAACAGCAACGAATGGATTAACTATTCATTTTCAGGCTTAGTTAATAAAAAAAAGTCGATCTATTTTGTTAACCAGATGTTTATACTCCTGTTGTTGGGTGATTTTCGTGAATGCTATTTTCTTGGGGACAATGACGGGGTCTTATTTGATGATCTATAATTACGTTCCTTGGATTCGGCTAGCGTAGCAATCTTCTATCTGACGTGGTTCTTTCAAATCCATAATGTTTCTAGTATAATGCTTTTGTATAATTCAATGTAGTTATCCAATTCGTTTTAGGTATTTGGATTTTATTTTGGGACAAAACTTATATAGATTTCACACCCTGATATACCTAATTACCTTTCTTGAAGTCACTCTCAGTGAGTTTCCAAAATGCTCCTCAGTTGATGTGCATGTGATAGACTAGACCCATACGTCATTGTGTCATGTGTGAACCCCAATCGATGCTTCTGCTAGACAACAACAAACAAAGTTTTTTTCCTAAGGGAATGATTTAAGTATTTTTTTATGTTTATCCTTATATAGAGGTCAATCTCTATATAAAAACCATGTTGAGGACTCATCAAATCACAAAGACCTAGCTGAAAGATGATGAAAAGACTAAAACTTGTTGATTAAACTTAACTAGATGCACAAACTATAGAACTATGAGTTATTTGTGGAAGGGGATGACTACTAAGTTTCGGATGAATGCTTTCTCATTGAAATCAAGTTGAAAATAGTTAGTTTTGAGTTTGCAGTGGGGTTATAAATCGCCATAACGCTACAAGTATGGGGTAAGATACTGCAAACAAATAACTTTCATTAAGCTGCGATTAGCTACTCATAGGGGTTGGGTTCTAAACTGTTTCATCTCTGGATTCTGTGGAATTGACCACAAATAGGGTTGTAAATGAATGTTAAACGGATTGGATATCTACTTGATATTTGTATCCAATTAACAAATTGGGTATTCAAATCCATATTCATTGTTGATGGATGTTCACTGTAGTGTCTACATTCAGATCCATAGGATGTTGAAGAATGCAGATGTATTTGTATCCATTTCTAGTTAGTTAATGATCCAAATTTGATAGCATATTTGAGTATACATGTCTATATATCCTAAAAACTTTGTCAAATAGAAACGGTATAATAAATGTTAATTGTTAAACATCAATTAAATGTGAAAAAGAAAAACCATGGCCATCCTTTCATTGAAAACCAAAGCATACTTGCATAATATTTCAAAATGAAAAATAAAGAACAAAATTATGTGAATCTGAAACTCAATAACCTAAAGCAAAAATGATTCATGTGACTTACAAACTTCATTTGTGAGCAAAATATTCTTGGGGTCCTCTCAATTGTTTTTAATAATTAGCATGATATACAACATTGCTGTTAAAATAATGGTAATTAATAGCTAATACATCAAGATGATTGGATCCCTAGTAACCTAGCGTGTAGTGTGGCAATAGTAGATGATAATTGACCTTTTACTTTTAGGCATAACTTCCTACTTCATGCTTTTAACCAATAACCTCACATTCCTAAAAGATTTATACCATATATGTCTTACATTCACCATATCTTTAATCTTAGATGCCTTTTGCTAAATGTTTTTGTTCTTTAACAAAATGCAGGATCTTTGCTTCAATTGGCATTTATTCGGAATTTGGAAGATTCGTATGGTAAACTATTCTCAACCATACCAGTCTTTAAAAGCTTTTACATATTGATTATGTTCAATTTCATGGATGCCTAACAAATATATTGTTTGTAGGCACTACATTTCCTTCATTAAGAAGAACACTTGGGAGTAATCAGTTGCCTACAGGTTAGCATCTTACATTTTATTCTTCATGACAATAAACTTTCATCAAAGTTAATAGCTAGCATCATAAAATAGAGAAGCATTTGAACATATAAAATTGAGAAATTTGCTCAACAACAATCCATGTATTTAGCAAACTCAATAATTTCCTATAACTAGATAACTTTTGGTCCAATGTTCACTAGCCCTACCAAAATTTGAGGTGATTGAAACATATCATAAAGCTGTTATTTGTATGTATTTACTTGCAATCTTTTTTAAAAAAAAAGTTGTGTCATTGTGTGCATATGTTCTGTTTTTTTTTTTTTTTTTTTTTTAATTCATCTTTTACCCTCTTATGGTTTCAGCTGTATCAGGTTGGGGGAATGATAAAGAAGCTGCAATTTTACGCATTGGATACGTATGTCCTCAAGCTCCATATAAATCCACATACATAAATACATAAGCATAAACACAAACATATTTGTTTTTTATGAGCATTGAAGCTTTTGGTTATATTTTCTTAGGTTGTATTTTTTCACAGTTTATATAGTTATGTATGCAAGATAATTTCTTTCACTCTTTTAGTCGATATTTATGTTATTTGTTTTCATATTCTTTATTTCTACAGGTCAAACCTGAAATCATTAGCTGGTCCCCACGAATCATTGTGTTCCATAACTTTTTAAGCTCAGAGGTACACAAACATCATCAAAATTCTATTTTTTTTTTTTTTTGATTGTCAGTTTCTATGCTTATAAATCTAACCTGTTAAGCTTCTTTAATTATAATCTTAATTTTGCTTTTATTCACAATTAGAAAGTTACAAGTACTTTGATATTTCAAGGATACATTATGACTTTTGTAGGAATGTGATTATCTTAGAGCATTAGCCAAGCCTCGTCTTCAGGTCTCAACTGTTGTGGATGCAAAAACTGGAAAGGTATGTATGTTGAAAATAAGATGTGTTTGGTTTGTTGATTCCGATGGAATTGGAATTCGAGATTCCATTCCATGGTTGCCAAATGGACGGAATTCAATTTCGTCAGAATCCTTCAAATTTCATGTTTGATGGATCCACTGTTCAGTAGATGGTGGCAGGGTTCAATTTCATCCTTCATTTTTTTTATCAACAGATCAAGCTACCCTCATTATGTATATATTGAAATAAAAATAAATCAAAATACCCAATTTCATCCTTCAGTTGTATATATTAACAACAAATAAAAAAAATACTCTGATTACTATGTGATGATTACTTAAAAAAATAGGGAATCAAGAGTAATGTGAGGACTAGCTCTGGCATGTTTTTGAACCATGAAGAAAGGAAGTATCCAATGATAAAGGTTAGTACTTAGTACTTTCCATTGTGTTTGAGCTGATAGAGCTATTTCCTATGAAGAGGATGAGAGGGTATTTCTGTCTTTTACACAGACGAAAAATTGCAAGTTTTTGGGTGGGACAAAAAGTTGCAATTAAAATGAATTGTAGTACAAGTGAGGATTGTAATGTAGTATGTTTATATGCAAATGTAGGCAATTGAGAAACGGATTTCTACATATTCTCAAGTTCCAGTTGAAAATGGAGAGCTGATTCAAGTGTTGAGGTGGGTGTGTTGTTAATTGGTATTTTTTTTTTTTTTTTTTTAAATTCAAATGAATGCTTTTACTAATACATTTTCAGTAATAAAGCTAACATCTACAGAAGCACAGGTATGAACCAAATCAGTTCTACAGACCCCACCATGACTACTTCTCTGATACGGTAAACTTTTCATTTGCACTCCATGTGTATATCAAACTTTGCACTTATGACCCTTTAACTTACATAATACTCTTTATTTATTTACACCCCTTCCTTTTAAAATTTATATATATTATACACTTATCGTATTTTACGTATGAATTCATTTATTAGAAAAATATAGTCTAACATTATGCATCGCTTTAAACAGATTAATTGCACATTTATGAAGATCTCGTTATACGTTCAAATCAATACTAGTACTGAATATAATTGATATTTGTTTTATTTTTAACTTTTTCACAAATTTAAATTATGTTCTAAATAATAATAAATTTGCATTAAGTAACAAAAAAAAAAAAGTAAAAGCATCTGTCACTGTTCATCGGAAGAGTCAAAAACAGAATTATGTAAATGAAAGGGATGTGGTGTGATTAAAAAGTATTATGTGAGTTGAAGGGTTATAAATGAGAATTTGTTAATTTATTAAAATTGGTTATTATGCTTGTGGGGCCCTACCATTTCTAAGGAGAGTTGTTTTTCCTTGCAGTTCAACTTAAAGCGTGGTGGTCAAAGGGTGGCAACAATGTTGATGTATTTAACTGATAATGTTGAAGGAGGAGAAACTTTATTTCCAATGGTAAGACTTACATTCCTTCCTTTTTTTTTAGTACATGTATTTAATCTTATAAAATAAATACAAAGTGTATTAATATAAGATATTTGAGTAAATTACATGATTCGTCCCTGGTCCAAGTGCCAAATTGCTTGTTCAGTCTTTTTGGGTGGGGTTGGGGTGGGTGTGTTTATTTAAATAAATTAAAAAGTCAAGGGCAAAATAGTCTTTTTGGGTAAGATAGGGACCAAGCGCATAACAAAAACAAACAGTAGGGACCTTATGAGTTAAAAAAAATATGTTAGGGACCAAACGCGCAAATTACCCTAAACCATAGGGAGACCATTCGTGTAATTTACTCTACTTTTAAAAATGTATCCATTTATAACAGTTTTTGGATGAAATTGCTATAATTAGAATATTAGATGGATTTCTCAAAGTAGGAAGGTGTAATAGGAAGAAATGAAAGTAGGAGGACATAATAATACAGAAATCAATGAAAGTATATTTGCTATTTCTACATGTTCTATTTTTCATGCATCTCTCTAACTTGTATAAAATGCCAGGCTGGCTCAGGTGAATGCAGCTGTGGTGGAAAAATGGTGAGGGGACTTTGTGTTAAACCGAATAAAGGAGATGCTGTCCTTTTCTGGAGCATGGTATGTTACTCAAACACTTTTTTTTTTTTTTTTTTTTTTTTTTTTTTGAAGTATCAAATTCATGAAAATATGTTGCTATTTCTTGCAGGGACTTGATGGGCAATCGGACCCTGATAGCATTCATGGTGGTTGTGAGGTCCTTGCAGGAGAAAAATGGTCAGCAACAAAATGGATGAGACAGAGACACACTACCTGAATTTAAAAAGTAAAAGTTAAAAGTACTTACAAGTATAGCATCAAATTTCTAAATTATGAAACTTTGTATTAAATTTAGTGTTAAAGTTAGACATTTGAGGGAAGTTATATATATCACTTTTATAATTACAAAATTCCCATAAAATAATAGACCCGTAGGCTGTCAAAGTAAGGGAAGTTGGATGACGAATGAATGATATGAACATTTTAATCGAGTGAGTCATGCTAATGCTTGGTTGGTTTGTAATTGTAGGAATGGAAATTCATATCAATGTTTTATAATAGTTTTAAATCTACTCTCTGTGTCATTCAATTATATAAAAAAAGACATAATTAAAATTTGTTAAAACCCAAAATCAAATTATAACTAAAAATGTTTTCTCTAGTTATTTTTAGAAAGTAGTGGTGTAATATGATTGAACTTGTGGAATCCTTTGAATAGTTTTGGGTTATTAAAAATTGCATAAATGAAAACGTATTATATTGTAATTCTTTTATGTCATTTTATTATCAAACGAAAACATCACTAAGTAATGAAAATAAAAAATGGAAGGATTTGTATTTGTGCAAGAACGTAGCAATTTTTTCATTTTAATGAAACTAATAATTTCTTTCTGTCCACTATTTTTCATTTGAATCTCTTTAATCTCTCTCTCTCTCTCTCTCTCTCTCTTTCTCTCTCTCTCTCTCTCTCTCTATATATATATATATATATATATATATATATATATATATATATATATATATATATATATATATATATATATATATATATATTGGTGGGTTTTAGTGTGATTTTTGTTAATATAACCAAATAAATTTTACAAACATCACTCACAATCATCAACATTATTTTAGTTATTTTTCATTGACACATTTGGTTTCCACTAAATTTTACATGTATGACAAAACTAATGGGTAACTTGGTATCTGATAGTTGTAATTGTAGTTGTTAGTTGTGGAAAGCTGGGGCTTTTATTTGTCTACAAGTGTAGAAGAAAAGTAGTTGGTTTTTAAAGTATAGTTTTTTAATAGAACCAAATGAAAATGTAACTAACATCATCCACAATCAACATTATTCATAGCTATTTTTCATTGAACATGATGTGTCCCCTAACTTTATTAAACAAAAATTAATTTCTTACACTAGTTGGTAGCTTGGTGACTATTAGTTGTTAGTTGTTAACTGTTAGCTAGAAGTTGAAAAGAGGAAACCAAAGTTTTTTTTATCTAAAAGTTTACGAGAAAAGTAGTTGTCAACTTTTAAAGGTGCAAAATACAAAAATACTAAAAGTAAACAACTTCTAAAAGCTAATACATATTAAAAGCTATTTGAAATAGCTTTTGGATAAATAGTTTTTTGTTTAAAATAAAAGCTTTAATTCTTACACCCGAACAATTTTTTTTTGTTAGTTTGAGTTTTATTTTTCAAGCTAAAATGCTTAGAAGCTCTCAGAAGGTTGCTCCCGAACAGCCTTAGAGTCCAAAAACTGATCACTTTTAAAAGTTTTTTTTGGAGATTCACTAGTTTACCCAATCTTTTGTGAATTGTTTTATAAACCCACTCATCTAGTTTGATTGCAGAATTTTGATAATAGATACTTAATTCAACTACACTTTGGCTCAGAAACATTTCCCCCAAAACAATCTAATATTAGTCAACATGGTATATCTTATTGCAAGAGGACACTAAAACTCAGACAATGTAGTCTAAAAGCTTCAAGTGTTGCTACAACCCACAAAACACACTATATCTCTCACATTTATTACAAATATACAAGCTTCAATAGCATGCTGGATCAGCTATTCAAATACCCTTTTATTAAACCAAGTATATGTTGAGTTTAAAGAAAAGTTGATCATACTAAAATTTTCTCAAAAGTTCAAAGGATTAACGAAATTGATGTGTCACTTGTTATGCACTGCTATATAAAACATGGTATCTTGTACGTAAAGAAAAAGTTTAACTTCCAATTTTGCAAATCAAAAGGAAAGGAGAAGCCCCATTGAATTTCGAGTCACAACTATTGTCTTCTGGATATTGGGAAACAAAGAAAACTAACACATAACAAACTTGTAAACCATTTACACTGTAAAACAAGGAGTGTCCACTTCTTCCTTTGGCACAAGCTTACCAATCAACTTAAGCAAAGAAGCATCTAAAGATCTAGCTTTTATATGATCAAGTAACATTGATACAGTTGAAGCATCAAGTGAAAAGCCTTTCCCTTCCATTTCCAATAAAAGCATCTCTACCATATCATGATGAACATACTTTAAAATTCCTTGAAGAAGAACACGGTAAGTCACATCATCTGGTGAGCAACCTCTCTTTTCCATCTTAAAAAACAACTCTTTCGCTTCACTCACTAAACCTTCCCGACAAAAACCACTAATCATTACATTGTATGTCCAAACATTCGGT
The DNA here is from genome assembly GCF_002870075.4 of Lactuca sativa. NCBI lineage: Eukaryota > Viridiplantae > Streptophyta > Magnoliopsida > Asterales > Asteraceae > Lactuca > Lactuca sativa. The sequence goes on from NC_056625.2 coordinate 240,281,885, forward strand.
TGCAAACCTCTAACACTTAACTCATTGAAAAGGTTCCTTGCAATATCAAACCTCCCACTTTTACTTGAACCATCAATGAGTATACTACTGTACACAATAATATTTGAATTTAGGTTGTTGTCACCTATCAAATAGAAGAAAGAGAGTGCTTCCTCCACTTGATTGTTGGTGCATAGACCCTCCAAAACTATTCCATAAGTGAATTCATCTGGAATCAAATTATGTGCTCGCATCTCATGAAACAGTTCATCTGCATCTTTACAACGTCCAACTCGAAACAATCCATGTATCATGGTGTTGTAAGTGATGACATCGGATTTCATACCTTTTTTAGTTATTTCATGAAACAAATGCATGGCCTTTTCCATCTTCAATTTCTTGCAATAACCATTCAATAAACTATTATAAGTCACAATATTAGGAACCAGACCTCGAAACCCCATGGAATCAAAAACCTCCTTTGCTTTCCTCATTTCACCACGCAAACAATACCCATCAATAAGTGAATTATATGTCACTACATTAGGATCCTTCCCTCTCTGAATCATTAAGTTGATAACACCTTTTGCTTCTTCCAGTTTACCTTCCTTGCAAAGTACATCGACTAATATACTAAAAGTATGAACATCTGGGGAGATCCTTTGCTGTTCCATTTCTTTGAGTATTTTATCGACCTCATCCCAACGACATAAGTTACAAAGACCATGAATCAAAGAGTTCTAAGTGACAACATCAGGTAGAATGCCTTTGTGGAAGACCATTTCTTTGAAGAGGTTTAAAGCATCATCTACCATTTTGTCCTTGCAAAGACTATCAATGATGGTGCTATATGTGAACACATCAGGTTTACAACCCTTTTCATCCATTCGTTTGAGCAAAGCAATGGCTGTATCATTATTGTCATATTTAGAAAGCCCTTTAATCATAGCGTTGTACATAATTGTATTAGGTTCACAAAGTTCCTCTTTGATTAGCTTCTTGAATAACATTTCCGCATTGGGGACTCTATCTTCTAGGATGAGTCCATTTAAGAGTGTATTAAATGTGTAAACATTAGGCAAAACAGCACGTTTAAACCCATAGCCAAGGACTGCAAATCCTTCATTGGTATGGTACATTTGGCAGCAACACTTGATAGCAATGCTAATAGTGTACACATCGACAGGAACACGAAGGGCATTCATTTGTTTAAAAAAGTCAATGGAACAAGAATAGTGTTTCATTTTGGTAACACCTTGCAACAACTGATTGAATTGAATCACTGGGGGCAGAGGTTGTCTCTGTGTCATTTCATCGAACACTTGGATGGCATCATCAAGGTTAGTGATCTTCTCAAATATAGATGGAGGATGATTAAAAACCCTTTCATGACTGGGTGAAGAAGTTAAATGAAATGTTGCTAACATCGTTTTGGAGGGACAGATTCCGGTAGCTAATTCTAAAAAGGATGAAGGATTTTTGAAAGAAAGAGGGGAAGAATGAGAACTGAAGGTACCTCTGAATTTGTTGGGGAGATGGGAGTAGATGAACGAAGCGACGTTTTTTGGAGTCGACATCACCACGACAATCGGCTTCAAATAGTTGGATTCAATAAAACACAAGTTTGAATTCATTGGAGGGATTACTAGCATCAATGTTTTGTTATAGTGAGACCTAATTTTAAACGCCTTAGTAATTCTAGAGTAAATTACAGGAATGGCCTCTGGTATAATTAAAATCACAGCTTTCGTCCAACCTGGCATTTTGTTACACTGACGATCCTTATTGATACGTGTCTAGGCTTATACACAAGGCCGCCTCCATGGCCGGATCCATGGTATATTTGTATATACATTAAATGGATAAGTTGTGGTGACATAGCGCAACAATTTCTGGAGTGTCACTAATAACTTTGCATGGAACCCACGCCTTAGATGAAAGTCACCCGCGTCTTGCATGTTACTCTTCCACTTCTTTTGCATTTTATTTAATTATTTGTTTAATGTATTTTGCATTGAAAGAGTAGACTAGTTACGGTTAGCCATGTTTTCCACTTCTTAGTTTTTAGACTTTTGCATTGTTATATATTTGGATGTATTTTCATTGTTTTGGGGAAGAGAAGAATTATCATTAAAGTATCTATGTTTGTGTTTCTTATTTCTTTGGGAGATTAGCCATTTCAAACTGGCCTTATTTTAGAGATTGATCATCTTGAACCGGTCTCTATCACTTATGGTTTCCTTTTGTTAGATGTTTGGTACTTGAGTCGTTAAATTATAAAGATGTTAAGTTTTTAAGACAAATTTCACGATCAATCCTTGTAGTTTAAAAAAAAAAAAAGACAACTTGAGTAAAACATTGGATTTTGTTATATCAATGGTCTCTATGGTTTCAACCTAGTACCTTTCGTCCCTTTTGCCAACTCTATTTATTTTAAGCCTTTGGATGTATGTAAGAAGACATTTTTAACATTTTCTTATCGTTTTCTTATTAGTTAATAGTTTATGTTAATATTAAATGATAATTCCACCACCACCCAACTTTTATCATATGTTGTCCACCATGATAACCGATACCCTCCACCACCCACTTTCAATGAGTTCACTTAAACCCAATTTAGAACCTTTTCATATAACGAAATGATTATTGTGTTGAAGGACATTTATGAACAAAACCCTCACAAAGAATAAAAAAAAGCACATATCCAACAATACAGTTAAAGAAAAATGTGCTTGATACATAAATTCATCTTATGGAAATACAGTCATAACACAAAAAGGGATAATGACTTAAAAGGGTAATATATTTTTTGATTTTTACATATTTAGTCATTGATGTAACACTTGGTTTAGGTATGAGCTTATTCCTCAATTGTTTGTATTTTCATTTGGGACTCGGGGAGTTGGAAGCTTCAACTCGGCGTGTTGAGAGGGCTTTGGCCGCGGGAATTAATGAACCAACTCGGCGAGTCGAGGTGCTTCAACTCGGCTAGTTGGCGGCTAGGAAGGAAACCCTAATTTTTAGGGTGTTGCATCCTATTTAAAGGCCTTAAGTCCCTTGGCTGGCCTCCTTACCAGCCTCCTATGTCCAGAAAACCCTAATAGTGTACGTCATCTCCTTTTTGTAAGTGTGTGAGCTTGTGGAGTGTTGATTTTTTGTGCTCTTTTGAAGAAGCTTTGAAGTTGCAGATGTAAAGCTTAGAGGGAAGGCTTAGATCCAAAATCTCCCCTCTTGTTGCAGTCTCTTGGAGATATCAAGTTTATACCTTGCATTGTTACCGTTTAGCTATATCTCTTTGTTTTGAGGTTTTATCTTGATTTTGGGCTCATGGGTGGATTGTCTAAGAAGTTAAGTGTCCCAGGGGTTGTTATGTTAGATATGACCATTTTATGGCCCCTTTTGTATTAAAGTTGCAAGCTTTGCTAAGTTCTAGGTCTCATTCATGTAATAAAGTCCTTTTTAGCCCATCTTGAGCCCTAGGGTTTCTTTGTAGCATGCATGGACGTAAAATTGGAAACTTTACGTGATTTTTAAGCCTTTGGATGTCAGATTTGTACTTTGGGACTATGTTTTGAGAGTTTAAGGGCTTAATGGGTCAAGCCTTACTCTAATGAGTTTAGGGTTCGAGTTTGACTCATTGTGGATGGTTCCTAAGGGTAAAGTTGGAAACTTTACCCTTCTAGACATCATTTCAGGGGCGATATGAGATTTGGAGTTCCTAGATTCGAGGGAAACGACTTAATGCATTAAGTTGTTGGATACCTGGCTAACTCGGCGAGTCGATGAGAGTTTTCCCATCTGTGCAGTTAATGGAGAAACACGACGAGTTGAAGCACAACTTGGCGTGTTTGGTCAGCATGGGCCGTTAACTTTGACATTTGACTTTAGTCTTTGACCAAGTTTGACTTATAAGGGGTTTTAGGCATTTTGAGTTGTATTCAAGGAAATGTTTTTGTTTAGGGGTTGAGTATAGCTGATATTCGGAGCCGGGACCTAGTCAGGTATCGTTCAGTATTCAAGGTGAGCCTTCCCACTACACTCATGGGTCGAAGGCACCAAGGCCGGGCCATTAATGGTTATGAGATGAATTGTATTGGAATATGTAATTGTTTGCTATTTGATCTATATGTGGACTTATGTGTAGACCATGAGAGGAGCCCATGGAATTTGGTAAGACCATGGCAGGAGCCCTGACTTAGGGATATAAGACCACGCGGGAGCCCATGACATTCCAATGAAGGCCATGGAGGGAGTCCATGGCTAGTTATATGTATTGTGCATGGTAATATGTGATTTTATGTTTGCGTGTTTTGGGAAACTCATTAAGCGTGGACTTACAGTTTTTTTGAATGTTTCAGGTACTTCTGGTTCTAAGGGCAAGGGCCTGGCTTGATGACGCGGCATGCATTCTCCAATATTTATGCATCTAGTTTTTGATACTCTTATCTTTTGAAACACTGTGGTTATGTACTCAGATTATTTTGGAAACAATGGTGGTTGATTTTGATAAGTATAAAAGTTAAAATTTTCTGTAAATTTTGGGTTGTTACAAGTTGGTATCAGAGCCTTGGTTTGAGAGATTCGGGCACACTCTCGGGTGTGTTAGAACTCAAACTGAGAAAATGGTAAAAAAAGATTTTCCAAAAGAAACTAAAAGTTAATTTTTTTCTGAAAAGATTTTTGTAAGAAAAATGGGAGAGTGCAATGCGCGTAATCGGTCGAGCTCAAGTAAGTGTTCCCAGCCATGCTATATATATATATATATATATATATATATATATATATATATATATATGGAAATTGATGTTGAATGGATTATTTGCTAAGTGTCAGCTTTCAAAGTTGTACATGCTTAGGATTGCATAGCCCTAGAATGAGGGAATCTGCCTTATTCCTATTGCTTGTCTAGTTGTGGTTTAGGGTAGAAGCTTTATTTGACAGTCTATGTGATTCTCTTTGTGTATAACTTACATGTATAGGGAAACCTGCTATGATTGATTTGAGTTTCTGGTTGATGAGGATTGAGAAATCCTAGAATAGTTTAGGATCTGAGTTAGTGTTGTACTTATGGGTCACGAAAGGTGGTTGGGTGATTTAGGGATACTAGGTATGGCCTTAGGGAAGGTACAGGTAGGTGTGGAAGGTAGTATTGGGCCCATACTACTGAAAGCACATGATATGTACTCGAATCAATGACAAGACCTGATAGCCCTTAGGAGTCTAGTGAGGAGGGGTCCCTTTCAAATTCCTAATTATTGCTACTTGTGATATTTTTAGTTGAGGATGGTGATGATCATGCGAGGTTCGGGTTTAGGATCAGGTTCAGGCTATGGTGTGGATCCCATTGATGAGAGGTTGCGTGATCTTATCGCAGTCGAGGTTACTCGAGGTATCCTTGATGCTACCCCGATGATCTTTAGTACCATCAAGGAGGGCATCATGGAGATCATGGAGGAGCGTCTCAGGTCTTTCCGAGGCGAGATTGCTGCAGGCCAAATTGGGGCCCGAGCTCCCTCGTTTAGGGAGTTCAAGGCGTGTGGAGTGCTTGAGTTCTTCGGGGTCACGGATCCCATCACTAGTCGACGTTGGGTGGTAGACATGGAGAATGCCCAACGCACGAGTTTTTTCCCCGATGTGGAAAATGTGGGGTTCGTATCCTGTATGTTGAGGGATCGAGCACGAGAATGGTAGGAGGAGGTTACCCGCAAGGTGGGATCAGCAGGTGTGGCTGAGATGTATTGGGAGGAGTTTGTGAGGGGGTTTGATCAAGAGTTTGCACCGTCCATTAAGGTCCAACGTTTGGTGAGAGAGTTCCAGGATATACAACAGACTACCGAGACGGTGGCAGAGATCACTGCCTAGTTTCGGGAGAGAGCATTATTGGCCCCGTAATATGCTGAGTATAAGGACATAAAGAAGTCGAGGTATCATTCCATGTTGAGGGATGATATTTGGGAGTTTATGAGCTGTTTGGGGTGCAAGACCCTGAATAACATGGTGGAGAAGGCCCAGGAAATTGAGTTAGAGCTCCGCACGAAGAGGAAGTCGGAGCAGGTTTAGGCAGTTTTGGGTCAGGCTAAGAAGCCTAAGACCTTCGATCCTCCCAACAGGGGGCCAACAAGGCGATGGTCGATGTGCCAAGTGTAGTAAGCCGCACAGTAGAGCTTGTCAAGCTGCAGGCTCGGCATGTTATGCATGTGGTCAGTCAGGTCACATGAGTCAGCATTGCACCAAGAAGGGATTGATTTGTTTCCACTTCAACCATATCGCTCATAAAAAAGCCTATTCTCCAAGGTTGGATAGAGGAGGAGGAGTGGTGGCGGCGCCTGTGCCCGCCACAATGAGCATTACTGATAGCCGCCCGATCAAGGTGGAAACTCCTGCGGTGAAGAGCCGCACATTTTAGTTGACTACCGAGGAGGCCCGAGCAGCGCCAGACGTCGTGAATGGTATGTGATCTATTTATGTATTGTTTATCTTATTGTTATGCTTATGTAGTTATGTTGTTATGATTTCATATAGGGACCTTTCCGGTCATTGGTTTGTCGGCTTAGATTATTTTTTATTCGGGGGCTACCCGATTATTTGTATCTCTTGCGCTTAGCAAAAAGTTTTGAGATGCTCCGTGGACTTTGGATTCCCCAATCGAGGTGGAGATTACGGATGACTGCACCTTGGGTGCTACGAGGGTATTTCAGAGGAGTGTTCTGAATATGTTCAGGGAGAGGTTTCCTATCGACTTGATTCTGATTCCTTTGCGTGGTTTGAAGGTGATCACCGGGATGGATTGGTTGGGGTCCAATGGGGCCATGATAGATTGCAAGTGTCAGTCGGAGAGAGTTCGAACCCCAAGTGGGGGAGAACTGATTATTCATGGAGAGAGAGCCTTGCATGGACCAACTCTCTGTCCGGTTGTGAGGGCTAGAAGACTCCTGCAGCAGGCTTGTTCTGGGTTTTTGGCTTATGTCTTGGATACGAGGGTAGAGGCCATGCCAGATATGAGCATGGCACCAATTGTACGAGATTTTACGGATGTATTTCCAGAGGAGTTGCCTGGCGTGCCTCCCGAGAGGCAAGTGGAGTTCCGTATCAATTTAGTGCATGGTGCGGCTCCAATAGCCAAGGCGTCGTATCGTCTAGCTCCGCCTGAGATACATGAGTTGTCTACGCAGCTTTAGGAGCTTCTAGACCGGGGATTCATTCGTCCGAGTAGTTCCCCGTGGGGAGCACTGATCCTGTTTGTGAAAAAGAAGGATGAGTCACACAGGATGTGTATTGATTATCGGGAGGTGAACAAGCTAACCGTGAAGAACTGTTATCCACTTCCGAAGATTGATGATTTATTCGATCAGCTTCAGGGTGCATCTTGGTTCTCCAAGATTGATCTTCGTTCGGGGTATCATCAGATGAGGATTAGGGATGATGATATACCGAAGACAACCTTCAGAACTCATTATGGTGATTACGAGTTTGTTGTGATGCCATTTGAGCTCAACAATGCTCCAACAACATTTAAGGATCTCATGAACCGAGTTTGCAAACCGATGTTGGATCGGTCTGTGATTGTTTTCATTGATGATAACTTGGTCTATTCTAAGACCAAGGACCAGCATGAGCAACATTTGATGGAGGTATTGGAGACTTTGAGGAGGGAGAGGCTTTATGTCAAATTCTCCAAATGCGAGTTTTGGTTGCGTGAGGTGCAGTTTCTGGGGCACATCATCAACCAAGAGGGTGGTCAAGATTGAGGCGGTAATGCACTGGGCAGTTCCAAAGAACACATCCGAGATCCGGAGTTTCTTGGGTCTAGTAGGGTACTATCGGTGATTTATCCAGGATTTCTCCAAGATCACTGTACCCTTGACATGTTTTACCAAGAAAAGTGTGATTTTTCGGTGGGGTCCAAACCAACAGTTGGAATTCGAGGCATTGAGGCAGAAATTATGTGAGGACCCGATTTTGGCCCTACTCGAAGGGAGTGAATGATTTTGTAGTATACTGTGACGCTTCTATTTCAGGATTGGCAGATGTTCTGATGCATAAGGGGCATGTGATTACTTATGCCTCGAGGCAGCTTAAGCCTCATGAGACGAATTACCCCACTCATGATTTGGAATTGGGGGTAGTGGTTTTGCCCTCAAGATTTGGAGGGATTATCTATATGGGTTTCGATGCACCATTTTCACCGATCACAAGAGTTTGAAGTATTTGATGGATCAACAGAATTTGAATATGCGTCAGAGGAGGTGGTTAGATATGGAGAAAGATTATGATTGTGAGATTTTGTACCACCCCGGGAAGGCCAATGTGGTGGTTGATGCCTTGAGTCGTAAGACGGCGAGCGCTCCGATTCGAGATGTTTGCTTGAGGATGAAGCTGATTTCTCCCTTATTGGATATGATTAAGGATGCACAAGTGGAGGGTTTGAAAAGGGAAAACTGGAAAATGGAGCGGATTCGTGGGCAAATTCCTTTGTTGGTTTGAGATAGTTGGGGGTTATTGACTTAGTGAGGCAGAGTTTGGGTTCGGGCATTCGGGGAGGTGAGACAAAAGATCTTGGAGGAGGCGCATAAGTCCAAGTTTTCCATCCATCCAGGGGCCACAAAGATGTACCAAGACCTGAGATTGAGTTATTAGTGGCCCTGCATGAAGAGAGAGATTATGTGGTATGTCGAGGTGTTTGACCTGCAGGAAGGTCAAAGCCGAATATCAGAGGCCTCACGGCAAGGTGCAGTCGCTACCTATTCCCATCGGGAAATAGTAAGAGATCACCATGGATTTATCATGAAGTTACCTAAGACGGTGTGGGGTGTGGATTCCATTTGGGTTATTGTGGACTAGTTGACCAAGAGTGCGCATTTTATCCTGATTTCCGAGAGTATCTCTACTGAGAAATTAAGAGATATCTATGTGTGGGAGATGGTAGTCAGGCACGGGGTGCCGGTATCTGTTGTCTCGGACCGCGATGTACATTTCACCTCCAGACTCTGGAAGAAGTTTCATAAGGATTTGGGTACTCAATTTCATTTCAGCACTGCTTACCACCCCCATACCGATGGTCAAAGTGAGTGGACGATTCAGACGATCGAGGATATGCTTCGGGCATGTGTATTAGACTTTGGAGGGAGTTGGGATACTTACCTTCCACTAGCAGAGTTCTCATATAACAATAGTTATCATGCTAGTATTGACCGACCCCTGCTTGAGATGTTGTATGGTCGGAGGTGTAGAACTCCAGTTTGTTGGGGTGGGGTTGTACATCAAGTTATGGGAAGCACCGAAGTAGTGCTTAAGACCACCGAGTTGATTCAGCAGGTGCATGATAGACTGCGAGTCGCATAGAGCCTTTAGAAAAGTTATGTTGACCGGGGTCGTTCGGATCTTGAGTTTCAGGTGGGAAATTTTGTTTTGCTAAAGGTGTCACCTTGGAAGGGTTTCATTCGGTTTCGGAAGAAGAGAAACTAGGGGCCCAATTTATTGGGCCGTTCAGGATTTCTGCCCGATTCGGTCGGATCTCTTATCGACTGGATCATCCAAATAAGCTAAGTCAGATCCATAACACCTTCCATGTGTCTCAGCTTCGGAAGTGTGTATCAGATGAATCTGTAGTTATTTCATTGGATGAAATTTACTCATAGATCTAAAGATGAAACCCAATAAAGCTTAAATCTTTGAAACATACTAAGGTCCAGAAGATGAATGAGAGTTGATCTCTTCAGTTGAAAAGCTTCAAAACCAAGTCTTTCAAGAACATAACACTCTTAAGCCATAATAACACAAGAACATGGATGAGAGGAGAGAGGATGAGATCCATCTTGTTGGGTTTTAATTCAAAATTAGTTTCATAAATTAGAAATTTAGCAAACGGAATACTTGAGATTTTAAACTAACATAAGCAATTTTATACCCACCAAGGATCATCTTGCAAGTTATACGAAGATTAAAACACCAACCAAAGAAAGGATGAAGAAATATCAATCTTTGTATTTCTTTGGGTCCTCTTGAGAGGCTTGGAAGTTGATGAAGAATGATGAAATTTAGAGACACCAACAATGTCTCAACTTGATGTAGAATGTCAGCTCTTTTGTATAAAACTCTTAAAATCTCTTAAGCTTGAAGTTCATAACCAATATGAACTTTAAGAGAACATAAACAAGAGAGTTAATCTACAAAAGAACAAAATTGAGAGAGAAAGCACGTCTAGATGCATGTTACAGTTTTAGACAGGAAGGCAAGAAAGCAAAATGCAAGCATCATAAAGTGTAATCTTTACACAAAGGGTCCTAAAAAATTAAGAAAACCCATGCTCCTAAGACATGATGTCACTCATGCTTGCAAAAAAGCTCTTACTGTAGCATCCCAAAAATTTCATAAAATTTAAACTTTTCAAAACGACCCTTTTCCTACAGAAGTGTTTACAAAAACCGTTATTCCCAAATCATTATTTAAAAATTAGAATCTCTTTAAATTTAGTTTTCAAAACATTCACATTATCAGAGTTTCCCAGAAATCATAAGTCCAAAAATGCGAGGATGTGTACGGTTACGCCTTCACCTTGCCACGATCCACTGAAGTACTTGAAACCATAAACCAAAACTATAAGCACGAAGCTTAGTGAGTTCCCCTGAAATACCAACACCTAAATAGGTTACACAAATAACAACATGCAATGGGTCCACAACTAAAAGACTGGATTACCCCTGAGCCCACATTATGAGTTTGGCTTGCGTCTCGGGCCCACAACTCACATCTGGCTTACTCCTGGGTCCACAACATAAGTCTGGCTTGCCCTCAGGGCCCACAGCTTATGTCTGGCTTGCTCCATGTACCGATCAATCATCAGATTGAATTATGAATGTTTAGCCATCAATACGAGTCTGGCATACAAACTGGGTCCTCAACTCGTATCTGGAATGATATTGAGCCCTCGATATGAGCCTGTCATGCCCTCCCTGACCCTCAGCTCATATCTGGAATACTAATGAGTCCTCAATATGAGTATGGCATGCCTTCCCTGGACCTCAACTCATATCTGGCATACTCTAGGGTTTGTTGTCTACAACACAAAGCAATACAACCTCAACCCAACCCACAAAATATGTCGACATATAACAGATAATATCATATACAAGTAAACAGACAGTGTCACAGGTAGACCTACATATCTATTAGACTAACATATCCAGAGCAGCATAACCATACAAGCATGCATATCTATTCCATACTCGGCATATCAACAATATCAGGGTATCAACCAAAAGAGTCGACCTTAGTGCCTTCGACCCGAAAGTACAGTGAGGAAAACTCACCTCGAATGCAAAAGCTCCCTGAAAGAAAGTCCTTAGTTGTTGCCCTGCCGACTTCCGAGCTATCAATACCAATCAACACACACAATTAGCAATTGGGTTCCATGCCATAATCCATAATCCATACTTGGCTTAAAATGGCCATTTTACCCCAGACCCAACGTACACCAAAATTGAGGCCCAAACCAAAAGATCCACAAAGGCCCACTAATGGCCCAATTTTCCAAAAGAGCCCACTAACGGACGGAGGTGCAGGACCCAGATATGTTGGGGTGAAGTTGGCCAGAGGGTCATGGGGAGCACCGAGGTGGTGCTCAGGACGACCGAGAGGATCCAGCAGGTTCGGAGCAGACTGCTCAGAGTCGGCAGAAAAGTTACGCCGACAAGCGTTGATCTGACTTGGAGTTCCAAGTTGGGGATATGGTTCTCCTGAAGGTGTCGCCTTGGAAAGACGTCATTCGATTCAGGAAGCGGGGCAAGTTGGGCCCGAGATTTATCGGACCATTCAGGGTTGTAGCCCGGGTGGGCAAGGTGGCGTATAGACTGGATCTGCCAGTCGAGCTCAGTCAGATCCACAACACTTTCCATGTTTCTCAGCTGCGGAAGTGCTTAGTGGACGATTCAGCAGTAGTGTGTAACAGCCCGAAATTCCAGGTATTGTTATAATTATGATTTTGGGTGTTTTAAGAGGGGACTCGGCGAGTTGGAGCTCAGACTCGCCAAGTAGGATCGCGGATCTGGTCGCGGGTTCGCGACTAGACTCGGCGAGTCCGGATATGGACTTGGCGAGTCCGCACTGTTTAGCGAAACCCTAACCGTTCAGGTTTGGGACATATATAAGGGGCCTTATGGCCGTCATTGTTCACCCTAGTCCTCTGAGAGAAACCCTAATTCGATTGTGAGCATCTGGAGCAAGGTAGAAGACCATTATTGATCTTGGAAGTGTTATCTTGCAAGGAGGAGGAGGCTTGGTTAAGGGAACAACAAGAGAAGCCACATTCTGAGGATTTGGGGACACAGAGCACGTTATTCAGGTAATATTTCGAGTTGCATTCTTCTATGTTGATGTGTATGTGGATTTAGGGTTTATTGAACCCTTTTGTGGCTAGATTGAGTGTTACCTTAGTCCCCCAAGCGATTGGAACCATGTATTGGGACCCTTGGAAGTCTAGAATGTCCCATGCCTGAGCTTTTCGGGAATCAATGGAGGTTTTGGATTGGAATCCTTATGCCTTAGGTCAAAATGTAAATTATGAGTCATGGGGTGTATTATGAGAACCGAAATGAGGACTTTACGTGATGAACCAGTCTAGGAAGGCCAAACCTATGAATGGTCGGAGCAGATCTGACCTTAGAAAGCAGTTTGAGCGGTTGCATGGCATGGACTCGCCGAGTCCGATGAATAGACTCGGCGAGTAGCTTGAAGATTAACTGGGACTCGCCGAGTTGTTCTTCAGACTCGGCGAGTTGAGTCGGGGTGGCCCCGCGATTCTTCCAGGAGGAACTCGTCGAGTCAAGGGGGATACTCGACGTGTAGAAAGGGAATCTTAGAGGATTGGTGAGAATGTGTAGACTCGCCGAGTCGCCCTAGCGCTCGCCGAGTCCGGTCAAAGTTGACCGTTGACCGTTGACCAGAGTGGACCTGTGTTGACTTCTTGGGGATAGTCAACATTAGAGATATAAAGTGTTAACTAGGGACATATGATGTTATAGGAGGATTGTAGCTCGGCGGATCGAGCACAAGAGACTTCGGGATTTGCTAGCTTTCGATATTCACAAGGTGAGTCTTCTCACTATACTATACCCGGAAGGGTTTGACTGTGTGACCGGAAGGTCGGATATGATATGAGATATATGTGCTATATGTGATAAGCTGATTGTTATATGTGCTATGTATGTTATGTGGGCCGGAAGGCATTATGTTAAGGGCCGGAAGGCGATTATGTTATGGGTCGGAAGGCGTTGTGTTGTGAACCATAAGGTTGGCGTGGGTAGGACCGGAAGGTTTACCCAGCAGGGACGGAAGTCCCCTGAGACACATGGACCGGAAGGTCAGGGCCTGAAAAGGCGTATGTGCGTAAGTTGTATCTTGGGGAACTCACTAAGCATTTATGCTTACAGTTGTTGTGTATGTGTTTCAGGTACTAGCGAGGACCGTGGGAAGGCGCCGGCATGATCTGTACACACTGATAGATGTTTTGTGATCTTGGGATCCATATGATTTGTATTTTGACATGACACTTGAAATGTTTATGCCTTGTTTTGAATGAGAGTACTTTATTTTTAAATGAAAAATTTGTTTGAAAATTTACGTCGTTACAAATTGGTATCAGAGCCTTGGTTTGAGGGATTCGGGTGCACCTTCGGGCGTAACTGAACTCAAACCGAGGATTTGAGGAAAACTTTTAAAATAAAGGCATAAACTTTTATAAATAATTTTGTGGTAAACAAGAAAGAAGCAGTGTGTACGATCAGTCAGCGCCCGAACGGTAAAGATCCCCAAAAATACCTTACAATGTTATGTTAAGAGATAAGATATGATATGAATTGTTATGCATGATAGAAGACTAGGTATTCATGATAGGACTAGAGTGGCCTGATTTGTGATGCCTTAGTCTAGGGAGGTTTGCCGATATGAGATGCCTTGATAGCGTGCGGGTAGATAGTGCATAACAACAGTAGAGTGCTCACTATCCGGGGTTTGGGGAGGAAGACTTGGGATGAATGTTGATGCGGTGTGGTCGGTAGTATTGGGCCCGTACTACCGAAGACACCGGGTCAGTGGGAGACCCAAGTAAGAATCCCTGGATATCGGAGACTGAGTAGGGTTGAGTTATCGAGTGCGATTATACTCGATGGAGTCTCTGATAGTTTTATGTTGTATTTCAGAGACATCATGGTTAGACCACGCCACGGATCGAGTTCGAGCGGTGTGAGTGACGAGGAGATTCGTTAGATGATTCATGAAGAGGTGGAGAATTTTGATGAGCGGTACGCCGCATTGACCGAGGCTGCAGCCACTGCAGCTACCGCAGCTGTGGCCGCTGCCAGGCCACAGGGGGGTGACTCGTTGCTGTTTCGGGAGTTCAGCAACACGAAGCCACCTGAGTTTGATGGGACGCAGGATCCGATTGTTGCGATGAGGTGGATCACTGATATTGAGGGGTGCTTCTACACTTGTTCATTTCTGGAGCATCTGAGGGTACGGTTCGCTTTGAACCAGCTCCGTCTGGGAGCGAAGGATTGGTGGAAGTTCGTGACGGCGAACTTCACTTTGGCAGAGATTTCAGCAGTGACATGGGAGGGGTTTACCTCTATGTTCAGAGACGAGTATGTTCCCCCGGTGGAGAGGGAACGATTGGTTCAGGAGTTCTTGACCCTCAAGCAGGGTACTGATTCGGTTGCGGTGATCACACGGAAGTTTCATGAGAGGGCGATGTTCTGCCCCGAGCTGGTGTCCACAGAGCAGGCTCGGATGAGCCGGTACTTGGGTGTTTTGAGGAGGGATATCCGAGAGTTTGTGTCAAACTCCACCTATCATACCTTTGCTGAGCTTCAGGCGAATGCCAGGAAGCGCGAGATCGAGTTGGAGACCCAGGCCAGGGAGGAGGCCGAGTCTCAGCGGGTGGACCGGCGGCCGGCTCAGTCTCAGCCGGCAGCCAAGCGGACTAAGTCCGCCGATTTGAGGACGGGAGGTCCGAAGGGCCGCACTTGCGGAAAGTGCGGCAAGGGTCATGAGGGGGCATGTCGATCTGGTGCTTGCTACAAGTGTGGCAAGGAGGGGCACATCGCTAGGGATTGCCCCAAGGGGTTTACGGTTTGCTTTCATTGCAACCAGACAGGCCATCGGAAGGCCGAGTGCCCTCAGCTTCTTCAGGGATCTGCACCTACTGCCAGGGCTACTGAGACTCGACCGGTGAAGGCCGAGGCCCCGAGGGCTCGTGGGAGAGCCTTTCAGCTGACTGCGGAGGAGGTCCGCGCTGCGCCTGATGTTGTGGCAGGTATGCCTTATTTCATGTATTTATTTTGATGTCGAGATGTTATGCTTATGTTATGATATGCGTAGGTACTTTCCTTGTGAACTCTGTGCCTGCTTTAGTGTTATTTGACTCGGGTGCGAGTAGGTCCTTTGTATCTTTGGCTTTTAGTCAGCATATCAGCGTTAGTCGTGAGTTGTTGAGTCGGCCTCTGAGAGTTTCTATAGCTGACGAGAGGGTGATTTGTGCCACGGAGGTTCTCCGGGGATGTGTGTTGGAGATTTTCGGGGTTGAGTTTCCGATTGATCTGATTCCTATTGCGATGGGTGATGTCTGTGTCATTGTGGGCATGGACTGGTTGAGCCGATTCGGCGCCGTCATCGATTGTGAGCGTCAGCTGGTGACTATACGAGACCCTAGTGGGGGAGTTCTTTCGGTGTACGGCGAGGGTACCCGTTCGGGATCAGCTTTTTGTTCGGCCGCTAGGGCGAGGCAGTGTCTACAGCAGGGCTGTAAGGGTTTTGTGGCGTATGTGATGGATACGCGGGGGTCCGAGGGACCGAGATCAGTTGAGGAGGTCCCAGTGGTGCGTGAGTTTCCAGATGTTTTCCCCGAGGAGCTGCCGCGAGTACCTCCTGTGAGGCAAGTAGAGTTTGGTATCGATCTGGTTCCGGGGGCCGCGCCTATCGCTAAGGTGCCTTATCGTCTTGCACCTCCAGAGATGCAAGAGTTGTCCTCGCAGCTTCAGGAGTTGCTGGGGAAGGGATTCATTCGGCCAAGCAGCTCGCCGTGGGGAGCACCTATTCTGTTCGTCAAGAAGAAGGATGGTTCACACCGGATGTGCATTGATTACCGGGAGTTGAACAAGTTGACGGTCAAGAACCGTTACCCGTTACCGAGGATCGATGATTTATTCGATCAGTTGCAGGGAGCATCTTGGTTTTCCAAGATCGATCTGAGGTCGGGGTACCATCAGGTGAGAGTGCGGGATGAGGACGTCCAGAAGACAGCGTTTAGGACGCGATATGGGCATTATGAGTTTTTGGTGATGCCTTTCGGGCTCACCAATGCCCCGGCTGTGTTCATGGATCTCATGAACAGGGTATGCAGGCCGATGTTGGATCGGTCAGTGATTGTATTTATCGATGATATTCTGGTGTATTCGAGATCCAGAGAGCAGCATGAGGAACATTTGAGGGAGGTCCTTGGGGTTTTGAGATCGGAGAAGCTTTATGCAAAGTTCTCCAAGTGTGACTTCTAGTTGCGGGAGGTCCAATTCCTAGGACATGTTGTTAATCAGGAAGGGATATTGGTCGATCCGGCCAAGGTTGAGGCGGTGATGAGTTGGGAGGTGCGGAAGTCACCCTCTGAGATCGAGAGCTTCCTTGGGTTGGCAGGGTATTATCGGAGATTTATTAAGGATTTCTCCAAGATCGCAGTGCCGCTCACCAGATTGACCCGGAAGGGTGTTGCATTCTCATGGGGACCCGAGCAGCAGACCTCTTTTGAGACACTTCGCCAAAGGTTGTGCGAAGCCCCGGTATTAGCTCTCCCGGAAGGGATGGAGGATTTTGTAGTATATTGCGATGCATCGATTTCGGGGCTGGGTGCAGTGTTGATGCAGAGGGGTCATATGATAGCTTATGCGTCGAGGCAGCTGAAGCCTCATGAGGCGAGATATCCCACGCATGATTTAGAGTTGGGGGCAGTGGTGTTCGCTCTCAAGATTTGGCGTCACTACTTGTATGGGGTTCGATGTACGATATACACGGACCATAAGAGCTTGAAGTATTTGATGAATCAGCCCAACCTGAATATGCGTCAGAGGAGGTGGTTGGATGTGGTCAAGGATTATGATTGTGAGATCCTGTACCACCCAGGCAAGGCTAATGTGGTAGCCGATGCATTGAGCCGCAGGGCGGAGAGCACTCCACTGCGAGAGGTATGTTTGAGATTGACTGTGATAGCTCCAGTATTGGATGCTATTCGTGGGGCACAGGCCGAGGCTGTGCGACCAGAGATGCAGAAGAGAGAGCGGGTCGTTGGTTTGGTTTCGGAGTTCGTTACGGATGGACGAGGGCTTATGACGTTTTAGGGTCGGATTTGGGTATTGTTCGTGGGTGGTACGCGTATTACTTTGATGGAGGAGGCTCATCGATCGAAATTCTCGATCCATCCCAGGGCTACGAAGATGTATTTGGATTTGAGGAAAGAGTATTGGTGGCCCTGTATGAAGAGGGACGTCGCATGGTTCGTTGAGAGGTGCTTGACCTGCCGTAGGGTTAAGGCCGAGCACCAGAGACCGCATGGCAAGTTACAGCCATTGGAGGTTCCCGAGTGGAAGTGGGAACAGATCACTATGGATTTCATCACCAAATTGCCGAGGACTGCCAGAGGAGTCGATGCAATTTGGGTGGTTGTGGATAGGTTGACGAAGAGTGCTCACTTCCTTGCCATCAGTGAGAGTTCTTCAGCGGAGAAGTTGGCAGAGATATATGTGAGAGAAGTGGTATCTTGGCATGGGGTGCCGATCTCGACTGTTTCAGACCGTGATGTGCGATTCACTTCCAGATTCTGGAAAAAAATCCATGAGGAGCTGGGTACTAAATTGCATTTTAGTACCGCATATCATCCCCAGACAGACGGTCAGAACGAGCGAACGATTCAGACACTGGAGGACATGCTTCGAGCATGTGTGTTAGATTTCGGGGGTAGCTGGGACGCGTATTTACCCTTGGCAGAGTTTTCCTACAACAACAGCCATCATTCGAGCATTGGTATGCCACCCTTTGAGCTGTTGTATGGTAGGAGGTGTCGGACCCCCATTTGCTGGGGAGAGGTGGGACAGAGAGTGATGGGCAGTACAGAGATCATGCTTCAGACGACAGAGCAGATTCAACAGGTTAGACAGAGGTTATTGACCGCCCAGAGCCGACAGAAAAGTTATGCAGACAGACGCCGGTCCGAGCTTGAGTTTCAGGTCGGCGACTTCGTACTCCTGAAGGTCTCTCCTTGGAAAGGAGTGATTCGATTCAGGAAGAGGGGCAAGTTGGGGCCCTGGTATATTGGGCCTTTTCGTGTGATTACGAGGGTAGGCCGGGTGGCCTACCGTTTGGAGTTGCCAGCGGAATTGAGACAGATCCACGACACTTTTCATGTGTCGCAATTGAGAAAGTGTATAGCCGATGAGTCGGCAGTGGTTCCATTAGAGGACATTCAGGTGGATGCGAGCTTGAATTATGCCGAGAGACTAGTGGCCATCAGAGATCGGAAGATCAAGGTTCTGAGGAATAAGGAGATACCTCTAGTGTTAGTTCAGTGGCAGCACCGGAAGGGATCGGAAATGACCTGGGAGCCGGAGCGTGAGATGCGGGAGCAGTATCCAGAACTATTTTCAGAGTGAGACTTCGAGGGCGAAGTCTAGTTCTAGTGGGGGAGAGTTGTAACAGCCCGGAATTCCAGGTATTGTTATAATTATGATTTTGGGTGTTTTAAGAGGGGACTCGGCGAGTTGGAGCTCAGACTCGCCGAGTAGGATCGCGGATCTGGTCGCGGGTTCGCGACTGGACTCGGCGAGTCCGGATATGGACTCGGCGAGTCCGCGCTGTTTGGCGAAACCCTAACCGTTCAGGTTTGGGACATATATAAGGGGCCTTATGGCCGTCATTGTTCACCCTAGTCCTCTGAGAGAAACCCTAATTCGATTGTGAGCATCTGGAGCAAGGTAGCAGACCATTATTGATCTTGGAAGTGTTATCTTGCAAGGAGGAGGAGGCTTGGTTAAGGGAACAACAAGAGAAGCCACATTCTGAGGATTTGGGGACACAGAGCACGTTATTCAGGTAATATTTCAAGTTGCATTCTTCTATGTTGATGTGTATGTGGATTTAGGGTTTATTGAACCCTTTTGTGGCTAGATTGAGTGTTACCTTAGTCCCCCAAGCGATTGGAACCCTGTATTGGGACCCTTGGAAGTCTAGAATGTCCCATGCCTGAGCTTTTCGGGAATCAATGGAGGTTTTGGATTGGAATCCTTATGCCTTAGGTCAAAATGTAAATTATGAGTCATGGGGTGTATTATGAGCACCGAAATGAGGACTTTACGTGATGAACCAGTCTAGGAAGGCCAAACCTATGAATGGTCGGAGCAGATCTGACCTTAGAAAGCAGTTTGAGCGGTTGCATGGCATGGACTCGCCGAGTCCGATGAATAGACTCGGCGAGTAGCTTGAAGATTAACTGGGACTCGCCGAGTTGTTCTTCAGACTCGGCGAGTTGAGTCGGGGTGGCCCCGCGATTCTTCCAGGAGGAACTCGTCGAGTCAAGGGGGATACTTGACGTGTAGAAAGGGAATCTTAGAGGATTGGTGAGAACGTGTAGACTCGCCGAGTCGCCCTAGCGCTCGCCGAGTCCGGTCAAAGTTGACCGTTGACCAGAGTGGACCTATGTTGACTTCTTGGGGATAGTCAACATTAGAGATATAAAGTGTTAACTAGGGACATATGATGTTATAGGAGGATTGTAGCTCGGCGGATCGAGCACGAGAGACTTCGGGATTTGCTAGCTTTCGATATTCACAAGGTGAGTCTTCTCACTATACTGTACCCGGAAGGGTTTGACTGTGTGACCGGAGGGTCGGATATGATATGAGATATATGTGCTATATGTGATAAGTTGATTGTTATATGTGCTATGTATGTTATGTGGACCGGAAGGCATTATGTTAAGGGCCGGAAGGCGATTATGTTATGGGCCGGAAGGCGTTGTGTTGTGAACCGTAAGGTTGGCGTGGGTAGGACCGGAAGGTTTACCCAGCAAGGACGGAAGTCCCCTGAGACACATGGACCGGAAGGTCAGGGCCTGGAAAGGCGTATGTGCATAAGTTGTATCTTGGGGAACTCACTAAGCATTTATGCTTACAGTTGTTGTGTATGTGTTTCAGGTACTAGCGAGGACCGTGGGAAGGCGCCGGCATGATCTGTACACACTGATAGATGTTTTGTGATCTTGGGATCCATATGATTTGTATTTTGACATGACACTTGAAATGTTTATGCCTTGTTTTGAATGAGAGTACTTTATTTTTAAATGAAAATTTTGTTTGAAAATTTACGTCGTTACATAGTGTCGTTGGAGGATATTCAGGTTGATGACAGCCTGAGTTACATTGAACGCCCAGTCGCAATCCTCGACAGGAAGTCGAAGGATTTGAGGAACAAGAGGGTGGAGCTAGTGAAGGTGCAATGGCAGCACCGCAAGGGTTCGGAGTGGACTTGGGAGCCGGTGGAAGAGATGATGGAGCATTACCCCGAGCTGTTTCAGGATCGAGCAGCAAACTTCGAGGACGAAGTCTAAAATAAGTGGGGGAGATTTGTAGCACCTGATTCCTGGTACATAAGATATATCTGAGTATTTTGTATTTTTGGCCGTGGACTCGGCGAGTTGGAGGCCCGACTCGCCGAGTAGAGACGAGACTTGGGGCGCGGTTAAGCTGGCGACTCGGCGAGTCCGCGCTGTCTGATGAAACCCTAATTTCCAAGGGTTTGCACCCTATTTAAACAACCATTTGTGCCCCAACTCCGCCCCATTCACCCTCAGAAGCTCTCCATACGTTCTAGCCCTTGTTCTTGTGAGTTTGAGGCTTATTAGTGTGTTTCCTTGAAGATTTTGAGAAGGAAGAGGAGTAGATCAAGAGGAAGGGAAGGAAGCCAAGCATCTTTGTGTTCTCTCAGTAATTTCTTTGAGGTATAACTCGTTATCCCTCTGTTTCTATGCTTGTTACTCCATTAAAGTCCTTCTTGAGCCCTTCCCCAAGCTTGCATGTGCAATATAATTTGTAATAAGATGATTGGCCTCTAGATCTAGGCATGATTGAGCTCCAGGAGCTCAGATCTACTGCCTTTATGGACCCATATTGCATAGAGACCCTAGATCTACTCATTTGGTGCATTTTGAACCCTAAAACTCTTATGGGTGAATATCTACACGTAAAGTTGGAAACTTTACGTGTTATTCATGCTCTAGGAACCCAGATCTGTGGATAACATAAGCTGGATTCAAGCAGAATCCAGCATATAATGACTGCATGGTAACGACTCGGCGAGTCGTTCATCTGACTCGGCGAGTCTGCTCGCGAGTCTTCGAGTTTGTCCCTTTTTCGTTGTTTGAGTGGGAGTAGTGAGTCACGGGGTGTGACTCGGTGAGTTGGAAGCCAAACTCATCCATGGAGGAACTCGGCGAGTCAATGCCCTGACTCGGCAAGTTCAAGGCAATCTTTTTAGATCAAGAACAGGCTCGGCGAGTTGTTCATACAACTCGGCAAGTCACAGCATAAAGTGTTCTTCGGATGAAGATGAACTCGGCGAGTTGTTCATACAACTCGGCGAGTAGGATGAAGGACTTGAACATCAGTTTGGAAGGAGAACTCGTCGAGTCAATGCCTAACTCGAAGAGTAGAAACGGGACCCAGGTCGGTCGATTGGACAGGGACTCGATGAGTTGGCGAGCCAACTCGGCGAGTCGGGTCAACTGAAAGTTGACTCTGACTTTGACTTAGGGCATGATCAGGTGTAAAATGGTCATTTTACCCAAAGGACAGTTAGCAGTGTTTGATTGAGTATGTTGTGGAAATTACAGCCGAAGGATTTCCGGAGCAGCAGCAGCAGCAGTAGACAGTCTGTTCCCGATCAGATCAGCAGCTACTTTGAGGTGAGTTACCTTCCAGTAGCGGTGGGTCTACGGCCACAATGCCGACCCACCAGTAGGAGTCGTATGATTAGATGATGGTCTTTGTGATATCATCTAGGTTGCTACTACCTGATATGATATATGCTAGCATGATATGTTATATGTGATAGAAATAGAGATCGGTTGTTAGGACCGAAGGGTAGTGCGGACACCCCAGAAATGTCTGACAGTACGTGATGATATGTTTGTATGCTGGCTTGTTATGTTATATGCGATAGAGGTAGTAGGAGGTGACCAGTCCCCGAGTTCGGTTGTTAGGACCGAAGGGTAGCCCAGACACCCCAGATATGTCTGATAATATGTTATGTATGATATATGTGTAAGTAGCAGTAGGGGGTGAAATAATCCCCGAGGATCGGTCGTTAGGACCGATGGGTAGTCAGCGCCCCAGAATAGCTTGACACGGGTAGTCAGCACTCCAGAATGGCTTTACATGGGTAGGACGGCACCCCTGAATGGAAGCACGGGTAGTCGACACCCCAGAATGGCCGTACCGGGTAGTCAGACACCCCAGAATAGCCTGGCAGTATGTATGTTATGTGTTAGTATGGTATGTGGTACGATGGGGGACCTCACTAAGCTTTGTGCTTACAGTTTACAGTTTTGGTTTCAGGTACCTCTTCATCAAAGGGGAAGGATCTGACGCGGTAGCGGCACATCATGCAGACACACTGGTTTCCGCATTTACTATATTTCTCTGGGATTTATACTCTGATATTTCGATTGGTTGTATGATTTGGCTTTTAGACATGGTTTACGTTGTGATGTGGTTTGATCAAACAATGTTTTTAATTATTAACGTTTTCTAAAGTAATGTTTTAAAAACGAAATTTTTGGACGTGGAAATTGGGTCGTTACAAGTTGGTATCAGAGCCCTAGTTTGAGGGATTCAGACACACCCTTGGGGGGGGGGGTGTCTGAACTCAAATCGAGGGGTCAAAAGATTTTGAAAAAGAAAACGGTTTCTAAAAGGTCAAGTAAAGTATTTTAAGAAGAAACGAAGTGTGTGATGTGCGCAACCGGCCGAGCTCAAGTAAGTATTCCCCAAAGTACCCATACAAGCTTATGTTGTGTTTATCAGTTTCAGTAGAACAGCATGCTAGAATAGGACTAAGGATCTAGTAGTGATGCCTTATGTGCCTGCTTTATGTGCTTCAATGTATGAAAATTGCATGCTAGAATCGAGTAGACAACATTAGGATAGTCTGTTAGGTTATGCCTGATAGTATGAGTTTAGCTCTGTATGCTAGATCAGTTTTTCTCTATGAGAGCGGATTGCTTGAGATTGTTCCCTTAGTTCGAATGCTGCTTGCTTTGTGCTTTATGGGACTCTGAGTGGCAGGAGTTAGCCATTAGGTGAATACGTCACGTCACATGTGGTCAGGGTTGAATAATCTTAGAGTGCTGGATTTGGCCCTATTGCGCAGCTCTCGTTTGAGTCTAACCGTTGTACGGATGAGCCTGTTACTCGAAGGATTATCCGAGCCTCACCACATGTGATGGTATTCAGGTAATGGTTAATTGGCGCTACTAAGAGGCCTTTAGCAGCTGAGGACCTGGTGGGGTGGAGCCTGAGATTTCCCTAGGGCAAGCCTAGGATGAGTATAGCAGTGATCAGCCGTAGTGGAAGGGATCTGGTGGAGTCGAGGCAGTCCTTGAAGAAGGTACGGATAGATGTGGAAGGTAGTATGGGCCCATACTACTGAAAGCAGAGGATCCGTACCCGAACCAAGGAAGGCCAAGATAAGACCAGGGAACTTGTAAGTAGTTGTGATCCCTCAGGAAGTATCAGTATCACTAATGATTGTTGTTATGTATTACAGAATGGTGGTACTTCGATCGAGGCCGATAGATGGCGGTTCAGGAGAGGGGTCAGGTTCCGAGCCGGTAGATGAGGGACTACGCGAGTTCATCGCGTCAGAGATCACCAGGGGTATCCTTGAGTCGACCCCCATTATCTTCGGGTCGATCAAGGAAGAGATCATCGAGTTGATGGAGGATCGCCTTAGGACGTTCAGGAGTGACATGGCATCTGGCCAGTCGGGATCTCGAATGTTGTCCTTTAAGGACTTCAGGGGCAGTGGTGCGCCGGATTTCCACGGGGTGAAAGAACCGATTGCTGCCAAGCGATGGATTGCAGACATTGAGTCTGAACAGTTGACTAGCTTCTGCCCCGAGGGGTCGAAGGTGAGGTATGCAGCAGGGTGTTTACGAGATCGAGCTCGAGATTGGTGGGAGTCAGTGGGTGACTCGTTGGGAGCCTCAGCTATTGAGGCTATGACCTGGTCGGACTTTGTGACCAGGTTCAAGGCAGAGTTTGCGCCGGCTGTCGAGCTGCAGCAGCTGGCCAGGGAGTTTTTGGACATGAGGCAGACTACTGAGACTGTGGCGGAGATCACCGCCAAGTTCCGGGAGAGGGCTTTGTTGGTGCCCTAGTATGCTGGTGATGAGGATATGAGGAGGACCCGTTATCATGATATGCTACGGGCTGACATCCAGGAGCATGTTAGCTTTTCAGCTTGCCCTAGCTTGGACTCCATGATTGCTAGGGCGAGGGAGAGGGAGATAGATTTGGAGCATATCTAGGAACGGAAGTCAGAGGAGGGACAGACAGGAGGGGCTTCGGGGAAGAAGCCCAAGGGATCAGATGGTAGGCTGAAAGGCCAGTCAGGACCGAGCCGCTGCAGGAAATGCGGCAGACCACACGAGGGGGCGTGCAGGTTGGGATCATCAGGCTGCTACAAGTGCGGCAAGTCTGGGCTCTATAGCAGGGATTGCACTGCTTCGGCAGCAGTTATTCAGACATCGGAGTTGCTGTGTTTCCACTGCAACCAGAGAGGCCACAAGAAAGCCAATTGTCCCCAGTTGATAGCTACAGCGCCGGTGAAGGCGCCAGCTCCAGCGACCCTGCGGATCACAGATGGCCGGCAGGGCAAGGCAGAGGCTCCAGTGGTGAGGAGCCGAGCATTTCAGCTGACCACCGAGGAGGCACGCGCAGCACCCGATGTGGTGACGGGTATGATTCTTCCCCTCTCATTTATTTATATGATGTTATGATATTGATATGTGCTCGGTATATGTATATATGTGTTAGGATCGTTCTATGTGAACGGTATCCCAGTCCAGGTGTTGTTCGACTCGGGTGCATCCCGATCATTTGTGTCCCTTGCGCTTAGCAAGAAGTTTCCTGAGTCTTCGGG
The DNA here is from genome assembly GCF_002870075.4 of Lactuca sativa. Classification (NCBI taxonomy): domain Eukaryota; kingdom Viridiplantae; phylum Streptophyta; class Magnoliopsida; order Asterales; family Asteraceae; genus Lactuca; species Lactuca sativa. The sequence goes on from NC_056625.2 coordinate 240,307,094, forward strand.
CATGTTGGATTGCCCTTTGGAGGTAGAGATTGCTGATGATCGATCGGTGCGAGCATCGATTGTGTTTCGGGATTGCGTGTTGCGTTTGTTTGAGGAGCGCTACTTGGTAGACTTGGTTCCCATTCCGTTGCGCGGGAACAAGGTGATTATAGGCATGGATTGGTTGAGCCCTAATGGGGCAGTGATAGATTGCACGCAGCAGTTAGTGCGAGTCAGGACCCCAAGTGGGGGAGAGTTGGTGATTCATAGCGAGAGGCCACATTGCGGACCCACTGTATGTTCAGCAGCGAGGGCTAGGCGCTATCTTCAGCAGGGATGTGCAGGATATGTCGCGTACGTGATGGATACCCGGGAGGCGGGTAAGGAGACAGTGAGCGAGGTTCCGGTGGTGTGGGATTTCGCAAATGTCTTCCCAGAGGAGCTTCATGGGATACCCCCGGAGCGACAGGTGGAGTTCAGGATTGACCTCGTTCCTGGTGCGGCTCCGATAGCCAAGGCACCGTATCGGCTGGCTCCTCCTGAGATGCAGGAGTTGTCTACGCAGCTGTAGGAGCTGCTAAACAAGGGATTCATTAGACCGAGCAGTTCACCCTGGGCAGCCCCGATTCTGTTTGTGAAAAAGAAGGATGGGTCGCATCGGATGTTTATAGATTACCGGGAGCTGAACAAGGTAACGGTGAAGAACCGTTACCCACTCCCAAGGATTGATGATCTCTTTGACCAGCTTCAGGGAGCATCTTGGTTCTCCAAGATTGATTTGCGTTCGGGTTATCATCAGATGAGGGTCAGGGAGGAGGATATGCAGAAGACCGCATTTCGGACGCGCTATGGCCACTATGAGTTCGTGGTGATACCGTTTGGGCTCACCAATGCTCCTGTCGCGTTCATGGACCTCATGAACCGCGTATGCATACCGATGTTGGATCGGTCTGTGATAGTCTTTATCGATGACATCTTGGTTTATTCCAAGACACTGGAGGAGCATGAGGAGCATCTGAAAGAGGTTTTGGAGACCCTAAGGAGGGAGAGCTTGTATGCCAAGTTCTCCAAGTGTGAGTTTTGTTTGTGTGAGGTGCAATTTCTTGGACACCTTGTCAACTAAAACGAGATTCTGGTCGATCCGGCCAAGGTCTAGGCCGTGATGCGGTGGGAGGTTCTGAAGTCTCCATCTGAGATTCGGAGTTTCTTGGGATTAGCAGGCTACTATCGGAGGTTCATTCAGGATTTCTCCAAGATAACCGTACCCCTGACGCGGCTGACGAAGAAAGCCGTGGTCTTTCGGTGGGGGCCCGAGCAGCAGGCTGCGTTTGATACACTAAGACAGAGATTGTGCGAGGCGCCAATCTTAGCCCTGCCAGAGGGCGTAGAGGATTTTGTGGTTTACTGTGACGCGTCCATTTCAGGTTTGGGCACGGTACTGATGCAGAGGGGGCATGTCATTGCCTACGCTTTGAGGCAGCTCAAGCCTCACGAGGCGAACTACCCGACGCATGACTTGGAGTTGGGGGCGGTGGTTTTTGCCCTCAAGATTTGGCGGCATTACCTCTACGGGGTTTGATGTACCATCTACACGGACCACAAGAGTTTGAGGTACCTCATGGATCAGCCGAATCTGAACATGAGGCAGCGGCGGTGGTTGGACGTGGTGAAGGATTATGATTGTGAGATCCTTTACCACCCAGGGAAGGCCAATGTGGTGGCCGATACGCTTAGCCGCAAGGCGGCTCCGATCAGGGATATTTGCATGAGGATGACCGTAGTGACTCCCTTGTTGGAGCGAATTCGGGAGGCTCAACAGGAGGCTATCAAGGAGGAACATCGGAAGAGCGAGCGTGTGGTGGGTCAGGTTTCCTCCTTCGATTATGATAGCCGAGGACTATTGACACTACACCGCAGGGTGTGCGTGCCGTATCACGGAGGCGTGCGCCAGATCTTGATGGAGGAGGCGCACAAGTCCCGATTCTCTATTCATCCCGGGGCGACGAAGATGTATAAGGATCTTCGTCTAGATTATTGGTGGCCCTGCATGAAGCAGGATGTGGCATGGTATGTCGAGCGGTGCTTGACCTGCAGGAAGGTCAAGGCCGAACATCAGAGGCCGCATGGGAAGATGCAACCGTTGGACATTCCGTTGTGGAAATGGGAAGATATCACGATGGATTTTATCACAAAGCTTCCTAGGAACGCGCGTGGAGTAGATTCGATTTAGGTCATCGTGGATCGATTGACCAAGAGTGCTCACTTTATTCTGATTCAGGAGAGCATATCGGCCGAGAAATTGGCCGACATCTATATTAGGGAGATTGTGGCGCGGAACGGGGTGCCGGTATCGGTTATCTCGGACAGGGATGTGCGTTTTACTTCCAGGTTTTGGAAGAGGTTTCACGAGGAGTTGGCACTCGTCTGCATTTTAGCACTGCCTTTCACCCGCAGACGGATGGTCAGAGCGAGCGGACCATCCAGACTTTGGAGGATATGTTGCGGGCATGCGTGCTAGATTTCGGTGGTAGCTGGGATACCTATCTTCCCTTGGCTGAGTTCTCGTACAATAACAACTACCACGCGAGTATTGACCGTCCCCCATTCGAGATGTTGTACGGACGGAGGTGCAGGACCCCGATATGCTGGGGTGAAGTTGGCCAGAGGGTCATGGGGAGCACCGAGGTGGTGCTCAGGACGACCGAGAGGATCCAGCAGGTTCGGAGCAGGCTTCAGACTGCTCAGAGTCGGCAGAAAAGTTACGCCGACAAGCGTCGATCCGACTAGGAGTTCCAAGTCGGGGATATGGTTCTCCTGAAGGTGTCGCCTTGGAAAGGCGTCATTTGATTCAGGAAGCAGGGCAAGTTGGGTCCGAGATTTATCGGACCGTTTAGGGTTGTAGCCCGGGTGGGCAAGGTGGCGTATAGACTGGATCTGCCAGTCGAGCTCAGTCAGATTCACAACACTTTCCATGTTTCTCAGTTGCGGAAGTGCTTAGTGGACGATTCAGCAGTAGTGCCGTTGGAGGATATTCAGGTTGATGACAGCCTGAGTTACATTGAGCGCCCAGTCGCAATCCTCGACAGGAAGTCGAAGGATTTGAGGAACAAGAGGGTGGAGCTAGTGAAGGTGCAATGGCAGCACCGCAAGGGTTCGGAGTGGACTTGGGAGCCGGTGGAAGAGATGATGGAGCATTACCCCGAGTTGTTTCAGGATCGAGCAGCAGACTTCGAGGACGAAGTCTAAAATAAGTGGGGGAGATTCATAGCACCTGATTCCTGGTACGTAAGATATATCTGAGTATTTTGTATTTTTGGCCGTAGACTCGGCGAGTTGGAGGCCCGACTCGCCGAGTAGAGACGAGACTTGGGGCGCGGTTAAGTTGGTGACTCGGCGAGTCCATATTAGGGACTCGGCGAGTCCGCGCTGTCTGATGAAACCCTAATTTCCAAGGGTTTGCACCCTATTTAAACGACCATTTGCGCCCCAACTCCGCCCCATTCACCCTCAGAAGCTCTCCATACGTTCTAGCCCTTGTTCTTGTGAGTTTGAGGCTTATTAGTGTGTTTCCTTGAAGATTTTGAGAAGGAAGAGGAGTAGATCAAGAGGAAGGGAAGGAAGCCAAGCATCTCTGTGTTCTCTCAGTAATTTCTTTGAGGTATAACTCGTTATCCCTCTGTTTCTATGCTTGTTACTCCATTAAAGTCCTTCTTGAGCCTTTCCGCAAGCTTGCATGTGCAATATAATTCGTAATAAGATGATTGGACTCTAGATCTAGGCATGATTGAGCTCCAGGAGCTCAGATCTACTGCCTTTATGGACCCATATTGCATAGAGACCCTAGATCTACTCATTTGGTGCATTTTGAACCCTAAAACTCTCATGGGTGAATATTTACACGTAAAGTTGGAAACTTTACGTGTTATTCATGCTCTAGGAACCCAGATCTATGGATAGCATAAGCTGGATTCAAGCAGAATCCAGCATATAATGACTGCATGGTAACGACTCGGCGAGTCTGCTCGCAAGTCTCCAAGTTTGTCCCCTTTTCGTTGTTTGAGTGGGAGTAGTGAGTCACCGGGTGTGACTCGGTGAGTTGGAAGCCAAACTCATCCATGGAGGAACTCGGCGAGTCAATGCCCTGACTCGGCGAGTTCAAGGCAATCTTTTTAGATCAAGAACAGACTCGGCGAGTTGGTCATACAACTCGGCGAGTCACAACATAAAGTGTTCTTCGGATGAAGATGAACTCGGCGAGTTGTTCATACAACTCGACGAGTAGGATGAAGGACTTGAACATCAGTTTGGAAGGATAACTCGTCGAGTCAACGCCTAACTCGACGAGTAGAAACGGGACCCAAGTCGGTCGATTGGACAGGGACTCGGCGAGTTGGCGAGCCAACTCGGCGAGTCGGGTCAACTGAAAGTTGACTCTGACTTTGACTTAGGGCATGATCAGGGGTAAAATGGTCATTTTACCCAAAGGATAGTTAGCAGTGTTTGATTGAGTATGTTGTGGAAATTACAGCCGGAGGATTTCCGGAGCAGCAGCAGCAGCAGTAGACAGTCTGTTCCCGATCAGATCAGCAGCTACTTTGAGGTGAGTTACCTTCCAGTAGCGGTGGGTCTACGGCCACAATGCCGGCCCACCAGTAGGAGTCGTATGATTAGATGATGGTCTTTGTGATATCTTCTAGGTTGCTACTACCTGATATGTTATATGCTAGCATGATATGTTATATGTGATAGAAATAGAGATCGGTTGTTAGGACCGAAGGGTAGTGTAGACACCCCAGAAATGTCTGACAGTATGTGATGATATGTTTGTATGCTGGCTTGTTATGTTATATGCGATAGAGGTAGTAGGAGGGGACCAGTCCCCGAGTTCGGTTGTTAGGACCGAAGGGTAGCCCAGACACCCCATATATGTTTGGTAATATGTTATGTATGATATATGTGTAAGTAGCAGTAGGGGTGAAATAGTCCCTGAGGATCGGTCGTTAGGACCGATGGGTAGTCAGCACCCCAGAATAGCTTGACACGGGTATTCAGCACCCCATAATGGCTTGACACGGGTAGGACGGCACCCCAGAATGGCCGCACGGGTAGTCGGCACCCCAGAATGGCCGTACCGGGTAGTCAGGCACCCCAGAATAGCCTGGCAGTATGTATGTTATGTGTTAGTATGGTATGTGGTACGATGGGGGAACTCACTAAGCTTTGTGTTTACAGTTTATAGTTTTGGTTTCAGGTACCTCTTCATCAAAGGGGAAGGAGCTGGCGCGGTAGCGGCACATCATGCACGCACACTGGTTTCCGCATTTACTAGATTTCTCTGGGATTTATACTCTGATATTTCGATTGGTGGTATGATTTGGCTTTTAGACATGGTTTACGTTGTGATGTGGTTTGATCAAACAATGTTTTTAATTATTAACGTTTTCTAAAGTAATGTTTTAAAAACGAAATTTTTGGACGTGAAAATTGGGTCGTTACATGAAGTTTTTGGGTTGTGAGGTTACGCCCTGCGTAAGAGGGAGTACACCCCACGTACTCAGTCAACTACCCCGATGGTGGTCTTCTGCGAGGCTTTGCATATGCTAAGCATACTTCTGGAGTACGCCCCACGTATTTGCATGGGTCAGCCTTGTTGAGTTGACTCGGCTGACTTAGTGGGTTTGACCAGTTGACTTTGACCAAATTTGACCTTGAGGGTATTTTGGGATTTGAATGGAATTGGTCATTAGGTGGAAATAGGTATCGTTTAGAGAGCTGTAATTCGGAGTCGGGCCACATCAGTTATGTTCAGTTTGCGAGGTGAGTTTTCCTCACTGTACTTGCGGGTTGAAGGCACCAATGTCGACCCATTGGATTGACATTTTGTTATACATTATATTGTACTGAAATGTTTTGTTAGATCGATATCTTGGTATATAGGATGATGCTATGCTTAGTGATCTGTAGATCTGTTTAATAGTTGTAGACTGTTATATGATTATCTGTTATATGTGCACATGTTTGGTTGGTGGCTGAGGCTTCACTACTTTGTGCATAAGCCAGCAGGCCGGGGCACACCAACCCAATGGTTGATTGGACCCGTAGTACGTTGGCATTCCAACCTGATGGTTGAGGGGCCTGGGGTATTCCAACCCGATGGTTGATTGGACCCATAGCATGTTGGCATTCCAACCCGATGGTTGATTGGACCCATAGTATGATGTTATTCTATACCTGTTGTTTGTTTGTGTGTTGGTACTTTGGGGGAACTCACTAAGTTTTAAGCTTACAAATTTGGGTTATGTTTTAGGTACATCAGATGATCGCAGGAAGGAGAAGGCGTGATCGTGCACCTCCTCGTGTTTTGTTTTATGATTTTGGGAAAACTCTGATATTAAACATGTTTTGAAAACTATTTTGTAAACAATCATGATTTGTGGATTGCTTTTAAAAGTTTAAAAATTTCATGAATTTATGGATGTTACAGAGTCTCCTCACAGTACTTACAGGTCGAAGGCACCAATGCTGGCCCATTGGATTATGTTATAGTATGTGCGTGTAGTCTTTATGACTCATGTTCTATGTGTTGTATGCATGTGTGCCTGTTTCCTATATGTATGTGGGGTGAAATAGACCCAATAAAACCTTGTGCTGACCTATGATTTGAAATAGACTCAGGGGTGAAATAGACCCGGTACAACCTTGTGCTGAGATATGAGTTGAAATAGACTCGTGGGTGAAATAGACCTTGCACAACCTTGAGCTAGCATATATGTATGGTATGTTATTTTGGAGAATTCACTAAGCTTTGTGTTTACGGTTTATGTTTAACATGTTTCAGGTACTTCCGGCTCCAAGGGAAAGGGCCCGGGTTAATCGCATCACACGCACCCATGATTTCCGCATGTTGAGTCTAATGTATTTCTGGATGATTGTCGTTATACTTTGATTTTAAGATTATGTTTTTTTTTGTAAACAATGAATGGTTGGTGGTTTTATCTAATCTAAAAATGAAAATTTTGATTATAAATTTTTGGGATGTTGTATAACCCGATAAAACTCTCAAATCTAGAGCAAAATTCCACAATAACCCAAAATGTTGTCAGAACCCTGATCGGATCAACCCAAATACCAACTCTGCCGACGCGACATGCCAAAACTGGACTCTGCGTAGACCGAAGGTCACAGCTGAAAAATCGAACAATTTCGCTGCAATATCTAAACTTGCACTACCCAAAGACAACCGCCAAACCCGAGCTTCCTAAAACAAAATCCCACAACCAGACAACCAAGGGTACGCACCCAGAAACCTAGATATACAACTGACAAAACGTTGATAAAGGGATGACGCACCAACTGCACCTTCAACTATTGCTACTCGAAACCCTCAAACAACCCCCAAATGTTGACGAGGAATGGAATGGCCAATCGATCGAAATAAACCGACAAACTAAACCCAAAGATCTCATATATTGTTGAACGAATCCCATACATAAATACACATACTGAACTTTGAAGTTGATCAACATATCAACCCGTGCGCATCTTGAACAAAGATAACTGACTGATACCACGAGCTAAACATGCTCTCTAATACACAACTGAGCGCACTCCTCTATTAAGATCCCCTTGGCGCTTCCAAAAGGAACTACCGACAACACCGAGCTCCTTGCCCAACAACTTTCTGCTATGAGGACAACACATGCGCCCCTGAAGACATAAGACATAATCCTGACGGCAATTTGCTACACGATCTGACCAATCCTTGAATTCTCCATGACCATGAAAAATACTATTTCGTTAAAAAACCATAGGTATCTGCTAGACAGGTTTTAGTTACCCAACGGGAGCATATACCTGATCTAGCAGGGAAAAGTTCCAAAAAAATAATAACTAGAATCAGTTTCAAATTTTAGGAATTAGAGCCGAAACCGGTCATATTGGTTCATGTTCTAGAACAGCCGGTTCCTATGTGGTCTAGTTTCGATGTTGTTTGTTTGCAATTTAATGGAATGAATTATATAAGAACCTTATTCACTAAATCGTATCTACATGAGTTAATGACTGTCCTAAAAAATATGAGTGAATCACTAAACTTCATGATGTATGTCAAATAATGCTTTTAAACATCATGATGTAAAATGGATCACCTTGTGTTCCTTCAATCATGATTGGAGGTGGTCAAACTTTATGTTTGGTTTCAGATACTTGTCTTTATCATCACTGTAACTATAACAGGAACGTGAACATGGTTGTCTTCAAGTCCAAAAAACTGTTAATTCCCATATATTTAATTGTGAGATAATGTATAAAAGTCCAAAAAATATTTGGAGAAAATAAGAAAAACATAGTTAATCAGTGAAAGAATGTTGTATGGCAGATTGTCTAAAAGTGATGCCGAGGGCAACGGGGTTGTTAAATATTTGGTAATCTGGATAAAATCAATTGCTTCATCTTTCTAAAGATGAATGCCTACACTGATTTATTGTTTTATCTTGCTAATTGATTGCTGAATTTTTATAATTGACACTCAATTCATTTAAACTTGGTTCTGAAACACCAAAACAATCTAATATTAATCAACGTGGTATATCTTATTGTGAGTGCGCACTAAAACTCGAAGACAAGGTAGTCTAATTAGCCAATGGGTGTTACTGCAATCCAAAAAACATAATATATCTCTGATATCTATTACAAATATACAACGTTCAATAGCATGCTAGATCACCTATTCAAGTACCCTTTATTAAACCAAGTATATTAAAATTTCTTAGAACTTTAAATGATTAACAAAACTGAAACCCCCAGTCACTTACTTAGACTACTTTGCCAGGTAAAACAGGAATCTTTTGTGCAAACTTGAACATAATGAAAAAGATTGACTTCAAATTTTGCAAATAAAAAGGAAAAGAGAAGTGCAACTGAATTTACAGTCAAGAATGTGTCACAATAATGGGTAAAACCATACATTTAAGAAACCTAAATGCCAATTACACAGTAAAACAAGGAATGTCTGGTTCTTCCTTTGGCACAAGCTTACCAATCAGCTTAAGCAAAGAAGCATCTAAAGATCTAGCTTTTATATGATCAAGTAACATTGATACAGTTGAAGCATCAAGTGAGAAGCCTTTTCCTTCCATTTCCAGTAAAAGCATCTCTATGTTATCATGTTGTTGGTTCTTTAGAAATCCTTGGAGAAGAATACGGTAAGTCACATCATTTGGCGAGCAGCCTCTCTTTTCCATTTCAATAAACAAATCTTTTGCTTCCCCCATCACACCTTCCCGGCAAAACCCACCGATCATTGTATTATATGTCCAAATATCAGGTGTTAAACCTTTAACAATTAGTTCATTGAAAAGGTTCCTTGCAATATCAAACTTCCCGCTTTTAATTGCACCATCAATAACTATATTGTACACAATAATATTTGAGTTTAGGTTGTTGTCACCTATTAAATAGAATAAAGAAAGTGCTTTCTCCACTTGATTGTTGTTGCATAGACCCTCCAAAATTATTCTGTAAGTGCATTCATCCGGAATCAGGTTGTGTGCTCGCATATCATTATAAACTCCATGAGCATCTTTACAACGTCCAACTCGAAACAATCCATGTAGCATGGTACTGTAAGTGATCACATCGGGTTTCATACCTTTTTTAGTTATTTCATTAAACAAATGCATGGCCTCTTCTATCTTCAATTTCTTGCAATACCCATTCACTAAACTATTATAAGTGATAATATCAGGGACCACACCTCGAAATTCCATTAAATCAACAACTTCCCTTGCTTTGCTCATTTCGCCTCGCAAACAATACCCATCAATAAGTGAATTGTATGTCACTATATCGGGATCCTTGCCTTTTTGGATCATTAAGTTGAAGACACCTTTTGCATCTTCAACATTACCTTCTTTGCAAAGTGCATCCACTAATATATTAAAAGTATGAACATCTGGGGAAATCCTTTGTTGTTCCATTTCTTTGAGCATTTTATCAACCTCCTCCCAATGACATAAGTTACAAAGGCCATGAATCAGAGAGGTGTAAGTGACAACATCAGGTAGAATGCCTTTTTGGAAGACCATTTCTTTGTAGAGCTTTAAAGCATCATCTACCATTTTGTCCTTGCAAAGACTATCAATGATGGTGTTATATGTGACAACATTAGGTTTACAATCCTTTTCGTCCATTAGTTTAAGCAAAGCAATGGCTGTATCATTAATGCCAAATTTGCAAAGCCCTTTGATCATAGTGTTGTACATAATTGCATTAGGTTCACAAAGTTTCTCTTTAATCAGTTTCTTGAATAATTTTTCTGCTTCGAAAATCCTATCTTCTAAGATGAGTCCATTTAAGAGTGTACTAAAGGTGCAGACATCAGGTAAAATAGCACGTTTGAAGCCATAGCCAAGGACTACAAATCCTTCACTGGAGTGGTGCATTTGGCAACAACACTTTATCACAACGTTAATAGTGTACACATCGATAGGTATATGAATGGCATTCATTTGTTTAAAAAGCTCAATTGAACTAGAAAAGTGTTTCATATTAGTAACAGCTTGCAACAACTGGGTGAATTTAACGACTGATGGCAGAGGTTTTCTCTGTGTCATTTCATCGAACAGTTTGTGGACATCGTCAGGGTTAGTAAGCTTTTCAGACATAGATCGAGAATGATTAAAAACTGTTTGATGATTGAAAGCATAAGTTGAATCAAACGGTGCTAAAATCGTTTTGGGGGGAGAGAATCCGGTAAATAATTCTATAAATGATGAAGGATTTCTGAAAGAAATAAGGGAAGAATGAGCAGTACCTTTCAATTTGTAAAGGAGATGGGAGACGACGAAAGATGAAACGATCGTCATCACCACCTTCTCACTACGAATCAATAAAACACTATTTTCAATTTACTCACACGGATTTGGTATTAGCATTTTCGCATTTACAGGTTATTTTATTTTTATCTTTATTTTACGACTAGGGTTTCAATGTTTTATAAGTCAGTTTTTAAGGTGAACACGATCGGTTTCTGGGTTCGACCCTAGGTCAACCCAATTTCAAGAATAATTATGTTTTTTCTTATTTTCTTGTACACAATCAAGTTCAAACATGGGAAAAAAAAAACATAAAAACAACTTCAAACATTATATATATATATATATATATATATATATATATATATATATATATATATATATATATATATATATATAAAATAAAACATAATATCAAAATAAATATAGTTTTAGATGAATATATATATAAAATACATACATGAAAAAGTTTCATATATATATATATATATATATATATATATATATATATATATATATATATATATATATATATATATATATATATATATATATATATATGAAAAAGTTTCATAAAATTTTAAATGAATACAAATACATCAAAAAGTTTCATAATATTTACCATGTGTTTTATTCAATTTAAGATAAATATAAATAGACGTAAAACGATCATCAAAATTTGTTATGAAAAATGTTTCATTTTTTGTGTGTTTTTTTATTCAATTTAACCGGTTCAATTGTTTTTTTTTATTTTTATTTTTTGTAAAAGTTGTCCGATTCGTTCCGGTCCAAAAATAAGCATAAAATCGATGCTAGTAAACCACTCCCCTTCCCATTCCCAGTTCAACCAGAGAAATTCGTGATCCGAACATTAAGATAGAGTAAAGCACACAAGCAACTAAGATAGAAGGAACTGGAACAAGGTTTACTCAACTCATCTCGACACGCATCTTGACTCAACTAGACTCGTGACAACCTATATAAATTCTTTTAGGTTATTTAATGAAAAGAAATTATCTGATTCATTGAACCCTATCTTCAAACTGGATTTTAAAACAATGTTTTAAAAATTATCTGATTCATTGAACGCTATCTTCAAACTGGATTTTAAACAATGTTGGTTTACATCCAACATTGCCGAAAACTTTAGCTTAGTTTTAAACAATGTTTTAAAAATTGGTTTTTTAGTTGAACCGATAGCCAATATGGCTATCAGTTTAAATTTTTCTTAGCCCTACTTTTACACCAAAAGAAGATATGGGTGACAAAGTTATCAAATAGAACCATTGTCCTTGGAAAAGAAGCAAAATCTGAAAATTTTTGTAACTCCAAATGTGCCACTAAAGCGAATAAAAAACGCCCTCCAACCAACGCTTTATCAACCCTGAGCACCGTATAGAAGAAAACTAAAGCTGCCAATCTTCAAAAGAAGAAAACATACAATTATCCAAACCCCACCATTTAAGGATTTAAGGACCTGTATATAAAGATCCATAGCCAAACGACAGGAAAACAGATGATTCATGTTTACAGAAAGAGAATCACAAGTAGCGTAAGTCAAAGACGGGACATCCAAACCCTTGGAATGAAGATTTTGACGAGTCAGGAGCTTGTCAAGCACCAACCGCCACGCGAAAATCTACATACATCAAAAAGAAAATCTTTGTAACTGTTATAAAGGAGGTCATTTAGATGCATCTATCTTGAACCATATTGATTTGGAACTCCTATTTTTTTCATCTTATGCTAATTAACTATTTAATTAATTAAAATATTTTGCCTATATAAGATGATTATTTCATGTTTGTGTACTCGCAATAAAATAAATAGTTTGAATGATGATATATGTTCGACAGAACTAAATATGGATATGATGATCAAGCTTTTGAAAGCCTAATAGGTATTTGGGTGATTTGAGGGTTTCAATTTATATTCATATATTTTTCATTCTATTTTCTTTAGATTTCAAGAAAATATTTATGATTGTATATTTAGAGGCAAAAGATGACTATTTAAAGTTATTTGTTACAATTAGTTAAATATGTATTATATTTATGATTGTATATTTAGAGGCAAAAGATGACTATTTAAAGTTATTTGTTACAATTAGTTAAATATGTATTCTCTTAGTATGCAAAATCATATAAAATGTTTTTTATTTGATTCCATTGTTGGATCGGTAACTAATATAATTATATTATTAATGGATATTTACACAAATGAGTGTGATTATAAAATTTTGACAACGAGTGGTTCAATTTCAATGTAAAAGAATGCAAAATAAATTTATCAGATAAGTTTTAATTATAAAATCATCATATTACTTTATGTTTTTTGCTATGTTATAAGCATTTATTAATAATTGATACATATGAGACATCCATACCTTATAAGATGGTCATGTAAATGAGAAAAGATACAAATTAACTACAATGCTAAAAACCATATAAAAAGTAACAAGAGATTAAACTTAAAAAATAGCATACAAAAAATAACACAATGGATGTATATGTATACCAACTTACAAAGTGTATATCTCAAGTATTTTGATTCACAAACAAATACAAACTCTCCATAAATATGTTAATCAAAATTCATAATAAATAAATTTACACTTATAAATATTATAATTAATTTTATAACTAATACAGTATCCCTGCTTTGCGGGGGTTGGATTTGCATTCTACTGTTTCCGAAAGGAAGCAAAGTACAATGCTATAGCATTTACTCCAAGGTAAGTTTTTGGTCTCTATATGAAACGCCATTTAACATAAACGAAGATTAGATTTAAAAAGATAGTCATAAAACGTAACAAATAGCTCCACTTATGGATATGTAAGTCGTATTTCTTTATCCAAAAGTATCTGATAGCTAAAGCTTATATACTTTTATTGAACAAAAATGTCTTAAGTAACATACAATGTTAAAAATAAAGATTAAAAATTTAAGAACTTTTAATGGGTATTAATGTTTTTTGTTATTGAAATAGTATGTCCCAAGGGATATTGGGAAGGGTAGAAGTGGTATAGAAAAGTAAACATCCTACTTACATTTACTGTTATATCATTCAAATTTAGAAAAGTTAACTATTATCCTTACTTAAGTATGATGGTAAAAGTAAGCACCACTTACAACAACGTACTTTGAAAAAATTGTAGAAACCTACAAATTTTTGTAACTTATCTTGAATAAGTGAATAGCAAGTTGGTTTAGTTCTCCATATAATGTAAGAATCGAAGTTTCAAATCTCATCCATTTACACATCTGTGGAACTGAAACGACAAAAAAAAATTACATTCCAATAATCATAATTTAGAAAAAATTATTCATCCTCTTAATGCATGACATGTATCAGTTTTGATTAAGGAGCATCTATATACCTTTTTTTTTTTTTATTTAAGGTTTAACCACTCAAGTTTGTATTAAGAAGGTTTGTGTTTTTTAATTTCATTTCAATGAAACTCAAAATCAAATTTTACTACTTACCCGTTTTTCCGGAAGACCACATTCTATTATACCATTTTACACGTGGAACAAATTGGAAGAAAATGTATTCTCATTACTTTCTTCAAAGCGTCTAAATATTCCATACTAACTTGCTAACATACAACTTAAGTAACAAAGAAAGATGCTAACATGAAGATGTAACAATAATTAACCGCTAAATATCAAAATTATAGTTTTTAACTATAGTGAAATGACACTTTACTTGTCAATAATTATCAAATATCCCAACATTACCCTCTAAAATAAACAGGACAACAAAAACCATGAACAATAAGGGAACTGAAGAATATAACAGTAAAAGCAACATCAGGAGCTTCAATATCCACATAAATGAACCACAAATTCCAATATTACACTTGAAGAACTTGTAAGTGACATCAGTGTCATCTTATTGTTGTTTTTTTGTCTGTTACTTTTTTTTTTTAACAAAAAAATCTTGTATCCATAAGTGATTATAAACAATCACTTCAATTTCAAAATGTAAATGAGGAAAAACAAAACATACACTTGGAGGTGGTTAGAGGTGGGAGAAGGGTTGAGATTTCAATATTTTATATTGTTGTGGGTGATATAATCCCTCTAAAAATCAATGATCAGGTCAGAAATTTATAATCTTTCTAAAATTTCTTTATTTCTTCACCATGTTAAGAATCAGTTATAAAAACAGGTTCCTGTTGATGGAGTTTTAGTATCTGGTGACTCTCTATCCATTGATGAATCAAGCATGACTGGAGAGAGTAAAGTAATAAGTTTCAAAACAATAAATAAATAAATAAATAAATAAATAAAATTCTACATGATTCTTCTGTAAAGTGACTTTATTATTTTCTTTTATGGTTCAGGTTCATAAGGATCACAAAGCATGACTTTAATGTCTGGTTGCAAGGTTGCAAACATTATAGGTTAGCTTTATAAAATTTCATCCTTATTTTTGTTGGCAACAACAAAATTATATCAGAAATTAGGGGTAAATACGTATTTTTGCAACAACTTTTTTCATTTTCCTCCAATTTCTGCAAAAGAGTGTTTTTTCATATGAAAAATATTCGTGGTGATTCAAACCCATGGTGTTGATATGTAGAGCTCATAATTGATCATTTCCTGAACGACACATATGAAATGAAATAATTTAATTCCCGATATCCAAACAAGTAAATTTCATGACTATTATTATGACATGTTCTTGACTGTAAATCCAAAATCAACCGACCCCATGTTAGAAAAAACTGTTAAAGCTTTTCCAACACTGATTGGGGAAAAATATAGAATGAAGACAAATGATTTTAGGTCACAGTACCTGAAAAAAACACCAATCAACTGTAGGAAATGGGATTTTAATAGGTGGGCGGAGACACGACGAATTAGAAGAAAATTACTTGGGTTGTTCTTCCTCATGTTCTCCTTCCGGTCCTTCTTGATGTTGTTATTTTTTTTTCCGGCAGCAAAGGAAGATGGAGACGGTAGTGGAGCAAGTGGAAAAACCCTAAAACCTAGATCGCCACTTCAAGCATACCGCCCTCCTAATGAAATCAATTTGAGGCATGAAGAAATCGATTTCAGGTGTCACAAGGAGTCTGATGTTGAGAGAAATAGAAAGGAAATTGGGATTTATGGAGCCTTGTCAACAGGAAAAAGAAAGAGGATGGAGATAAGGCGGTGGCCATAAAAGGTGGAAGGATCTGGTCGGTATGATCAAGGGTGAGTAAGCAAGGAGATGTTGAAGAAACAAAGGGAAGAAGCCACGTATCCTGATAGTCTTAGGAGCTTGGTGGTGGTGGAATAAACTTATGCATAAAAACAGAGAAATTAAATAAAAAAAGCCACCGATTAGAACGATTAGAACATAGAACTGTTCAAAGGGGCTTTGGATTTAATATATATATATATATATATATATATATATATATATATATATATATATATATATATATATATATATATATATATATATATATATATATATATATATATATATATATATACTAGTTTATAACTCGTGGAAATCACAGTTATAAAATTAATTAAACTTTTATAATAAAAATATATAATTATTAATCAATTGTTTTAAATAAATTATTAATTAAGAGATATATCAAAATTTTAAAGTTATTATAACTTCAAATTTAACATATGATTAGAAAATATAAATTTGAATTTTGAAATGGTTGCCTAATATATTTACATGACACATGACATAATATTAATGAGTACTTGTATTAGAGTGACACTTGTCACAATGAGATTAAAACTATTCATTTATTAGAATATATATATATATATATATATATATATATATATATATATATATATATATTATATATACCCTAATAAATAAGAATGATTTTGCCACATGTCCTTCTCTCATTCAATTTGCCACATGTCATTTTGTCATAATTCAGAGATATATTTATTTTCCACTTGTCATTTATTTCATTTTCCATTTCTAATATATTATTAATTAGTTTTCATAAAGTAAACCTACCATAATGATATTAATTTCAAATTTTAAATTTTAAATTTCAATTTCAATTTCAAATAAATTTACAGTTTAAACATTTGTATTTAACATTTTGTTATAATTAACCTGTTTAGTATACGGGTCTGATAATTAAACAATAATTTTAATTTATTTATTTTTTGCATGTTTTTTTCTCATAATTTTTATTTATTTCAAATTTCAAATTCAAATAAACTTCTCATTTAATCGTTTCTATTTAACATTTTGTTTTAAATCAACCCGTATAATATACGGGTTTCACAACTAGTATATATATATATATATATATATATATATATATATATATATATATATATATATATATATATATATATATATATATATATATATATATATATATATATATATATATATATATATATATATATATCATTATTATATACAAAAAGCTTTTTTGCTTGAGGCGAGTTCGTGCACTACACGCATCAGTGTTTTTTGGCGCGTCTGGGATTCTCCTCCTTCTTCTTGTGCGCGTAGGATTGGAGATTTCAAAAAAAAAGAGGGCAACCTTCATCCAGGTGAGTCATCTTTGTTTCATTTTGAAGATGACACGTTTCATGATGGAGGACACCTGGTTTCTTTTTTCCTCTTTCCCAATGCATAGTAGTCGGATTGTTCCACCGCTCTTTTCCTTTTCCTCCAATGTCTTCTCCCTCTTCCCCATTTGATTCAACGATTCTCCATTTTCTCTTCCATTTTCTCTCTCAGGTCGTAAACCAAAAATCATCTAATACCCCTCGTCAGTTTTTCTCTGTCGATCAAACCATGGTTGTCAGGTAATCTCTTTTTCTAGCATTCTCTATCTATTTGATTTTGCGTTCTCATCACTTTTTCTTTTAATATTTGGAATCTGCAGGGTTGCGTTGTTGGTAGAACTTCGAGGTTTTATCATCAGTGGAGGTTCTACATGCCCTCACCTTTTACACCTGTGGTTTCTTTTCTCCAAGCCCTTAACATATGGTGTCGTTCTGGCTCATCCTTCTCCAGACTCCAAGCATATTCACCATTCCACTGAATATATAGAATTATGTTGTCCAAACTGAATCATCGGCTTTCACCGCCTCCTCTGCCTTATCGGTCGCTAATAGCTTAGTTGTTTTCTTCTACTGGCACTTGACCCACCTCAAAATCTTTCCCTTAATTAGTTCTTCTTTCTCTCCATCGTCTTCTTCTTTCTCTATAAAAATGGGAACAAAAGAACAAAAACTCCATGGAAATGTCTTGACGATTTGGGTAATTTTTGTTGTAGCTTGTCTCTTGTTTCTATTCTTGTCGGTAGTTTAAAGTTCAATTTTCGAGTTTGGTTATCTGAGTCTAATTTTTTGGAACTGAATAGTAGGTCGATAAATTCCACGGTCGATCTCACACAACGTTTGAAGCCCTGTTCCCTGACTTCCTTCATCAATCTTGTTTTCTTGAAAATTGAACGAGCCCTAATTTATTGCAAATCACCTGAAAATTAGGTATTATTGTTCTATGAAGTTCTTTATGTTAATAATAGTATTTGTTTATTTGTATTAGGTTTGATTATCTCTGCCATGTCAAACTCTCTATGTTCATCTATTTTTCCTTCTCATTCCAACGCTGACCATTTAATCTTCTTTTCTGTTGTTCTTGACTGTTCAGGTTCAATAGGTTCTTCTCCCTCTTTTAGTTTGACTTTTTGTGGGTCTTGTTGCTAATTATGTTCTATAGTTATATTAGATTTTTGATGTTCCTTTCAGGTTCCATTTAATTTTCATGGCTGGTCTTTCAAGATAAGGTTTCAGGTTTCTTTCCTTATCCTTTTCATCTTGATTTTTTTAATTTTTTTGTCTGTTCTGGAGCTGATAGAAAGTGATGTTTTTCTACCTCAATTAACATATAAAAAGGGTTTTTTTGCTTCAATTTCTATATAAAAGAACTATAGGAAATAGGGGAACATAGAGACATATACAGGGATGGGGGGTTAGACAAGGAAGAAAGGAAGCAAAGGACACGTAGTAATGTTCAACTTAAATGATTTAAAGGATTGTGAAGGAGGAGATGTCAATACACATAGATAAGGAAGCAACTCCAAACTCAATAGTTCATACATTAATTGAGTTGATAATTTGCAATAATTTTGGAGGGGTAATTTATGATTTTTAAAGTCTCCATCTTTTGGTATTTGGATGTTGCTTAATTACCCCTATTAGTTAACTTGTTAAATTTTAGTCGCCTACTACTTACAACACCCATGGAGCAGTACCATACATATGTCTACTAACTTGGAGGTCGGGAAAACATCTGCTATACTTTAGGTCTGGTTTAATAAGTCACTTTTGTTTGGTAAAACACGGTAAATTGAGCTTTTTTGACAATTTATTTAATTTACTATTACATTTTCATGTTACCACTCCTTCCAAAGACTATTTCATTTGCAAAAATGATAGGAGAGTATGTAGAAAGAGTAGTACATGTATTATCTTGGTAACCTAATTGTGATAGCTCAATTTTTTACTAGCTCAACATTTACGTCTTCCTGGTCTATTCGGATGTATAAATTTTGACATTCATTACTTTGTGTTTAGGAACCAATACCTGTACTCATATTACTGATTGGGTTCTATTTGTATTTTAAGAACTATTTAAAGATTTGACCTTTTCAGTCTTTTATAAAAAAGTGAGATCAGTGAAACGTTTACATACTAGAACTTTTTATGTACAACACGACTAGAAGTTCAAGCTCCTCTATAACAATAGTGTTATTTGGCTACACATACATACACACCTTATATCAACTTCCAAAATTCTGCTCAACAACGGAAATCATAAATTTCAATAATTGATGTTGAGCAATTAGAAACGAGCTTATTTTTTTAGTTGGAGAATAGATATTGGTGAATTCCTTACATTTGAGAACTACTCAATTTTATCCGGATTGTTGATGTAGATGGAATTATATCGGTTTGAATCGAGTGTAGAGGAGGTGGTTTTGATTTTGCCAATGGCTAACGAGCAACAACAAAGGTATTTATTCCTCCAAGAAATGGTACTATTTTACCTTCTAATATGCGAATTTTTTTTCATATTCTTTGTAGTATTCATTTCATATATGTTAAAATAATTTTTTTAATTAGTTTTTGTTTTATAAATACTTATAGAATTGTCTTGATGGATATTTAGCAAGAAGGGTATATATATATATATATATATATATATATATATATATATATATATATGAACTTGCAATAAATATAAGATGAATCTTTTCATTTTACAAACCTTGAATTCATTTGCAAGTGGGTGTATACGATAACAAAATCATTTCTGGTCGGACTAGACATGTTATTTATGGAGTTCAATGATGCCTTTGTTATGGAAATTTGCCAGATCAATTCAAACCAAACCGTGTGACTGATCGATGCGAGTCAATGCTTCTGTTCTTGAAGATGTTGAAAATTTTAACGGAATTTGAAAATACTATCATTGAATTCATTTTCAGGCCCTAATCTTGGTGTTACAGTTGCTCAAAGATTATTTTCCTCAAACTTGCAAGCTTGAAGGCCTATATATATCACTACTCAATCATTTTCACATATTTTTACCTACACATGCAGGTGGATTATATGCAAATTGCAGAGAACAATGATGTACTTTACTCTTCATACCAACATGGGCAATTAACTTTACTCTTCCCAAATTTTTGTACAAAGTTCTAATAAATGTAACAAATAGTAACTTACTTAAATTTATTTGTGTATTATAGCATTCTTCTCTTATTTCTTTATATTAAGTCATTACAAAATGAAAAATTCAATCAATCACAACATTATACATTCAACTTTCCTCGATCCCTCGTTCATGCTTAAGCTCTGGTCTAACTAGATTCTTGGGCCGTGCTAAGCACGGTTTGAAAACATTTTCTAGTACATATATATATATATATATATATATATATATATATATATATATATATATATATATATATATATATATATATATATACACTTATGGGGTAATCTAGCATTTTTTCTTAATTATTTATAAAAAATAACCAAAAAATACCACTTAGCCAAAAATAACCCACAAAATAGTAGTTAACTTATGGTTGACTACGGTTAACGCCGTTGACTACTGTTTTAGGCCGAAAAATACTCTTTCGTGCTAATGGTCTACTGTTTCACATGTTCGTTTATTTTTTCGTGACCCATTAGCGCATAACAGGGGCGAAGCCAGGAATTTTTTTCAGGGAGGTCCTTATAAATTAATTGGAATATATATATATATATATATATATATATATATATATATATATATATATATATATATATATATATGCAAAAAAAAGATTTTTTGAGATTTTTGAGGGTGGGCCTGGGCCTACCCTGGCCCATAGGTAGCTCCGCCCTTGGCCCATAGTATATAATGAAAAAAAATTTAGATTAGTTATTTTTCCTATTATTTTCTTTGGTTTGACTACTTTTCTTTTTCTCAATGGAACACCCGAAGAACAAACCAATTTGTCTAATTTTCTTCAAAATTTTACCGTATTTGTAATTAGGAGTAGATTTTGTATATGAGGTTAAATTTTTTTTGAATAAAATTGAAAAAAAATATATAAAATTGTAGGTTTCATACGAAACTTACGGTGTATAAGTGCCCAATGCACAGTTTGTGCAGTGTCGACTTGTACATCTTATAAAAAAAATTAAAAAAAATTAAAACCGTAGGTTTTTTTACAAAACAGTAGACGAAACCCCAAAAACAGTAGATTTAAAAATTAAAAAAAAACTTATTTTTCCCCCAAAACCGTAGGCTACGGTTTGGGATAATGTAGCTAAACCGAGAGGAAACCGTAGGTTTCCCAAAACCTACGGTTTTGTAGCTTACAAATGAATTTTTTTTATGTCCAAAACACGAAACAGTAGACGATTTTAGAAACCTACGGTTTTGTGGGCTATATTTGGACATTTACTAATTTTTGGCTAAAAATTGATAATTACTTCCTTAATTTGGCTAGATTAGTAATTACCCCTAAACTTATTCGGGCCGTGATTAGAGAAATAATCAGTAAGTTAGTTTTAAGTGATACCAAGAAAATACGATTTATAATGATAATATAACTTTTGAGTGAAATTGTTTTTGTTATTGTTCCTAAAGCACATGAACAAATATAAAAGTAGGATGCTATAATACCAAAGATCAATTAAAGTAGGTTGCTATTTCTTATATTTGGCCTGATCAGATCAAATAATAAAAAGAAAAAAGCAAGTGATCAAAATACATGTTGCTAAGGTTGCCATAGTGCTTGCAAAATTAGCAAGTGATCAAAATACATGTTGCTAAAGTTGCTAAAGTGCTTGCAAAATTGCAGATGGTAAGAAATTGATGCAACCAACTGTTGGCTGTCAAAGTGTTAAGTTTTTTTTGCCCTATTTTGGAATTTCTTGCCATATAAGCAAAGCTAGGGAGAATTTCTAGTATAATATATAAATAAATTTTTTTTGCTAACAAATTGTATTCTAACATATAATCCAACTACGACCGTTGAGGTAAAAATCAAAAGCCCAAAAAATTAATAATTGTAATTTATATGAGTTGGTGTACTCACATTCACTCACATTTGGCTCTCATCCTGAAACAAAACAAAAGGTAATCAGATTACGTAACAAAAATAAAAGGAAAAAAAATTTAATACTTACTTTCCATTTTCTTGAAATACAATGTAATAATTGCATAGTCTTAGTGACCTGACGGACATTTCTCATTCCCTCCACGTTTTTCTAAATATTCTACACCGACTCAAAATTAGAATTTGATACCAACACTCGTTTCTTTTATAAATCCAAGTAATTTTTACCTCTTTCTCTAGATTCCTTTATCGATCAAATTTGATTACTTCTCTCGTCCAACGTAATCGACCACCAACTTGTTGCTTTCAAATTGTTTCTCCTTTTGCAATATTTGGTATTTGCTTTTCTTTATAAAGAAGATCTATGACAGTTAAAAAGAAACTTATCTTCCCAGAAGAACAAGAAGGAAAAGAAAGATGAGTGAATGATAATCTCAATAAGAGCTTTGCTTGCCAATATAAAATCATCATTTGCACAAGCAATAACATCTATCAATGTGGAAAGACCCTGCATTTCATAAAAAAGGAACCCTTGAAAAAAGTGTTAATTCAAATAAACCAAATGTCAAACAGTTCGTGTGTAATATCGAAATGAGCAACTAGTTTCACTTTGGAGGGTAACAAGAGGTACAAAGGGCAAACTTTCAAATAATTCAAAATCACCCTACATTTCCCAAGTTAAGTGAGCATAAAACAAAATAGATAAAATCTAATTAAAGAGCACCATTTCAGCCATTAAGTAAGAGTATTAACTTGACTATCCAATAGACTTGAATAGCAGGGTTATGAGTGTCTCCAAATATTGTAAACTTTGAATATATATATATATAAGATTAAGCAATTTTTGATTGGGGTAAGCTTTAGTTTCACAATTTGCCCACAAAGCATTTGGAAAGATAAAAAAATGTTAGTTATAAAACAATTTTGAGAGAGAGTAGAGATATCATATAATCTTGAACCGGTTCCTTCATAAAGAGTGCAATTTTCGAAGATCACAAGAATTTTCTGATTTGGGTAATCTTCGTTTATCAATTTTATCATAACTTTGAAAGAAAATATCAGAATTTCGTTTAGAAAGATTTAAATTTACCTCAAAATTAGTTTGTTTAACTGGTTAAGCTTTGGTTGATCAGCAATCGGCTTAGCAGCACACACTTCTACTACAAAAATATTAATTAACGCTCCTAAAATGAAATAAAAACAGACCTCCAAATATCTTTTGTCAGATAAATTAATGGTTCAAGTAAAATGTTGCAGGTACCTGTTGAGGACGAAAGCAGTAGAGTCTACATCCTATTAAAAGAAAGCCCAAGATCAAGTCATATAAAAAAATTATCTTTATATATTGGCACAAATAAGTATACACCTTTAACGGAAGTATGAGAGAGTTGAGATTAATATAAAGCCATTGAACATGATAGACATGGATGATAGATCACATAACAATATTTGGTGGTAATTCATGAGCTAGGTTCAAGTATTCTAACTAATTATTGTACATCTATCGTATGCTATGAGAATGATAAAGAAAATATGTTGTTTGATAATATAAATACGTTCAATCTTACATAACTATTATCATTAACACATTCTTACTAATTAAATCGTCTATAAGGTTATTATACACTTAATATTATTATTCTCATTTCTGTCAGAATGTTGTCAGGATGTTTTATTGGGTCGTATTCTGTCAGAATGAAAATGAGTGAAAAACGATGTGTGAGAACAAAAAAAATAATAATTATCGAGAATGCATGAAAATGACGATATTCTTGTAAGGTTTAACGTATTCTCATTGCTAAACAACTTATTCTCTTAGTAATTCTCATAGCATACGATAGATGTACAATAATTAGTTTGAATAGAATAACCTAAGCTGGTAATTCATTAAAGCGGAAATGACAATATGCTTCCTATAATTGCTTTGATATCATTTGTGGAAGTGAAAAGCATAAGAGCAATATCAAAAATATATGAAAACAATCATTTTTACTTGAGATGTACCTCAACATAGGGTACTTGTGTATGAATCAAAGTGGCTTTAGGTATGTAGTCAAAGACATTTGACAATATGTTTCCTATAATTGCTTTGATATCTTCTGCGGAAGTGAAAATCATAAGAGCAATATCAAATATAGATGAAAACAATCATTTTTACTTGAGATGTACCTTAACATAGGGTACTTGTGTATGAATCAAAGTGGCTTGAAGTATATAGTCAAAGACATTTGATTCCTTTTCTTGGGTCTCACTTTACAAAACTCTAGAAGATCAACAATAGTGAAAAACCTAATAGCATGATGACCTAACCTTCTATAAGGAATTTCATTGAACAGGTGGTAGAACCCATAACAAAGTCTTGCTAAAATAAAAGAAATGATGATGGATAAGTTGCAATGCTTTAATTGAAAGATTTAGTTTCTAAGTTTAGCAATTCACTTGCAAAATTTTATTATTCAAGAAATTACCTCTTCAATCGGTTTAAAATATTGGGTTTTCAAGAATCAACTTACATAAGAACACCATGGTAAAAAACATCAGCTAGTTGAAAATCCAAGACCAACTGTAAAAGGTATGAAAATGATGCAATCAAAGGATTACGAAGCCATGGAATTTAATAGAAATTGAAAATGGGAAGAAGATAAGGAAAAAAAAATATACAAACTCTTTAGAGCTCTTTATCAATAATTTGGATGATAGGGGAGAAATAAACAGATAATATTATACCTCTTTGTGTGTAAACACTCATATCATTATTTTGGGTTTTCTTAAATCTGAGACGTTCCTCATGCTTTGAACCCTGCACACCACATTCACCTTTCCAGTTTTCCCCATGTGGATAGATCTTAAGTCAATAACTGAAACCGGATCATTGTCATCAGGTTTAGCCCAATATTGTTTGTGAAGCATTTCGTTATGTGGTAGACCAAACAAAATTACTACCTAGCCACATCAAGATCTAAAATCCTACACATCTAATAATTATACAATCGATAAATGAAAAACTTCTAATCCCTTCCAATTTCTTCAACTTGAAGCTGCTACGAGAACCAAAATAAGGGGAAAATTTCAAAAGAAAAAAAGGAGATGAACTTGAGTTCTTGGTTAAGCCAGAAAATGCCCATAAAACCACAAAGGGACGCTAGGCGTCCCGCACCTCCGTCCCCAACATACAATGAGGAAGGAGCGAGAGCATAAATGATGTTTGGAGCAAAGAGGATTAGTCGTTAAGAGAGAAGAAAGAGATAAAAGGAAACACAAGGCATTCATATGGGGCCGAAAAACGAAGGAGGCGGCGGCAAATGATACAACGTTGGAAAAGAAAGAGTACCTCACCTTTAGATAAATAATTGAGGCAGTGGGTTGAAAGAAGGAAAGCAGCTGATGCAGTATAATTTAAAAGAATAGGCGGCTGAATCAAACCTGTCTTTGTAGAATCAAAGTACCAAACAACAATTTCAGAGACATGGTAGTAGATTCAACATACAACGCCTAATTTGTACAAAATAAATCCAAACTAAATAAACCGTAAAACTGATTGCTTTTACTGAAACGTACACTACTTACATAAGAAGAAGAAGAAGCAGACTGAGGAAATCAAAAAACATGGAAAACCTCATTGTGAAAGAGATATCGGTAAGTAATTGGAGAAAAAGTGAAACCACCTACTTCAATTGGACCAAAAATCTAGGTAGAGACAACAACGACACGTTTAACTGACAAGACGAAACTAGCATCCAGTTTGTGTGAAGCAATCAAGTTACTAACCACATAAGTTAAAAATGCCGCCCACCGGTATCATTATTGGCAGAGGGAAAAACTCATCGACGTGTACGATAATAGAAGTGATATTTCCACTTGATGAATTGATTCATCCACTTGAAATGTATGTTTTACCAACTTGTACAATAGATACAAAGGTATTGTACCGCATGTGGATGGATCAAATTATTAAATGGAAATATCACTTCCCTAATAGATTTCTTTCGCATATAGGTAATGCTATATATATATATATATATATATATATATATATATATACATATATATATATATATATATATATATATATATATATATATATATAAACTAGGTTTGTAGTTTTTTTGATGTAATATTTTAATCTTATGCTTAGTTAAAATTATATAATATTTAAAATTGTTAATGTACTATATACTAATAAATAAAACATAAATATATTTCCTACAATGAAATACATTAAACTTTCATCATTTACGTATTATCAAATAATGTTTCATCGATTCATTAAAAGTCGTTATCTAGAATACACAGAGACTATATGGAAAAAACATACAAAAATAAGTTATAATGAAAAATTCAAAATTATAGAAATAACATACTACTTTATTTATAAGAATGGTTTCATCAGAGTATAATAGTATTGATAACAGACTATTTTATACATATCTTTATGATGTTTTCTTAATGTTTTATATTATGTTTTTATGCTATTTAGAACTAAAAGGTACTTATAATGCTTACATTTTATATTTTGCATGCATACTTTGTTGCTAGAGCAGAAAGGAAGCGAAAAGACTGGCAATCGGAGCTGAAATGCAAAAGGATGAGAAAGGAGCTAAAAAGACACAAAAATGATGTTGCTAGACAACTTGACCTCTCTTCATTGTTTTTGACATATCTCATGACTCGTAAATCCAATTGAGAATATTCAAAATGTTCTGAAAACTAGACACAATTTCGGACGACGTTCGTGTTTTGAGACAATGTTGAATCCTAATCACCATGACATGGTGATCACCACCACGACGTGGTAAATGAAAACTTCGCGATTGTTGAGCTGACTTGGAGAATACGAGATATTCATGAAGACCACGACATGGTGGCTTTCAACCACGCCGTGGTGACATTAAAAACTATAAATAGACCCAAAAATTACCCTTAATGAGATATCTTGAACCCTAATTCGTTCCCTACGATTATAAACCTCAAAGAACCTGTTTTGAGGGTCTAGAAGGCGGTCGGAGGGCTGTTAAGCTGATATGGAGCGAAGATCTGAAGGATTAAAGTGCGGATTCATGCCAAAAATCATTTGGTTTGTTGTTCTGATCATGATTAGCATTCCAATGTGATTCCATGTGTGTTTACTTTCTGATTTGGGTGTTAAAACCCTTTTCTTTGTGTTTATGACTAAATGAATCTTTGAGATTATGGATTAATTGCTATTTTGATTTTTTATTCTTATTTAATTTATTTTGTCAAGTTTGATTTCAAGATCCATATATGTTAAATATTGTTACTTTATTCCCTATTGCTAAATTAATAGAGTTTAGATGGTCATTTTGACTATGTTAATTTGAATCATAGTTGTCCATGATCATCGGTAATTATGACTAGAGTGTAACACCCATAAAATTACGCCAAATTTAAACTTTTAATGCTAACAAAAGAGTCAAATAGTAATTGTTTTTACAAAACGTTTCCAATTCTTTTATCATTAGAGTGTCCCAAAATAGATCATGAGGATGAGGAGCGGTACGGTCACGCCTTCGCCTTCCCTCGCTCTCCTAAAGTACCTGAAACAATAAACTGAAAACTGTAAGCCCGAGGGCTTAGTGAGCTACCCCCAAAATACCAATACCACACTGGCAGAAGTCATAGCCATAATGATCAATCAAACAACATACATACTGGGCCATCGGCCGGACTGGTTCGCCCTACTGGGCCTTCAGTCTATCTGAATCTATAACGAGCCTTCGACATGACTGGTCTGCTGCGTGGGCCTACAGTCTCCCCGGACCGCTCAAAGGGTGTGTTGGCCTTCAGCACAAAGCAGGACCGCCTCAACCCATCCAACCAGCAACTAACCATGTACGCATACTATCATCTACTGGCACATACACATAGAAAACATATCTATCTCAATTACCATCAATCATAGAGTTTCACTTGTAACTAGAGCATTGACCTAACAGGTCACCATCATACCAATCCTTACGGATCATAAAAGCATATCATGCTATCTATCCTGATTTCGATCTAACATATTAGAATCGTATGCAACATACTATGACAACCGATCCAACCAATCTCTAGCATAACAACCATCCTAAACAGGATGAATTCTAACATGGCAATCACATAACACCCATCCTAAACCAGGATGAATCTAACATGGCAATAATAAAGAAACCATCCTAGACCAGGATGTGAATCATAAAGGGCCGGCCTTGGTGCCGTAGACCCTATCGATATAGTGAGGATAACTCACCTCGCAGATGTCGATTGAAATGCAAACCCCAACTATCAGATCACTTGACACCGACTCCACCACCTATAACCATATAACAATATACTCATAAGTTCTTACTCTTATGAGACACCCCATAACCCCTTAGTAATTCCTGATCAAGGTCAGAGTCCTCAGTCAAGGTCAACAGTCCATGTTGACCTCAACTCGCCGAGTGCACTCGGCCACTCGCCGAGTCCATGGAGCACATTCCAACTCGTCAAGTCATCGGAGTGACTCGTTGAGTTCCTTCGAATCCCGATCAATCCTTAAGGTCCACCCGTCGGGTTTCCTCCTTGCAACTCGACGGGTACACACGCATGCCTACCCAAGGGAAAATCTATCCGACTCGCCGAGTTTTATGGTGATCTTCATCGGAATCGCCGAGTTGTTCATCCAACTCGCCGAGTTCAATGACCATCTTCATGTGACTTGCCGAGTTCACTCTTGCGACTCGCCGAGTCCATTCAGTCCTCTTTCCATACAGACTTGATTTGAGCCATGTAGCGGCTCCAAATCACAGATCCAAGCTTCTAGGGCATACTTACCACGTAAAGTTGCAAAATTTACATGCATGCATGATTATAAAGGCTCCAAATGTCTATTTTAAGTTCTTAATGGAGCTTCTAGTCCAAGAGGGACTCCAACCACAACCAATACAACAACTTTATGACTCTAGCATCCAAGGAGGGTCCAAATCTGAAGTTACAACTTCAGATCTAGCCCATAGTTCAACATCCTAACTTGAAAATCCATAAAGCCCTAGAATCAACCAAAGGGAAGAAAAGGAAGTAAGAATGGTACTTTGATACCTTCAAACGATGCTAGTTGAGGCAAAAACCCTCTTCCCACTCCTTTCTTGCAATTTCCTTTGCACTCTTAGCTTCCTTCCTCCAAGATCATCTTTCCCAAGCTTCAAACCCACACCAAAGCACACACACACAAATTAGGGTTTCAAGGGCTCTCAAAGACTGCAAGGAGGCCCAAAGGAGGCTGAGGCTCCTTTAAACAGGGGTGCAAACCCCGAGATTTAGGGTTTCATCTGCCATCTCCTACTCGCCGAGTCCTAATAGTGGACTCACCGAGTAGGTCACTAAACGCGTGTTCTCACCCCGCTGCTACTCGACGAGTAGGTCGACCAACTCATCGAGTAGAGCCTCATCCCTAAATTCTTAATTAATTAATACCTGAGGATCGGTGCGTTACAATTCTCCCCCATTTGAACTAGACTTCGCCCTCGAAGTCCGCTGAAGAAAACAATTCTTCTTCTTTTCCAAGATAGCTACAGGCCTCTCTACATAGTTTAGGTGCTCATCGACCTGAATGTCATCCAACGATACCACTGCCTCCTGGTCCATGACGCACTTTTGCAATTACGAAACATGAAATGTGCTATGGATCCAGCTAAGTTCCTCTGAAAGCTCTAGCCCATAAGCCACCTTGCCAATCCTGGAAACAATCCTGAACGGCCCGATGAATCGAGGACCCAATTTTCCCCTCTTCTTGAAACGGATCACACCCTTCCAGGGTGAGACCTTCAGGAGAACCATGTCACCCACCTGAAATTCCAACTCAGATCGGCGTCGATTGGCATAACTCTTCTGTCGACTCTGAGCGGTCTGCAGCCGCTGCCTAATCTGCTATATCATCTCGGTAGTTTGTAGAACTACCTCTGTCTGACCCATCACCCTGTGCCCAACCTCGCCCCAACAGACTGGGGTCCTACACTTCCGCCCATACAACAGCTCGAAAGGCGGGGCGCCAATACTGGAATGATAACTGTTATTGTAGGCAAACTCTACAAGCGGTAGGTGGGAATCCCAACTCCCACCGAAATCGATGACGCACGCCCTCAACATATCCTCGAGGGTCTGAATGGTCCGCTCACTCTGCCCATCAGTCTGTGGATGGAACGCTGTACTAAAATGCAGCCTCGTGCCTAGTTCCTCGTGGAACTTCTGCCAAAAACGGGAAGTGAATCGGACATCCCAATTGGAAACTATGGAAACTGGAACCCCATGGCGAGAGACAATCTCGCGGACGTATAGGTCGGCCAACTTCTCCGCCGACGAACTCTCCCGTATAGCTAGGAAATGGGAACTCTTGGTCAATCGATCCACGATGACCCATATAGCGTCGAAACCCTTTGCCGTCTTTGGCAACCTTGTGACGAAATCCATCGTAATCCGTTCCCATTTCCACATGGGAATCTCCAGGGGCTGCAACTTACCATGTGGCCTCTGGTGCTTGGCCTTGACAATTCTGCAGGTCAAGCACCTTTCAATGTACCAATCAATATCTCGCTTCATACCAGGCCACCAATAACTCAAACTCAAATCTCGGTACATCTTGGTAGCCCCTGGGTGAATAGAAAAACGAGACTTATGAGCCTCCTCCATCACTGTCTGCCTAACTCCTCCGGTCATCAGAACCCAAACCCGACCATATCGGGTCAATAGCTCGCGGCTATCCTGAACAAACTGGGCGCTTTCGCCCTTAATCCTTTCCAATTTCCCATTCTCTGGTTTCATACCCTCGATCCAAGCATCTCTGACCAAACCCACCAGCGGGGAATCCACCACTATCCTCATACATCTGGCTGGGGTAGAAGACCCAACTGACTTGCGGCTCAGGGCATCCGCGACCACATTCGCTTTACCAGGATGGTAAAGGATCTCACAATCATAGTCCTTGACTACATCCAGCCACCTACACTGCCTCATATTCAAGTTCGGCTGATCCATAATGTGCCTCAAACTCTTGTGATCCGTGTATATGGTACAACGGACCCCGTACAGGTAGTGCCTCAAAATCTTGAGAGCGAAGACCACCGCTCCCAACTCAATATCATGCGTGGGGTATCTCGTCTCATGTGACCTCAACTGCCGCGATGCATAAGCTATCACTCTCCCCCTTTGCATGAGGACTGCCCCTAAGCCTGTGATGGACGCATCACAATATACCACGAAATCCTCCACTCCCTCGGGGAGTGTCAACGCTGGCGCCTCGCATAACCGTTGCCGGAGGGTCTCAAACGCCCTCTGCTGCTCCGGGCCCCACCGAAAATCCACTCCCTTCCTTGTTAGATGGGTGAGGGGTACAACAACCTTGGAGAAATCACGAATGAATCTCCGATAATACCCTGCTAAGCCCAGAAAACTCCTGATGTCTGAGGGAGATCTCGGAGTCTCCCACTACATAACCGCCTCCACCTTGGCCGGATCGACCAAAATCCCATCCTAATTAACGAGATGTCCAAGGAACTAAACCTCCCGCAACCAGAACTCACACTTCGAGAACTTGGCATAAAGCCGCTCTCGTCGCAGCACCTCCAACAGCTCCATGAGGTGCTCCTCATGCTGCTCTCGGGTCTTGGAATACACCAAGATATCATCTATAAGCACAATGACCGAGCGATCGAGCATCGGTCTGCAGACTCGGTTCATCAGATCCATGAACACTACTGGTGCGTTGGTGAGTCCAAATGGCATCACCACAAACTTGTAATGACCATAACGAGTCCAACACGCGGTCTTCTCCACATCTTCCTCCCTCACCTTGACCTGGTGGTAACCTGATCTCAAATCAATCTTGGAAAACCAAGATGCACCCTGCAGCTGGTCGAAAAGATCATCTATCCTCGGGAGCGGATAACCGTTCTTCACCGTTAACTTATTCAACTCCCTATAGTCAATGCACATCCTGTGCGAACCATCCTTCTTCCTGACGAAGAGGATCGGTGCTCCCCAGGGTGAGCTACTCGGACGAATAAACTGCTTACCCAGCAGTTCCTGCAACTGAGATGACAGCTCCTGCATCTCTGGTGGTGCCAAACGGTACAACGCCTTGGCGATAGGGGCCGCACCTGGCACTAGATCAATCCTAAACTCAACTTGCCTCACTGGAGGCACTCCGGGTAACTCCTCCGGAAATACATCAGCAAACTCTCTAACCACAGGAACCTCTGAAACTGAGAGCTGCTCTCTAACCCGCGTATCTACCACATACGCCAAATACCCGGCACACCTGTGCTAAATATACTGTTGAGCCCTGGCCGCCGAACAGAACCCTGATCCCGACCTGGTGCCCTCACCATATACCACCAGTTCTCCCCCACTTAGGGTTCGAACCACCACCCGCTGTCCCTCATAATCGATCATGACGCCAAAACGGCTAAGCGAATCCATTCCTACAATCACGCATACATCCCCCATGGGGATAGGAATCAAATCTATCGGGAAAGACACCCCGAAAATCTCCAACTCGCATCCTCAGTAGACCAAAGAAGCAGAAACCCCGTGCTCGTTGGCGATCAAAACTCACAACGGACACTCAAGATCATCTATCAACACACTGAACCCCCTAGAGAATGTCTGAGATACGAACAACCGACTCGCCCTCGAGTCAAATAAAACCATAGCAAGTAAAGAATTTACTAAGAACGTACCTGATCATAGGCACGACCAATAAGCATAAAACAAATACAATAACTGAGATAGAGAATAGGAACATATCCGCAACCACATCCGGTGCTGCCTTGGCCTCCTCGACCGTAAGCTGGAAGGTGCGACCCTGAGCCTTCGGAGGCTCCATCTTGACTGGCCTCCCATCTCCAATCCTCACAGTAGCTGGCGTGGAACCCTGCGCCGGCTTGGCGGCGAGCTGCGGACAGTTGGTCTTCACATGACCAACCTGATGACAATGGTAACAAATTGTCATATCTGCTGGAGGGGCGGACTGACGACAGTCCCTAGCATAGTGCCCCTCCTTGCCACATTTGTGGCACCCACCTCCTGCTCGACAAACCCCTGAATGAGCCTTGCTACACTTTCCACAAGTGCGGCTCTGATGACTCCCGGACCGTGTATCAGTGGTCTTAGACCGCTTAGGCGTCGGTTGAGACTGTGCCGGTGCCTGACACTACTCCTTCAGCTGCAACTCAATCTCCAACTCACGCCGCCGCACGGTTTCCTGTAGATCCAGGAGGGTATCACATTACCGAGTCGACACAAACTGTCGAATATCCGACTTGAGTATACTCAGATAACGAGTCATCTGAGACTGCTCTGAAGCAAACTCCGGGCAAAACATAGCCCTCTCCGTGAACATACGAGTAATCTCCATCACAGACTCCCCATCCTGTCTCAAGGTCAAAAACTCTTGAGCAAGTCACTCCCGTTCCACGCGTGGAACGTAGCGAGTGCGAAACATATCCCAAAACTGCTCCCAGGTAATAGTAGCCCTCTGATCATCAGTATACGACCCAATCGTCAACCTCCACCAGTCCTTCGCCCCAAGCCTCAGCAGGTTCAGGGCACACCTGACCTTCTGGTCAGCAGGACATGAACACGTGAAGAAACACCCCTCCATGTCAGATGACCACCTCATAGCCCGAATAATATCCTGTGTACCATGAAATGTCGGGGGCTTCGTATTGTCGAAGTCCCGGTACTAGAAAGCCCTACCGGCTCCTCCTCCTCCAACCCCTGCAGCAGTTACAGCCAAAGTGGCTGCAGCGGTAGCAGTCTCTGCTAGAGTGGCATACCGCTCATTAAAATACTCGACCATCGCGGTCTTAATCAACCCAAACATCTCTGGCAGCTGGGCTCGGAACGCAACAACAATCTCATCGTGCATGATTTCCCGAATCCAGGCATCCAACTCCTCAGTCCCTATCTGAACCACGGGCTCAGATGCTACCGGCACCTCCAATCTGTTGGATTAGTGTCTAATTTTGTAACTATATTTGGTAAGTACTTGACCCGATTGTGCATGATCCTTTTGGGTTGCCTTCACCATAGCAACTTGACATGGTGATTTATATAGAGAGAAGAGATATTATTATTATTAATGTATTATAAGAATAATATTTTAAAGGAATAATAATATTATTTGATTAATATAAGTCATAAATTAATTAGGAATTAATTTGGTGACTTAAAGAGATTAATTGAATAAAGGGGCATAAACTGTCAAATGTGTGATAGTTGTATTTTGAGCTAAGGATCCTTATGGATATGAGGGTGGACGATTTTAGGGATATGGATCACCTAGAAATCGTCCAAGGCATTATCTAGAAGGATCTTTGGATTGCTTTGAGGCTAAGTTATCCAATTAGGGTTTTAGGGTGAAACCCTAGGAGCTCACAGTATAAATAGGCCCTTAGGGTTAGAGAAATCGGCCACTCCATGTTTGAGGAAACCCTAGAGCCGATTTCTCACCTCTCTCCCTCTCTCAAATCATCTTCTTGCTAGTTGGTGTTTGTAAGCCATTAGAGGAGTGACATTTGTGACTCTAAGCTCCAAGAATAAGAAGGTTTTCAAGCAAGTAACTCAAGGTATTATTCTAGATCTGTTTTTCATATGTCTTATTGTTAGTTTACATTAGATCTAGCCATGAAAGTCTTGGATGTATTGCATGTTCAATTAGAGAAACCTAGATCCAAGCATTAGGGTTTGTATGTGCACATAGGAAAATTCTTATGTCTAAAACCCATCAGTGGTATCAGAGCCATGATTGGTTTCAATTGAATGTGATGCTTAACTGTTTTGCTTGCTGAAAATTGTGTTTATTCACCTCTGTCCGACCCAACTCGGCGAGTCAGTGTCTGGACTCGGCAAGTTGGTCCTACTCGGCGAGTTCCAGCGTCAGACAGAGGATAATTCAGGATTTTATTGTTGTTTTGTCTTGGATTGATACCTAAATCGTTTTATTATGTAAAAATCTGAATTTTTACCTAATGTAATGATTATCCTTGACATAACAATAGATAATTTCAAATCTTTTGAATATTGATTATTTATATGATAAATATGGACTATTTAAGATTATTTGGTAATTATCTAATGACTAAAATTGGATTAGGTCAAATATAGATAATTATGAAATTAATTGTTTAATTTGAATTATTTGTTGTTTGATCCCTATTGTTTTCAAAAAGTTCAAAATTTATCTCGAAGTTTTGAAACTTGAATTTTGTGATTAATAGTTTAATTTAGAAGAATTTAAATTTCAACCCCTAGAGTTTTACAAGTTTAAAATTCAACCCTATACTATTATATTATTAAAAGCTTAATATATATATATATATATATATATATATATATATATATATATATATATATATATATAAGTAAAGTTAAAATGCTAGTCTTACTGTTAGTAGGCCTCATTCACGAAGTCGGTCTATAAGGTGGGTATAAGGTTGCTGCCTATAAAATGGCGCTTAATGGGTGTACACTCACACCCACCACTTGCTTGAATGGTGGATGGTCGTTAGCCGAACGGGTAGGATAGAGAAAACCTCCTCTCATTAATAAGTATAATGAATTATTTAAAGTAACTAAACTATTTTATAAAATTCCTAATCTTAGTTACTTTAGGAAAAGTGAATTGATGCAATCCCATGAAATTACACTTTGCACCCTTGCTAAGAAGTTAGTGGAGCGTGTGTGGTTAACCGGCACACTAATTGGTTCTAAGCAAAGGTGGAAAAGGGTGATTCATTGTTTGTCATAGTTCGATGGAGCGTGCGTGGTTTACCGGCACATCGAATAGGTGATTGTAACAATGAAGGCACCATTTAGATTTGCATGGTTATTCACACCCGCTTTGTGATCCTCGGTATCCCAGTCACAAACTAGAGGGGCATATCGAGATTTTAACATGCCATTGAAAAGTTCAATGAATCTCAAAAATCTAGGAATTCTCAATACATTTAAAACCTAAAGATTATGTTTTTTGTGGTGAAGAATTAGTGAATCGTTATTCACTTACCTCCAAATTATTTGCATATTGGATTACGGTATCCCTTTTCTAATATGTAAATAATGTTGTTGGGTCCTAGCCCTAATTTTTCATTTTGGGTGTTTAATTAGGGACTCAATTCTAATCAAACTTTGTCCTTTCTATTTGTAGATGTCAAACACAAACAATGTTGCTGCTAACTCATTCACGTTAATGAGTCTTTGCCAAAAGGTGACCTTCGATGGTACGAACTTTAGCGAATGGATAAGATACATTCGCACCATTGCACGCTACGAGGACAAAGAGTATGTCCTCGACGAAAAGCTCGAGAAGGTCAACCCGGAAATCGCTACTCCCGAAGAGATGGCTGTCTTTGAGACACACGAACGTGATGCAACGAAAGTCCATTGCATCATGATAGCCACTATGAACCAAGAATTCCAAAAGTACTATGAGGACATGTATCCCTATGAAATGCATCAAGGCTTGATGGAGAGGTACCACCAAAGCACGAGGCAAGAGCGCTACGAGATCATCACCAACATGATCACAACCAAGATGGGAAGTGGAGAATCGTTAACCGTGCGCTTGCAAAAGATGCAAAGATATGTTGGTCGTCTTCGCAAGTTAAATGTTAACTTTTGGGAGGATTTGGCCATCGACATTGTTCTTCACTCCTTGCCTTCATGCTACAACCAATTTAGGATGACCTACCACATGAACAAGGAAGAGGTCACCTTAAGCAAACTCCAAGGACTCCTAAGGACTGCTGAGAGCAACCTAAAGGACAAGTCTGTTGCACCAACTCCCGCACCAACCGTTGCTCCTGTTTTGGCTATAGGGCAGGGAAGGGGAAAGAAGAGGAAGGCTCCGTCAAAGAGCCACCGTAGGGGAAAGTCCCAAGATGGTTCCTCTTCTAGTGGGACCAAGGTTGATCCTGGTAAGCCCAACCCTAACCCGAAGGAGGCAGAATGCCATCATTGCCACAAAATAGGGCATTGGAAGAGAAGCTGCCCGAAATATCTGCAAGCCATCAAGGATGGAAAGATCAAGCCATCTTTTGCAGGTATATACACAATTAAATCTAATGATTCATCTCATGCTATTTATTGGGTTCTTGATACAGGATGTGGTTACCACATTTGTTCTGATTTGCAGGGACTAAGAAGAGATAGAGATGTGGAGCAAGAAAGAATAAATCTAATCATGGGAAACAGAAGATCATCGCCTGTCACCAAGATTGGAGTGTATTCTTTAGTGCTTAGTAATGGATTAGGTCTAGATTTAAATAATTGTTGCTAGTCGCCAGATATGGCAAGAAACATCATTTCATTTCATGGTTTGTTTAGACAAGGATTTAGATATTCGTTTAATAATATGAATGGTTCTATTTATGCTTATCTAAATGGTGTTTTATACTTTGAAGCAATGCCTTGTAATGGAATTTATGAGATTGTTATGGTTGTAGATAACCTAGGAAATGATGTGTTGTGTATGGATTCTTCCAATAGTATGGATAAAGCATCTTTGTGACATTGTCGTCTTGGACATGTCAACAAGAAACACATAGCCCAACTCCAAAAGGATGGAGTGTTGGAGTCATTCGACCTTAGGGAAGATGACACATGCGAATCTTGTTTACTTGGAAAGATGACCAAGTCACCCTTCATTGACACTTGTGAGAGGGGTGAGGGTTTATTGGATCTCATACATACCGATGCATGTGGGCCCTTTAGATCCACCACAAAGGATGGAAACCGCTTCCATGTGACTTTCACCGATGATTATAGTAGATATGGGTATATTTACTTAATCAAGCACAAGTCTAAAACGTTTGAAAAGTTCAAAGAGTTCAAGAATGAAGTGGAGAATCAATTGGGCAGGAAGATCAAGATGCTTCGATCTGATCGAGGAGGAGAGTACCTAAGTCTTGAATTCCACGACTATCTCAAGGAATGCAGAATAGTTTCGCAATTGACGCCACCTAGGACACCGCAGTTAAATGGTGTGGCAGAAAGGCGCAATCGAACCTTGTTAGACATGGTTCGTTCTACGATGAGTCGTGCTTCACTACCTATCTCATTTTGGGGGTATGCCTTAGAGACTGTCTCCCATATCCTTAACCGAGTCCCTACAAAGAAGGTTGCCAAAACACCTCACGAGATGTGGACAGGGAAAGCTCCCTTGTTGGCACATATCAAGGTTTGGGGTTGTGAAGTTTTCGTAAGACGAGAAACTCATGACAAGCTCGAACCTCGTAGTGAGCGATGTATTTTCATCGGCTACCCACATAAATCCTTTGGATATCTCTTCTATAGACCGAGTGACAATGTTGTCTTCGTAGCAAGAAGAGGGGTTTTCCGAGAACGAGAACTCATAAACCAAGGAGACAGTGGGAGGCAGATCGATCTTGAAGAGATTCAAGAGTTGAGTGATGAAGGAACCTCTACCGCTGGCGCTCAACCCGAGGAGGAAACTCCGGTTGAACCAATTGACGAGTCACTACCTCTTAGACGTTCCGAAAGAGTTAGAGTTCAACGCCAGTTTTATGGTTTTCATATTACTACTGAAGGGGACACGTATATTAGTGATGGTACACTAATAAATCTAGATGAACCTAATTCCTATAAGGAAGACATGGCAGGCCCGGAGTTTGCAAAATGGAAAGAGGCGATGGACAACGAGATTCAGTCTATGTATGACAACCAAGTTTGGAATTTGATTGACAATGTGCCCGGACGTAAGACAGTTGGGTGCAAATGGATCTTCAAGAAGAAGACCGACGTGGATGGGAATGTGCACACGTATAAGGCACGATTGGTGGCAAAGGGCTTTACTCAAACTCCCGGAGTTGACTATGATGAGACCTTCTCACCAGTTGCTAAAATAAAGTCTATAAGGATGATGCTAGGTATTGCCACATTTCATGATTATGAAATATGGCAAATGGATGTCAAGACCACTTTCCTTAATGGGAAGTTGGCTGAGGATGTTTACATGGCTCAGCTAGAGGGTTTTGTCAATCCAAAGCATCCAAATAGAGTGTTCAAGCTTGAGAAGTCCATTTATGGACTTAAGCAAGCATCTCGCAGATGGAATCTTTGCTTTGATGAGAAAGTCAAAGAGTTTGGATTTGTACGAAGCGAAGATGAATCATGTGTATATGTCAAAGCCAGTTAGAGCATAGTTATCTTTCTCGTTTTGTATGTCGATGACATACTACTCATAGGAAACAACATCCCGACTCTGCAGGTTGTTAAGTCCTGGCTTAGGAAGTGTTTCGCTATGAAGGACCTCGGAGAGGCTTCCTATATTTTGGGAATAAGGATAGTGAGAGAAAGAAGTTAGAGACTAATAGGACTTAGTCAGAATACTTACTTAGATAAGGTACTAAAACGTTTTAGTATGGAGAACTCGAAGAAGGGAGAACTACCGATACAAAGTAATACCAAGTTGAGTAAGACTCAAAGTCCGAGTACCGAAGCCGAGATAGCTGAGATGAGCCGAGTACCTTACGCTTCCGCAGTTGGCTCAATCATGTATGCTATGACTTGCACTCGCCCTGATGTGGCCTTTGCTTTGAGCATGGTCAGTAGATATCAAGGGAATCCTGGAAGAGCGCATTGGATTGCGGTCAAGAACATCCTTAAGTACCTTCGGAGGACAAAGGAA
Organism: Lactuca sativa; assembly: GCF_002870075.4. Classification (NCBI taxonomy): domain Eukaryota; kingdom Viridiplantae; phylum Streptophyta; class Magnoliopsida; order Asterales; family Asteraceae; genus Lactuca; species Lactuca sativa. The sequence goes on from NC_056625.2 coordinate 240,347,194, forward strand.
TGGTTTCTAGTCCTCGGAGGGAGTGATGACTTAAAGGTGCGAGGGTATAGTGACGTCAGTTTCCAGACCGACAGGGACAACTACCGTTCACAGTCGGGATGGGTCTTTACCCTTAATGGAGGAGCAGTAACTTGGAAAAGTTCCAAGCAAGAAACTGTAGCTGATTCAACGTGCGAATCAGAGTACATAGCAGCGAGCGAAGCGTCAAAGGAGGCAATATGGTTGAAGAACTTCATTGGTGATCTTGGAGTTGTGCCTGCTATAAAGGAGCCCATGGAAATTTTCTGTGATAATGAAGGAGCGGTTGCCTTGACCAAGGAACCGAGGGATCATGGTAGATCTCGGCATATCGACAGAAAATATCACTTTATTAGACATCGAGTAGAAAAAGGAAACCTCGTGGTTAAGAGGATATCATCAGAAGATAACCCAGCGGATCCGCTTACGAAGGGACCGAGCAGGGTTAAGCACTTGCAGCATGCTAGGAGTATTGGGCTGAAGGATGATATTAGTTTAGATTAGATAGTTTTAGAAACATGTAATAGATAAATGTAATTGACATTTGATGATTAAATAAAGGAGTATTATTTATAAGTAAAGTTACTGTCTTATGTTAATTGTTTAGCTGTTGTTTTACTTTGCATGTTTTGACTTCCAGAATAATTGAGTTTGTTAAGAATAATCAAATTATTCAAACAGTCCACAATCGCTCATATGTTGGAAGTAGATATGAATGAAGATTGTCATGAATTGGTGTGTAGATTGTCTAAATGGTATTACACATAGCAAAGGTTTGCTGCAACGTTCATGAGTGCTTCTGAACAAGTTTTGAGCATTGGAATAAACCCGCGCTTGCTGGAATCACTTTGGAGTGATCGCAAGACGATAATATCATATGGTCTTAAAACCTAAATATATAGTTTATTATTTACTAATTGGTTGTACATTGATAATGCGAAACCACATCAATAAATTGATGTCATAAAACACATTGTTGTGTATAGTTGATTAGTCGATAAGTAAATGCATATAAGTCGAAGTTTATCTGTTACTTTTATCCTAAGAGGGTAAAAGTGATATCACGACCGCTCGATGATTTGATTTGACTTATGTGTCGTGCCCGGTCAGGACTAAATTGACGTGTTCAATTACGTTCTATGTCGAATAAATCTGAGATTGAGAAAATAGTTGTTGGACAATAAATGTGACAATGTTTCATGAAATCGTCTACACGATATCAAAACAGAGGACTGTACGATCCCTTATCTAAAGGACAGGTTACTGATAAGATCATAATTGACAGCGTCTTTGAGAGCTACGATTGCTAATCAGATTGTGTTTGCGTTTATATTTTCTAGACTTGTCCAAGTGGGAGACTGTTGGATTAGTGTCTAAGGCTGTAACTATATTTGGTAAGTACTTGACCCGATTGTGCATGGTCCTTTTGGGTTGCCTTCACCATAGCAACTTGACAGGGTGATTTATATAGAGAGAAGAGATATTATTATTATTAATGTATTATAAGAATAATATTTTAAAGGAATAATAATATTACTTGATTAATATAAGTCATAAATTAATTAGGAATTAATTTGGTGACTTAAAGAGATTAATTGAATAAAGGGGCATAAACTGTCAAATGTGTGATAGTTGTATTTTGAGCTAAGGATCCTTATGGATATGAGGGTGGACAATTTTAGGGATATGGATCACCTAGAAATCGTCCAAGGCATTATCTAGAAGGATCTTTGGATTGCTTTGAGGCTAAGTTATCCAATTAGGGTTTTAGGGTGAAACCCTAGGAGCTCACAGTATAAATAGGCCCTTAGGGTTAGAGAAATCGGCCACTCCATGTTTGAGGAAACCCTAGAGCCGATTTCTCACCTCTCTCCCTCTCTCAAATCATCTTCTTGCTAGTTGGTGTTTGTAAGCCATTAGAGGAGTGACATTTGTGACTCTAAGCTCCAAGAATAAGAAGGTTTTCAAGCAAGTAACTCAAGGTATTATTCTAGATCTGTTTTTCATATGTCTTATTGTTAGTTTACATTAGATCTAGCCATGAAAGTCTTGGATATATTGCATGCTCAATTAGAGAAACCTAGATCCAAGCATTAGGGTTTGTATGTGCACATAGGAATGTTCTTATTTCTAAAACCCATCACAATCCTCCGTCTCCTGACCTTGATCTTGATCCTGATCCTGATCCGGACCCCGACGCAACACGTCTAGTCACCACCATACTGCAAATACACTCAATGTCTCAGACATATCATATAATGACGGAAGACCAATTACCCTCAATCCCCAGGGGTTGTGACTTCCTTGATACGTGTATGGGTCCTGTGCTTTCAGTGGTATGGGCCCATACTACCTTCCACACCTACCCATATTTGTCTCAAGTATCACCACAACGCCCTAAACTGTATTTAACATAATATGCGCTCAACCCTCACTAACAGAGGACATCGCCTAACTAGTAACTGATCCTGCAATTCCGCACCACTCACACATCCATGAAACTGATGGGTTTTGAGCATTCTAACACTTCCTAAGTGTACATGCAACCCTAATAACCTTGGATCTATGTTTTTCTAATAATCATGCAAAGTTGTTTTTCCAAGGTTATGAACCTATCTAGCATACATGGGGTAGAATTTTCTTTGTATAAAAGATTGAACTACATACCTTGTTGTTGAAAGTGTTCCTTGAAACCTTGTGAGCCTAGCACCTCAAGTGTGATGCCTCAAATGCTTCACACAACACCAAATGCAAAGAATAAACTTGAGAGAATACTCTAACACATGCAAAATCGGCCAAGCCCTTTTGTTTCTTAGTGTAGCCGATTTTGGGGAGAGTTACATGGCTTATATAGTGTGTGACATTAGGTAAACCCTAATGTTACATGACTCTTCATTTCTTGATCCATGGGTTAACTCCATGGAGCATCTTATGGGTGGAACCCAACTTGATAATCCATGGAGCCTCTTAGCCCACTATATAAGATATGGAAGATTTACTTAATCTACCCATATATTTAATTAGTTATCTTTTGATCACTTAATTAATTCTAAATTAATTTTTGATCAAAACTAATTAAATAATATTATTAATATATTAGAACTTATAATATATTAATAAACCATATGTGTTATTTCTCTAATTTAGTTTATCCAATTGCATGGTGCCATGCAACCCAAATGGACCATGTCGGGTCGGGTCAAGTACTTACCAGAAATAGTTATGGACTTAGACCCCTTATCCAACAGTCTCCCACTTGGATAAGTCTAATAACTATAACTGTAATACTTCAGGAACCGATCGGCAATCGTAGCTCTTTCAAGGTCTCTCGGAACTGAGAAGATGTTGATACGCCATTTAAGATAAGTGATCATATAATCCTCTGTTGTAGATATCAGCCGGAGAATTACATGGAACAATGTCTTACTTATTGTCCAACAGTTTGTTTCCCGATTCCCGATTTGTTTGAAAAAGAACTTAATTGAACACATCAACTTAGTTCTGACTGGGCCCGGTACATAGGTCAAAACAAAATCATCGAGGGGCCCAGATATCAACTTCTAATCCAAGAAGGAACAGATAAACTTCGACTCATATGTTTGTTCTACTACTAGTTGAATTATACACAAAAGCATGTTTTATAACATTGAGTTACCAATGCGTTTTCGTACAATCAATGCATATTCAATTCATAGGCAACAAATCATATCTCTAGGTTTGAAGAGTCATATGATATTACCATCTCACGATCACTCGAGATAAAATTCCATGAAGTGATTCCAGTGAGCGTGGGTTGATTCCAATACTCAGAACTTATGAGCACTCATGAAGTGTTTTACTTATATCCTGACACCTACAACCAACTTCATGACAGTCTTACTTCATATCTACTTCCAACATATGACTGACTGTGGAAAATTTGAATAATATGTGAAACCACAACATACTATTCTGGAAGTCAAAACATGCAAAAGAAATTAAAGTAAACGATTGACAAAAGATAGAAACACTTTACTCATGAATAAACACAACTTTTATTCATCATCAAATGTCAATTACACTTTACAAATTTCATAATTTATCTAACAACTAAAACTTATATCATCCTTCAGCCCTATGCTCCGAGCATGCTGTAGATGCTTAACCCTACTCAGTCCCTTCGTGAGGGGATCTGATGGGTTTTCATCCGATGATACCCTCTTTGCCACGAGGATTCCTTCTTCTATGCGATGTCTGATAAAATGATATTTTCTGTCGATGTGACTGGATCTCCCGTGATCCCTTAGTTCCTTGGCTAAGGCAACAACACTTTCACTATCACAGAAAATTTCCATGGGCTCCTTTATAGCTGGTACTACTCCAAGATCTCCTATGAAGTTCTTTAGCCATATATCCTCCTTTGCCGCCTCGCTCGCTGCTATATACTCTGATTCACAAGTGGAATCAACCACTGTCTCCTGCTTGGAACTCTTCCAAGTGATTGCTCCTCCATTTAGGGTGAAGATCCAGCCCGACTGAGAGAGGAAATTATCCCTATCAGTCTGGAAACCAGCATCACAATACCCTACAACTCTCAAGTCATCACTCCCACTGAGGGTAAGGACCCAGTCTTTAGTCCTCCGTAGGTACTTGAGGATATTCTTTACCGCAGTCCAGTGAGCCTTGCTAGGATTCCTCTGATACCTGCTAACCATGCTCAAGGCAAAGGCTACATCAGGTCGAGTACAAGTCATGGCATACATGATTGAGTCTACTGCTGAAGCATAAGGCACTCGACTCATTTATGCTATCTCAGCCTCAGTACTAGGGCTTTGTGTCTTACTCAATCTGGCATTACTCTGGATGGGTAACTCTCCTTTCTTGGAGTTCTGCATGCTGAATCTCTTCAACACCTTGTCCAAGTAGGTACTTTGACTAAGTCCAATTAGACTTTTACTCTGGTCTCTCAAAATCCTTATCCCTAGAATATAGACAGCTTCTCCTAGGTCCTTCATAGAGAAACACTTCCCAAGCCAGGACTTAACTTCCTGCAGAGTTGGGATGTCATTTCCTATGAGTAGTATACAATACCAAAAAGCTAACTATACTCCCACTAGCCTTGACATACACACAAGATTCATCTTCACTCCTAGAAAAGCCAAATTCCTTGACTTTCTCATCAAAGCAAAGATTCCATCTACGAGGTGCTTGCTTTAATCCATAAATGGATTTCTCAAGCTTACACACACTATTACGGTACTCGTTACTGACAAAACCTTCTGGCTGACTCATGTAAACATCTTCAGTCAACTTTCCATTAAGGAAAGCGGTTTTGAAATCCATTTTCCATATTTCATAGTCATGTAATGCAGCTATGGCTAACATAACCCTAACACTGTCTCCTTGGCTTATAAACTCTCTCTCTCTCTCTCTCTCTCAAAAAATCCTCTTCTTGCTACAAAGACCACATTATGACTAGGTTTGTAGAAGAGGTGACCAAAGGATCTTTGTGGGTAGCCGATGAAAATACACCTCTCGCTTCGGGGTTCTAGCTTATCATGAGACTCGCGCCTCACAAAAGCCTCGCAACCCCAAATCTTGATGTGGTCTAGTTTGGGTACTTTACCGGTCCACATCTCGTGAGGAGCTTTGGCAACTTTCTTTGTAGGGACTAGATTAAGGATATGGGCGGCAGTCTCTAAGGCATACCCCCAGAATGAGATTGGTAGCGAAGCTCGACTCATCATGGAACGAACCATATCCAACAAGGTTCGATTACGCCTCTCAGCTACACCATTCAACTGCGGTGTCCTAGGAGGTGTCAATTGTGAGACAATCCCACATTCCCTAAGATAGTCAAGGAACTCTGAACTAAGATACTCATCACCTCGATCGGAATGAAGCATCTTAATGTTCCTGCCCAACTGATTCTTGACTTCCTGTTTAAATTCCTTAAACCTTTCGAAAGTCTCTGACTTATGCTTGATTAAGTAGACATATCCATATCTACTGTAATCATCAGTAAAAGTCAAATAATAACAAGTAGCATCCCTTGTGGCATGTTTGAATGGTCCACACACATCCGTTTGTACAAGGTCCAACAAACCTTCACCCCTCTCACAAGAACCTGTGAAGGGTGACTTTGTCATTTTTCCAAGTAAGCATGATTCGCAACTATCATCTGAATTTAGGTCAAATGACTCCAAGACTCCATCCTTTTGGAGTTGGCCTATGCGTTTCTTGCTTATATGTCCAAGACGACAATGCCATAATGATGCTTTATCCAAGTTATTATTATTAGGAGAATCAATACACAAAACATTATTTCCTAAGTTATCAACCACAGATACAGTTTCATACACACCATCACAAGGTAATGCTTTAAAATAAAGACTATTATTAAAGAAAGCATTAATCGAACCAACTTCATTATCAAATGAAAAGGTAAAACCTTGTTTATACAATGCATGAAAGGAAATAATATTTCTTGCCATTTCTGGCGAATAACAACATTTATTCAAATCTAAACTAAGCCCACTACTTAGCGATAAAGTATAAACTCCAATCTTGGTGACAGGTGAAACTTTCCTGTTTCCCATGATCAAGTTTATTCTTCCTTGCTCTACATTCTCACTTCTTCTTAGTCCCTGTAAATCAGAACATATATGAATACCACAACTGGTATCAAGGACCCATGAGTTAGAATGGGGTGAGTTATTAGATAAGAATGTGTAAATACCTGCATAGTTGGGTTTGACTTTCCCATCCTTCACATCTTGCTGGTACTTTGGGTAGTTCCGCTTCCAATGTGCCTTTTCCTGGCAATAGAAGCATTCAGCCTCTTTTGGGTTAGAAGAAGGAGTGATGAAACCTTTCTTGGTTCCACTTGAAGAAGAGCGATCAAGGGTCCTAGCCTTGGTACCCTTCGAAGAACTCTTTCTCTTCTTCCCTCGCCCTTTCCCGATTGCCAAGATAGGGGTGGAGTTGGTAGGAGTAGGAGTAGTAACAACTGCCTTACCCTTAAGACCACTTTCCGAAGTCTTTAAGAGTCCTTGAAGTTTGCTGAGAGTGACCTCTTCCTTATTTATGTGGTATGTCATGCAGAATTGATCATAACATGAAGGTAAGGAGTGCAAAATGATATTTATTGCAAGCTCCTTGGGGAAGTTCACATTAAGCTTCAGCAAACGGTCCACAAATCTTTGCATTTTCTGCATGTGGCCCGTGATGGGTTCACCATCCTTCATTCGAGTTGTTATCATGGAGGAGGTGATTTCATACCTCTCTTGTCTTGCACTTTGGTGGTATCTTTCCATCAAATCTTGGTGCATTTCAAAAGGGTAGAAGTCCTCGTAGGACTTTTGGAGGTCGGCTGTCATAGTGGCCATCATGATGCATGCCACCTTGGTGGCATCCCTTTCATGTGCCCTAAAGTCAGCGATCTCTTGAGGAGTAGAAACTGTCTCATCAATCTCCTTAAGCTCATTATCGAGGACATATTCTTTGTCCTCGTAACAGGTAATCATTCGGATGTTTCTGATCCATTCATTAAAGTTCGATCCATCAAAAGTGACTTTCCCACACAAGTTCATTAGAGAAAAGGAGCCATTAGGATTAGAGCCGGAAGCAACAGTGTTTGCAGACATCTGAAAAGAAAAGTTTAGTTTAGAAATAGAGATAGTCCTTAATAAAACACCCAAATGTAGTATTAAGGCTAGGACCCAATCACAATTTATTATACTTAGAAGAGGTATGCCGTAATCTAAGTAATAACATATTTGAAAGGTAGGTGAATGACGATTCACCAATTTCCACCAAAGACAAAATATTAAAATATTTAATTTGGTTCTTAGAAACTCCTAGATTCTTTTGAGATTCAATGAACTTTTCAAAGGCATGTTTCAATCTTGAGTGTGCCCTCCAAGTTTTGTGACTGGGATGCCGAGGATCACAAAACGAGGTGTGAAGTAACCATGGAAATTACTTGGTACCCTTAATGTATTACCCCTCAATCTATGTGCCGGTTAACCACACACGCTCCATCGATACTATGATAAACATTAAGTCACCCTTTACCTACCTTGTTAAGTTCAAGTTAGTGTGTCGGTTAACCACACACGCTCTATTAACAACTTAGGCAAAGTGTAATTTCATGGATTAGCACCTTATTCACATTTTTCCTAAAGTAACTAAGATTGGGAATTTAATAAAACATTTAGTTACTTTATAATATTCATCATACTTTTAATGAGAATTTAAAAGTCCTTGTCCTACCTGTTCAACTAACGACCCTCCGCCAGTCAAGAAAGTGGTGGGTGAGAGTGGACACCCATTAAATTGCCACTTTATAGGCAACAACCTTATACCCACCTTATAGATTGGCTTCGTGAATGAGGCGTACTAGCGGTAGGACGACTTTGATCTTATACATATATATATTATTATTAACTTATAATATTATAAGTATAAGGGTTGAATTTTAACTTTTAAAATTCTAAGGGTTGGAACTAAAGTTTTAATCAAGACTTTACTTGTTCCAAAACTTGAGGGCAAGTTTTGTAAACTTTCAAAACTTTTCATTTCTTGTAACTTATGAGTTAATTAGAGTATTAAAAATGAAGACTCTTCATTTTTATAACCCATGTGTTCTTTTAATGGTTTTAAAAACAAAGTATCTTTTGGTTTTCCATAACTTGAGGACAAGTTATGGACTCTATTAAAACACATAATGATCATGAATTAATCTACCACATAGGTTACAAATAATTCCTATGATCATCTAAACATCATAAGATCAAGAATATGAATATGAACACTTTCATGAATCAAAAATTACACTTAAAAACTTGTAATTTTGATAATTTGTCATTGTAAATGGATTAACATGAACATTACACCAACTAAAACAAGTTTTAAAACACCAAAACAGTTTAGGGTAATGTTCCTAGTCCATTTCCAGCAACAAAGATCGAAATTCTAAAAACTACAGCCTCTACTCGTCGAGTGCATGAACAGACTCGACGAGTAGCTTGCATTTGGTCATGGACTCGTCGAGTCCCATGGACTCGGCGAGTTCATACGGGCAGAAAGCAGAAAACTCGATTTTTCAAGCAGTTTGCACAAAAATCAAACAAGCAAGCCTAGGCTCTAATACCACTGATGGGTTTTCAGCATTCTAACACCTCCTAAGTGTACATGCAAACCTAATAACCTTGGATCTATGTTTTTCTAATAATCATGCAAAGTTGTTTATCCAAGGTTATGAACCTATCTAGCATACATGGGGTACAATTTTCTTTGTATAAAAGATAGAACTACATACCTTGTTGTTGAAAGTGTTCCTTGAAACCTTGTGAGCCTAGCACCTCAAGTGTGATGCCTCAAATGCTTCACACAACACCAAATGCAAAGAATAAACTTGAGAGAATACTCTAACACATGCAAAATCGGCCAAGCCCTCTTGTTTCTTAGTGTAGCCGATTTTGGGGAGAGTTACATTGCTTATATAGTGTGTGACATTAGGTAAGCCCTAATATTACATGAATCTTCATTTCTTGATCCATGGGTTAACTCCATGGAGCATCCATGGAGCATCTTATTGGTGGAATCCAACTTGATAATCCATGGAGCCTCTTAGCCCACTATATAAGATATGGAAGATTTACTTAATCTACCCATATATTTAATTAGTTATCTTTTGATCACTTAATTAATTCTAAATTAATTCTTGATCAAAACTCATTAAATAATATTATTAATATATTAGAACTTATAATATATTAATAAACCATATGTGTTATTTCTCTCATTTAGTTTATCCAATTGCATGGTGCCATGCAACCCAAATGGACCATGCCGGGTCGGGTCAAGTACTTACCAGAAATAGTTATGGACTTAGACACCTTATCTAATAGAAACCTCCATCATCCCCTGCAGCGCTAGTGTACACTAGCTGCACATAGCGCTGGACCCGATAGATTTTCGAATATCCGATCCTACACTAAGGTCGAATCGGACATTCTCAGGCTATAAGATCTTGACTATCCATAGCCGTGGTGCATACACTAAACATCTATAGTTATGATGTCAATCCCATATACAAGAAACCCTAGGATAATAGGTATCATACAATCAGGCCAATCTATCATGTGATTCCTGAAAATACCTAGCCTAACACTAGCATGTTGTTCCAACATATCAAAATATCAAATAACTGTATGGTATTTTGAGGCTTACTTATAGGCTCTGGCGGATCGTACCCTCTGCATCCTCCATCCTTTATTTTGAAAACCATTTTAAAAACTTATTTTCCGAAAATCTCCTTGGTTTGAGACTGGATTCACACGAGTGTTCCTCCAATTCACTCAAACCAAGGCTCTGATACCAACTTGTAACACCCATAAAATTACGCCAAATTTAAACGTTTAATACTAACAAAAGAGTCAAATTGTAATTGTTTTTACAAAACGTTTCCAATTCTTTTATCATCAGAGTGTCCCAAAATACATCATGAGGATAAGGAGCGGTACGGTCACACCTTCGCCTTCCCTCGCTCTCCGGAAGTACCTGAAACAATAAACTGAAAACTATAATCCCAAGGGCTTAGTGAGCTACCCCCAAAATACCAATACCACACTGGCAGAAGTCATAGGCATAATAATCAATCAAACAACATATATACTGGGCCATCGACCGAACTTGTCCGCCCTACTGGGCCTTCAGTCTATATGAATCTATAACGAGCCTTCGGCATGACTGGTCTGCCGCGTGGGCCTACAGTCTCCCCGGACCGCTCAGAGGGTGTTTTGGCCTTCAGCACAAAGCAGGACCGCCTCAACCCATCCAACCAGCAACTAACCATGTACACATACTATCATATACTGGCACATACACATAACAAACATATCTATCTCAATTACCATCAATCATAGAGTTTCACTTGTAACTAGAGCATTGACCTAACAGGCCACCATCATACCAATCCTTACGGATCATAAAAGCATATCATGCTATCTATCCTGATTCGATCTAACAGATTAGAATCGTATCCGACATACTATGACAACCGATCCAACCGATCTCTAGCATAACAACCATCCTAAACAGGATGAATTCAAACATGGCAATCACATAACATCCATCCTAAACCAGGATGAATCTAACATGGCAATAACAAAGCAACCATCCTAGACCAGGATGTGAATCATAAAGGGCCGACCTTGGTGACGTAGACCCTATCGATATAGTGAGGATAACTCACCTCGCAGATGTCGATTGAAATGCAAACCCTAACTATCGAATCACTTGACACCGGATCCACCACCTATAACCATAGCACAATATACTCATAAGTTCTTACTCTTATGAGACACCCCATAACCCCTTAGTAATTCCTGATCAAGGTCAGAGTCCGCAGTCAACATCAACAATCCATGCTGACCTCAACTCGCCGAGTGCACTCGGCCACTCATCGAGTCCATGGAGCACATTCCAACTCGTCGAGTCATTGGAGTGACTCGTCGAGTTCCTTCGAATCCCAATCAATCCTTAAGGGCCACCTGTCGGGTTTCCTCCTTGCAACTCGATGGGTACACACGCATGCCTACCCAAGGGAAAAGCCATCCGACTCGCCGAGTTGTTCTTCAACTCGTCGAGTTTTATGGTGATCTTCATCGGACTCGCCGAGTTGTGCATCCAACTCGCCGAGTTCAATGACCATCTTCATGTGACTCGTCGAGTTCACTCTTGCGACTCGCCGAGTCCATCCAGTCCTCTTTCCATACAGACTTGATTTGAGCATGCAGCGGCTCCAAATCACAGATCCAAGCTTCTAGGGCATACTTACCACGTAAAGTTGCAAACTTTACGTGCATGCATGGTTATAAAGGCTCCAAATCCCTATTTTAAGTTCTTAATGGAGCTTCTAGTCCAAGAGGGACTCCAACCACAACCAATACAACAACTTTATGACTCTAGCATCCAAGGAGGGTCCAGATCTGAAGTTACAACTTCAGATCTAGCCCATAGGTCAACATCCCAACTTGAAAATCCATAAAAAGCCCTAGAATCAACCAAAGGGAAAAAAGGAAGTAAGAATGGTACTTTGATACCTTCAAACGATGCTAGCTGAGGTAAAAACCTGCTTCCCACTCCTTTCTTGCTTCAATTTCCTTTGCACTCTTAGCTTCCTTCCTCCAGGATCCTCTTTCCCAAGCTTCAAACCCACACCAAAGCACACACACATGAATTAGGGTTTCAAGGGCTCTCAAAGACTGCAAGGAGGCCCAAAGGAGGCCGAGGCTCCTTTAAATAGGGGTGCAAACCCTGAGATTTAGGGTTTCATCTGCCAGCTCCTACTCATCGAGTCCTAATAGTGGACTCGCCGAGTAGGTCACTAAACGCGTGTTCTCACCCCGCTGCTACTCGACGAGTAGGTCGACCAACTCGTCGAGTAGAGCCTCATCCCTAAATTCTTAATTAATTAATACCTGAGGATCGGGGCGTTACATAGAGTTAGATCAAAACCTAGTGTTAGGAAATAATGTGGTGAACTTTAATGTGTGTACATGAGTAGATGATCATTCTATACATGATTTAATTTCTATGATCATTAGGATTAATAAAGATCAAATGCTTCTTAATACGAACTAAACATTGATTTGCATAATTGTTTGTTCACTTGATCACTAACTTAATAGCTGTGTTCAAATCAAAGGATTAGTAGTCTAATCATGATGGTAGTTATATTAGGAATCGGTGAATAATGAATAAATATCCATTGCACTTAGTACTTAGCCACCATTTTGAGATGAAATATAGTCTAAACAAAAGTACCTAAAGATATTTGTCTTCAGGCAGTTTATCAAGATTTTCTGTTTAATTGTTTATTTGAGATTTAATTCCATGAAATCCCTCTTACTATTTTTGTGTTTTTAGTGTAACCTATAATCAAAAACTCCAAATTAGGTCACCACCATTCCCCTTGTGTTCGACACCTAGTCTTACCAACTATACTATTGCACGATTAGGTACACCGCCTAGTGTGTTTATTACTCCAATTGCATTAAAATCAATTTTATAAAAGTAAAACTTGAGCAACTAAAATATATAAATAAAAACACACATCAAGTATACATTAAATATTTCATGACAGCCTAGTATAAGAATTATTATTTCATAGTTAATATCAATAACATAATTACTTTGAGCATATATTTTCAAAATTGTAACTATATATTATTAACATGTGCAACGTGCAGGAAGGCGCATACTAAATTATAATATTGAAATAAATATAGTTCTAAATGAATACACACACATCAAAAAGCTTCATAAAGTTTTAGATGAGTACACACATCAAAAAGCCTCATAACATTTACCAGTGTTGGTGAACCACTCTATAACGTCCTAATTTTCAACCCAAATTTTCATTCAAAATAAGATAAATACCCATTTTCATAAAATCATAATCAAGTTGAAAACACTTGTTCATAAAACCATAATTCAAAAATCCAAGATTAGAGTAATAATAAAAATCATTGTAGCAGTCTCAAAACATAAAAGTTGTTGATTTGTGTGTATGTGTATACAATCATGCCTTCACCATACTCCCGTTAGAAGATGTGTCTGAAAAACATTTATTCCACAATTGTAAGCAAAATATTAGTGCGTTCCCTAAAAAGCTATATATCATAACACATATACAACACATACAAGTAATAGCCTTTAACACAAAGCTGCTATGTCGCTTGGCCCTCAACATAAAGTCGGTCGGCCCCAAGTATCTTGGTCTTCAAGTATCAGTTGGACTGCCCTCAGCTCTGAATCATTTTGGCCTTTAGCTAATAGATGACCCGCCCATTGGGATTTAACATAAAATTGGTCATACATGAGTAGCTTGGCCTTCAACACATAGCTAGATTACCCTCCACTCTCATATATAATAAATCGACATATAACAAACAAACAAATAGACAATCCATTAACACATAAAGTTGACAACTTTACACCCATGCATGACTTGCTAAAGCCCCAAACTTAAAAAGAAGCTTAAGAAGAATCTTAACACTTGCATGGACCCATATCTCTCATAAATATTACATTTTTATGAATAAGGGACCTCAATGGAGCTAAGATCTAGCATCCATGGCTTCTAGAGTAGATCATAAACTCAACTTTAGCTTAAAAGACCCAAAAATGCATAAAATACACCCTAAGTTGGATCTAGCACATAGAATCATCAATATGGGAGCTTCTAACCTCAAATTACTTGCTAAGATGAAGATGAATCTGAATCTACAAGTTCAAGCTACTCCCAAGGAACCTCCAAGTCTTCTTCTTCTTCCTCTTTCACTAAAACACCACCAAATCTCACATTCAAGCTCAAAACTCACAAAAAGCACTTAGGGTTTCGTTCTTGGGGTATAGGGTGATGGATGCTGATGAATAAAATGTACAAAGGTGTTATAAGTTGTTTAAATAATATGCAAACCCTAAAAATTATGGTTTGCCCCTAACTTGCATACTTTGTGCATACTCCCATGTACGCCCAACGTACGTGGGTGCATGCGCGATCTAGAAGCAGGATACTACGCTAAGCGTACTCATAGAGTACTATCGTGTACTAGCTAGGGAATATTATGATATGATTTTTTCATTAAGGGGCTAAAGGAAACATACCAAATTCTCAAGTGTTACATTAAGTTTATAACCAAACCAAACCATCTAGGATACATTTATAGTGGTTAGAATGACATTAAAAACAACCATATTTTTTTTAGAATGACAACCTTTAGAGCCTTTGAACCCACTTGGTTTTGGGGTGTTGATGAAGAGAGAAAAATCAAAGAATATGATTTTCTCTACAAGTTTCCACCATGAAGAGTAAGGCACTTGGAATGCTACTTCCTTCTTGTAATATTGAGTGTATTAAGACTTTAAGCACTTAACTCAAATAGTCACTAAAGGCGATAACTCAAGGGAGCTTTAAATCACCAAACTAGCTTCAAAAGAGAGAAAGAGATCAAGATAGGAAAGGTGGTTTCAGCCACCATGCAGAAGAGAGAAAAACTAGCGAAAAATTCATGTAATACCCTTCTTATATACTCCCATGCAAGACATACCTTTAGATTATAATAACATAAAGTATTTGTAGCCTTTTAGAAGCATGGTGGTGGTGGTGGTGGGGGGGGGGGGGTAAAGGAGAGAGATTGACAAGCAACCTTCCATGCCTTGTAATTTTCGGCCATACCTTCTAAAGAGGAAAAAATGTCTAGCTAGTTTATTAACCATGGTATGTTAACTCATTAACTTGATCATGGTTAACCAAAATGTCGAAAACTTTGTACATGACTTATTAAATCATACTATATGATATAATAACTAGTTATACTCTCTTTTAATTATTTTTTTCATATAAAAATAACTATTCTCTAATTAAATATAAGAAATGATATTATTTATTAATTATCACATTAATAATAAATATACAAAATGTGCCAACTTGATAAAGGTATGACTCTATACAATCATATGTTATTAGCAATATCATTCTATAATGACTCTTGAACATATAGATCCAACAAAATTAGCTGACAAAGTCTAAATGGAAGTTGTAGATCTAGTCGATAGCTACGCATGGATATAAAGAACGCCAAAAAGGACTTCGTATGAAGAAGACACGAATTTTTGAAGATATCTACAAGTTCATGTGTGTTGACACGATGCACGACGCACAATAGCAAGTCGATGCAGCCCCACCCGTTAGCTACCACAGACTGTAACAACCCAAATTTCCAATAAAAAATCTCATTTTTGATTTACAAAATCATTCTCAAAGACATAGTACTTCAACCACATTTGTTTATCAAAATCCATAGTATCAAATAAATTATCCGAAAACACAGAGTGTCCTAACAAAAACGACGGAGAGTGCATGCCGTGCCATCACATCTGGCCCTTGCCCTTAGGCTCTGAAGTACCTGAAACAACCAACAAACTGTAAGCTAATGCTTAGTGAGTTCCCCAGAGCATACCCCACACAATCCACATATATAATCCATATTAGTTGTATCAACTACATAAACCACATAAGCCATGCATACAAATATATAGGGATGCCGTTGGCTCCCCCCCCCCCCCCCCCCAAAGTCTTATACCTACATGCCATGGGCTCCCCCATGGTCTTTAGCTAGGATTCCATGGGCTCCACCACATGGTCTGATATCCGACTGCTATAGGCTCCCCCCCTGGGGTCTTCCATGTAAATAGCACGAAGCCAACTAGTATACCATATATCATAGGAATAACTATCATACTACATAACACATACATAACATATAGGGACGCCTTGGACTCCCTCCAGGGTCTTACTCCAGGATGTCGTGGGCTCCCCTAGGGTCTTAGACCTATGTGTCATTGGCTCCCCCACATGGTCTTAACTACTTGCCATGGGCTCCCCCTTATGGTCTTTACCTAGAATGCCATGGGCTCCTCCTCATGGTCTGATATCCAACTGCCACGGGCTCCCTTGGGATCTTCCATATCTAGTTAATAAAAGTACTAGCACATCCACATATACATGCATATAAGATATATCAATAGTGAATCCACAATAAACACTACAACTAACTGAATGGGTCGGCCTTAGTGCCTTAGACCCATTGGTATGGTGAGGAGACTCACCTCTTAAGAAATGATGAATCGATAAGATAAGTCCCAACTCGCAGCTCCAACTCAACTGCTTACAACCACCATGTGACTACTTTGTCAAAATCCTGAAATACCAAAAATTACCATTACATTCAGACTTGGTCAACCATGGTGAAAGTCAAGGTCAACAATCCATGTCGACCCTAACTCGTCGAGTTCCTTCAGAGTCCATAAAACCAGGTAAAAAATCTAGCCACCTCGCCGAGTTGTCTCATCAATTCGCCGAGTTTACTCAGCATCCAGAAGACTATAAAACCCGATCCAACTCGTCGAGTCGACTAAGCAACTCGTTGTGTTCCTTCAGCCCTTTTCTTATTCAGACTCTTTTAAGCGAAACTAAGGCTCCAAACTGTAGATCTAACCTCCTAGGGTGTAGTTACCACGTAATGTTGCCAACTTTATGTGCAGGCAAGGCCTCAAGAGGCTAAAACACCCAAAAATAAGCTTAGGAAGAGGTTTAGGTCATGGAGAAGGGCCAATACTCGATAAAGTTAACAACGTTTTGTCCATGGGGCCTAGAGGAGTCCAGATCCGAGACCATGTCCTCATGACAAGCTCAAACCCGAGAGTGACTCCATTTTTCCCTACAAATGACCATATTCGTGCATAAGGGAAGATCTAAGAAATGGAAAGCCAAGGTAAGGACTTTTTACCTCCAAATGGTTGCTAACATAGAGTAGATGTCACATCTACAACCTCTCCTTTTGCTCCAACCTCTTCAAGCTCCAAATTCCTTCACAGCCACACCAAAATCACTCTCCATGGCTCTCACACATTCAAGAAGGTGTAAAGCTCAAACTAGGATTTTTCTTGCCTGTAAAGA